>NC_140955.1:77310086-77910086 GCF_014529385.1 Adiantum capillus-veneris | reverse complement strand
TTGAGAAAAATAAATAATTGTGATTATTTACTTCTGATACACAGAGACAAACTTTTTGACTTTTGAGCTTGTACAATGTTAGATCAACATAATACAAGGCCACCGGTCAATTTTGGTTTCAATCGGATCCAAATTAATACATGTTCACTCAGTTTCCAGGTTGCAGTTAGTCCTTTGGCTTTTTGCAAAAGCAGAATCTAAAAGTCTCAATTGCTGACTCACCTAGCTCAATTTGAAGAGATACACATAGACCAATCACAATAGTTAGCAAAAATTGTACAGTCTTTGTGAAAGAATAGCAAACTTGATTAAAACTGATACAGGAATCAGGTTGCAAACAAGGAATTGAAAGCTTGACAGAAGTGCAATCAAGTCAAGTGGAAGAAGTTGATAACAAGTCAATCCAACGATAAGTACTCTATCTAGGGCTTCACAAGTCTATATGAACCTTAGATCTGGTTGTATACTAGCAAATCAAGGCATATTTGGAGAGATCGCTAGTAGAGTATTCACCAAAGAGAGTGTGAATCAAGGCGATCACTTGGACACTATCTTTGAAGAAGTCTCAGATACTTTTTCAGAATCAACTTCTGAAATGTCTTCCTATTTGACTCATTAAGAAACCAGAACGACAGTGCGGTATAAGCACATACTCACCTTTTATAAGACTAATCGTCATGGAGCTCAGGTTTACCTAGATCCTAATGAAGAGTATGCGATTTGCATTGATGACCATGACATAGACTTTGAAGAGGAAATCAGGGAAAACAAACAACGAAAAATATATATGGATAAAAATGAAACTCGGTATTTACAAGTTGAAAAGCTTGATGACATTAAAAAATGGGGGCTAGAAGTAAATACCATAATTCTAGATATGGCAACAAAAGAAGGATCGCCGACTTTAGAATTCAAGCAATACGATCAAGTTGATTTGAAGCCCTTGAAATGGCTTAGCACGGATAATCCTAGGATCGGAGTCTATTGTTGGGAGAATAGAAACGTCAAAGATCTTCTATGGACTTCTCATGTCAAATCAAGGCATCTATATCTTCAAAATCAAAGACAAGGGTTTAGCAGATCTACCAACTCCCTATTTAGGGATATTTATACAATAATTTTGTTATGATTGATGAGTCCTGAAGAGGTTGAACAAACCAAATACCAAGGGTACTCTATAAGGGATTGGATATTGGGCCAAGGACCAGAAACTATTCCAAGAGATGAATGTCAAAAAACCCAAAACTACCTCATCACGAAGAAAACTAGGTGACACTAAAGTGAGTACCCAAGGCTACATGAGTTACTATTTCCAACAGACTGGTTTGAAGGACTAGGGACAAGACCAAATTCTAGCAGACCGGGAGTTGAACCAAATAGACGTGTCAGACCAGCTGATTTTCAAAAAATGGGTCAAAAAATACTGTGGATCTAGGAATCCATATGACCACTTAGCAAGCTTCAAATAAGTGCGGGTCAGAAAATACAGTGGATCTAGGAATCCATATGACCACTTAGAAATCTTCAAATAAGTGCTAAGAGTAGAACACGTATTTGCTTTCCATACTCAATTCAAGGGATTTGGAATGACATTAAAAGGAAAATCACTAACATGGTTCCAAAACATTCCACCAAGGTCAATCATGGACTTAAATAAATTAGCTCAAGGATTTGTAGCTGCATGTTCCAAAACGAAGATAAAACATAATACGGTAGCTCAAATCTATAGCTTCAAACAGAAACAAGGTGAATCTATTAGGAATTGTGCAACTAGAATGAAACGATACATTGCAAGATGCCCAGAACTAGAAATACCTGCAAAAGAAAGATTAGGATCATTGTTTCTAGAGGGACTTCTAAACAAAGAACTTCATGCTATATTGTATAGCAAGAAGCATATGACCCTAGAAGAGTGTGTGTCAGAAGCTATTGACTTAGGAGACAATTGTGATATTTTCAATGAAGAAGATGTCCCTAAATATAATCAAAGTGAAGAAACAGCATCCACCAAACCAGCACAAGTGGGAACTGCTGCTGTAGCACCGCTTACGGCCATAGAAGACATGCTCAAAAGGATGAATGAAATGATGAATAACATGCAGAAAGCATCTATAAGGGGACTAAGGCAAGGGATACTTCAACAAGGACAACCAATTAGGCCGAAGTAATGGTGTGCAATCAAAGGTAAATGGACCAACCATGAGACTAATGAGTGCTATTACCGACCAAATTATGATGGGAATGTTCAATACGTTCCTATGAGGCCACAAGGACAACCCATATAGAGATATCAGCCTAATATGGCCCCATCTCAAAGACCACCGATGGGTATGGAAAGATCTCAACCTATGTTGGGTCAACAACCTCCATATCTTGGACATAATGTAGTGCTTGTAAAGTACATGCATTCAGAGGGAGTCATAGATGAACAAGTACTAGTACTTGTTACACCCTATGTTGAGCCTAGTCCATCTACTATAATGTTAGAAGGACAATGGTATAATTCACATCCATCACCAATGGAAGAACCTGTGGCCTATACAACACCAGAGCTTGTACCAATGTACTATGTATCTAATCAAGGTGTTAGACCACCTATGGTAAGACCCATGATTAAGCCAAGAACTAGGAACTGTCATAATTGTGGTGCAGATGATCACTGGAAAAATGAATGCCCAGAGCCTGACAAGAACTTTATGCCAGTTGGAGCTTTTTTTATACAATGTTGCAAAAAGGAAGGACACTTCCTTGAAGATTGTCCAAAAAATCCTTTAAACAAGGATAAAACAGAAGTGAACGTAGTCCAAGTGATACCTAGTAGCTCATCGGAGAGCGAACCTATTGTTCCAATCAAGGTAATCACCAAAGCCCGGGCTAAGAAAAAGAAACATAACTCCTCTTATTATTCGGAGAATACTAAAATTTCCTCTCAAAAGACGAAGAGAAGCAGAAGCAAAAGGTATGAGATGAGAAAACAAAAACAGAGGGCTGAAATTGAGGAGAAATCCAAGAAACTATTCCAAGAAAAAGTGAAAGAAACTGGAAGTGAAATCAAGGAAACCACAGTGAAATCTGGAGAATCAATTTTGGTAGACAAAATTTTTGATCCAATCAAAGCAGCCTTGGAAGCTTACCAAGCAGGACTTAAAGCATTCCAAAACATGGAAAACAAATAGAAAAACTATCCTTCTCTAGATATGGAAGCAGCTAAGCTTGAACTTATCAAAATTTGGTAAGAATTACTCAAGAGATGCTGAAAAGAGAAAAACCCAAGCTCGAGAGTATAGCAAAACCTGAGGAGCTTGTGAAAGGAACATGCAAAGAGAAATTTGAAGTGGTGGTGGAACCCCACCTTGAAACTAAAGAGCCAGAACTCATAGTGACTGACAGTAAATATGCCTTAGATGGAATTCCGTTCGTAGAAGAAGACTGGCTAGGACACTTGTGGAAAAAAGTTAGAGAGATTAATGATGGAAGCCTAGCTCTGAATTCAGCTCCTATAGAGGAAGTTTGGTTATACAATCTACCTCCTGATATGGACATGGGTACAATCCTTGTATGGGGATTGCGGCTCTGACGCTTTAGGAATGTCTAAACCAATGACTCTGAAAACACCACCCTCTTACTTGGGAGATAACGAAGACGAATCCATAGTGTGTAAAACTGTTGGGAAAAAGGAGCTATGGCGGGTGATGCCGGAGGGGGTTCATGGCGAGATGATGAGCAAAATGAGAAAGAGAGGGAGAGAGCGAGGAGTCGACACAGCAGAAAAAAGAGAGAACAAACTGATAATTAAAAAACCTTACAATGTATATAAAGCCAAAAAAAGGCCATGAAAACTTAACTTGTAGCTGCTTGTTTATCTGCATGCCACAAGAGGTGTTACCACTGGAAAATCCCACTTAACCCGGGCTTGGTTACCTAATTGGAAACCTAACAATCTCCCCTCAAGCCCAAACTAGACAAGCAACTCATGAT
The DNA here is from genome assembly GCF_014529385.1 of Adiantum capillus-veneris. Classification (NCBI taxonomy): domain Eukaryota; kingdom Viridiplantae; phylum Streptophyta; class Polypodiopsida; order Polypodiales; family Pteridaceae; genus Adiantum; species Adiantum capillus-veneris. The sequence goes on along the minus strand of NC_140955.1, from coordinate 77,906,108 downwards.
ACCTGGAGTTTTTGGTGTACTCGTCAACTGTGAGTTTTAGATTTTCTCACAACCAAGGATTTCTGGTGTATCCATAACCTGGTGCTATGTCAATAGAACCCCCCCTTGAATAGATAGGGTGTAGGTCAAAAAAGTTAGCTACCAAAAATGGAGTTTTTGGTTCACTACCAAAGCTTGGGTTTAAGGTGTACCCAATAACCTCACGAGAAGCGGTAAAAATAGGTTGGGAACTAACAAAAATTGAGAGGTCTTACCAGTTATCTGTGGCAGTGTCTATAACCAGTACAAAAGGGACATGACCATGATTGACAAAACTGACGAAATAAAACAAAGCTTTGAAATATTGACAACATACCAAATTTGAAATAAACCTATGACACTTAACTGGTTCTGAAAAACTTGTATTGTAGTCGCGAAGCAGATACTCATGTAATGTATAGCAGTTGTTGATGTATCAAGTGCTTGAAGCATATCTTCATGTTTTGCATCACTTTGCCTCATTTACCTTTGTGCATGCACCCAACAAGCATGTAATGGATCCATGCTTGATTGCCGATACTATCGAAGCTCTTGGCAATTTGGAAATTATCTTCCATTTTAGGTTTGGTAAAGCTAGTGACCAATTTTGAAGCATGTAACTCCAGCTCTTTTGTTTTGAGAAACTCATCAATTTCGGTTTTGTTATATTTGAATTGCCGATGCTCGTGTGGGTGTGAATCCCTCTTAAGGGGTTAATTGAGGTTGGCCACACTTATTAAAGTGTGAATCCCTCTTAAGGGGTTAATTGAGGTTGGCCACACTTATTAAAGTGTAAAATAAACAAAATCAAATGATCTCTGTGTTTGCATACGCCGATAGCGCAGATTAGTGGGGTGAGAGAGGCTCAAACTTGCTATAGTGTTGATGGTTGCACCTTGGAGCTGTTGTTTATGGCCTGCTTCAATCTGCTTCTCACCAAGTCTTGCTCACCTCAAGGCGGCACCCTCTCTAATCCTCTCGATGGCTCTGCAGCACCGCCCTTAAAGTTGGCGCCTCCTTTGTTGCAGCCACAACCGGGCAGCGGAGTCCAACAGCGTCTTGAGAAGCTTCTGCCTACAGCATCTTGAGAGATGCTCCCAGCAATGCATACAAGCTCTAATACCAGTGTTGGGAAAAGGGAGCTATGGCGAGTGATGCCGGAAGGGGGTTCATGGCGAGATGATGAGCAGAACGAGAAAGAGAGGGAGAGAGCGAGGAGTTGACAAAGTAGAAAAAAGATAGAACAAACTACACGCTATTATTCATTGATAATTAAAAAACCTTACAATGTATATAAAGCCAAAAAAAGGCCATGCAAACTTAACTTGTAGCTGCTTGTTTATCTGCATGCCACAAGAGGTGTTCCCACTGGCAGATGCCACTTAACCCGAACTTGGAAACCTAGCAAAAACCACTCAGATAAAAAGAGGGGAAGAGACCCTAGAGGTAGACAACCTCCATTAAATCATGTCTACAGCCATTCAGTTCACTCTTACTTTAGGAGAACTATTAAAAATCAGACCATATTTATGGAATGATCTACAAAAAACTCGAGAAGGTGGGCATAACTTGGCTAATCGCAAAAAAAATCAAAAAATTGAAACACGAATTGGATCCATTCCAGTGAACAAAGCTGGAGAATACTACGAAGGGGAAGAAGGAAACACAACCCTTCCAATGAGATACAATGATATAGAAACCATGGCAATATTGGATAGTGGGGCAGGCATAGCCATAGCCACGAAAGTAGTATGGGAATCATGGGGAAAACCAACCATTAGACAAACTCAAATGAAATTGCAATGTACTGATGGACACATCAAAAAACCCTTAGAGCTATTTGGAAAAGTGATAGTTAGTTCTTGTGGAGTTGATAGTGGACTTTGGAAAGAAACTCAACTACAAAATTATCTTGGGAAGACCTTTCATGCGACAAGTACAACTCATCCAAGATTGGGGAAACAATTACATGTACTTGTAGCAAGTGGGATCAATAACAAGGGTTAATCTAAAAGATTACACTTATAGAGATGTCATGAAAATGCCCATACAAGAATTTGACTCAGTCTCCTGAGCTGAAACTAAGCTTCCATCTTGGTTGAACAAAGACACACCTATTTGGATGTGCGGAGCCTCAAAAAATGGGAGCTTAGAACGAGAAGAATCTATCTTAGAAAGGGACTGCATAGATGAAGCCTATGTACCTGAACCCTTTCCAGAGCATTTGTTTAAGCCATTTGAGTGGACTCAAATTTTAGCAACAACGAATGTGTGTGTAAATACGGCAATGCCTACTCAATTTTGCAATGAGGATGGCTTTGAAATAATTCCCATACAAATGATCTCAATCCTTCACATTGAAGATGAAACTCAAGAATCCAAGGATTTGATGAAGGCTCAACAAGTCTTTTTAGACCTCTACTATGAGGCAACAAATGAGTTAGAAGAACATTCAACTACCTCAGATGATTTGGGGTCGGAACAAGAACATGTGAGAGCTAAACTACTCATAAAAGGAGGGGAGGAAAAGTTTTTTGACTTTCCAAACTAGAAACCGAGAAGACAGAAATGGTATAGAAGAAAAAGAGACACAAGAAACTTGAAATCTAGACCTATCCATCAGTCTCCATTAGAGCACAGTTTCTGATGCAAATAGATGCACATGATTGTGTCAAAGACAAAATCACTAGTAGATATCCTTTAAACAAAAAGCACGAGATATCAAAAACATTGAGAAAAACGAGAAAGGAAACTCAAGTAAAACCTAAATACCAGAACAAGGATTCAACCATGACAAGAGTTGAACAGAGGAAGAAGTATCAAGAGTTGAACAAAGCTCTAAAGGAGATGCATACAACTGAAATGGAAACCACTAAGGAGGAAGAAGTATCAAGAGTTGAACAAAGCTCTAAAGGAGATGCATATAGAGGAAGAAGTATCAAGAGTTGAACAAAGCTCTAAAGGAGATGCATACAACTGAAATGGAAACCACTGAGGAGGAAGGAAAAGATGTAATGAGTGTTCCATCCCATTACAAGAAATATACTCTCCAGGACTGAAAAATCATAGTCGAACAACCTGTCAAGGAACTACAAAAACAAGATGAATCCTACGAAGGAACTAAAAATGCAAAAGATAGATCTACCGAACCACGAGAAGAGCCTAGACCTGCCTACATAGCAAACGACCTGACGAAAGAAGAAGAAGAGCTTTTGTTAAGCTTACTAAAAGAATACCGAGATATCTTTGCTTGGTCTTAAAAGGATCTCAAGGGTGTTGATCTAGAAATCTGTCAACATACCATACCTATGAGAGATGATGCGAAACCAAGCAGACAAAGGCCTTACACTTATAACGAGACATTTTCTAGGAAGATCAAAGAAGAGATTGAAAAGCTAAAGGAAGCCGAATTCATTTATGAAATTGAACACACAAATTCGGTGTCTCCAATTGTGGTAGTACCCAAGAAAAATGAAAAATTAAGGGTGTGTATCAATCTCAAGAAAGTGAATGCAGCCACCATTAGAGACAACTTTCCTCTTCCAATTCACTGAGCATGTTTTAGAACGATTTGCAGGAAAAGAATCTTACAGTTTTTTAGATGGCTTTTTGGGATACAATCAACTTTTGGTTGAACCAAAGATCAGCATAAAACTACCTTTGCAACTGAATGGGATATTTTTGCCTATCGAGTTATGCCTGTTGGGTTAACTAATGCTCCTGCCACCTTTCAAAGATTGATGAGCCATGCTCTTAAAGAATATCTTTGGAATTTCTTGAAAGCATATACAAATGATCTATGTGTACATTCATCAATCTCGGCTGATTGGTTTGAACATCTCAAAGAGGTATTCGAAAAATATAGACTTTATAGGATTTGCTTAAATCCTAAAAAGTGCACGTTCATGGGAAGACAAGTAAAACTTCTTGGACATATAGTGTCTAAAAATTTCATAGCTACTGATGTGGATAGAATTCATGTTATTGCTAATTTGCCTAGACCAACAACAGTCAAAGGGGTTCAAGCTTTCATGGGACATTGTGGATATTGCAGATGATTCATTTACATGTACGCTATAATTGCAAAACCCATGTACAGTTTGATTACACTCTTTGAATGGACTGATGAGTGTGAACAATCCTTCATGAAGCTTAAGCAAGCTCTCACTTTAGCTCCAATATTGAAAGCACCAGATTGGAATAAGATATTCCACATACATGTATATGCTTCCAATTTTGCCATTGGATGTACCCTAGCTCAACAGGAAACTAAAAAATCGATTTTCCTATTTCTTATTCTCGTACACAGTTGAATATGGCAAAGAAAAACTATACAACCACAGAAAGGAAAGGATTAGGAATAATCTATGTCGTAAAAAGGTATCGACGTTACCTATTAGCTAACATATTTGTGTTCTTTGTGGACCACCAAGCCTTATTGTACTTCGTCAACAAGCCATGCAACACAGAAAGAATAGTGAGATGGTTCGTCATTCTTTTGGAATTTGATTTCACTGTAGTTGTGAAAAAGAGCACCACTCACCAAAGAGCAGATCATTTGTCAAGGATTATATCAGGAGAACCACCAAAGGGAGTAGATGATGATCTACCATATGCATATCTATTATCCGTGGAAATGATACCTCGATGGTCAAAAAATATGGTATCCTTGATGACCATAGCTCAAGTGGATTGCCACTTCCTATTACAATCGGATTAATTGAGCAATTGGCGATGTATCAATTACTAGTTGGAAGGCTATACAAAAGAAATCGAGATGGAACATTGATTTTGTGCATTAACCCTGAGAAGAAAACCCAATACCTAAGTCAAGCACATATTACCATGGTAGGACTTCACTTTGCGGAAGACCAAACTATGCGACGGATCTTGAGACTTGGAGTATTTTGGACAACTATGAGGAGTGATGTTCACTCCTTTGTAGAAAAATGTACTCAATGCCAGAAACATGCACCCATACCTCATGTGACATTTTTCCAAATATCCCTTGTTCCTAAGTGAAGTAACTATCTAGTTACTTACTTATTAAGCCGAACATTCCATGAGGATATGAGTAAACGTCTCCAAATAGCAATTGAAATTGAAGTAAGAGACTATGCTCTTATTGGAAACCAACTATATTGAAGAGGAAAGGATCAACATCTACGTCTTTGTGCAAATGAAGACAAATATATTCCCATTATAGAACAAGCACATGCTAGATTAGCTGGAGGTCACATTTCTAGTGAGACCGCCACAAGAGAAATCTTAATGGTAGACATATGGTGGCCAACACTTTTTGCAGATGCCAAAGAATATGTTCAAAAGTGTGATGCATGTCAACGAGAAAAAATGCCAACCCGTGTAGATAGCATGTCTTTACGACCAATGATACGGGCTAGAGCTTTTGCAAAATGGGGTATAGAATTTGTTGAGCCAATACAGCCACCTGCTTATAAAACCCAAGCTCAATATATTATTGTAGCTACGGACTATTTGACCAAGTGGACAGAGGCTAAAGCAACCCAAAATAATGATGCCAGAACCACAACAGCATTCTTGTATGAGAATGTGTTGACAAGATATGGACTCCCAATAGAAATTGTCAGTGATAGGGGAACTCATTTCCTCAATGATGTAATTGAGTATTTGTTTAATGAATTTATGGTCATCCATAATAAATCGGCTCCATATCACCCACAAGCAAATGGACAGCTAAGCATAGAAATCAAATTCTTAGCTCAATATTGACTAAAGTGGTTATTTCAAGACGGACTAATTGGGAAATGAATCTCCAAGCCTCTCTATGGGCTTATAGAGTTTCATTCAAGACAGCTTTCAATGCTACACCCTTTAACCTTGTTTATGGTCTTGATGCCATACTGCCGATAGAGTTTCTATTGTCGACACTAAGGGTAGCTAAGGATCTTGAGAGAACTGGACATGAAATGTCAGAGAGGCTTTAAGATTTAGAAAATCTTGACGAGCAAAGGCTAACAACTGTAGCTCACACCTATGCACAAAAGCGGAAACAAAAACAGTTTTTGATTCCCATCTAGTCACAAAAATCTTCAAAAAAGGGGACTTAGTTTTAGTCTATCCCTTAAGCAACACATTCCCAAGTTTAATCAAAAGGGGAACGGACCATTTATCATTGAATATGTATCTCCAAGTGGATAAATTAATTTATCCACCCTGGATGGTGAACCAATGGCTAATTGGATTAGTGGATGCCATTTAAAGAAGTACAATTTTCCACTAACCAATGAATTGCTAGAAAAGATGCATGCAGCCAAAGCAACAAAAGATAAAATGACAGCAAGTCATTGATGAAGCCCAAGAGGAAGCTCGGCTTTGAGTACTCACTGCTCTCAAAAATCAGCAAATACATATTCCCATCAACACTCTGGAACTAGATGAACAACTATGGAAATTACAAAAAGATGCAGTGTCAACGGATGATGAATGGTTAGATGGAATTGACCTTCGCATCAAAGTACAACCGAACAATCATAGCACAAGTTCATTGGTTGATACAAGAGCTCAATTAAATGCAGTCAGTTATTCCACGTACAAGAAATCAACGAATCAATCTTTGACATCAGGAATATTCTATTAAAGGGTGCAACAAGAATCCAACATCGACATTGGGAGTAGTCAACTTAAGTGTGATAATACATGGATGTTCATTTCCTCATCAATTTGTATGCTTACCAGATGAACACATGAATGAAACAATGATTCTTGGAATCTCATAGATGCGGACATACAAAGCAGTACAAGATTGGGATACCAATCATCTCAAGCTTTAACCTGAAGGTGGACAACTCATTGCTCCAATTGCACCAAGCAAAGAGGAATGGAAAGGAGATTCCCAATAGAACAAACCACAAAGAAATAAATCTTCTCCATCCTATCAACAAGCAAATGCTACAAGCATGCAAGGGAGTCATGCATATCTGGGCACCAAAAGCACAACTTAAGGACAAGCCGTGTCAAATCTAGGTGCCCAAAACATCATCTACTATACCAAAGACGGTTCCAAGGTTCGAAACACAAAGAAGAGCATCTTTGAGCAGAGAACCTAAATCAAAATGTATTTGGAGGAAAAAGGAGCACTTATCTTCTCCGCAAACTATAAAACCGATGAAGCAGTGGAGAGTTAAGTCTCAAAACACTCAACCACAACATTTCATTGAAGAAAAACCAAGATACCAATGGCGAGTTAAAGCTCAAAAACCATCATCATTGATACCAACAGCTCAAGAAATCAACATGCCAAAGCATCTTGACGGTACAATAAAGCAAAGAGCACACAAGCTACAAGACTTGCTCTTTGGGAATCAGCAAAAGAAAACCTCGACCTCAGAAACCCTTGAGTTAATTACTCAAGACCCAAATCTTGCGCATCATAATGGTTTGAATTGCATTGATCTTAAAATCATGGTAGAACCAACCAAGGCTATGCATAGACACAATTGTTCAACCCATGCACACAGTCGTCCCGGAGTACGCCATCTAGGAGGGGTGGAAGGGAACTAAGTAATTAAGGGCAATGTTTGAAGAGGGAGGAAAAAGTTGGGTGCTAATGTGTGATTTTTTGCAAAATTACCTAATAACGCCCTTACAAACTCATCAACAGGGGAAATTAAACTGATAACATCTCCCCAATGAGTGTAAATAGTGTAAATACTATCATAAAATCATCAAAAAAGGTCTTTTTTCGTTATTTTCATCATTTTTTCTTGATATTGGGACTTAAAAATGGAAAAATTCACCAAAAAACAATAAAGCGGTGTTTCTCAACGGATTTTCCTAATTATTGATTTATCACTTTGCTTTTTTAAGTGCATTTTATTATTTTCTTTTATTTTTTCAATAAACATGTTAAAAATAAATAATAAATAGCAAATGAGCTCAGATGGAGAAACTGAAGATACGTTGATGATCAGAAGGACAAGGACAGGCACAAAAAATTTCAATTAAATCGATAGATAGAAGTGGGAAGCCTAAATTAGGTTGTCAAGACGTACTTTCGCAAATTCTTTCAGAATGAGCTAACGGAATTCGATTGAAGAAATTTTTGAGTTTAACATAGATTTCACGGCATAATAGAACTAACTGGGGAAGTTTGGGGAGAATAGTTTTGGAAGTCCGAGTATAGATATCCAAGGTAGCCCAAAATCACCTCATTTCCACTATTCACTCTTGGAGGAGAGAGCTCTCGGTCTTCTTCGCGCGCGATTTTTGGAGTCCACAAGCGTCCATTTACAGTGTCGTCTCACACAAGACATGAGGGGTAAGTTCTAAGCTTATCAATGAACAATTCTATATGACTGGGTAGCAAGTCTAGGCTCAGGAAGAAACCCTAGAAACCCAGCAGTGCACAAAGTCCTACGACTCAAAATTGACCATAGCGGCCTGTCAGCTCGACCAAATTGGACGAGACTTGAACTGTAGCATGCCCCTATATAATAGAACATTTCCATATCACCAGATGACCATTTGGCAGGGGTCAGGGGGGGTCCCAAGTAGATCATCTAGGTTTTTGTCATATGCCAGAATTGGATTCTGACTCTATACACAATATACCTGGAAGGTTTCATGAAAACAGTCAAGGCAAGCTCTCAAATAGCAGGAAATAGCTCGAAGGCTATAAAGCGTCAAATTTGACATATGAAGTCAAACTAACTCCAAATGAGCCAAAACTCGATGGGTAGCATCAAGACTATGTAGCGGACAAGTCCATAGCCTCAAAAGTGACCAACCAAGTCCACAGGCCATCTAGTCAAAAAAATCTGTGATTTCAGAGTCGACAAGAGCACGAAGTGATGCCAACACGACAGAACTTTACCAAATTCAATTTAGGACTTGTTTTCTTACCAATTAGATCCAAATTCAGTGAAGACAGCAAAGGCAACTTATTTGTCGAAGGAATAGCTTGAAGAAAACAACACCACAGTTTTCACTGGCAGGTTCAAGAGCGAAGAAGGACACCAAGTGGAACTGCAAATGCTACCAAAGGAGATATATGATGTAGCTGCAAAGTCGGACACCAAAGAAGCCAACAAAAGGCTAGGCCTAAGAGACTTCTACGACCAGGAACCATGCAGCGTGGAATTTGAGAAGGCATATGAGTTACTGTCTACAATCAAAGAAGATGGGTCAGCCCAAATCACTGATCAACAAGGGCAGAAGGTGGAAATAGTAATCACTAACGAGATAGTGGCCGAAGCATTGAAGCTGCCAAGTTAAGGTATGATGATGCGGGCCAGGGACAGAAATACAGTAGGTATTTTTACCAAAGATACAGCTGTTGCCACCTTTTTTTATCTCATCCAAAGGCAGGTGGAAGAAGCAGCTCACCTCTAGCATCAACACTTTCACTTCTTATCAAGAGACCGCCGCAGTATACCACCTCAAACCATACGATTGCGACCACCTTCACCCAAGTATTGAAGTCGACAACCAGGCAGGCAATTGATCATGTGCAATATGTGCTGAGGACACTAAAAGGCACAAAGAAAGAAGAAAAAATCACATATCTGGGCGCCCCTGAAGTGCTAACGAGAATAGCATATCATGCTATTGGAATGGCCGACAATTTGCCGCCAGCCCCAAATCAAAACACCATATATTGTATTTCAACCTTCTCCAAGAACCACTTGATCAACAAAGAGAGTGTATAAGTCAGGCGAAGAATCTACAGAAATCTCTCATGAAGCTCATAGTAGTGAGAGCTCGGACAACAAAGAAAGACAAGCAAGAAGTGGAGAAATGAAAAAGAAAGTAGTAGCAGCACATCAAGAGGAACCTCAACAAAAGAAGGCAAGGTTTGAAAGAGAAAATCAGACTTATGAAAGAAGCCACCAAGCTGCAGGGTAAGGACCCTAAAAGATGGAGTCCGAGAGATATAAGAGGACCCAGAACCAAGAACCCTGCAAGGAAAGGAACTAAGGATACGAAGGATTTTCTTGAGTGCATGTATGCAAAAGCAAAAGCCTTGAAGCTGAAGGAAGCTCAATAAGTTGACAAGAAAGCAAAGGAAGAAGCGGTCGAACAACAAAGACAAGCAAAGGCTACTGAACAAGATGAGTCACATCACCACCAGGGGGATGTGTCTCTGAAACCCACTTCACTCACTCCAGAGCAAGAAAACCATCCCATGCCAAGCCCAAATCCTTCACCAATAGCTAAACCCAATGAGGGCAAGGAAGCCAAGAGAAAAGAGAAGCAACAGGTAGAAGCATGTTTTGAACAGCCAAAAGAAATGGAACAAACTGAGGTAGGACCTTCTACAAGAACCCAACCAAAAACAACCGAGGCATCCACAAAGCCTCAAGCAGCAAAATCAGCCGAAGCAACCGCAACGCCTCAAGAAGGAGAAGTAGATCCCCCACCACAACCACAAGCAAAAACCACAGCACCACCTAAAGAACCACAAACAAAAACGATTGAAACCTTTAGATAGCCCCAAGTAGATCCTGTTGAATGGGAAAAAAATGACAAAGTCATCATGCAAGTCATTGAATATGCCAAGCAGATGCAGTTGATGGCAGATAAAATGTGAATAGCAGCACTTAGCCGTAGTGCTAAGGCTTAGGGAACTTGAACTCGTCATTGATGCTCTACAAGGAGAGCTGGATACCAGAATGAACATTATTTCAAATCTTCAAAGAAATATCAAAGAGCTGAAGAATAAAGCAGAACAACACCAGCTTGCCAAGGAGAAGCAGCACAAAGAGATGGAAGAGCTAGGAGAGCTTCTAACTAAGTTATTCGATGCCTGCAAAAGCAAAGATCAATAGCTTACAGAAGTAACCAATGAGCTTCTAACCACTACTCTATCAGTACAAAATATCCAAGTGCAGCTCAATGTAGCAAATGCTTCTATGCAGTACTCCGAGCAAAGGATCAATGATCAAGAAGGCTTTTTGAGATAGATAAGAGAAAATCCTGATGTCACTTCAATCAAAGGTACATATGAATTCTATAAGACTTTGGAAAAGAGAAACAAGGATCTCGAGCTAGAGCTGAAGCTAAAACAATCACAAAGACGAGGCCTTGCATTGATACGGGTCCAACGAGAAGAGCAATTACTCAAAGAGATAGCCGAATTAAAGAGAGTAAATCAGTTGTTGAGAGAGGGACAACCAGAACATCAAGAAGAAGCAGGAACATCTGAACAACCAACCATTGACATACCCTCAGTCTCTTTTGCTGAGATGGAGACACAGCCGCCAGAAGGGCTAGAAGGAGAAGCAGACTTTTGAGTATCACTCACTGAAGCTGAGCAAGTGCCCATGGTCCAGTTTTCTAAAGCTGAGAAAGATGCACTAAAAGAGTAGATTGTCCATGAAACAGATGTTGAATGGAAAGCAGCAATGGATTGAGAGTTGAGAGTTCTCCACTCGATAAATGTAACTCAACTCACTCCCAACCGAATCAATGCTCAGTGGCATCAGCAATCACTTCCATACCCTTGATCAAAGTGGAGTTACTACAGATAAAGGAAATACTATACAAAGATATGGAGGCTGAAGACTCAAAGGATATCCACCCCAACTGGAGAAAGAACTGGTTGAACAAGAATTTGAGATATCTAATTCTATTTACAAGAGCACTTGTAGCCCTCCAGAAAGACCCAACATTCTATCATGTACCAAGGGTAAGGACAAAGCAGGCATACGAAGCACTGAAAAAGAAGAGGCCTACATGGCTGAATTATCCACGACTATCAGCTCTAGAGCAGGGACCAGCAAAACAGAATAATACATGGTGAAAAACCTAACGGGTGCCATGAATTTCTTCAAGAGCCTCCTTGACCTCTCATGTGCCATGTTGTATAAGATTTGAAGAATGCTTCTCACCTACATTCAAGCTTTTCACGAGCCTGAGCAAGCCGGAGCACCAGTGATGTCTTTCCTTGAGGGCAATAGATTTGAAGAATGCTTCTCACCTACATTCAAGCTTTTCACGAGCTTGAGCAAGTCCGAGCACCAGTGATGTCTTTCCTTGAGGGCAATAAAGGTCTTTGTTATGACTTAAGTGGACATCCTTTAAAAGAAGTTATCTACAGCTTCTACGCCCAATGCATGTTTTTGCCCTCTAGCAATATGTTGGCGTTTGAGGAAGCATTCTATACAGGTTTCTTCACTTGGCGAACGAAGATATTTGGGCCAATGATAAGTAGCCTTACATCCAGATTTGTTGGCTATTCAGCCATTGAACTTAAAAACAGAGTCACCATGCAGTTCTTGCAAGCTCCTGACAAAAAACGAAGAATCACATATGAGAAAGCACTACATGCGCTTAAAGACCGCCTCGCCAATCATCAACCCAAAGACTAATTCATTCCATGAAGCTGTGTCAAGGGATGACACATTCGAGAAGGGGGGGGATGTTAGCAGCCGCAAGCTAACTCAGATAACATTTTTCGGAGCTTTTCTTGTAAAAACACTTATTATTTCGATGAATCAGAAATGTTGTAACTCTTACTTTCCATATAAATATTGTAATTGATGAGCCAAGGCTACAAGCTTCCAGATTTTATCAACCTATCTTTAGTTAGAGTTCCCAGATTATTAGTTTTGACCACAAAAACCTTGGCCAAGGTATAAAAGCAAATTTTTGTAAGTATTTTATAAGTTTTTGGATAGTAGAAATATAGCGTGATCTAACGACGCTCACTTCTCTCCTTCTCGGGCTTCCTACTCCCTTCTCGATTGTCACATTGCAGTGCCGTTTGTTGCATTGCAACCACAGGTAAGAGCTCTACGCATTGACATAAGCATTTCATGGTAATCTATAGCTTTTGGCATCGTCGACCCGCGGCCTAATTTCATCATAAGTAGATATTTAAGCTTCAAAATCATTAAATAAGTATAGGCGGGGCATCATTGCTAAGCATTTAGATGCATTCTGGGTCGAAAACGACTAGGTCAAACACTCACTGTTGTTAATAATCGCAATTTTTGCACTTGACCTAAAGTGAGATTTGAGACCATAAGCATGTGTGCTTAGGTCTTATAATAAACATGTCCTAGAAGTTTTGTGATATTTGGATGTCGTTTGGTACTGTAACGGTTATGATTTGTTTGCCGAGGAGAGCGACTAGCTTTTGGTGATTTCTGTCATTTGAGTGTAGCTTGAGTTAGATGCGAGTTGTCCAAGATATTGATAACCTCTTGTAGCCTCTATGCACTAGTCGAGTCATCTTCGTCCCATGGATTGAAAATTATATTCGTGGTTCTCGCTATGTCTGCAAATAAGATAGGAGTAAGGTTAGACACCCGTCCCACAAAGAGCAAAACCGCAAGATGCATCTGCAAAGTTGTAGATCTGAAAACAACGGTCAGGAATTGCAACTTGCAAGAATGTACCTAAAATGGGTTGTTTTTACAGGTCAAAACAAATATGTAAAAATCTATTCTTGTTTACCTTAGACCTATAGGCAATCTTCCAAACATGTAGCAAAATTAGTGCAAAATTTGACAAAACTTTCAACTGGAAAGTTGTAGACCACAACGTTTTCGAAAAGAGTTTGCAAAATCAAGTCAAAAATAGACCTTTTTCTCATTCAAATTTATGCTACAAAATAGTGCTGGAAATTTTGCAGCTTCACCTCAACATTGGAATGATGGAAGGTCTTCTCTCTAGCTCTGATCCCAGTTGTTGATGAATGTGCAGCGTGGAAGGGATGCAAGGGCTAAGAGATTAGGGTGTAGAGAGAGAGAGAGAGAGAGAGAGAGAGAGAGAGAGAGAGATTTTTGGTGGAGCTTCTTCTCATACTATGTATGAGCTCCTTATTGTTCTATATTTTCAAAAAGAAAGAATGAGGATACTAGACTCTATGTATGCTCAATTGTGGTGCACACTAGTGTCAAATGATCAACATAGACTGCAAAAATCAAGAATTTCCATAGCTATAGGTATCACAAACCCGATCCAAAGAGCCAATGAGAGACCAGGAGAGAGGAAGCCCAACCCAAATACCATAAATTTCTCTCTTTTCTTCTCCGTTCTCTACCCTTCATCAACTCTAGGTGAGGAAAAAAAACTCCACCTTGTTGTCTTTGTCGGTCTTCAATTCCTCATCCAAGACAAATAGTTCCAAAAACTAGGTCTTCTTTTCGTCTTCTCGTACTAGAGCAAAAAAAGAGAGAGAGTGAAAGTCGTCTTCAATTCTTCTTTCTTTCCCTCTTCCCCTATGCCAAAGGATAGAGAAATGTTGTCTTTTCCGAGAAAAAGCAAAAGAAGAAGCTTCCCCTTCTTGCTCGCAAATCCATGAGAGATAGATAGAGAGTGAGATCAAGATGGAGTGGCCCTCACCCTCCTTCCTACTTCAACTTTGTGCACATGAAAGATTGAGAGTGTGAGAGAGCCCCTCTTGAAGATTTTTCCCATTCTTCTTGTCTGTAGAAAATTTAATGAGAGAGAGATCCCCCCTTCGTGCTTTTTTTTCCTCTTCTTCTATACAACATAAAAAATGAAACTAGAGCCCAAATGAGATCTTTCGCTTTCTTTCCCTTTTTCTCATGCTCGTGCCAAAATTAGCTTCTAAATATATGCCTTTTTCTTTTGCTTCAAAGCAAAGGTAGGGAGGAGGGGCAACGATAAAGCAAAGGTAGGGAGGAGGGGCAACGATGCAACATCATTGCCCTCTCCATTTTTCTTTTAACTCAAAAATTTGGCACCTTATTACCCCTCCCTTAATCTTGAGCACAAGGGCCGGTTAGCTATGTGTGGATGCTCGCATGTAAATTCACCTATGTAAGGTGGCAATGTCATATCATCAACACCGACAACAAAAATGCTCTTGTGTGATGGATGACACCTCATGAAACTACTTGCATGATGGCTCTACTTGCCATATTCAAATTGAGATCCAAGATACTCCTCACGACTTGTGATGCCAATTGAAGAGCACCAAAGCTTTGTATAAAGCATCCGTCTCAAAAGCCTACGGCAATGCTCTTGTGTGATGGATGACACCTCACAAAACTACTTGCATGATGGCTCTACTTGCCATAGCCAAATGGATATCCAAGGTACTCCCCACAAATCGTGATGCCAATGGAGGAGAACCAAAGATTTATAAAAAGCATCAGTTTCAAAAGTAAAAATTACTATGTGGGTTAACTTTCCTACCACATGGCAGCTTTTGAATAATTCTCCCCCTTTGAGCTCCAAGAATCTCCAAAAAAACTAACTGAAAGTTATTGCACCTTGGCTCTTCTACCCTAACTTGACCACATCGGGGAAAAACCCCATCATTGCATTGACTTTTCACCGTCCAATGAAACCCGCATAAACCATTCAACCTACTATTTTGAGCACAACTTGACCAACTAGAATCCAATTTGAGCGATATCAAGCACATCTAAAAGATCACATTAGAGGCTATCATTGAAACCCTTGGCAAAAATCGACCATCTGGGAATGCATTCCAAATTCGGTCCAAGAACTATAGAGCTGATTCCCTAGAAAACTTCAAATGTACATAGCTTCTTTGTCCATGTTCCAATCCACAAGCCTTAAAGACAAGCTTGAAGAGCACTTTCAACTACATAGTCAGCCCATACATATACACTTTGAAAATTTCCAAGCACCTGAGATCATTGCCATAAAAAATACGCTTTATTCTCCCAAAAATACACATTTTTCATACATGCTCGTCCACTCTTCCTGCATTTGTGTATCATCATTGCACAAATAGTATACCTAGAAGACCCTCAAGGTGATATACGATAAACAAAATCACCCCTGAATTCATCGTTTAAATAGATTCTCTTTGGTTGACCCCCCAAAGTGTCTTCACTATAGACTTTGCTGCCATGTAGTACCTTGATGTTGTACCTTGGTTAAGCTAGCTCAATTGGAATTCTTGATTAGTAAACCTAGACAAAGGACTATGAAGTAAAATTATATTGAATCAAAATCAAAATACTAAGCAAGTGTGTTAGATACTTTTTTATCAATTAACTCTTGAAGCAGGCAAGCATGCATGCTAGAAAAAACAACAAACCAACAAGAAAGGACAAAAAACACTTTTTTTGTGTTGGGAGAAATTTCTCGATGCATTTAGGTGTGGAAATGACAAGGACCTCATGATGTTGAAGAGTTGAGCTACTGCAACAACTTTCTATGCACATTAGCAAACAATACAATATACCTCCATGACGCACATCAGTGGGAGAAGGCACCAACCATATATTCAACAAAATTAAAACAAAATATAGAGCCGTAGTCTACATATTTGCATCACAATAGAAGATCAAGGTAAGAGGATGTATAGATTGGCTAGCAATCCTAAGGCTAAGCCCTGATCCTTTGCATCTAGGTAAATAAAATCATCCTCTCTGAGGCTGTAGGCTTCCTCAGTGTCATCTATTGATTCTTATTCATCTTCTTGTGCACATATGTTAATCAATAATGTTACCATGTGTGGGTAGTCATTTTATCAAGGGGTAAGCATGTGCAAGTGGGACAGTATCCTCTACTTTGTAGGGATCACTCATGGTCATGAACATAGTTTCCATTATAATTCCTCATAATTCTCTTCACATGCTATGTCGGTAACAATATCCCACTCAGTGAATAGAAGAGGAAAACACATTTGACATACTTGGGGAAAGTCAAGAGGATATCTCTAAACACTAAGCGTAGAAGTGGATGCCTCTGGTGGACTACTATATCTATGGGCACAAATAGATTTTGATTAGGTTTCCAATAATTCTAGGGTTGCTCAGAGTGTGTGATATGACATTTCTTGTGGATGTTTGATGTCTCTCTTTGTTGCTAGATGGATCTCACTCTTCTACTTCGTCTTTATTTATTTTTTGTTTTGTTTTTTTATTTGGAGGTTAGAAGATCAGGTACAGAAGGTTGATACATGCTAAATTGCATTCCCCCTTCCTTGGGTAGATCATATCATTTAAATTGATGCCATCACCCTTTGAAACCAATTATAAATGCCAGTAATAGGTGAGGAATTTAGCCACTAGTTTTCCACCACCTTAGGTGCCTCATCGAGTTGCAAGGGTTGTAAGATACTCTCCCATAAACAAACTTAAAGTGTTTTATCATGTAATAAATTGAAAATGGGAGGTATAGATTCTTTTGCGTCTTTATGGCGATTGAAGATGGTAGGTGGAGGTTGTGTGTAATCTTCGACATCAATATATAAATTACATGAGGAGATAGAAGCTCATGTGACTTCCTTGAGCTAGATGGAATAAATTGATCTCGTCTTGGAACCCAAACTAGCTCTAATACAGGTGGGGAGTAATTTGTGATCTTTCCATTTCCATTGGTTCTCAATTAGCTTTAAAGTTACAGGATTTATGTTACATGGTTCTCGTAGGAAACTTACATTTATGTACCCAAATTGATCATTTCTATTATAGTAGCACCGAGAGTAGCTTAGACTTCTAATTGTTGTTTAGGAACCCAACGTGACATAACCTTCTATTCCTTAGGTTGGGTGGATGATTTCTTATGAGGTTTCTTTTGTGAATGAGATTGAAGAGTATGAGCGGCGCCGACAACGACTGAAGCCTTTGGGACCCATTGATATGTACCCTTTGTCAAATTAGACAGTCCTTAGTGTAACATTGTCTATCTTAGCCATGGAAGTTGAATCTTTAGAGGGTTGTGGTAGACACAAGGATGTTTTAACTTTTTGTATCTGCAAATGTTTTGTTGTCTTGTGTTCCCTAAGGAGGTGATAGCTCAAGTGCTGTTGCTTGAGCAAGAGGGTTGAGAGTTGATTTTTACGTTGTGATACTCTTGGTCCTCCAATCAATAGTACACTTAGTTGAATACTCATCCTCATGGACACAGCGTCTAAGAATATCATCTTTCCCTAAATTATAGAGAGTTCTAGCAATTAGGCAATAGGTTTCACATTCCTTGAGTAGCTTTTGAACTAAATCCTTACAAAGCTCCTTGGGCATAAAACCATTAACTAAAAAGTTAACAATCTTCTCACTCCACTCGGGCATTGTCTTGACTATGAATAGGGAAGTGTTGGGCAATTCATCCTCAACTCTAGTAGGAGCTTCATCATTGGTTATACAAGACAAATGATCACCCATAACATGTTTTTTTGAAGGCCTCACAACAATGGTGAAATTAAACTCAAGAAGAATTAATAACATCAAGTAATTATTCCCATAGAGCATGGTTTGTTTACTAAATACAACAATGCTTGATGATCCACATATAGAAAAACTTGGTAGCAAGAAGATAATATGAAAATTTCTTATAACATAAATCATAGCTAAGACTTCTAACTCTGTAGTGGTGTAGTTCTTTTGAATAGCATTTAATTGGTGACTAATGAAGCTAATGGAGTAGTCCAATTTATGTACTCTTGTCTAAATTAGAATACACCCCATAGAAAAATTTGATGCATCAATATGCACATTGAAATTACATTTCAATCTAGCACTCATCAAGGCCTTCTTTAATAACTCTGAATTGGTATTTGAAAGTGTTCAATGAGATGCGATATATTGAGGATATAATCTCACTTTTCAAATATCTTTTGTAAACATGACACATGCTCTTTCCACGAGGAAATAGACACAAAGTTCATATAGGAAAGCTCCACAAAACTCCCTTAAATACTCCTTGAAAGTAGTGCTTATTAGTCATTGGAATGTAACAGGGGCATTTGTTAGGCCAAGGCCATAACACAAAATGTGAACACTCCGAATTCTATGTCTCCTTATCAAAACCCTCTTAAGTGCATGTTCCAAATACTGCAAGGGATGATGGTCTCTCCTAGTGGCTACATTAACTTTTTTAAGGTCCATGCAAGCTCTGAGGTTCCCATTCTTCTTTGGCACAATGATTATCTAAGAAACCCATTATGAGTGCTCAATAGGGTATATGAATCCACATTGGATAAGTTTCTAAACTTCTTCTTAAACAATATTTTCATACTTAGGATTCATTGGGTATTGTTGGATTAGTTCAGCAATGCTAATCATGGAAATTGTATGTTGCACCATGGAAGATGAAATTCCCTTCATATCATGTTATACATTCCAAGAAACTATGTCATTGAATTCTTTGAGAAGGTCTTTAAGTAGAACCTCTTTAGCCTAAGTAAGGTCTTGAGCAATAAAAATTGGTTTAGAATTCTCACCGGGGTTTGCCGATTTTATCTCCTTAACTACTGCCAGACCATCATAGACTCAACTACTTCCATTGCCATGTGGTCATTGAGCTTTGGTGTACACAAAATTTTTCTCCCCCATGGTATAAGATTTGAAATGTTCAGGTGCAGAGGATGTAGGCCTACGAGCTCTTCTTGTGCTAGGGTCTTTGCTTTAATGTTTCTTTCCTTTTGTTGTTGAGCTCACTCTCAATTTTGGCATCTCCTTGTAGTACGACTCAGTTTTGGTTGCTCTATGATCTCCAATTGTGTAATGTCAAGGGGTCACAGACTACATCACGTGATGCTTTGAGGTATTCACCCCAATTTTGTACCAATTTTTGATGAGCATCACATGCCTCCACATAAGAAATCCATTCTACTGATGATTGGGTGTGGATCTTTTTCTTTTAGCATAGCACATACATTTTCTCAATATTGTCACCTCTTATGTATAATCCTCTTGTCTAGTTTTTAATTTTGGGTTGCTTCTATCATAGCCCTAGATTCATCTTCATTTTTGTCCCCTTTACTCCAGGATAAATTGTTATAGGATGTTTTACTAGGCCCCGAAAGTTTTGTTTCCAAAATTGAGTTAATATGTGATTTTGATTCCCTATCAAGCTCAAAGTCTATTATTGTTGGTGATTTAGTCTTTGAGTCATGTGGGTTACAACCTTTTAAGACATTACAATTTTCAATGCCAGTCAAGTATTCACCCCTTATGTCATTAGAGAGTATAGGTATTGCACTTACCATGCTTACAAGTACAAGTTGTGGAACTTCATCCCCCTCAAGTGTTAACCAACTTGTTCCTCTATTTCCCCATGTAATGAAAATGGCCTATGAACTTTGAGAGTAGCGGAATTAGGAAATTAGGTAAAGCACTTTTGTGAAATTACTTTGTGAGCATAGCGGGTGAACTTAATTGATGGTAGCAACATAAACATGGTACGTAGTTATCTTGGCATGAACAATAATTTTTCAAGAGAGAGAGTTTAGAGAACATGACAACAGTTGAGGACCAAATATATACGGAGCCGGTCCCCCCTCCAATAGGTATTTGTATTATAGTTTCTCCCATCAAGAGAGACTTGGTACAATACAATCTTTGTGTTCCTTGTGACCTAGGTGATGCAATAAAGATGGAAAGCTTCATGCATCACAAGCATAACATAAACTTTGTAGAAATCATTAACTATCCAAAGGCCTAAAACACCTTTGAAGGTGGAGAGAGCTACCAGGGAATGAGGGTAGGGAAGAGGAAGAAGAAACATTCCATAGAAGAAAGAAATAGTTCCTCACTTATCATCACTCTTCTTGCTAGCATACATAATAGGCTAGTAATGAAGATGGAGAAGATGGAAAGCTTAAGCATTGAAGCATGGCTCTTGGTTGGATTTGCATTCCATAGCCAAGAGTGTTGGTGTAGGCTCTCACTTCTCACAAGCTTGGAGAAGGAGGTGGAGTTCCTCAACTTTCACCAAGTGAGAATGAATCCACAAAATGAGTGTGTGTGTGTGTGTGTGTGTGTGTGTGTGTGTGTGTGTGTGTGTGTGTGTGTGTGTGTGTGTGTGTGTGTGTGTGTGTGTGTGTGTGTGTGTCACAGTACCCCCCTTGCTTGCTTGGGGCAAGTTGTAGTTGTTACACATGTTTCAAGCTCATTGGACCCCTCTCTCCTAGCCAATCACATGTAGCATGCATTCAAGTACATGGGTAGTCTTTGGACAAGTGTCCTCCTCACCCCTTAGAGAGAGAGAGCTTGAAAATATCTAGATATTTTTTGGATGGAACTAGAAGCTCATTGGACCCCTCTTTAACCCAACCAATAGCATTCAAGCACATCATGTGGCTAAGCATAGGGGAAGGTCTGACATGTGTCCCATGTGCCCCATGAGAAAAGGGGTGCCCTTTGGGTGAGTGGGAAGTTGAGTCAAAGATTCCCCTAACTTTGGAACTTTCCCCCACCTTTGTAGGGTCTCTTTTTTACTCAATCCCCTTACCCCCCATGCATGGGAAGCTTCTCAAGCACCTTCCTCATTAAGTTTGTAGGGTCTCTTTTTGACTCAAGCACCTTTACCCCCATGCATGGGAAGCTTCTCAAGCACCTTGCTCATTAAGTATGACAAGCACCTCAAGCACGACAAGCACCTCAAGTACCTTAGTCATCAAGCACGACAGGTACCTCAAGCACCTTAGTCATCAAGCATAACAAGCACCTCAAGCACCTTAGTCATCAAGCACGACAAGCACCTCAAGCTTAGGTCGGGTTCCCACCTCAAGCTCATCCCTAGCTTGCCTAAGGTCAAAGGACTTTTAACATTAACTATTGGAGTTCTTTAATGAAGCTAACCCTAAGGTCTTTTAAGCTCCATTAGATGCACGTTGCTCTTTGATAAAGTACCTCCTTTTGGACCTGTATTGAGATGCAACCATCTCTCCTTTCGGTCCCCTGCTGAGATAAGTCTAGAAGCACTTATTGCACATTGCTCTTTGGTAGAACATCTCCTTTTGGACCCGTATTGAGATGCAACCATCTCTCCTTTTGGTCCCCTGGTTAGATAGGTCTAGAAGCACATATCTCTATTCTAATTCTTGTTCCCGTTTATTCTCCCACATTAAATGATAAGTTTAATATAAGAAAATCATTTGGGTAAGCTAGATATTAGATTTTATGACATTACCTCTCTCTTGAAATCATAGTCGTCCTCGACTATGAGGTAGAGAAGGTAAAGCCTAGTCATTAGTCCATGTTTCTTAGCGGGTAGAGAATCCCTTTTTCCCCTACAACATCATTCCAAGATGGATGACTAATCCATTTGGTGCTTGGGAGACGTAGCTGCCGGAAGCATGTCTGCTCTTTAGTCCATATCATACTTCCAAAGTAGAGTGACAAGTTCTACTTGGTGTTTGGGAGACATCGTCACCACAAACATGATTCTAAGCATGCATACTTCTTAAATTTGTGCATGATAAAAAGAGAACTAGTCTTATAAGACAAAAACATTGTTCATTTAAAATGCATTTTCATATGCTTATTTTAAGGCATCATTGTAAGCATTGACAAGGTTCATATTATCCTTAAGCTAGGTCCTTTGCATCCATCTAGCATCTTCAAAAGAATAATTCTTAAACTTAATAAGATATCGTCAAATAGTCTTACCGCTTCTTAATACCTTGTCTTCATGTCATAGGATGGGGACTCAGATTGAAGTACTTGATCTCCGATTTTTGGAGGGTGTGCAACTATTGCTTCTTTTGATGGCGCTCCTCTGTAATGCTTACGTAGGCTCTCATGGAAAACATGGTGCATGAGCCAATGGTTGGCGAAACTTTAATTGATAAGCCATCTCATTGATTGGCTTAAGAATTTAAAAAGGAACATAGTATCTTTTTGCTAATTTAGCATAATACTTTCCGTGGACCATAGGATTATTGCCCATAGTATGCCTTAGACGAGCCTTGAGAAACTTTAGCAAGATCCAACCATTTTACTTAAAGGCTAAGGCTCTTCTCTTCTTATTAGCAGCAGCTCTTTTTTCCTTTGCTTTGAGATGGATATGACCTCTTTAATCTTTGGAAAAGATTCTTGTGAGTCGGCTATATTCATTAGTAGCGAAGATCTTCCCATGTACTTTAAGTAGTAAGGGACTTTTGGATCTTCCTTGTTTAACTTCGAAAGGTGCTTTTCCCTTAGAAGTATGTACAATGTCATTGTACGCATACTCTATAAGAGGTAGATACTTCTCTAATTGAGAACGTTGATCTACGTCCATGACAAAGACTTTTAGTAGATCAAAAATCGTTAGTTAGTTAGCACTTTGTGTCATCCGTTCGTGGATGATTGATCGAAAGAGAAATTTAATCTACTTCCTAGATTCCAAAAGAGACCCTTCTAGAAATTACTGGTCATTCTAGGATCTTTGTCCGACACTATGGATGTTGGAAAGCCATGATGCTTGAAAATTTGAGATCTAAAGAGGGTTGCCATTTGATGTGCCTTAATAGTCTTTTTGACAGGCATAGAGTGTGTTTTCTTGTTAAGCATGTCAATTGAAACAATCCAAGTTGCTTCCCTCGATCAAATTTCAACTTTTGGTATACCACGCATTTTGAAACATACTCTTGTATGTTTACTTTTCATGGTAGACCAACAAAAAGACATTTCTACTCCTCAAAGAGTAGACTATGGAACCCCTCTTTGCCCCGCATAAGGAGAAGTATGGATTCATACATGACTTTCTTATTGTATGGGTGAGTAACACATAGCCTATTTCCGTTTGGAAGATAACCATCCTTCAAGACGAATGGTTCTTTTTTCTTCCCTAATGCAAAGGCTGTAATTACATACTTAAAGTTTTGGTCATTAGCATAGTCATCTATCATAAAAGATAGATCATTGTGATTTGCTATAG
This sequence comes from Adiantum capillus-veneris, assembly GCF_014529385.1. Lineage (NCBI taxonomy): Eukaryota > Viridiplantae > Streptophyta > Polypodiopsida > Polypodiales > Pteridaceae > Adiantum > Adiantum capillus-veneris. Next base: position 77,882,510 of record NC_140955.1, on the reverse strand, counting down.
ACACCACATTTACCCTTGGTCGTTGTGAAAGTGCATCGACCACTTGATTTGTGCTTGTTAGCAATGTGAGCAATATGAAATTTAAATTGAGAAAGAAAATTTTCCCACCTCGTTTGCTTGTCGGAGAGCTTGGTTTGCGTCATGAAGTTCTTGAGGCTTTGTGATCCATTCGTAGGATGAATGGAGTCCCCAAGAGATAGTGTTTCCAAGTGTTTATGTCATATAGAATAGCTAGTTTCTCTTTTTCATATTTGCCCAATACTCACTTATTGAAGTTAAGTCTTTGACTCTCATATGCTATGGCATGCCTTCTTGAAGTAAAATAGCTCCAAGGCAACTATCACAAGCATCATATTGGACCTCAAATGTCTTTGAGAGATGGAATAGTGTGAGCACACTTTGAGAGATAAGCTTCTCAAAAGCTTCTTGCACTTTTGCAGTCCATGAATACTTAACGTTCTTTTTTGTTAAGTCATGTAATGGGCCTGCTATTAGTGAGAATTTTTTCTATGAAGAAGCATCTATAGTATGCACACATACCTATGAAGCTTCATACCTCCTATAGATTCCTTGGATTAGGCCATCCTTTTATTATCTCTAACTTTGTTGGATCCATATGGGTGCCATCTTTAGAGATAACATGACCTAAATATTGAATCTCTTGTAGGAAAAATTCACTTTTCCTTTTATTAATGAAAAGCTTATTCTCTCTCACAACTTGAAAGATTACTTGGAGGTGTTGCTTGTACTCCTCAAGAGAATTTGAATGGCCTGAAGATTTTTGTCCATCATGAGTTTGAATGCTTTTGGAGCATTTGTCAGGCCAAAACTTGTAAACTATCAAATAGATCTTCTACCTGTGGTATGGGAAATCTATTTCTAATAGTGATCTTATTTAGTGCTCTATAGTCGACACACATGTGATATGTGTCGTCTTTCTATTGCACTAAAAGCAATGATGAACAAAATGTAGAGGAGCTAGATCTCACCATATCTTTTTCCACCAATTCATGCACTTGCCTCATGATCTCCTCTTGTTGAGCTTGTGAAACTCGATATGGAGTCTTGTTAGGCAGTCAGCTTCTTGGTAGGAGCTCAATTGCATGTCATCATCCCTCATTTTAGAAGTAGCTCACTAGGGATGTCATCAATGAAAACATCTTGGGATCCATTTAGGAAATTAAACAACTCTAATTCCTCTTGATTCCCTTTATTGCAAGGATATGGTGTTCCTTGACTCATTAGCATCTATGTACATGCTCTCTTCCCTATAGGTGAAGTAGATTCTCCTTTCAAGGAACTTCATGTTGGAAGCCATGTGGTTAAACCATGGTGCCCCAACAATAACATTCTCATGTTTGAGAGGGAAAAATGAAGAAATCCTTTTTGTCCACATAGATTTGGACATGAAGCCTTAATTTTCCAATTAAGGAAGTAACTGAGACGTCTTGTCTCTTGATAGCTCCATTGGCTTTCAATGCATCTCCCATCTCGTGGGCTTGTATGCCTAGCTTGGTGGTCAACTCCATGGATATGAAGTTGTGAGTTGAACCAGGGTCAAACAAAATAAAGGCATCATGCTCTTGCATCTTTTTCCAAGCATAGAAAAGGAGAAATCCTTGGCAATGAGAATCCTCTTTTGGAGCTTCAAACATAGAGGCTCTAGGAGTCTCATTGCGGGCATTTCTCTTGGGGCAAGTATGATAACCATGGCCTTGTTCCCCACACTTAAAACATTTGTGGTCCTTACAAAAAGCTTCTAGCTCTTTAGAAGAGAGTTTATATTTACCTTTGTAAACTCCCTTCTCCTTGGACCGATTGTTGTTGTTGTTGTTGGCATGGCCTTGGTAAGAATTTTAGGCATTGGTTTTCCTCTTGGCATCACTTTTGTCTTTATTTTCCATGGGCTTGACATTCCTTCTAGCCCCTTGTTGGAAATTGATGTGCAAATCAACCATGGTGTGGTGGATTACTTTGGTGATAGAACCAGGCCGTTGAGAGTTGGCATACTCGGCCATCTCTTCAAGTAATCCCAGCATTGTTGCTTTTTCTCGGTGAAGTCTAACTTTTGAAAGACAGTAGCCTTGAGATGTAAATCCCAAAACTTGTCCACATATTTGTGGATAGACTCATGAGAGAGAAGCCTCAAACTCCGCCATTCGGTGAGCACTTTGTCATTCTTTTGAAAGACAGTAGCCTTGAGATGTAAATCCCAAAACTTGTCCACATATTTGTGGATAGACTCATGAGAGAGAAGCCTCAAACTCCGCCATTCGGTGAGCACTTTGTCATTTGCATCGCTTGCAAGGAATTGCTTCATGATGGAAACTCGTAGAGTTTTCCATGTCTTTGGGGCTTCACCGTTGCCACGAAGGCTAGCCCACCATTGACGAGCCAATTTTTTGGAAGTGCATAGCTACATGGCGTAGCTTGGAGAACTCTGTGAAGCCCTCGTCTCCAAAGGCCACATCAAATTGTTGGATGAAGGCCAATACTTTGTCGGTAGCACCAAAGGTGCCATCATAGGTGAGAAAAGAGATACTATTTCCTCCCTCTTTGAACTTCTTGAGCTTTTGTGACCTTCTCCGTGCAGGATAAGATTTGCGATGTCCTCCCCTCTTGTATTCTCTATGAGAATAACTATTTCTTTCGTCGGAAGAGGAGGAAGGTGAAGAAGAAAGAGAAGAGGGTGACCTCTTTCTTGCCCTTTGCTTCCTTTGTTTCCTCTCTTCCCTTTTGGATTGATGAGGAGAAGGACTATGGGTTAACCGTTTCCTCTTGGGAAGAGTTTAGTCCGCCGTCTTTGTGGAGCCACATCTTCGGAGAAACTTAGGGATTCATTACTTTCTTTATCTTTGGATTCCTCCTCTCGTATGGGAGAGATTCTTCTTTTGGGGGTCTCATCAAAGGCCTCGTAAGCTCTCTCTCCTCTTGGAGAGGAAAGGAAATCCCATAAGCACAAAGTTGTTGAGTAACTTTGGCTTTCAAAGCGGGGTTGCCCATAGCTTGCCTAGTAACAAGATAAACAACAAACATGGGGCATCATCATTAGCACCTTCATGTGCAAAATCAAAGTTGTCAATGTTCATTCTCCTCTCTTGGTTATTTTCAGTCATGTTAACAAAATTTGTGTGTTTACTTAGTGTACTCTTTGGCAATTTAAAACCATAGTTGCTACTTCTCTTAGCTTTTTGTAAATGAGTACTTAAGCATCTACACCCACGGATGGAATTGGTTAATTATAGAGAGTAGTGGAGTGGGTCTAACATAGAAAAGTTGCTGAGGGATAGCTCCTTTTGGAAGCTCCCGAGATGTGCACCATATCCCACATAGTGGGCTCAACAAAATCGATTATAGCTCCCAATCCCACTTACCCTAATATAATTAACATAATCAACCATTAGTAGCCTACTTAAGGACCTCTCTTCTTAAGCAAGAAAAGACAAACCAAATGCTCTGATACCAATGTAATGGAAATGGCCTATGAACTTTGAAAGTAGCAGAATCAAAAAATTAGATAAAGCACTTTTGTGAGATTACTTTGTGAGCATAGCGGATGAACTTAATTGATGGTAGCAACATAAACATGGTACTTAGTTATCTTGGCATAAACAATAATTTTGCAAGAGATAGATTTTAGAGAACATGACAACAATTGAGGATCGGATTTATATGGAGCCGGTCCCCCCTCCAATAGGCATTTGTATTATAGTTTCTCCCATCAAGAGAGACTTGGTACAATACAATCTTTGTGTTCCTTGTGACCTAGGTGATGCACTGAAGATGGAAAGCTTCATGCATCACAAGCATAATACAAACTTTGTAGAAAGCATTAACTATCCCAAGGCTTGGAGATGGTAATGGTGTGGTCTGGACAACATTTTGGGTTTAAGGGACTATTTGTTGCAATAGCTGCTCAACAGATGGGGCCAACATTAATGCAGGAGCTCAAGGTGAGTCTATCCAAGATAAAGGTGGTTTATTTTCCATTATGCGTTTAAGAACTAGGCAAATCTTATCTTGATGTCCATACCTACCACATGCATTGAAATTTGTGTTAAACTTTACTCTAAAAGTAGGGGATTTGTTGATGCTATGTGGGCCTAAGCAGAAATGGGAGTACACGTTCTTTCATCTCCACTAGATGCATTAGAAACCTTACTCTGCCTAAATATCTTGATATTAGCCTTACAATGAAATTAGCTACGGGTAGAAAACCTAAATCTTCTACTTTAATGGGTGACTTGAATTTTGGTTTGGATGATCAAAAGACTTTAGCTCATTTTAGGGTCTTACCCATAGGATTCTATGATAGAATTCTAAGGATGGATTGGATTAAGGCGAATGATGCTCACTTGCATTGTAAACATGAAAGTGAGAATGCATTGTAAGCATGCTTCATTGAATTTTACAAGTGAGCGCAACTCTAGCGCTACCTTTATCGAGAAACGAGGACAACCTGAACTTCAGCTTTTGAATTTCACTAAGTTGTTAAAAATCTATAGAAAGAATGAGATGATTTACCTTGTAAATCTCAACTCAACACAGAAGAAGTTGAAAACACGTGAACCTTGGTGGCTCAAAGACCATACAAGATGTCAGTGTACTACAATCTACAGAATTCAAAGAACAACTTACTTAACTTCTCTGCCAAGGTTTCATTTGACTGAGTGGTTCCCCATGGAGTACTCTTGATTGTTTTTATAAGAAGAATGATGGTACTCTATGCCCTTGTATCGACTATCATGGATCAAATCAAATAATAGTCAAGAATAAGTATGCAATACCTAGGATTGACAAGCTACTTGATCGACTACATAGAGCTTCTATTTTCACTAAAATTGATCTCAAATCTAGCTATTTTCCACTTTGGATCAAAGTGGATGATATACCAAATACAAGTTTCAATACTCGATTTGGATATTATGAATTTACAATGATGTCCTTTGAGCTTACGAATGTTCTGATGACTTTCAACTGCCTTATGACTACCTCCTTATGACCGATGTATTTAGAGAACATCATGATGATTTTATTATTGTCTTCTTTGATGATATATTGGTCTTTTGAAGAGTAAAGAAGAGCATGAATACCATATACGACATGTACTTGAGCTTCTACAACAAAACAAGCTAATGTACCTTTTCACTAATATAGTAGAATACTTGGACTTCCTTGTTTCCAAGGACGGCGTCTCTGCTGGCCCAAATAAGATTAAACTTTTTGTAGCTTAGCCAACACCCAAATCTATCGAGATTTCTTGGATTGGCAAGATGGTGTTGTACTTTTATTGAAAGTTATGCTAAGTTAGCGGCACCATTGATGAGTACCCTCAAGAAATTTAAAGTGTTTTCTTAGAATGATCATGCCCAAGCTAACTTTGAGAAACCCAAAGAAGCTTTAGTAGATGATCCTATTTTATGACTACCACATTTCATGAAGACAGCCACTGTCCTCATTGATGCAAATGTGGCATTGTTCTATCTCAGGAAGGAAAACCAATAGCTTATGAATATCATAAGTTATGCATTTATGAGTTAAATTACCCTACCCATTATTTGAAATTGTCAGCTATTATACATGCTCTCAAAGCATGGAGACATTACCTTCTTAGAAGGCAATTTGAGCTACATATTGGATCAACCTGATCTTCATATGCGATGTAAGAACTAGGGAAACTAGACTAGAGATCCTCCTCCCAACCTCCCATTACCCTAGACGGATTACCCTAGACAGATCCCCTGTCCACACTGTCTAGCCCGACCCTTGGCCGTAGTCCATGACCATCCTAGTCCTTAGGTTACAAGACCCTTGTCCTGACATTACTCCCCCCTTAAGAAGAGTTTTCATCCTCGAAAACAAAAGTGGGAAACTTCTTCTTAAGAACACTAATGTTTTCCCAAGTGGCACCTTCTTCAGGTCGGTCTTTCCACTTGATTAAGGCTTGTTGTCGTACGTGATGTCGTGTACGCAACTCATGATAATCCAGAACACGTTCAGGTTCATGCGGTAAGTTAGGAGATTCAATGTAATCAACCAAAACCTGTTGGTCAATGACGTTCTTGTCCCCATGTAACCTCTTTCGTAGACGGCTTACATGAAACACCGGATGAATACGAGAATGTGATGGTAGTAATAGTTTGTAGGCACGATCACCGACTCGCTTGAGTATTTTGAAAGGCCCACAATATGGGGGAGATAATTTAGGTGTCGGTCCAGTTTTCAGACTTTCTGAATGTTTTGGCACACGTAAAAATACTTCCTCCCCTTCTTCGAAGTTAACTTGCCGACGTTTCTCATCAATGTATTTCTTATACCGATCCTGTGCTTGCCGGACATTCTGACGATCAAGTTTCAGCATATCCATGTGGTCTTGGAGAAAATCCTTAACCTGTTGGAGTTTTTCGTTTGCCAACCCCACCGTAACTGGTGACCTAGGTTGAAACCCGTACATGAGCATGAAAGGATTAAAACCTGTTGTGACATGCTTAGAACCGTTGTAGGAAAACTCGAGAATAGGTAAGTATTTTTCCCAGTCTGACTGTTTTTTGCTGACATATGTTCTCAGCATATCCTCTAGCACTTGGTTAACCCGTTCTGTTTGACCATCCGTTTCTGGATGATTAGCTGTACCGAGGTTTAGTTGTGTACCCAATCGTTTAAATACAACTCTCCAAAAGTGGCTGTTAAGCTTGGGATCACGGTCACTAACAATGTTACTTGGCAAACCATACAATTTGTATAGATTGTCCACAAATAACTTGGCTAGTTCCGGTGTCTTAACCGTTGATTTGGTCGAAATAAACTTACATAGTTTGATCAACCTGCCTATGACCACCCATACTGAGTCATGACCTCGTATAGTGGTTGGTAAACCTACAATAAAATCCATAGAGATACTTTCCCATTTTCCATTGGGAATATCCAAAGGATGTAAGAGTCCTCCTGCTTTCAGGCGCTCTGCCTTGTTAACTTGACATTTTTGGCAATGCAAGACATAAGCTTGAACAAAGCCATGTAGACCTCGCCAGTAAAACTGTCGTCGTACAAGAGAATAAGTTTTTCTAATCCCCGGGTGCCCTGCACTTGGACTATCATGACATTCATAAAGAATTTGGCGCCAAATGTCTGTGTCCGTCGGTACACAAACTCTCCCCTTGTGGAGTAGGTACCCATTGTTGATGATAAAATGCTTCCATCGTTGTAGTTCATCACTTGATAAAGGAGAACTAGGTGTAGAGGTTAACTGTACACTACCTGCATTGGAGTGAGAAGGATGCCTCTTTTGAACATGGCTCCACACTTTGGAATATGTTTCATCTTGCTCATATTTGCCCTTGAGAGAATCTAAAAATTCACTGTGAAGTTCCGTGAACAAGAGCGAATTGATCTTCGGCATTCGACTTAGAGCGTCTGCCACTACATTGTATCAGCCTTTGCGATACCTTAATTTGGTGTCATATTCCTGAAGGATCTCTACCCACCTAGCTTTTCGACCCTTTATATCTGTTTGTTGTGTAAACCGTTTGATGCTTTCATGGTCAAACACAATCTCGAACAGAGCACCATACAGATAATTCTGCCATGTCTTTAAGGCAGACACTATTGCATAGAGTTCGCGTTCGTAAGCAGAATAGTTATGCTGAGATGCATCAAGCTTCTTACTTTCAAATGCAATCAGCCGTCCGTCTTGTAAACAGGACTGCTCCAATAGCACGATCACTGGCATCCGTTTCCAAAGAATGGTTTCAAAAGATCTACAATAGCCAGTATAGGAGTTGTAGCTAATGCATCCTTGAGCGTATCAAAACTGTGTTGTTGAGTGGATCCCCACTAAAAAGCTTTACCTTTGCCTTTTAGTTGATCCGTCATAGGAACAGCAATGTGAGCATAGTTTTTAACAAACCTTCGGTAAAAACCTGCAAAGCCTAAAAAGATCTGTAATTCTTCCAGATTTTTAGGAGGTGGCCATTTCTTGATGGTATCCACTTTGGATTGATCCATGTATAGGACATTATCTGAAATAACATGCCCTAAATAATGAATTTCATCTTTGAGAAAATCACATTTAGATTCCTTGGCATATAACTTGTTTGTGCGTAACAACTCAAATACCTGCCTGAGATGTTGTAAGTGTTCTTCTTCAGAAGCACTATAAACTAGAATGTCATCGAGGAAAATAATGACAAACTTGCCTAAATATGGCTTCAAGACACTGTCAATAAGTGTCATGAATGTTGTGGGCACATTGGTTAACCCAAAGGGCATCACCAAAAACTCGTAGTGTCCAAACCGTGTTCGGAATGCTGTCTTAGGTAATACGGACTTGGTGATATCCTGACCGCAAGTCGATTTTCGTAAAAATGCGAGCATGAGTTAGCTTATCAAATAACTCATCTACTCTTGGCAATGGGTATTTGTTCTTAACTGTAACCGTATTTAAGCCTCAGTAGTCTACGCACATGCGCATGCTACCGTCCTTTTTCTTCACTAAAAGGATAGGCGAAGCCCATGGTGAAGAACTGGGTCGTATAAACCCTCTGCTAAGGTAGTCAGCAAGCTGACGTTCCACCTCAGCAGCCTCTAAGTAACTCATACGATAAGGTGGTTTACAAATAGGTTTACAGCCTGCAGCCACGTCAATGCCATGTTGTATGAGCGTGTCGGTGGTAATCCTAATGGCAAATCATTAGGAAAGACATCTTGAAATTCCTTTAATAATTTTTGTAATTGATTATTAGCAACGTTTGCTTGTGTAGAATTAGCAATTGGTGGAATAGAGGAGAGAGAAGCATGCGGCGTTGAGGAATGTTCAACAGACTCAATGTTAGAAAGAAAATGAAACAGTGAGTAACATAAGAAAACCTGTTCTATTTCATTATCAGAAATGAGCTGCATAAGCTCAACAATACAAATCAATGGTGATGAACGTATATCCTTTTCTCCTAGCAACAACACATGTGCGCCATGGGATTCAAACATCAAGCTTTTGTGCTCATAGCTACGCTTCAATGATGGTCCTAGGCTATGAAACCACTCCCTACCAAGAACCACATCAGCCCTTTCCATGTTCATAACCTCAAAATCCAAACAAGTAGAGTACCCTTGTACTTCCAATGGAACATCTCGGCATTGAGTATCCCATTTTTCAGTATCATATCCATTCATCATTGCTACCTTGTAGCGGTGGGTACTCGGAGTTTGAGGCAGTTTGAGCTTTTTCACCAATCCATAATTGATGAAATTGTGAGTACCACCGTCATCTACCAAGATGCGTACCTTGTGCCCTTGCAAATATCCGTGCATACGTACTAACTCATGTGGTCCAAAGGTTGCCACATGGAAGCTGTGAGACAGCATTCATGCACCACCTCAGTGTGTGTTACTTCCACTGTGGAGAATTTTGAGGAAGACTCAAGAGGTAGTAGTTGCACCGTGTGCACTGCTTTCTCCTTCCCTTGAGCAGCAGATTTCCCCTTGGGACAATCCTTTTTGCCATGGCCTCTTCCTAAACATTGAAAGCATAACTTCTCTTTCTTGGCTTTATCAAAATCCTCAGGAGAGAGAGGACCCTTGGACCCCTTGGGTTTTTTAGATGCATCTGAATTAGCAACTAGAAATTTTCTTTTATTGTGCCCGTACTGAGTGCGTGTATTACCATGTATAGTAGCAGGCACGTTACTATTATGTGTTTTCTTATCATCAGGGTCATCATGAATATGTGCTTTCATTATGGCTTCCTCCAGTGATTTAGGGTCTTGGGTCTTGACATACTTCTTAAGCTCTGGTGTCAAACCTCGTATGAACCCTCGTACTTGCTGAAAGGTATCCAAGCCTTCCAACTTAAGGATAACGTTCCGATAGTGAGAGATATATTCAAGGAGTGATGGGTATTGGCGCATGGAACATGTGTCCCAAGCCGTCCATTTTCGATCGGCCTCGTTTGTAGGCAAAAATTCCTTGCTGAACATTGCTTCAAAGGCTGCCCAACTCTGTGGTATGATGTTCTTCTCCTTGAGAGACATCCACCATTTGAAGGCCTTGCCTTCCAAAGTTAATCTCGTTTGCAGAGCTTTAACTACCTCCGAAGTACGCCGTAAGACGTGAATTCTATCCCATTTACTAAGAAAGATGTTCACTGCATCCTTATTGTGGTCTCGGTCTTCGCCCTTGGAAACTGTGGTTTAAAGTTCTTTAACAAGTCATCCACCTCTTTGGCAGTGAGAGTATACAACGTTTCATTAATTGGGCCTTGCCCTTGTGTTCCAACGTGCTCATGCATGTGGGTGTTAGCAGGACTCTTAGACTGCTGATGCATTAATTGAATGACTAATGTGGAAAGTTTAGTAACATTTTCATTTAAAGCTTTAAAATTTTCATCCATGACTGTCATGCGTGTCTGAAGTGCACAAAATTCTTGAATATCGAGCAATTCATAAGTATCTTCTTCTGCCGTAGCGTCGCGGGTACTCTCCTTGAGAGGATCCGTCCACAAGCCGTCATTGGTAGGATCAGGAGTACTTTGCTCAAAATCGAATGTCATATTGATATCCGAATCCATGGTTACACAGTGCGGTGAAATAAATACTCATGAAAAAATACCTGATGTTGAGAGCACTCACCAAGTATAGGAGCTTTGCTAACTCCACTTGTGCGTCGTAGCACCTGACCATCGAAAAAGAAAGAACTTGCACAATCGGCGTAGAAAACGAACTCCGCAAAATCGCTCGTGGCTCACAGGATGACTGAAATCTTGTAGTGGAGATGGTTGAATCGTCACCGTTGTGAAGAAGCTTGATTGTTAAAAGCTTCCGTAATCGGCGAACGGTTATGTTGCTTGAACTCCAATTGAAACTGTCACAATTGTAAAAATATGTAGAATCTGGAATTTTAGCAAGGACTGAGTGGAATCGTGAGCCGTCAAGCTCGAGGGAAAGCCGACACGGCTTGATTCTTGCACCGAGTACGGAGGTTGAGGCTCGTGACTTGCCTTGCTTGTGGGAAGGACCACCAAGAAGGTCCAAGGCTCAAAACATTGTTGTAATTGGCCATGCCATGTGAAAGAAGACAATTTTTTGAAGAAAAATATCGCAGGCAACGTGAGCAGGCAACGCGAGCACAAGAGGAAGTGTGTGCGGCTTGCTCAGGCACAATTAGGCCAAGTGCTCATGGAAGCTCTCCATTGAAGCCATGGCGCTCCTGTCAAGCTAGAGATCGCGCAAATCCATGCACCACACAGTCGCGTCCAAAAAAGAAAACCTACCCGATTTAGGCAAGCAAAACTGCTATTTTTGTAAAAATCCCTAAAAAAGCCACGGTTCACACCTTAAAGCCCTCTTTTTAGGAGCCAAAAGTGAGAACGCCTAGAGAGATAGTGGAAGAGAGACCTGCTAGGCCACCTAAGCTCTGATACCACTGTAAGAACTAGGGAAACTAGACTAGAGATCCTCCTCCCAACCTCCCATTATATAGGCGGGCTCCTAGCCCCTTGCCCTAGACGGATCCCCTGTCCACACTGTCTAGCCCAGCCCTTGGCCGTAGTCCATGACCATCCTAGTCCTTAGGTTACAGGACCCTTGTCCTCACATGCGACAAAAAAAATGGATGGAATTATTATGTGAATATGAGATTGGAATTGAATATAATCTGGGAAGTGAAGACTTAGTAGCCGATGGTCTAAGCAGAAAGAGTACAGTAGTGGTAATTCCAACCTTTACTACCTCTTTGATTGACCTTATTTGCAAGAGTATGCCTGAAGATTCTTTTTCCAAGAGAAATCAATCTTTATTAGGAATACATACTCAAATAGAAAATCAAGAATGACAAATTAAAAGCTTTCACATTGAAGATAATGAATCATGACCTCTATCTTAATAATAATATGTGTATCATTAGTGATGAAGGAATCAAGCTTCAAATACTGCAAGAAGCTCACAACATACTTGTTTTGCAGGTCATACCAGGCTACATTAAAACTTATGCTTCTATGAGAAAGAGTTTCTTTTGGCGAGGACTAAAGTGTATTCTGCTAAGTTATGTCACAAAATGCTTAATATGTCAATGCATTAAAGTCGAGAAAATTATGCATTAAAACTTATGCTTATATGAGAGAGAGTTTCTTTTGGCTAGGACTAAAGCGTAATGTGCTAAGTTATGTCACAAAATTCTTAATATGTCAATTCATTAAAGTCAAGTGAGTTTGATATCCTGGTAAGCTCCATCCAATTGATGCACCTCAAATAAAATGAGAATGCATATCCATGGCGTTCATCACGCTTAGGTTCAATTTTGTAAAAAATTGTGTTTTGAGTGCTTTTCATGCTTCTTGATGCTCTTTAGTGAAAAGAAAACTCCTTTTCTAGTTCAGGTAGGCTATGGGCAGCCGTGTTTTTTGAGATCTTCAAAAAGTAAAGTGCTTGTTAATATTTTCTAGCCCCAAAAATGTTAATTTTTATCATCGTATAAGTGCAAAACAAACATATGGTGGAGAAACAAGACTAAACAAAAAAATTTACGAGGATTACTTTTATAAAAAGCACCTCCATAAATACTATGGGGCAGTACAATGGGTGTCATGATTATGTTGGGGCACCATGGTGCAGTATAGTTCACTCACGATCTCATTAGTTTCTTACATACTATTTTACAGAGTAAGTTATGTGTGCTGCCAAAATTTATGTAACATTGTTATGAGCTAAAGCAGTTTTGTACGATGGATGTACATCACCTAGAGTAGGGTGGAGTGCTCAACCATGTGATGAGGATTGGATTATGTTATGGCTTTTGATTGGATTATGAAGTGGATTTGATGGATTATGTTAGATGTGTAAGGGTGTACAGGGTCTCTCTACAATCAAATTTGGATTGGATTATGAAGTGGATTTTGATGGATTATGTCAGATGCATAATGGTAGAGACCTTGTACAACATGATTGTTCTGGAAAGGATTTTTTGTGCATATATAAGATGATGTTGAATATGATTTCATTCATACAGATTAAGGGGTAGCACTAGGCGTTAGGTACCTCTGGATACAGTTCAGATTATGGCTTAAACTCCATGCTAGGTCGGGTGTCGAGAACTCCTCCTTATGTTATTGCTTTCGCACTCCGATGTTTATTGAAATTCTTATAAAAGTATAGATTGTATAATTCTTGCATAGACCCCTAGGGAGGGGTATCTCTCATTCTTGGCACATCCCATCACTAGCAATCTTTTCGTGAATTATCTCACTCATTCACATGTATCGTGTAGTGCCACAGGCCTTGACGATGCAAGAAGAGGTGACTTCATTTGAATAAAGGCCTTCCCTTCACATCTGGTGAAAATAGTACAGAGCCTCCTTGCCACAACCATGTTGGGGCATACCTTGGAATCAACATGCTCCAAGAGAAGCCTCGAGCTTTGGGCTTCACCGGAATATTCCTTTTCGTCGAAATATTATGGCCGGACAGCACCCGGAAAGTGGTCAAAAAACGGCGGCCGTTTGGTCGGTTGGCCGGTGGCCGGTGGTCGAAAGTCAATGGCCAATGGTCGGTGGACAAATTCAATGGGTGGTGGCCGATTTCAAAGGCAGACTTGTCTTCTTAAGGGTGGCCACACATGGGCAGATTGGAGAGTCCAATGGACTAGTCTACACAAGGGTGGCTACACATAGCTGCCTCTCATGAGAGAGGGCATCCCTTTTGTCCTATAAAAGGAGGCCATTTCTACACACATTCTGGAGTGTGAAGTTGATGCAGCAAGGTGGTTGTGAGGGGGTGAGAGTGAAGAAAGGTGGGAGCTCTATTAAGGGTATAATCCCTTTGTAACCTACTTCTTGTTTGAAGTACTAAATCCATTGAGTGGCTGCTTTTCCGTGGATGTAGCCCACATTGGGTGAACCACGTATCTCTCTCTCTCTCTCTCTCTCTCTCTCTCTCTCTCTCTCTCTCGTATGTGAAAATATGTCTCTCTCCATTAAGTAAGCTACTCAAATATCTATTTAGCTACATCCTATTTCCTAACAGTTCTAAACTTGTTGTAGCCAAATATGATTTTGATCAACCCGTTGTTGGCAAGCTAGATCCGACAGGTTTTTAAGGATAATTGGCAACAAGTGCATGCAAGAAGAAGTTGGGCAACTTAGTAAGACAATGCCATAAAAATTTGTTGAAAAGCAAAGCTACATGCTAAATTCAACACAAGTAAACCACACCAAGAGGTACTACAAATTTCGGCACCGAAGGCGGCAATTTAAGCAAGTCGGTAAGCAAGTTACACTTTACAATTTTGAACTAATCTTGCAGAAGTTTTTACCATGCCAACTTGACAAGAAAATGTTGCTTTCGTCAAGAAAACTTTGGCAGTAAGATGAAATTTGATAGCTAAAATTCTCAAGCTATCTATTTCAAGATTTGGCAATCTAAGCATTCTCAATAAGATGCATGCTTTGGCAAGGCCGATTCTCTATGAAAGGTCAACAAGGTTAATTCTCTTTTGCTTTGAGTATGACATGTGTGTCAATAAGAGCACCTATTAGTTATGAGCACTCAAACTGCATTGTGTCTCATCTTTTCAATGAACTTATGTGAAGCAAGGCTTCACTTTGGGGTATCTTGCATAGCAGTTTTGAAAGTTTGGAATATCCTATTAGCATACTAGCTTGGGAAACTTGGCAACATGTCTACCTGATTTTTTATTGGAGGTCAATATGAACCAAGCCACAAGGGCATACAGGGTACATCCATCGACATCTCTAAATTTCTCAGCATACATGGCTATGAGCCAGATTCAAGTGAAGGCAACTGATCTCAAAGGGGTGACAAGGTTAGAAAAACTTTAGTTCTACTCGTTTTTCTATATTTGACTTCTCATTTGAAAAATATTTCTCTGTTGTGCAAAGCAAAGTGCTTTGACATACTTAACGTAAAGCAAGGGTTCTATTCCGTACCAAAGTACTATCCATTGACTTAGGATCAAGGATAATTTCACACAAATTTGGTGCATTGGAAACATATAGATATAAGTTCACATTTTACATTTGATAACGTCAAACTATGATGTATCCATGCCAATATAAATGGTCCAAGGCACATATGGCATCGCCTCACACTATTGAGACCATCATTGAAGCCAAGGGCTTATCACATTTTTTTTTATATGCATGCACAGGGATTCATTCCACTGAATCATTGTTTATGCTTTCGCTATACCATCAGCTACTTTATTCAGGAAGAATTGAAGCTGGTAGATTGTCTTGTGACCGTTGTCTATGTCTACAATGGCGGGCACTTTACAACATTGGTTCTATGCACAAGGTGCAACCAATATAGATGATGCTTTATGTGGATAGAAAGTAGGCATGGCATGGATATCAAGCAAGTAATTCATGGAAAAACATGAATAGACTAAGAGAGCCTCCCATCATGTAATCTCTTGTTTGAACACCCAAGTAAATCTAGTATGACTACCGTCTTTGGGGTGTTGGAAATCTTTCTCTTCTGTTCATGGAGAGATATGATTATTTCAAGATCCAGTTTTGAATTAAAGTCCAACTCAAGAGGATTTGGTGTTAATTTATAGCACTCGTTGTGTCTATAGGAGTGGTATTTCTAGAGGTATGACCCACCTCAAGCCAAATCGCTCCATGAGTATTGATGGTCATTGATTGATCTCATCACAGTTGTACTTTCAAGGAAAGAAGTACTTGAGAAATATCAATTTTTTGAATATCCTTATATGAGACATATTCCACATGTGGAGAATCATATTCTCTGTGACTAGCAAGCACTGGCATCTGTTTTTAATTAAGTGTCGTGACAAAGTTCCTAGGTGCTGGTCAAATCCATTTATTAGACCATTTTAAGCACCTCGTATTAGGAACAAGTTTAGTGGCAAAAAAATATTGAATACCTAGTAAAACTTTTTAAGGCTACAAGTGTTGTTAAACAACTTGAATGGATGGTTGTTTACACATGTGCAAGCTATGTTCTATTAATGAACATGTTTCATTTGGTACCTAGATGTGATTGATTTCACATTCTATTATGGTTCAAATATGTTAGCATGGCTTTCACATGGAAAGTATTTAGTTCTTTTTCTGTAGGCTATGAGCATAATGTTAGCCATAAGCATTGGCAAGTAAGATCATGAATATGCACGCTCGGATCCATTTTTGCTAAATGCATCAAACATGGTGTAATGGGTCCTAGTGTTTAGCAAAGGCTAATTTGGAGTGGCATGCAAATTCATGAAGTTAGTAGCTTATGAAGCATTTTGCACTATATGTATAATATTTCTACAAGATTAATTTGTGGGTCTTTCAATCACCAATAGAGGTCATGGATCTATTTGGGTGATTGTAGATAAGTTGACTAAACTTTGTACAGTTTATTCAATCCCCCTTTTCATCTCTAAAGTTAACTAAGTTGGCTAACTTGTAAATAGTGAGAAACCACACCTCAGTACTACCAGTCATCCAGAGAGGATAGACAAATTACAAGTGTTTATCTTGTGCTAAAGGATATACCAAGCGTGTACATTAGCACCAAGCAATCCAATTGGGAAGGTTATCTCTAGTTGGAGTTTGCTTACTATGAGGCAAAGCATGTTGCGACTAAGTTTAGTCCCTTCATGTTTCGATCAAGTTCTCAACCTCGATCACCAGTTATGGTGGGGTTGTTTACTGTTGAAGAATGATAATAAGTCAAGGATTTCATCTTTGCTGATGAGTTATTCTAGCATGTTTCTTCCATGGAAAGTGAGAAGAGGTATTCTTTTAGACACCTCTTAGTTGTGGTAACTCGTTTAGAGTACTTTAGTGAGTTATAAATAGAGTTTACACAATATGTTGGATATAGACCAGTTACACAAAATGGTTGCAAAGGGACAACAATGTGGAAAATCAAGACATTGAACCTCCTACGGAACCATGTGGAAAATCAAGATGTTCTTGATTTCATTGAACTCCTACGGAACCATGTTCCGGTTAAATGGATAGCTAGATCCATGAAGGATGCCACTATGGAAAAAATTTATGTTCTTATGAGGATGTCACCACTTTTGTTTTCAAGGACAAAAATGCTTCTCCAAGGGGGGAGTAATGTAAGGCCTAAGGTAAGATCGGGCAGGCCAAGGGCCATGACAAACATGCGATAAAGGGGGTCGTATAAATAGCATGGCCAAGGCCATATGTAGGACATGGTTGGATGGTAATTTGTATGTGCCAATCCCCTTTGTCTTATATGTCATCCATATCTTACAATCAATGTGTCAGTCCCCTTTGTCTTATATGTCATCCATATTTTGCAATCAATGTGCTCCAAGCGGTGACATCTCCCTCATCAAGAGCTTTCACACTCTCATAAGGGCACTTCATTTGGCATACATATCGAACAAAGCATCGCCAAGCATGACATGTACAGCCTCTCCACCAAAAGCATTGCCAAGAACAACCTGCATCTCTAGCCCCTAGCTCGCAATCTCATCATGGAGCAATATGCTCACTAAAAATATGTGTCTTTTTTATTCTGGATTTTTGAAGTTATGATTCAACAAAAATAGCAAAAAATCAAAGCGTGAGCCTCTGACTCGTAATCTCATTTGTGAACCAATATACTCACTAAAAAATGTGCGTCTTTCTTAATTTCTAAATTTATGACTTAGCAAAAGTAGCTAAAAATTGTAGCATGTCCATACGAGGTTTTTGTTAGAGGCCACATGGAGAAAGGCCTCCCCTTCATATCTGGGTTAAATAGCCCATAGCTTCCTTGCCACAACCATGTTGGGCATATCCTACAATCAACACATTCAAAGTGATAAAATTATAGAGAGGATGCCCATTAGAACTTTACATGATGGCACCACATTTGGCATACATATTGCACTAAGCATCGCCAGCATATCTTTCTACAAGAACGGCCCCTAAGTAGCAATCTCATCGTGAATTATCTTACACATGGGAATGTCTTGTGTAAGGCAACATGCCTTAAAGGTCGAAACAGAAATGATTTTATTTCGAGAGAGATGCTCATTTTGTATCGGTAAAAATAGCCCAAAGCCTCCTTGCCACAGCCGTGGTGGGGATATCCTACAATAAATGCTTTCCAAATGATGAGATTTTGAATGGAATGCCCGTCAAGACCTTTTGTGCTTTTGTGAGGCTCTTGCATTTGGAATACATATCAACCAATGCACTACTATACATGACATCTTCCTCCAACAACCCTTGACTAGAAATCTCATCTTTAATAATCTTGCCCATGTGAAGGTCTTACATGAGGCCACATTCTTTAAGGTGAACAGCTCATAGCTTCGTCGGGTGTCTTGAATTCAAAAGATGTGTCAGCCACATTCATCTCCTGGCTGTCAGCAAAAGACTCATCAACCTGTCGTGCAACCTCAGAGCAAACCAGTTGCTCTAGGTGTCTGCTGGAAGACATATCCTGCACAACTATATCCCCATGCTCACTGTCGAGCATAGAAAGGAATGACTGCATAATCGCTGACATCTCAGCCTCCTATGCAATCATCCACTACAAACATGACCACTCAATCTGCTGTGACTCACTAGAGCTCTCATGCTCTAACTCCGTATGCATAGACTCTTGCACAACGTCCTCCTATCGTGACTCACTAGAGCTCTCATGCTCTAACTCCGTATGCATAGACTCTTGCACAACGTCCTCCTATCGTGACTCACTAGAGCAAGACCGCTCTACCTGTCTATCCTGCATAGAAGTATCTCGCACAACTGACTCTCTACTTTGCTCAGTCACTAGCAAAGCATGCATGTTTGACTCTGTCACCTCTCTGTGTGACTGCTCAAGTCGTGCCCCAACTGTGTGCACAACGAGCTCACTACTATGCACTCCATGCAAAGCACCCTGCAATCCATGAGCAAAAGAGACTATCCGGGTCTCTCGCTCTCTGCATGGCTGTAACAAGATTGAGACTCGACCATCTCGCACCAGTACTACGTGCAATGGGTACCATGTGCCAACTCTAGCACCTCTCGCAATCACTAGCGAACCCAAATGCAACGCAAAAGATCGCTCAAGCAGTGATACCCGACATCCACTATCCCTGAGCTGACCAACGGAGATCAAACTCATCGTCAAATCTGGCACATGACGCACATCTTTGAGCACGTATGATGCACCGCTCGATAATGACAGTCTCACATCTCTTGAACCAGCAATCTCATGCAGTGACCCATTGCCAATCGCACACTACCATGCACTCTGCTAGAATAACTACTGAACCAGTCACGATACGGAGTGACATGAAAAGTAGCGTCCCTGTCTAGCACCCAGTGCAAAAGAAGTGCACTATCCTCAGAGGTCAAAAAATCAGGAGTAATACAGGAAGCAAATGTGACCTCACTGTCACTAGGGTACTCAGACACTGTATCTGATCCTGCAACAATGTCAAGTCAACGGAGCCTATAGCATCCTTGAGACTAGCCTGTCTCTTGTGCTGTCTCATACAATGAAAGCATCACCGTCTAATGTGCCATGTGTGACCACAATGCCAACATCTCAAGTGTCGACACAAACGAGAACGCCGTCTCTCATGAGTCATTGTCCTAGACTCAAAAGTCTCACACATATTGACTACTATAAGTGAATGTCAAAAATAACCAAGAGCTGTAACTCTACTCTAGGTACGGTAGCAATGAAATGCACTCAACTAATCCAAAAGAAGCAACCTGGAACAAGAAAATGCTCTCAAAAAAAAGAGCTCACCAACACCTACAATGCTCATGTGAATCCACGCATAAAATCTCTCGCAGTAGTGTAACCACATTGTGCTCCACAAATGGCAATGATGCAAATCCCAAATGCCAAGGGTATGAGGCTCCTGTAGAGTAAACCAAGCTCCTGTATGGCTGTAAAATATGGCTGCAAATCAGCCCCAAAATTCAGCTCTTAAACAGCTGCATAAACAAGTCACAAACTTGTCCCAGATCAGCCTACAATTGAGCCATACATGGACACCTGCAAAGAGGAAACAATGGCTGAAAATTCAGCGCCCAAATAAGCCCTCAAACCTGCATGTAAACCTGTAGCTAAAACCTGCTGAAAAACCTCAAGCCATTGGTGCTTGAATCCGGCTACCTAGCTCGTAGCCACACAAGCATACATCACAATATTCACTCCTGTGAGTGTGCCAAGATAACTGTATGCCTGTCAAACCGTGAGCTAATCACCAAGCCCACAGTGTGTGGTATCGATGCATACATGCACTAAGCTCCCACCTGTAGAGAACACCGCACATAATCACTGAGTGCAATCGCAATCACAACCTGGATCGCATCAACTTATGCGCATAAAACTCCTGGGAAAATTTTTCCAAAGTTTTGACGCACAATGTCTATCAACACAAAATAACCATTGTCCTGCAAGCTCAATACAATGAGCAATCAATGCGCATCAAACTACACTCAACATACATGCATAAGCTCTGCAAACCTGTGCCCAACAAATGCTCACAAAGAGTACCACAAGTGACCATACATATCATCCACAACCAACCTCTGCACTTGCTCACAAGATCTACTGCTCACCACATAAGCATACATAGAGCATTACCCGCTCAAAGACCATGTATGCAAGCCACAACACTGAAGAAGAACCACTCAACTGCAACAATTGGCAACACCTGTGGGAGTACTAGACTCAACTTGTATACCTGGGAGTCAAACCCGATCTTGTAACACCTACAAATGCTCACAATCGAGAAAATCAAACCAATCCACCTCCTGCTTGCCAATCTACACAAGACGGGTTTCTTTGCGGTTGAAACCTATCTTCTGATGTAGTGCTCAGAACGAAATTCAGAGGGCATAAAAATCTTTGAAAGGGTGGTAAAACCCCAGGTCACTAGGTCACCTGATGGAAATGCTCCCGGAACGCCGAGTGTGAATTTCCAAGCTCCGAATCCAGAATCTGCCTGAAAAGTGCACGCGCGCGCGATTATGCAAAAACGCACTGAACTTGGCTTTGATACCAATTGAAGGAATTGTGCAAGAGAGAAGAGGAAGGAGAAGAGCACACGACACACAGATATGGGTGGGGAGACTCAATCAGTGAGCAGCCCCCTATACACTTATGCAATGTATAAGGTATACAAGTCAGTGGGCGCCATGACTCTAGGCGGCCGGGCAAGGCGCAGGCACCTATACCTCAACAAGCTTGTGACCACAAAAACCACAAACAGTGCAAGTAATTTGAGCAACAATACCATATACAAGACATAAAAAGCTCTCAACAACAATCATGCAATAAACCCTACAATCAAGAGAATCAAGAAGCCCATGTCCATGCCACAAAGAGAGAGAGAGAGAGAGAGAGAGAGAGAGAGAGAGAGGTTACTTGAGCCATGTAGAGTCCTAGGGTCTACAGAGTACGTCGTTGCTTGCACATAGTCGAACATGGTAGATTGCACACTCAAGCTCGCGAGTCACAGAGTTGAGAGCTCCACTCCTCATGCTTGCCCACATGGTAGTCTCTTTCCGCTTTGAGTTCAAAACCAAATCTCTAAAATCTGAGATTCTCCAGATTCCACTAAAGTCGCTTTGAATTTAGGATGTTTAAACACAGCCATTTTTAAGCGAGCACATATCCAAAACATGACGGACTCTTTGAAGAGGACTATTTACACATCACCATTTCATAACACAACATCAAAATCAAAGCTCTCATTGGTTGAAATGGGATGGTTATGCCTCCGCCATATTTGGGCAAGCAAAACCCCCCATCCAAAGGAATACTCGAAATGGCATCGAGCTGGTTGCCAACAAGGACATGGCCAGCACCTTTGTTTGGCGATGTGTATGCAGTATTGCTGCCATTTCCTAGTCTCAGCACATAGCACATAAGGGACGAGTGTGAGGACCTTAGTTAGGGGATACGTAAGAGGGAATCTTTCAACTATTTAATACATAAGTCAACTTGGTGATACATAAGCGTATCACATGGCTAAGGCCCCCTCACTCAGGGGATACACAAGAGGGAAGCCCTTCTGAACCTCGTACAACAACAACATGGCGATAAACCCCAAGATATTTTACATAGGGTAGCTGATAAAGTTCTAGTTGTCCTGAAGAATGACAACACCAAGGATCTAGATGAGAAGAAAGAGTTTGAAAAGCTACTAAACAATGCAAGCTCTTGATCATGCCATTGGTGTTGCTATTGAGTTTTCATATGAAGAAGAAGAAGAGAAGAGTGACTTGGATGATGTGCAAGAAGACAACAATAAATAAAATGATACTGCAGATATGGAGGCAAAGGCTATGCAGCTGGTGGTTTGATGATGATGATGTTGAAGAGGCTAATGAGGGTATGAATGTCCAAGATATTGATATCTAGTGGCTACAAAGAAGAAAATTAGTCAAGTTTATGGTAGCTTCGACCCCAACAAATCTAGAAACTTGTTGAACAAGTCTATAAGATGTTAGCTAAGGGAGAGGACAGGGAGGTACCATTTCTTCTCATTGGTATAGCTATCTTAGTTTTCTAGTGGAGTAAATTAACTCTTTGAAATACCAAGAACAACAACTTCATGTGAAAGATTCTTTAATTGGCTTGTTAGGGCATGTGTCTTATGGCATATCCCTCCCCCCCCCCCCCCCCCCCGGGGTAGGTCCCTCCTCCCTTATTCACACGGTACAAGCATGAAATAATGTGAGGCTACCCCTATTGTATACGCTTATGTCTGACCTCTAAAACCCCCCCTCTTGTACACTCACGTGATACCATACGGAAATCCATAGTGAATCCCCCGGGTACCAGACTAATATGGCATAGAGAGAGTTAAAAACACTCTCCTTAACCATAGGTGACTGGAGATCATAATTACTTAAATAGTATGCATGATGAAATGGTGACTAATATCCTTAATTATCCCTTAATCTCATGCATAAGCTTTTTTAGTGATTTTTAAGTTACTTATATTCTATTACACTACTCTTATGAAGGTAAATACTACAAATCAAAGGCAACTAGGTAATGGAGTTATTTTTGGAACTAACCTTATTTTTCAAGAAGAGAAATTATAATTTTTTCAAAAGAGATGCTCTTGATTTTTCATAAATTATGTGTGTAAAAGTTTTATTGACGTACTAAGTTAATATCTAATTTTCAAAAGGAAGTTGAGTTTTGAAGGATAAGTTTATTATAACCAAAGAAGTTTTCTTTGAGAAAGAAGATTTCCATTCTAAATAAGCCTCCCTTCTCTCTTGCCAATTGAAAAATTTCCAAATCTTTAATCCTCTCCTAACTGTGTGATTAATCCTCTCCATGAAAGCAAGAGGTAAGCTTAAAACCTATTTTGAGTAGAATTTGTTGATCATTCGTACTTCATTGCATGTATTTCTCACTACACTAACATATCCACTCTTAGGAATGTTGCATTTTCACTCTTACAATATTATTCTTTGAAGGGTTCGACTCTTACACAACAAGCATCGACTCTTGCATAATCACTCAAAACAAGGTTACTATTGTAAGTTTGTACACTCTAAAGATCTTTTTAATTCATGACCCACTCTAAAGCAAGGATCATCATAGGAGCATATTCATTGTTCTTTTCAAATTCGTATTCTTTCAAATTTGTTTTGCAATTGCGGATGGGATTTCCCGCAATTGTCCTCATCAATCAGACCTTTGCTCTGCTTCTCGGATTTTTAATAAAAAGAACCTAGAGTATATTATCTTTGAAGCCTTTCCCACACAAGAAAAATAAGAATTGGAAATTGTGCAAAGACGCCACCTTCACATGTGGCGGAGGAGACAGGATACCCAAGTCCTGGGACGAGAATAGGGTTATGCCTAGAGGACTATATGTGATTGCTTGAAAGATAACTAGATAAAATTTACCAATACTAAAGAAAAAAGGAAGTAAAATTTTCTAAAGAGAAAAAAGGTGAGAACGACTTGATAAATACACACTTGCAAGGATATGCAACAGTTTTCTTGCTGCTTTGAAATGCTTGAAATGTATTCTTGGTTTGACATGATTGGAATACTGTTTTCCAGTATCATAGTACTACCTTGGGAAGGTGCATTTACCAAACAGTTTGGTGGGTGGGTGGATTCCGGAGGGTTAATTTGTTGGCCGAAAAGTTGAACCCAATTTTATGTTGTCCATTAAGTTAATTCAAGAACAGGTGAAGGGGACTCCGATCTACGGGACGGGAATCAAACTTAAAACGAGGGATTCATGTAGTTGATAAATACACTCATCTTAGAGGAACGCACTGATGGTTGTGCTCAATCATAACTGAGAAAAAAGCGTCAGTGACCTTGAACCAAGGGTGAATTAGAGAACTCCCACCAGTTGACCCTGGAGAGTTGAGTTCGGATTTAGAGACTGTAATTGGAAAGTTGGACCGGTAAGCAAAGGCGCTTCGGAGTTAAGGGATCCATATGAGAGAAAGTGAAGGTTATCACCCTCTTGAATTGGCATCGAAGAGCAGGAGAAGTCCTGTCTTGGTGTCGATCTCAAGCGAGAGGGATGTCGGAGATCACGATGTATCCATTTGGAAATGGTACAGCCGGTGGTCCCTGGCATGGCCCTCACACGGAGAGAGGCCTTGCCTTTAAAGTTGGTGAGAAAAGCATTGAGCTTCCTTGCCATAGTTATATTGGGCATATCCTACAGGCAGCGCGTCCCAAGTGATGACATTCTGGAGAGGATACCAACAAGATCTTTTTGTTTTTTCACGATGCCACCACATTTGGCATACATATCGACCAAAGCATTGCAACAAGCCATGCTCTTCATGTCTATGCTTGACTTGTCTAGCGAATATTGCTTCTTCTCTGTAATGGATTTGCTGCCGCTCTGTGGACACAAAACCCGTGACGCTTTTCATTAGAATAAAGAGGCCTAGAGCAAAGTAATTTCTTGCCACATCCATTTCTGCATTCCTGCAATCATTGCATACCAAGAGACGACATCCTGGATAAGAAGTCCATCAAGAACTTCTCACACTTTCATGAGGGTACCACAATTGGAATACGCACTCAACAATGTGCTCTCTAAATATGCATCTTTTTGAAGTAACCCATTATTGTGAAGGTCAGTCGCCAATTCATCTAGCTCATATCCTACTGACTTGGTACAAATCCTCCTTCTCTTGAGGATAGGCTTTTAATTCGATGAGAAAGAAAAACTCGTATCCTCCTTCTCCTAAGCACATGCTTTTAGTCCAATCAGAAAGAAAAACTCGTTATGCTCACTTGTATAACAAATATTGCTTCTTCGCTAGATTTGCTGCAGTGGATTTGGTGTTGCTCTATGGACACAAAACCGGTGATGGTGGCTAGATATTCATCAATACCACAAAAATTGAGAAATCTCTAACACCACTAAAGTGTGTGTGTGTGTGTGTGTGTGTGTGTGTGTGTGTGTACCTTAGCCGTCGAGTTGTCACTCATTTGCAAATACAGAACAACAAGCCATGGACAAAAGACAATGTTGGAGAGAAGATCATGGTTGGGGGGAAGAGAGAGAGAGAGAGAGAGAGAGAGAGAGAAGAAGAAGAAGAAGAGTACTTTAACGTCATAGAAAACTATCCCAAGAGACCTTAAAGATCTATCCGATATGCAAAATTGAACTCAAGACATGTTATTCAAGAGGGAAATGGCATAACCAAACTACCACACTTGAGAGAGAGAGATGTAACGCGCACATGTACCTTTCGCTCCTCAGGTGCTTCACTAGGGAATGGCTACTTGCCAGCTCCAAGCTTGTGCACATGTGAAGCGTTAGTTGAAGAAATGCCCTGCTTTGTTCTTGCTAATGAAGACATTGAGGTAGACTAATGGCTCAGCTCGCTTCATCCCACAACCTGTCAGCTTTTGCAGGCCTGCAAACCGCTGAGCCTTCTTCCCGCCGCATGAACAAATGTTTTTGAACGTGGTGAAGGGGAGGGGCTCCATTACGTTGATGACCTTCAACACCGGTTGCTTGCAGGACAAGGGCGTGGCAAGACCTCGTGATGTGGAGGGCGCTTTTCGATCAAATGCATGGCCAAACGGTGCCTATGCGCACCATATGTGAGAGAGAGAGAGAGAGAGAGAGAGAGCCAGAGCCGATTTATTTCAGCGGAAAGGAGAAGGCCACGTGGAGCAATTGTATCTCTTTTAGACCTTTTCACAAGTCGCCCAGTCCTCAAGTGTGTGAAATCGAATCTAGAGATTATCGATTATGAAGGCAGGAGTGGCGAAGGAGGCGTTGGCATCCTGCAAGCTTTACATTTCTGAGTCCAGAAATCAGAAAGCTCTGGACGCCATAGCCGCAGCAGCGGCAGTCCACTCGCGTCAAGCGCCTCTTCTCAACACCTTTCCTGATCAGCACTACAACAGGGTGGGCTACACACTAGCTGGAGCCTTACCTCCATATCCAGAGCAGAAGTCCCCTTTAAAGGCTGCTGTGCTAGACATGGTAGCTGCTGCGCTCTCCCACATAGACCTTCAGCAGCATGTGGGTTCCCACCCACGTCTTGGTGTCATCGACCACATCTGCTTCCATCCTCTTCGTTCCGCCTCTTTACCTGTGGTCGCGTCGCTTGCTTGCAATGTTGCCTCACACATCAGCTCTCAATTTGCAGGTTAACTTTTACTCTGTTCTTGGGACTGCCATTGAAGAGCTTATGTATGCAAAGTGCTCATAAAAAGGCAAAATGGTCAGGGACTTTCCAACAAGGCTTGCAATCGTGAAGACGTTGCATAACTTATGATGATACAGTGATCAATGTGTAACCAATGCTGCATATGTTGATGACATAGTAATCTGTTCTATCCGTAGGTATGTGCTGGGACACTAGAAGGCTATTATGTAAATAATGCTTCCTTTTAAAGCTTGAGTGGCTTTGAGGGTGACGACAGAGGTTTTGGGCTTAATGATGGCGAATTTGAAGGAATTGTGAGTCTTTTTTTAATAATTTTTTCAATATATGTTATTTCCTTGCTTGCAGTTCCAACATTTGTCTATGGGGCAGCTCACCAAGACAATAGGCCTCTTGCTGCCATAAGGAGAGCTTTGGGATACTTTTCTCCAAACACAGAGGGGCAATGGGCGGGTTATGCAATCTCACAGCAATTAGGCTTGGTGGCAGATTTTGGGCCTAATATTGCAAGCCAAAAAAGTGGAGTTGTGGTAGTGGGTGCATGCCCATGGATTGCCAATTATAACATTCCGATCCTGTCAAACAATTTGAAATTGGGTCGTAGGATCGCCAAGAATGTGAGTAGTCGAGGTGGGGGGCTACCCGCATGTCAAGCAATGGCGTTACTTCACGGTATGAACAGGATGGAGATAGCATGCAATCTGACTGATTTAAAACAAACCACGGCTGAAATGGTCCAAGAGGAAGTCAGGAGGCTTGCGGAGTCGGAAGGTCTTAGCACGTTATGTGGGTATTTTACAGATCTATCTGAAGCTCAAATTACAGACATGGCTTATAAGAAACTTTTTGAGGATGAAGCTTACTGATTTGACATGACTATGGAGGGTCTCATGAATGGAGTACCTTGCGAGGCTTTCCATCCAACATATCCTCTTTTTGTCGATCCACATAACTAACAGTTCAAATCTATCGTCTTTGAAGTGTTGAAGAGCTGGTATGATGATGTAAAAGGTGATCTTGGGGTTGATGCAAAGGAGAATGTGGCTGCAGAAAATGCAGGTGGGGGCCTACATACTGAAGTTGCCTACCTGGTTGAGGCTGTGCTGAAGGTATTTATGTGTTTAACGTTTGCATTATAAGCTCTAAAAGAGAGATCATTAGACTGAAGTGTAAACATCTAAGATGTTGGAGATGTTACCCACTTTGTGACGCTCCAAGATGCGTCGCCAAAGTGCGTTGTTATGTTCTTGTGCTGCAATTTGAGAACTTGAAATGAACAACAAGATGCATGTAGGGAGGGGAGAGCCTTGTAAAAGATGCTTAAGTGTCTTATATTCTTCGGCAAGTTTCTGAATGAAAGGCTTCCTCTTGTTAATACAAGAAGAAGACAGGTAAGTAAAAAGGTTTTCTTGTACCAAGAGGACTCATGAGGATACTTGTTATGTAGAGGAAGATTCTTTTTCAATAAATGCCCAACTCTGTGTTTAATGTGAAAGTATAGCAGTTCTTTTCTACCTCCGGAATGTACCTGAATGGGAGAACCAGTTTTGAAGGACTTTATATAACCATTTCTCTCCCATTTAGGGCTCATGCCTCAGTTACATATGGAGAGCTTGGGCAACCTTCTCTCTAAGCCTCCAAGATTGAAGCCATACAAGCTCTAGCCTCATGGACCAAAAGTCCCTTTTGAAGTGTTTTGTATGCCCCCCATTCTGAGCCATTCCTGTTCCATACCTTCAGCAGCCGCATTTCCCGCTGTGGGTCATGGACCAAAAATTGCATGTGTAATGTTTTTTTAATGCTTCCCGTTTCGAGCCATTCCTGTTCCTTACTTTTGGCCCCGTTCCCCCCTCGTCTATAAGCGTCACGGGATAAACTCAAGGGATCTACGGTGGATGTTCAATCCACCGTTGATCCCAGCTTTGGATTATGGATATCAAAAAGTTAAGGCCCCCATGTGCCCGCATCACAACTTCACCCCACCACCTCCCGCTCCACACACAGAGTACCTATCCAACCCGCTTGTCGCGATTGCTTGAAACTCCAGTAACGCAGTACTATATATAGTACTGCCCCCCCCCCCTGCTGCATCAATCCAACGGCCCAAAGCCCTCCCCGTCCCGCCGATAACGCGCCAGCCGTAGATCCCTTGAGTTAGGCCCCGTGTCATTTATAGACGAAGCCGTTTCCCGCTGTGGGTCATCCTTGTTTCGAATTCCCCTCATGGAACCATCAATTGCATAGTCTTAATTGTTTTTTATGCCATCCATTTGCATGAAGTCGTAGCGCTACTAGGAACGCTGCGTCACAAGTGTTGTCACCAAGCGTTGTTTCTCAACCTGGATTATTCTCAAAATGTTGGCATTAGCACTGAAGGGACTTTTTGAAGATCTCATAGTCGAGAGAAGATGGTTTTATAAGAGCACTTGAGCTTTGAATCAGGTCCGATAAGTCATTTTCATGGTAATATTGGTGCCCATTTTAATTCTGGCTTGTTTTAGCCATCCACATTTTTCACAGCTCTATAGCACATACCTGGTACACATGCATACATACACACGGGTGTACACGTGCGCATGTGATTACATTGAGTCCAAGAGCAATACTGCCATACACAAAGGTCCACAATGCCATACACTGCCTTGCTATTGTAGAGCGAGAGTGTGTGTGTGTGTGAACCCTTATAGTGGGCTATAGTAGACCACATTTGGCCAATTGCTCACGATTTGCCTTAGGCATCGTCATCATTGTACATGACAAGTGTTCTTGAGGTGCGTTTTCTAGAGTGTAGTCTCATCATCTAGTTGACCTTGCCTTGGTAGCTTTTCCAAGCTACCTTGGTAGCTTTTCCAAGCTACAACACTCTGAGCCTGTCTCCTTTGGTCTCTTCTTAGTTCTAGGTTTTGAGTAGGTTTACCACCGGCCATGTTGCACTTACCATTCTCAGACGCGGCCAATATTATCAATGCTGTTGATGATTCTTTTTGCATGTGTCGGATGCTTCTGTTAACTTGTCTTTTGTATGTTCGTTTGCTTCTTTCAGCCTTAGTTGTTTGTTTTCTGTGCGCTTTGAAACTTGCTCCTTGGGAAATCCAGGCGTTGCATTGTATGGAAGAGTGGAGCTTGGTTGTGTACGTGCACCCATTCCATCTTGTCCATACTCGTTAGACTTCATGTTTGGGACTTCAGTGAGTGTGGGTGGATATGTGAGGGTTGTTTTGTCAGTATGATTTATGTTTTTTGGTTGCTACTACTTTCTCTACAAGGTCTTCTGGTGATGGACAGCTTCTTGTTGGCCTCAAAGATTCTTCCATTGTCTCCTTGGAGCTAATCTCAAAGGAGTAGAGGGCTATGAATGTTTTCAAGGAGTAGAGGGCAACAGCTTTTGTCAACAGAAAATTTGTAATGCCTCCAAGAAGACTGACATTAGCAGTAAAATTAAGGAGTAAAGTTGGAAATGACCCCTGCATTTCACAAATAGGTAGGCAAGAGAATCCTATGATCACTTCACTTTTGTAATGGGAGCTTAGTATTTAATATCTCAACAGAAGTGTTCCATGGAGACTTCTATTGGTAGGTGTTAGTGTGGTTGTCATATAGATTGCATTTGTGTGCTCCTGCGTGCACGTGTGTGTGTGTGTGTGTGAGAGAGAGAGAGAGAGAGAGAGAGAGAGAGAGAGAGACACACAGCAGCAAATGCTTTGTGCTGCTAGAACCATTCTCTTCTGGTGGTCATTACATTCACCATGCTCATCTTTTGCAGAAATGACAAAATGATCATTTGACTGCTGTTCTTTGATGACGAAAAACAAAAAACATTCCTCCTAACACCTTCCACTCTCAATTGCTCACTATGTCATATTGAGAATGGAAGGAATGACAGCTTCATGTTTACAGCATTTATTTCCGATGAAGCTTCAGCAACTCCCTCATCAGTTATGTTTACATACATGTACAGCATCTAGGATCAAGGATGTGCTTGATATAAATCTCCACCACTGATGTCTCCCACATATTTTCGTCCCAGCATCATGTTTTAACCACAGCTACTTGTAAAAAAATATTGTTAGGTGTGTCGATTGAAACAAGTGGTCAACAGAATTCATCCTTACTCAACTCAGAGAGTAGGGGGGCGGCTGTTTTAACATTCGAAAAGCCAGCTTTAACATTGCAATTTCCAAGGTTCGAATCATGTTCAAAGAGATCATAAAAATTAGTCACAATGTGGCGGAAGTTACTTTTCTTGATTACCTATACATCCACAACCTCATCTACTTTCTACAGTAAGCCCCTACCACAAATTACATAACTATCTCTTCCCTAAATCTATGAAGAGATTGATATGATTCTACAAAATAATCTTCCACAAATGCAGAAGAGAGGCTTCAGGCAAGGAACAGAACATTTGACACTAGCAATTTCTTTACTATCTGTAAATAATCTAGGCATGAGCCGTGTTGGAACAATAATTCTAGAGACTTATTGAAGCTCTCGGTTTCTCTGCAGATGGACTACTACTAGTCCTTCGGGCGCCTTCAGCTGGATGGATGCAATGTGTCGTGAAACTTGAGTAAGCTAAGGGTGATGACATACTGGGCTCCAACTACTATATTATTAGCTACATGTCAGAAATACTTTTGTCATGCAGTTGGAACTAGCAAGACATGCACACCCACTATTTTGCAAGGTTGCACTTACTTTTTCAGCTTTGTTTAGCCCACAAACTCGTCGTCTATAAGACGACCACCACTTTCATGTTAGTACTTCATTAATCTGTCACAACAAGAAAACTCCTCCCTACTGAAAACCTACCCCTCGTCAACACCTTCCTTTCACATAATCCTGACAAGAAAGCATCTACAACAACCAACTGCACGTACTAACGCTCCCCTTGTCCAGATATACCCTTGCAAGGGGTCTGATAATCTTCCACCACTTGCAAGCATGCCATTGTCAGCTTCTGGCTGCGATGGTTGATGGTTGGTGCAAAACAGTAGTGGCCAAACCCACATTCTCCACTTTCAACTGTTGTGGCGAGCCCACGCAGGTAAGCGACAAACAGCGTTAATGGAACTTTGGCTTTGCTTCACCTTGCAGCAAGTGGAGATGATACATCATTTCAGCTGAACAACAACAAGAACAGATTCGAAGAGTAGCCAGCGGTGCTGAACTCCAGCAGCTGCTGCCTCTGCATGCCGCCTTGCAGTTCACAGCATAGACAGATGCACTCCAGTAGAGGGCACAAAGAGTGTCATCAAACTCTGCCAGAATGGGCAGAGAAGGAGTGGGGCCTGCCCCACCTAAACCGCACAAGGTCCATATCATGGCAAACTCCACAGCGCCTACAATTATACACATGAAGTAAATAGTCCTGCTTTAAGCAACAAGTTCATCCCATCGACAGATCTTGCCCTTCAGATTGTGCCCAGTACAAATATATACTATCATATACAGCCCACAAAAACCATTAGGAGTAACAATGCTATTGTCTTGCTTGCATCTTTACCCAGGCTTGGGAAGGGAGCAGACATAATTAGAAGCTGGACAAGGCCCCTGTGCTTAGAAGACGCCAAGAGCCTGTAGCATGATTGCAAGGTACATGAAAGGCTAATGTTAATAGGATAAAGGAAAACATTATCCGTTATGCAGAAATAGCAGAGCTGCATAAAGAGAAGACTTTGCAGACCATGTGCCTCTGCATTCGACAGGGGTACCAATGATACAAAATCCGCCATAATCACAAAACATGATCTCTTTACTCACTAAAGAAGATCAAACTCCTTTGTGCTGAAGGCAACAGCTCGAGCTAAGGTCCGGAAAGTAAAAAACTTCAAACGTCAGCCATATACACAAAATGTGCAACAGTGACATCGTTGAACACCAAACTGCAACATGTTGAAATCTGAAATCTGAATCTTTTAGATGGCTTTCTTGTGAAAGAGAAATTTATCGGCTTCACAGCACTTAAGACTAGTAGCCCTGCTTGACAGAGCATGCCACTGCTTGCGCCCAATGTCGCAGCCTTGTCTTGACTTGACTAGGATGGTCACCTGAAATCACCCACATTTTTATCAGACGGTTTCATATAGAAGGGCCAATCTCACTTACAAAGGAATCTAGTGACCTTCACAAAACACTTCAACTTTCCCAACCCCTTTCTGTTTACCACATCCAAAATCAATGTACAATAAAGCTACAGATGAATATGCATTTTTAAGAGTTCAATGCTGGTTTGGAAGAATCTCAATAGTTGCTTGATGCCTCGCAGAGATCATCAAAATTTCAAACATGCATCCACAATCCAGATAATAATCCAATACAAGCTTTGTGTATGATCAAAATTCAATGTTAATGAGCAAGAAATGTCTCTAGCATCACATACATATGTTTTTTTTTGTGATTGAAATGCAAGTCTGATGCACAACGTGTAATGCCGGACTAAGAAATGCTAATAACTCAGCTTCAGCTTGCAAAAAGGGCAATGCTGAGCTTGGGGAAAGCCGAAATCCTTCCGAACATTGAAAGCCACTAGGAAACTGTTCTAGAGATTCAATATGGTTTTACACCTAGAAAAGACAATACTTCTGCCAAAAACCACTCAAAAAGAAGAAGGCCAACCATTGCGATGAAGTGAAGTTGAAGTAAAGACCATCTCTTGAAGGTGAAAGTGAAACTGGTGAACTCTAGAAGGTAAAACTATCTGTAGCACAAGGCTGTAGAAAAAAATCTCCATGACACACACAACATGTGATGCAGGTATGAAGAAACACAAAAAATCGTATGGTATTTTCAAACAAGCAGTCAAAACATGTTAACAATAAGCTGCAGTAAGACCAACCTGGGCTAGAAATACGCCAATTCTCGCTAGATGGACTTGACGCGCTACCCGCACTGTTGGTCCGAAGAAGTGCATTCCCTTCTAGGGGTGACACAGGTGAAGAGCGTGTTTGCGCATCAACAAAGTTCTTATTGATTGCATAGTAGAGCTCCAGGGCAGGAAGTGTGCTTCTCAAGTTACATCGCTCGCTGTAACTAAATCCAAATCCCAGGTCAATGGAACCCCGGAGTTCTTCCAAATCTTCATCTGTCAGGCTTTTTGTTCTCATCGTCTTGATGGACGACCTTGGAAAAGGCTTTCTCCTGAAGCTTTGAGTTCTTCTACTGGTTCTTCTAGTGCTGTGATGCATATCCTGGATATGGAGTTCCTCACCATGGCTTACACCATCGAGATTGTCACACCCAACAATGTGCTTACCAGTGCCCTTATCGTTGTCATTATGTGCACCGCCTTCATCGCTTTCAGAAGAGCTAACGCCTTCGCTGGCATGCTCGGACAGCGCATCATAAAACCCTTCATCAGCACCATACTCTTCATCTTCATCACAATCATCATCCTCTTCATCAAGAAGGTACTGTTCCTTCTTACGCTCCCATGCTTCTTCTCTGTCAAGATCTGTAGAAAAGGCCTTACCTCTGGTTGAGAACTTGCGAAGAGGATATGGGGGCTTGGAGGTTGAGCAGGCGCATTCAGCAGACTCCGTAGATGACTTGTCTGGGTGTGCAATGTCCACGAGGGGACGGGCATTGCACTCAGCAGCAAGGGACTGAGAAAGGCCACCTTTGAGGCTGCACACAGAGGACTCGAGCTTCGCAGGGGCTTCGATGGTACGAATGTGAGAGCCCTCAAACGCATCACCATGTCGCTGACGAAAGGACCCAAATGCGGCAAAGGGCTTTGGGCACTCAGAGACATCTCTGACCTTCTGGTGGTCGTCTTCTTCACGAAGGGGCAGGTAGAGATCTGCCACTTCCTGCTCAAGAGCAGTAATGCCCAGCTTGGGGCAACGGGAGAGATGGTGGGGAGAGGTTCTCTCCTTCATTCCAGGAGGAGTTAGCGCGCTGAGCGCAGCTGGAGAGGGCAAGAGTCTGTACAGAGAGAGAGAGAGAGAGAGAGAGAGAGAGAGAGAGAGTTACGGCATGAGGCCCTGCAGAGAGCCTTAGGCCCCCTTCCCCGCAGGAGGGCAATTGTGAGCAATGCACGAGATTGCTCTTCTCGGCCTTTAGAAGAAGGACCAGGTACAGAATACAGATCCCCTACGTCACCAACAGATGACCACCCTAGAGAGAGAACGAGAGTGCTGAGGGTACCCGGTATGCCTGCGTGTGTGTGTGTGTGACAGAGAGAGAGAGAGAACGAGTAAGTAAGAGAGTGAAAGGCTTTCTAAAAGAACAGAGTCCATGTGGGCAGAAGTAACTACAAGGCACTTTTCTAGCTCATATTGGCATTTTTGCATTGTCTTCCACAGTTGAATAAGCCTCCATTCCCACCGTTTTCAGAATCATGCCTCCATTGTGCGAATTTTCAAACCATAATGGAAAGCATTCAAGCCCTACATCTAGCATGTTGGTTGTTGTTCATGCTTCTCTCACCTTTGAGGGAAAATCTCCAAATGGCACCACTAAAATTAAGGGCGAACGAGACCCGCCATAGGCAATAGCGCGAGCTCGTGCATACTCCAAGCAAATAGATTCGTATGTGTGACTTACCTTCTTAGACAATAATTTTGATGGGGTAGGGAATGGACACCGAGTGTCCTTTCCTCGAAAAATTGACGACTGCATGGTGAGCGGCAGGAAGGCCGCGAGCCATGGCGGGAGCCAGTTTTCGAGGGAAAGGACACTCAATGTCCATTCATGGTTGTCACACAGGTTCATAGGGAGGGGGGCCAGGTATTGAAGACTGTGCAGTCGGCTACTGAAAATTGAACGTGTGCACAGGATACTCGCTATCAATCAGTACATTGCGTGTGTTGACTTGGCCGACGTGGAACTTTTTTATCCACTCGTCACCATTCCTTGCGCTGACATGGCTGACGTGGACCACCTTAATTCATGCACACTTCGCTATCTTATTCCCAGGGCTGACATGGAGCTTCTTCGTTCACGCTCAAAAAACCATCGATCGTTCCCAACGCTGAGTTGTTAGTAACAGAATTCATCGCAGCCTATGCAGCCTATTCCACGTGCTGACATGCCTACGCAGCCTACGCAACGTGATTTCAGGACTGTTTTGATTGGACAAATGCAGCTCAGATTATTGGGGCTGAGGTGTCAAGCATCGAGCAAGTGGATTACGACATGGAATGGTGTCCAGATGGACGGCCAAGATCGACAACCCCCCGACCTTGGACTGAGAGACGAGGTAGACCGACAAGAAACACAGTGCACACGTCGTAAAGATACAACTTAAAACTAAGTTCATTCACACGGTAAGTGCAATCATGGCAACAAAGGAAGTGACTACTAGTCTACTTGCTTGTAGGCCACCAAGGAGAGGTGTCGATGTTTTACGTGTGGCACCACCCTTTCAAGACAAGGTGGGGAAGGGTAAAAACAAACCAATAAAAAGAGGCCACATGGGTATGAAGAAGTCAACCAAAGCAACCAACTCATCAAAGGCATCAAGTGTAGAAAACTAGAGTTTAATAATGATCAATCTACACCAAATTCCAAGGGAGATTGAAATGGAGATACAAGTTTTGCTTCTCAAATTTTTATATTCTTTTTTTAAGAGCAAATTGCACATATCCCGTGCGAGACGATATAAACGTCGGTGAATGCTACCAAGGTCATTTGGTCGGACTCGAACCCATGATCCGAGTCACAACGATCGAGTACTCCACCAACCAAACTAGCTCCTTTGAACAAATTTTTATTTTTATATTCTTAAGGGCGAAGGTTCAAGGAAGGAGAGGGGGGGGCGCTTGGGGCTTGACCTTGTTGGGTTGTTGTCACACCTCTATGATTGGCCTTGGTGGTTCCCCCCACCCACTTCCATGGAATTTCTCTACATTGTGCACCTAGAAATTATATTCCTTGGGCACTAGGCGAAGGATCCTCTCCCACTACTTCTTCTACATGGCTACAACAACTACAGCTCCCCCCCTTGGCCTCCTTCCCCATGATTTCATTCAAATTATTCAAGATGCCCACCAAGCTCGCCCTTTTCAAATCCCTCCCCACCTTCGTATGCGTCCAAAAATGCATGGTGTTCTTCAAATCAACTCCTTTTCCTAAAACCCTAAATTGGATTTTTGGGCCTACCTTGAGGAAAAGATCCGTGGCCCTTGCGGTTAGACAGGTCACTTCATTGAACCAATAGAAAAATAATTAAGATCACTTCCCTTTAGGGTAAAGGGGCCAACTTAAGGTCACCTAAAAGAAAACACACACTCCGGAAAGCACGCTAAACAGAATCGAGTGCTTAGATGCTCAAAATGAAGATCGAGATCGTCTCTACCAACAACAAAAATCTGGAATCAAGTTGCATTTATACAGGCGAAGAACGTCCGCACAACATTTTTTATGTGTATAAAAAATGGGTGTAAATAGGAAACCAGAATGGGAGGGCATTTAGAGGCAAATCTAAATTAACAAATCAAGGTTAACAATTAGGCTTTTCAGTTATAAATCACGTCACCCAATTTTATTTGATGTTTTGGCCTCCCAGAGGCAAATCTAGGCATGGAATAGGAGCCCTCAGCCTAGAGGTTAGACACCTTTGGGACAGTCAATTTGCATAGGGTACAGGAGCCATAATGCGACGTGCACAAGTTTAAGGCCAGGTTCATACGGGACAAGGGAAGATCTTTTACCTACATGTTGGTGCATTTCATTGGGCCAAAAACGAGGCGTGCACATTTTCGAACCCACCGCAGTTGAACACAAATCTGATGACCACGAGGTACAACCTCAACCACTCCACCAATTCCTATTGGATGCCGTGTTGAGCATCTTAGCTTAATGTTATGCTTTTGCATTTTGTGAATAGAGAGCACAGCAGCATACATGACGACAAGCTTTTGTCGGGCTCGTCTGAACTCGGCCTAAGGATAGATTCCCCCCCATTTCTAACACTTAGGCAAAAGGTTAGCATCGATATGGAGGGCATCCATTGGCTAGGTTGAGGATCCAAGCCCACACCGAGAGTCGTATTAAACGGCATTCATTGTCAATAACTATTAGAGTTATGCGATGTTTTGCATTGGAAGTTTGAAAGCATGTTAAAAAAGGTAGCGGCACCATTGCTCGAAAACAACCATTTTCTTGGCCATGTTTTTTAAGGGCAAAGTAGTAGACAATCGAGCTTAACGCCAAAAATTAGGGTATTTGCAAATATTTATAACTGAAAAGCCTAATTGTTAACCTTGAAACTCAAGGTACATTGGAATTACTAGTAAAACGGTGCCGCCTTCGGCGGCGGCATGGCCCCTCTTACTTCCTCTTAAACCCCCTTGCTTCCAATGCCTATTCAGAGAGGGTTTTGGACCACTGGCCAAAGTTATGAGATAACAAGATCAGAGATGCCTTGGCTATTTTTATTGGAGCTGCGCAGACGTAGGGAGAGCCTCTCGAGGAGACCAGACAGTAGGAGACACTCACAAAGGGAGATCTTTGATTTCTTTAGACTACATATGTGGCATTCAGATGAGCAAGCATTGTAACAGACTTCAGAGGAGATTACAGGTCTGCATGTGCAGTCGTCTAGAGTAACCTAATAAAGCACATTAGTAATGAGAGGCGGAAGAGAGCAGGAGCGTAACACCGTAGGCTACCATACGTTGGCAACCGTCTGTGAGACATTGAGGGAAACAGCCTAGGCACTGTCCTAAAAGCTGCTCAACGGCGTCCTACTGTTGGTGGTCAAAGGGCTCTGACTCTTTGAGCTCGACTGGAAATTTCAAGTTTGCCTTTATTCTCTTCGGTTAGGGAAATGTATCCACATACACACACACACACACACACACACACACACACACACACACACACACACACACACACACACACACAGAGCCAACACTTGTCCTTGGTCCAATGTGCAAAAAAAGAAGAAGAAGATCTTCCTTCATCATGGAAGGGAACTAATTCTACCTGTAAAACGACGGCATGTAGAGAGAGAGAGAGAGAGAGAGAGAGAGAGAGAGAGAGAGAGAGAGAGAGAGCTTGGCAAAAGCAGACTTTGATGCTCGCTAGGACTTCTCTCCTTGTAGGGCTTGTTGTAGCATCGCCATCACCTGCTCATGATGCTCTTATTCAAGCTAGGAGGTTAAAGTTCTACATGTGCAGTCGGCTAGAGTAACCTAATCAAGCACATTAGTAATGAGAGGCTCGAATGGAAAATGTATTTTTCTAGCCCTGAGCCCCTGAGCTAGTTTTGAAATCTGTAAATACACGAGTCCTCATAAATTTTAGAAAATGCACATCAGTGAGGTGGATAGTGTGTCTAGCTTGGACAAAGCAAGTGACTCAACCACTGTGAGATTGGGGCACCCCTACTCCTCCAATGATCCTCGTGGTCTTTACTACTAGGGTTGTAGATGCAACAAGCCGGTGCACTGCAAAATACTACATACAAAAGTCCATACCTTCGGTGACGATTCCTATGCAACATTAAAAGAGAGTCATGTGAGAGAGCGAGAGTAAGAGTGAAGTAAGAGAGCGTGTTAATACACACCTACTAGATTGGAATGCTACACATGCACATGAGTGAGGACATGAGAGATTGAGAGGAGGAAAAACGATACTAAATTGGAGCCAACCCTACTTCTTGGTTAATGGATCCATCAATGAACCGAGGTAAGAGCTATTTGATGATTTGAGAAAGGTTATAAAAAGAGAGAGAGGCCAAAGTCCATATATGCATCCATTGTGAGACATCACATCTAGATGATGATCTAAAGATAAAAATCCACCACTACCTGTCAACCATTTGAAAAATGACAATCAATAAACATATTACAGTTAACAATAACATACTGCCCCCTTTAGAAAGAAATTGCCATGAGCTTGCACTACCAGCGAGCACTCATCTTTTGAGAAGGCCATCTCAAGACAAGTGGTAGTGGAAATATATGTTTGATACAGTTTTTTACGCTAGAAAGGCTCCAAGAGAGGCCAGTTGGGATGGTAGATCCATGTGTCTAAAGTGGTGAGATTATGCTTTGGGATGTAGCGTTTGAGATGCTCTACAAGCCAGTCCAAACGGCTCCTCAAACGGAGCTACAGATTGAAAGCTATGGTTATCCAAAGTTAGAAGGTCTTGCAGATTCCTGACCGACAAGACAAGTAGGGACAGGTGGTCAGAGCTGATTTGAGTAGATAGATGCAAAGTACTTGAGTTGTGAAGCATTTCTGTCTTTGTCAATCCCCAATCGGAGCTTAAACGGACAAGATATGGCCAGTCAAAGCTTTATCATGCGCCATTTATGGGCCAAATTGACTGCATTGGTAGACATGCCATCTAGTAGTTTTTGGGCATGACCAAATTTTGGAGTATAGTGTGCACTATATGGGGTTGATGGGATTTGATGGCACGAAAAACGGAGTCCGAGTCGGCAAGATATTGCAAGTTGAAGTTGGGGTACCCTTGCCCGAGAAGTGGTGATAGATGTTTTTTGCCAGTTTTGGCGGCTTGGGTAAGTGGACCCAGGAAACTTGGAATGTGGCAAGTTGGGCATGGGTTGAAGTCGGAAAAGTGAGCTTGTGTTGGGATTTTGCGGCATGAAAGGAGATTTTGAAGGTTTTTTCAAGTAAAATTCAAAATGATTTGGAGGGGTGGCCCTATGGCCGTCATGCGGCGGGTGTTGTTGGCCCATATGCAAGGTTGGTATCCATTGAGGCATTGTATATATATAGGACCGTGAGGTCTATATTGAACACAAGGGGAGAGAGAGGAGAGCTCCCTCTCACGTTGCTATGGTGGCCCTTGGCGGGCGTTGCGCAGGTGGTGCGTGCCGCGGTGTTGAGCAATGCATTAGTGGCAAAACCAGCGAAAGGTGGATGGTTTCGGCAATGGCTGAACGCGGAGCAACTGATGATGTGGCACGCTCAATTGGGGTTAGTTCACACGGCCATGGGCCAATTTTATTTGAAGAACATTGGAGGGAGCACCAACGGCGCTGTCGGGGCTCCAAAAGAGAGAGAAGACTCACATGCGAGCCTTGGGGTCCAAGGAAACCAAAAATAGAGAAAAATGGACCAAAAATAGATAGGACTCACACGCCCATAAGGGGCCAAATTTTTGGTTTTGGAAAGGAATCTTCTGGGGCAACGAGGACTCCAAGAGAAGGTTTTTTTTCTGGACATCGAGGAAGTCTAAGAGGAGGAGAGAGTTCAATGTGGAGCCATGAGCTATGGACCTTGCCATTGTGTTGGCATGGAAAGCCTTGTAAACAGGTGCTAAGTAAGGAGAAGCAATCATTGCCCGCATTTTGGTGTCATTTCCCCCCCTCTTTGCTCTACGGCTCTTGTGCGTGTGTCCGCGATGTCGGGTGTGTGTCGGCAGGTGTGCCCCCCTCAAACCGGCGGTGTCTTGTTGCAAAGAGGGAGAAGGAGAGTTGTTGAGTGTGTGGAAAGCAGTGGAATGTGTCGTGCAGAGTGTGTGCATTTAGCTATGGTCTTGTAAATTGTTTGTGAGTTGAGAGGTGTGCATGCGGTGGTCTACTAATGAAATGTGTTTTTTAAAGATGCTTTCCAAGAGGACAAGGGTGAAGTGAATACCCTGGGATATAAGGAGTCAAATTCGTGTGTGTTGGGGGTGTTCCCCATTCACCATCCTGGTGCCCCCATGAAGGAGGTGCACTGATTGCTCCTCGATTGACGTAAAGAAGCGGTTTTTTGCATTGGGAAGTATGGCGACACAAAGTTACGGTCTGATTTTCACAGGTGAAGAGAATCCGGATGAATGGATTGCATATTTTGTGTTGTATGATGTCTCTGTTGTGATGCCAAATGAGGACAAGAAAATGAAAACTTTTCGTTGGTGATGCACAACAAAGATAGGTTGTGGTTTGAAGCTTTGGAAGAGGAGTTGAGAGAGGCATGGCCGGCTCTGCGAGACGAGGTTATTGCACGATTTCCGCAGGGAAGCGTCCCCAATTGAGATGGATGCAAAGCTGAAGGCTCTAAAACAAGATGTAAGCGAGGATTTTAATTTGTTTTTGGATCGTTTTGAAGCATGTTGGGCAAAGCTAGCAGCGGCTATGCGATCGGCCAATGGTGAGCATTTCAAGCTAGATAAATTTATGGCGTATTTGTATCCTAAAGTGCGAGAGAAAGTGGACTATGAAAGCCCTAAAAACTATGATGGGGTAGTGGAAATTGCAAGATCAAAGAGCAAGAAGAAGATATAGCAAGGTGTAACCAATTACGAAATAATGGACCTGTTCAACCACAAAGTCCTCGAGAGGAAAATCGTGGAAATATGGCTATGACTGCTATTTCGCAGCAATGGGTGCACACGATTCAGGATTTGTCAGAGCAAATGCAAGATTTGGGGCTAAGTGTGATGGACAGAGGATAGCCAAGAGGAGGAAGAGGTAGGGCAAGATTGTTGCCGGGTAGGTGCTACAACTATGGTGAAGAGCACTGTGTGCCGGATTACCCACAGCCACCAAGGGAAATAGGAGGAATTTACCCGTTGTTTGGTAGAGGGAGAGGTCAAGGGTAGTTTGCTGGTCAATGAGAGCACGCAGTCGAGAATCCACTGCAACCAGTCGCACCAAATGGTGGTGAAGTCCCTAGGGTGAAATTTTATCGGGGTGGATAAGTGTTGGGTTTGTGGTCTTTTGGCCTAAATGTCAATAGCTGGTGGAGAACTATCTCTTACTTATGAAAAGCCTTTGTGAGGATAAGTTCTTGTGTGGCAAGATATTTGCATGCCTTTTATGAAAGTCAAGGGCTCTGAGCCGAATAGCCTTTGCTCCTTATTAATAAAGGCTTTTCATGTACATAAGATATCCTATGATATATTGTATCGTACATTTTTGTATATTGAGTATTCCAAAGTGTGAAACTCTCTTTCCCTCTCTCCCTCTCTCTCTCTCTCTCTCTTGAGTAGCTATGGCTATTTTCCTCTTCAAACCCCCATGATCTAATTGCACCATCGATCTCAACAAGTGGTATCAGAGCTTGGCCATTAAGGTGCAATTGAAACTAACCACATTTTATCTCTAGTGGTGTTTGTTTTTCCTTTTTTAATAAACTCATTAATTGAGCATTTAAGCATTCAATCTTTATTACGCCATGTGGATATTGTACATAGCTAATTTGGCATTTCTATATCGTCAATAATCATGAGGCAATCGACACCCAAGAGCTAGACATCAGCAAATTGGAGAAGGGGAGAAGCCATCGGCTCAACTCAACCCTCCTACATGCCTAGTGGTAACTTCGTGCACACCTGCTGCAACATATGCCCCATCCCATCTAATGATATAGTGACAAAGCTATATGACAGCACTCAACAAATTTGTGTGAATTTCAATCAGAAGGCAAAGTTATTGGCATCATTTTTTGGAGCATTTAGGAGAACTGGCAAGAGTGTCTCTTGCTCCTACACATTCGACTTGCAGCTAGGCATCTTCTGATCGAAGGATACACCCCTTTTGGCATATCTAGCCAATTGTACGTTTAACATCCCGAACGGGCTTGGTAAGTTGCATTATTTTGCAAGCATTAGCAACAGTGACAAACTCAACAACGCCAACAATATTGCAATGCAACATTAATCCGTTAACAGCAAAAGCAGGAGAAGCAATTGCAAAAGTGGATAATCTTACACACACACACACACATGCTCGACATCTAATCCTCTCCCAGCTTCAGAGCTTCGCCATCTCTCAGGTCACAATCAACCTTCGTGGATGATACTACAAGGCCAAGGCAACCCTAGATGCACCTTAAATTCATGCAAAAGTATTAAGCTTCATAACCACTAGTAAGGCCGGCGGGCTTCGCCCGCCTCTCTCTCTCTCTCTCTCTCTCTCTCTCTCTCTCTCTCTCTCTCTCTCTCTCTCTCTCTCTCTCTCTCTCTCTCTCTCTCTCTCTCTCTTTGCGTCGCTGTGCTCCCGGAGCTGTAGGCCACACCTGCCGCTTGAAGGAGCTTCTGACATGTGGCAATGGGAGGGAATCGGAATTCCCTCCCCCATTATCCTTAGTATAGATGCCTATTGGATGGCTTCTGTTACTTTCACAAGTTCTATTTTCTCTTTTTGGTTTGTTTTGTAGCCTTAGCCTTTCACATATTAAAAAGGAAAAATCCTTGCACTGCTACTCGAAGGGATTGTCATCCTTTCCCACTTGCTGCAAGCTTCAAAGACCATAGAGAGCATTCAAAACAGCTTCAAACTTCAAGAAACAACTCCACCAATTTCAACATTCGAGCTTGATACCTCTTCTCGACATTGCAAATATCGAGCATTCCAAGGAAACGTCAAAGGGTTGTGACAATCAAAGTTCATAAGGTGAATTTCAAACTTCGGTAGCCAAATTGCAGTCAAAATAATCAATCGAGCCAGCATTTCAAGGCAAAAGCAAAGGGCTTCACCAAAGATCTTCAAGCCATTTAAAGCCTTGCATTCCAAGTTGAACTTCTAGTCTTCCTCGAACTTCAAAGGGATTTTCTCTCTCTCACTAAAATTGTTGTAATTCATATTACATTTTTTGCATCCGAGCACAACAAAGAAATGTGTCATAATAATCAATATCTAATTCTCCTAAATGATTTTCTCATATTAAACTGATCATTTAATGTGGGGAAGTGCCAGGGGAGAAAAAGCTAGAATATTGGTTAAGCTAGCAGACCAGCCACAGTAGGGATCCAAAAGAGGGAAAATAGGGATCCAAAGGGGGGGCCATCTGCAAAAGAGCCATGT
Organism: Adiantum capillus-veneris; assembly: GCF_014529385.1. Taxonomy (NCBI): domain Eukaryota; kingdom Viridiplantae; phylum Streptophyta; class Polypodiopsida; order Polypodiales; family Pteridaceae; genus Adiantum; species Adiantum capillus-veneris. Next base: position 77,838,176 of record NC_140955.1, on the reverse strand, counting down.
GCAACAATGGGCTAAAAAGACCCTAAGGTTCAGCCCATTAAGACTTCCAAAATGCTAAGGTTGTGTCCAAAGGTCAACCCTAGGGGAAATTGGATGCTTTGTGTGTGTAAAAAAATTCTTTGCATATCCCTACATGGGAGGGGGCGAGCCCTTCTTCTAGGGGATGAGAGAGAAATTCACACACACACAGGCTCCCTTTACACAAAGGGAATTAGGGACACATGTCAGCTCCCTAGCCCAGATGCCCACAAGGTGTGCCCAATTCCTATTGGATGGCCGTGGAGGTGGACCAATGAGAATTAGGCTAGAGTAAATCTAGTTTAATTAATTTAAAAACACTTAATAAAAGAACCAATGAGAATTAAGTCTCCTAGAAGACTATTGGACAGTCTCCCAAGGGGTCCAATGAGCATTCAGGAGCCCAATGGCTTGCCTGATTCCTATTGGCCAAGAGGCAAAGGGGTCCAATGAGAGTTTAGTTTAATTATTAAATTACCTAAAGCTCTCACAAAAGGGGAAAGGGGGACACATGTCAATAGGCTATCACTTATGCTGCTTAATAATCATTGGCTTGACTTGGGGAGGGCCAATGGGGAGATAGCAAGAGCAAATAGCAAGAGGGATCGCCCAAGAGAGAGAGGGGGCTGATTTTTGCAAGGCATTATGACATACACACTCACACAATCTCATGTGTGAAGAAAGAGAAGACTATCTCTTCCCAAGCTTTAATGGAGAGCTCATCACCTACTCCAAGCTTGTGAGATAGAAGCCTACATCGACACGCTCTTGGCTTGTGGATGCAAATCCAACCAAGAGCCAAGCTTCAATGCATGCTCATCTCCTCTACCAAGCTAATTACTAAGCTAAAGCTATGCTAATATGAGTGATTATGTGAGGAGATGTACATCTTTCTCGTAAGATACTCCTTCTTCCTCTCAATCTACTCTCATACCCTGCTAGCTCTCACCATGTTTGAAGGTGTGTGAGGTCTTGGGTCTGAGAACGGGGATAATTAAAGTTGTGTTTACTAAGTGTTTTGCTTAGTGCATGAAGCTTTCATCTTCATTGCACTAGCTAGTCTTGAAGGAACACAAAGAATTGTATTGTACAATGTCTCTCTTGATGGGAGAAACCATAATACAAAGCCTTTTGGAGGGGGGACCGGCTCCATCCAAATCCGGTCCTCAACTGTTGTCAATAGCTTAATTTCTCTCTCTCTTTGGAAAGTATTGTTGATGCTATCTAACTAGGTGTTATGCTTTTTGTTGCTCTCTCCACCCAAGCACTCTTGTAATTCTCATTAGGAATCTATTCTAATGAAATGCCCACTATGTTCGTGCTAATTTCCGCTACACACAAGTTATTAGGCCATTAAATGTTACATTGGTATCAGAGCACAAGGTTTCTCTTTTCTTGCTCAAGAAGGGAGGTCCTCAAGCTAGCTATAAATGGTTGGTATTATTAATTTCCTGTGAGTAAGTAGAATAGGGATTTTTCAGCCTTGCAGTGCGCCTGCCTTTGTGCAGTTAACGGGGCATCACCGTCGAGAGCTATGGTCTTAATAGTGGAGTCCTACGGGGCTTAACCACTATTGAGCTATTAGAAGCTTGACAGGAGCCGGTGCTGTTTTGGTTTTGAACGACGCTCTCTTCTATTCCTTGCAATTAATGGTATTCGAGCCGCGGGTACAATAGCTTGAGTGAGTTTTCTAAAGGGGTAAAGAGGAGTAGCAACTAGGGCTTGAAGTGCCAAAGTACACCTAAAAAGTTTACACCTAAAAGTTGTTAGAATGGCTGACAATAGTAAAGAGAGTGAAATTAATGTTGATAACTTTGATTTTGCTCATGAGCAAGCTACTAATGATGCTTCAATGCTTGTTAACTATCTTGTTTCTAGGCTTCAACAAGCCATGGGCAATCCATCTCTTCAAAGTGAAGTGCAACGGCAGCTCTGTGCTCACGGGATTCTCCAAGCTCATCACCATGATGAGAGAACACCTAGGAAGCCTCCTTGTGAGACTACCAAAAGAGGTCTCTCTTCGATTCGGGAAGAAGAAGAGAATCCATACGAAGGGCTCAAGAATTTACGTCTTGATGATGCATCTCCTTCCCAAAGGAGAACTCAAGAGCCTCCATCGAAGGAACGAGAAAGAAGTGAGTCTTCTGCCACCTCGGCGGAGATCGCTCCATGAAGATGGCGGGCTAAACGCTCTCCATCACCACCAAAGCGGAGAAGACCATCATACTCTTCTCCACGCCATAATTCAAAGAGGGATGATAAAAAGCAAGAGAAGAAAAAGGCGAGAAAGAGGACACCCTCTTCTCCATCTTCTTCATCGTCTTCCTCTTATGAAAGTGATGGTAAAGACGACGAAGATCAAGACAAGAAAAAGGCGAGAAAGAGGTCACCCTCTTCTCCATCTTCTTTAAATTCTTCACCTTCTAAAGAAAGTGATGGTGCAACCTTTGAACCATCAAAAAGAAGAGGCCATAGGAAATCCTATGCTGCATGGAAGAGGTCATCCAAGCTGAAGAAGTTCAGAGAGGGAGAGAAGAGCATCTCTTTCCTTACTTATGATGGTACCTTTGGTGCTACGGACAAAGTCTTGGCCTTTATCCAGCAATTCGATGCGGCGTTTGGAGATGAGGGCTTCACAGAGTCCTCTAAGCTACGCCATGTAGCTATGCACTTTCAAAAGTCCGCCAGGCAATGGTGGTCTAGCCTACAAGCCAATGGTGAAGCTCCACGAACATGGAAAGCTTTAAGAGCTTCCATTATGAAGCAGTTTTTGGCCACTGATGCCAAAGACAAAGTACTCACCGAATGGCGAAGCTTAAAGCTTTCTCCCTATGAATCCATCCACAAATATGTAGACAAGTTTTGGGACCTACAACTCAAAGCCACTATCTTCAAAAAGTTGGATTTTGGAGAGCAAAAGCAACAATTTTGTGCGGGCTTAACCGAAGAAATGGCAGAGTATGTCAACTCCCAAAGGCCACGTACCATATCGGCGGTAATACACCATACTATGGTGGCCTCACGAATCAATTTCCAACGGGGTCTAAAAGAAATAATAAGCCCCCGGAAAACAAGGGTTCCAATGAGCCTAAGGGGAAGGACAATGTCCAAAAGTCTCCTAAAGGCAACTCCAACAAAGCTAAAGAGAAGGGAGTTTACAAAGGTAAGAACAAACTCTCTCCTGAAGAGCTTGAGCGTTATCGCAAGGATAACCGGTGTTTCAAGTGTGGCGAACAAGGGCATGCATACCGCGCTTGTCCCCAAAAGAACAACCGTCAAGATCCTCCTAGAGCTTCCTTGGTTGAAATCCAAGAGGAGGAGACTCATCACAAAGGATCTCATCTATGCCATGCTTGGGGAAAGGTAAGAGAACATGATGCTTTTATTCTCTTTGACCCTGGTTCTACTCACAATTTTATATCTATAGAGTTGGCCACCAAGCTAGGCATACAATCCTACGAGATGGGAGATGTCCTACCCGTAGACAGTGCCTTCAAGGGGCAAGAAGCTTCAGTCACTCCCTTAATCGGGAAATTGAGGCTTCATGTCCAAGGCTATGTGGACAAAGAGGACTTCTTTATCTCTCCTCTCAAGCATGTAATCCTAGGGGCACCATGGTTTGACCGCCTGGCTGCCGATGTTAAATTTCTTGAAAGGAGAATCTCCTTTAAGTTCAGGGAAAAAGACATGTATATAGATGCTAAGGAAATGGGTAACACTATCCCCATTGTACATACACCAGCTTTCAACAAGTCAATAAAGAGCTCTATTTCTGTGTACATGATTTTTGTTAAAGATTCTCAAAATGAACCTAATGCTTTAACAAAAGAAAATACAAGCAACCAAAAGGAATTAGAGTTATCCAATTTTCTCAAGGTGTTTCAAGATGTTTTTATTGACGACATCCCTTGTGAGCTACCTCCTAAACGAGGTAATGATGACCATGCAATTGAACTTCTTCCAGGAAGTTCACCGCCTAACAAACCTCCTTATGGAGTTTCTCAAGCTCAACAAGAGGAGATTATGCGGCAAGTGCATGAGTTAGTTGAGAAGGGCGTGGTTAGGCCTAGCTTATCTCCATTTTGCTCACCGGTGCTATTAGTGCAAAAGAAAGACGGCACATATCGTATGTGTGTCTACTATAGAGCACTAAATAGGATCACTATCAAAAATAGGTTTCCCGTTCCACGGGTAGAAGACCTATTTGATAAGCTACAAGGATCGACCTACTTCAGTAGGATTGACCTAAAAAGTGGCTATCATCAGATAAGGATAGTTGATCAAGATATTGTAAAGACCGCATTTCGCACCACATTTGGTCTTTATGAATACATTGTCATGCCTTTTGGCTTGACCAATGCACCAGCCACATTCAACCGCTTGATGGAGAAGCTCTTCAGGCCTCATCGAACCTTCACTGGAGTGTTCTTTGATGATATTATCATCTACTCTAATTCATTAGACGAACACAAGCAACACCTCCAGGTAATATTTCAAGTTTTAAGAAAGAATAAACTTTATGTTAATCGAAAGAAAAGTGAATTTTTCTTGCAAGAGATTCAGTATTTAGGTCACATTATCTCTCAAGATGGCATCCAAATGGATCCATCAAAGTTAGAGGTAATAAAAGGATGGCCTTAACCAAGGAATCTTCATGAACTAAGAAGCTTTATAGGTATGTGTGCATACTATAGACGCTTCATAGAAAAGTTCTCACAAATTGTGGGACCATTACATGACCTAACAAAGAAAAGCGTTAGGTACACATGGTCTGCTAAGGAGAACAATGCTTTCGAAAAGCTTATCTCTCAACCTGTGCTTACACTACCGGATCTCTCACAACCATTTGAGGTCCAATGTGATGCTTGTGGTGATTGCCTTGGAGCTGTTTTACTACAAGAAGGGCACGCCATAGGCTATGAGAGTCGAAGGCTCGACCCTGTTGAGCAAGCTCTAGGCATATATGAAAAGGAACTCCTTGCAGTTCTACATGCCTTAGACTCATGGAAGCACTATTTATTGGGGACTCTTTTCATTCTGCGAATGGATCACCAAAGTCTTAAGTACTTCATGACGCAGACCAAGCTCTCCGACAAAAAAATGAGGTGGGCAAATTTCCTTTCGCAATTTCATTTTCATATTGCTCATATTGCTGGCAAGCATAATCAAGTAGCTGATGCACTCTCAAGACGGCCGAGAGTGAATGCAGTTTCCATAGCAACTCACAATGATCTATCTTCAATTATAGATGAGTACGCTATTGATCCCGATTTTAGAGATGTGATTTCAGCCCTTGCATTAGGGAAGAAAGAAGAACCATTTACTTTACAAGATGGTTATCTTCTCTATGGCAATAGACTATGCGTTACTAACTCACTACATGAGAAAGTAATGTATGAATCTCATGCTCCACCGTATGCGGAGCATAGAGGGATTCAATCTACCTTAAAGGGAAATGAAACATATTTCTATTGGCCTACCATGAAAGTGAACATAAAAGAGTATGTTTCTAAATGTGTGGTTTGCCAAAAGACAAAAATTGATAGAGGGAAGCAACTTGGATTGCTTCAACCCTTGCCAATCCCTAATTCACCATGGGAGAGCATATCCATGGATTTTATCTTTGGATTGCCTAAGTCTATCCATGGGAATACGGGAATATGGACGATAGTAGACAGGTTCAGTAAACAAGCTCATTTTATACCTGTCAAAAAGACTATCAAAGCCCATCAAATGGTAACCCTCTTCATTTCACAAATTTTCAAGTACCATGGCTTGCCAATGTCTATAGTGTCGGATAGAGATCCTAGAATGACCAGTAATTTCTGGAAGGGTCTCTTTGAGAATTTAGGAACAAGGCTAAACTTCTCTTCGGCCTATCATCCACAAACGGATGGCCAAAGTGAAATAGCTAACCTAACAATTCTCGATCTACTAAAAGCCTATGTAACGGAAGTAGATCAAAGATCCCAATGGGAGAAGTACTTACCCTTAGTGGAGTATGCTTACAATAACACTGTACATACTTCCACGGGAAAAGCACCTTTCGAGGTAATTGAGGGAAGATCAAAAAGTCCCTTGCTACTTAAGGTACATGGGAAGATCTTCGCTGCAGATGAGTATAGCCGAGATCTACAAGAATCTTTTGAAAAGATTAAGGATGCTATCTCTATCTCACAGCAAAGGAAAAAGGCTACTGCTGACAAGCACAGAAGAGCCCAAGCCTTTAAAGAAAACGATCGGGTCTTGTTAAAGTTTCCCAAGGCTCGATTAAGGCACACGACGGGCAAGAATCCTACGGGCCACCAAAAGTACTATGCTAAACTAGCAAAAAGGTACTATGGTCCCTTCCAGATTCTTAGGCCAATCAATGAGATGGCCTATCAACTCAAGTTGCCCAATCATTAGCTCATACACAATGCTTTCCATGTGAGCCTATTAAAGCCTTACAAAGGAGAGCCACCTCAAGAACCAACTATTGAAGACCCACCGGAGATCGAGGACCAAGAGGAGGTGCTGCAGTCCGAGTCCATTCTCCGACATGAAGACAAGGTATTAAGAGGCGGTAAGACTATCCGACGATATCTTATTAAGTTTAAGAATTATCCTTTTGAAGATGCTAGATGGATGCAAGGCATACAATTAAAGGATAACCTAAACCTTGTCAATGCTTACAATGCTTCCCAAGAGTAAGCAAATGTACAAAATGTTAAAAATAAACAATTTTTTTTTTGTCTTATAAGACTCTCTTTTTCTTTATTGTGCACAAAAATGAAGTAGTATGCATACTTAGATCAAGTTTGCGAAGACGACATCTCCCAAACACCAAGTAGAGCTTGTCACTCTACTATGGAAGACTGATAGGACTAATGTGCAGACATGCTTGCGGCAGCCTCAAGCTCTCAAGCGCCAAATGGACTAGTCATCCATTGTGGAATGATGTCGTAGGGTAACATAGGGATCCTCTACCCGCTAAGAAAAGGACTCATGAATATGCTTTATCTTCTCTACACCATAGTCGAGGATGACTATGATTTCAAGAGAGAGGTAATGTCATAATAATCAATATCTAATTCTCCTAAATGATTTTCTCATATTAAACTGATCATTTAATGTGGGGAAGTGCCAGGGAGAAAAAGCTAGAATATTGGTTAAGCTAGCAGACCGGCCACAGTAGGGATCCAAAGGAGGGAAAATAGGGATCCAAAGGGGGGTCCATTTGCAAAAGAGCCATGTGCAACAATGGGCTAAAAAGACCCTAAGGCTCAGCCCATTAAGACTTCCAAAATGCTAAGGTTCCAAAATTCAAAGGTTGTGTCCAAAGGTCAACCCTAGGGGAAATTGGATGCTTTGTGTGTGTAAAAAAAGTCTTTGCATATCCCTACATGGGAGGGGGCGATCCCTTCTTCTAGGGGATGAGAGAGAAAGTCACACACACACACAGGCCCCCTTTACACAAAGGGAATTAGGGACACATGTCAGCTCCCTAGCCCAGATGCCCACAAGGTGTGCCCAATTCCTATTGGATGGCGTTGGAGGTGGACCAATGAGAATTAGGCTAGAGTAAATCTAGTTTAATTAATTTAAAAACACTTAATAAAAGAACCAATGAGAATTAAGTCTCCTAGAAGACTATTGGACAGTCTCCCAAGGGGTCCAATGAGCATTCAGGAGCCCAATGGCTTGCCTGATTCCTATTGGCCAGGAGGCAAAGGGGTCCAATGAGAGTTTAGTTTAATTATTAAATTACCTAAAGATATCACAAAAGGGGAAAGGGGGACACATGTCAATAGGCTATCACTTATGCTGCTTAATAATGATTGGTTTTACTTGGGGAGGGCCAATGGGGAGATAGCAAGAGCAAATAGCAAGAGGGATCGCCCAAGAGAGAGAGGGGGCTGATTTTTGCAAGGCATTATCACATACACACTCACACAATCTCATGTGTGAAGAAAGAGAAGACTATCTCTTCCCAAGCTTTAATGGAGAGCTCATCACGTACTCCAAGCTTGTGAGATAGAAGCCTACATCGACACACTCTTGGCTTGTGGATGCAAATCCAACCAAGAGCCAAGCTTCAATGCATGCTCATCTCCTCTACCAAGCTAATTACTAAGCTAAAGCTATGCTAATATGAGTGATTATGTGAGGAGATGTACATCTTTCTCGTAAGATACTCCTTCTTCCTCTCAATCTACTCTCATACCCTGCTAGCTCTCACCATGTTTGAAGGTGTGTGAGGTCTTGGGTCTGAGAACGGGGATAATTAAAGTTGTGTTTACTAAGTGTTTTGCTTAGTGCATGAAGCTTTCATCTTCATTGCACTAGCTAGTCTTGAAGGAACACAAAGAATTGTATTGTACAATGTCTCTCTTGATGGGAGAAACCATAATACAAAGCCTTTTGGAGGGGGGACCGGCTCCATCCAAATCCGGTCCTCAACTGTTGTCAATAGCTTAATTTCTCTCTCTCTTTGGAAAGTATTGTTGATGCTATCTAACTAGGTGTTATGCTTTTTGTTGCTCTCTCCACCCAAGCACTCTTGTAATTCTCATTAGGAATCTATTCTAATGAAATGCCCACTATGTTCATTCTAATTTCCGCTACACACAAGTTATTAGGCCATTAAATGTTACAAAATGCATGTCAAAATTCCACTTTTGGAGATGATATCATCATGTGCTATTGTAAGGAGTGTCTTAAGGAGTTAAGACACTGGCATTGGGATAACACCAAATTGCAAAGACCACTCCAAGGCACTATGAGAGAGAGAAAAAACCCATCTTCAAGGGGAGGAGCATTAGCACCATCAACTTGCACTACAATTATATTTCTAAGCATTGCATTTAGTCTTGCGTTAAATATAAGCGATAAGAATTGCTACAACAAGCACATACATTCAAAGGATTGCTAGAGTTTCAAAACATGTAGCAACAACAACAAGAAAAGGTACAAAGGTAAGAAACCTATAAGAGAATCAACTCATGTGGTGGAGGACCAAGAAGAAGAGGAAGACAAAGGTGAGAACAACTTTGTCTACTATGACGACATACTTTGTGTTGGGGTATAGGCGCCTGTGCCTTGCCCGGCCGCCCAGTGTCTGGGCGCCCACTGACTTGTATACCTTATACATAGCATAAGTGTATAGGGGGCTGCTCACTCTTTGAGTCTCCCCACCCACATCGTGTGTGTCTCCTTCTCTCTCTCTCACTCTCCGTCTGTGGTGCTCCCCGATCCCCTTCAATTGGTATCAGAGCTATGGTGACCGCGGAGAGCACGACGGCTTTGAGAGCTTCGAGGCGATAGCTCGCTCGCTCTCGACGGTGGAGTTCGATCGCGGAGTTTCACGGAGAGCGATTTTAGCTTGAGGAGCATTGTCTTTGGAGCTTAGGAGCTTGGTGTGGTCAAGCTTGGTCGAGGAGGCGGTTGCAGCTTCCTTGGTGAGAGGAGCTTTTGAGCTCAGTGGAGTTCGTTAGAGAAGTGCTTGGCGGAGGAGAGCTTGACATTCGAGTGCTTGGATGCTGTTGTGGCAGAGCTCTTGTGTTGGAGCTTGCATTGAGAGGACATTGCATCACGCAGAGTGGAGCAGGAGCAGGTTCAAGACTGTGTGCAGCTCGTATTTGCCATTTTTGGGCTCTAAAACGCAGTTTTTTGCGTAGCTCCGTCATACAGAGTCAGATCTACATGATCCAGGAGTTTAGGTCAGGGTTTTGGCACGCTCCGGACGCGATGGTGATGTCTATTTGCTGAAATTATGCTTTGAATTACAGCAGGTACAGCAGCAAGTTTATTTGTGCACTTTCGGATCCCAAAAACACTGTTTTTGGCATAGCTTTCACACCCGGACTTGGATACATATGATCCAGGAGTCTACCTTGGGGTTTTGTCACGCTCCGGACGCGCTCGTCATATCAGAATTTTAAAATTCTGAACGCTGAATTTTCTGCAGCAGCAGTTGTTTATTGTGTGTCGAGGATTCCACACATGGTTTGCTCTCAGATGTGAGAGTGATATTTGCTGCAAGTTTCCTCACAGGTGGGAGGATACGATGTATGCCTTATGTGGTTTGATGCTCAGGGAGACTAATGTGATTGCATTTTGAGCTCGACAATGTATGCCTCGAGCATGTTTTTTGGCAGTCACAGGTAGAGCAGATATTTGTGTACTAGATTTGCAGGTGTTTGCAATGATGTATGCAAAGTGTGGAGATTGGTGCATGCATTTGGAGTGCGGTTTGATGCGCTTTGGTTGCTCATGGTTTTGAGCGTGCAGTCAGTTTGGTTACTGGTTTTGTGGCCGTTTTACTGACGAAACTCTGGCGAAATTTTCCCAGGAGTTTTATGCGTATCATTTATGCGATCTAGGTAGAGATTGCGGGTTGCACTCAGCATTTGTGTGCGGTGTTCTCTGCAGGTGGGAGATTTGTGCGTGTGTATGCATCGATACCGCACAGTGTGGGCTTGGTGATTAGCTCACAGATTGCAGTGTGATACTAGAGCAGGCGAGGCTTGTATTGACATTGCGGGAGCTCTATTTTGGAGTGTGTCTCACAGGTTTTACATTGTGTTTCTGGCCATATTGGTAGACAGTTTCCAGGTGTTGTTGGTGAGGTGGTTTTGCTTTCTAGTTTGCTACATTGTGCTCATGACAGAGATAGGTGATCGATCAGATTGTGACCTCTCACAGATGCGCATGTTTGATGGGTCAGACTTTGCGGCATGGAGAGAGTGTATGCTTGATGCATTGACACAGCGAGGGTTGCATCGACCATTGAGTGGTGATGCAGGTAGACCTTCAAACATGTCTGACGATCAGTTGTAGGAGTTAGAGGAGATGGCACTATCTACGCTCTCTTTGCACCTTGCGGAATCTGTATATGCTCTTGTTATGTATGAGACTACTTCGAGAGCACTTTGGCGCAGATTACATGATATGTATGATAGATCTGAGTCATCACGGACTCGTGTGAGACATGTACATTCACGAGCACGCCGACAGGTAACATGTTGGTATTGTGGTCATTCTGGACACGTTAGACGGCGCTGTTTTCGTCGTATGCGACATCGTAGGAGACATGGCAGTCTCAGAGATGTATGTAGTGATGCCATGGACTCAGTTGCTTTGACAGTTGAGGCACATGTAGTGTCGGAGTATACTAGTGACGGGGATGTCACTTTTACCTCGAGCTATGCACGAGATGCTATACATGTGGATAGTGCACTCCCTTCGCAGTGGTTGCTAGACGCAGATGCTATGTTTCATGTCACGCCGCATCGTGCATGGTTTTGTAGCTATTCTAGCTGGATGCTTGGCAGTGCACGCTTGACCGATGGATCGGTGCATGCGATAGCAGGTGCAGGAGATGTGAGACTGTCATTACCGAGTGGTGCATCTTACTTGTTACGACATGTGCGCTATGTACCAGATTTGACAGTGAGTTTGATCTCGATTGGTCAGCTTAGAGATTGTGGATGTCAGATTTCGCTACGAGAGCGAGATTTTGTGATGCATTTGGGTTCGCTAGTGATTGCGAGAGGTGCCAGGAGTGGTACAGGTTACCCATTGCATGTGGATCACGGGAGAGACGGTGTTGTCTCTGTGATCACGCAGCCAGGTAGAGAGCGAGAGAGCAGGCGAGTCTCTTTTGCTTGTGGGTTGCAGGATGCTTTGCATGGAGTGCAGAGTAGTGAGATCGTTGTGCACACGGTTGGGGCACGACTTGAGCAGTCACACAGAGAGGTGACAGAGTCAGACATGCATGCTTTGCTAGTGACTGAGCAAAGCAGAGAGTCAGTTGTGCGAGATACTTCTATGCAGGATAGACAGGTAGAGCGGTCTTGCTCTAGTGAGTCACGACAGGAGGACGTTGTGCAAGAGTCTATGCATACGGAGTTAGAGCATGAGAGCTCTAGTGAGTCACAGCAGATTGAGTGGTCATGTTTGCAGTGGATGATTGCAGAGGAGGCTGAGATGTCAGCGATTATGCAGTCATTCCTTTCTATGCTCGACAGTGAGCATGGGGATATAGTTGTGCAGGATATGTCTTCCAGCAGACACCTAGAGCAGCTGGTTTGCTCTGAGGTTGCACGACAGGTTGATGCGTCTTTTGAGGACAGTCAAGAGATGCATGTGGCTGACGCGCCTTGTCAGTCAGAGATGCCTATTGCCAGGGATATATATGTTGATGCATGCTCCATAGAGCTAGCAGGGCCCGCTAGCATTGCATCGGCATTCAGTGGTCTCATGTATGAGATGCTGATCTTGAGACCAGATATCGCAGCTGTAGTGGGAGCATTTGCAGTTGGGGTTGTCAGTCATTTGTTGACTGATGATGGCATAGTGCACGAGGGAGATATGCAGGTATTGCGTACATACTTGCAGTACGTGTGCGGTACGTCTGGTGGTGTATGGACTTACACGGGAGCAGGACAGCCGGATGCACACGATCACAGCCAGCCAGTGGGCATCGGTTGAGAGCGGTTTTCTCTCACCTTTTGTAGTCTTTAGACTAGGTTCCCTTGCTTAAAGGCACAGTCGCCTTTAAGTGGGAGGTTGTTGGGGTATAGGCGCCTGTGCCTTGCCCGGCCGCCCAGTGTCTGGGCGCCCACTGACTTGTATACCTTATACATAGCATAAGTGTATAGGGGGCTGCTCACTCTTTGAGTCTCCCCACCCACATCGTGTGTGTCTCCTTCTCTCTCTCTCACTCTCCGTCTGTGGTGCTCCCCGATCCCCTTCACTTTGAAGATTGTAACTTCTCTACTTCAAGGGGAGGACTTTTATTTTTTGTCATCCTTTGTGGATTTGACATCTTGTGTGGATACTGTGTCATCCTTAGTGGATATAAAAATCTTTAGTGTATTGTCCTTCTCCAAAGTATAAGGGGAGGATTGTTGGATTTGTGGCCTTTGGCCTAAACACCGACAGCTAGTGTGAGAATTGTCTCTTACTTATGAAAATCCTATGTGAGGATAAGTGCTTGTGTGGTAAGAGATTTGCATGCCCTTTATGAAATTCAAGGGCTCTCAGTCAGATAGCCTTTGGGAAAAGTGTGAAACTCTCTCTCTACTATGTAGTTATGGCTATTTTCCTCTTAAAACCCCCATGAGTTAATTGCACCATCGATCTCAACAATAAGCAAGAAGTGAATGTTTTGGCCAATAAAAGAGCAAGACCTAAGAAGGAAATAGAAAATGAGCGGGAAACCATAGCTTGCAATGGTACATAGAAGGTATACAAAGGTAGAAAACATCCCAAAACTATCACAATGAGAAGGTGTTGCAAGATCAAGTAGACGGACTTTCAGCTTGGGCACAACCATCCAAAATATGACTTGGTAAGTGACGTTCAAAGTCAAAGAGCTAATGTTACTTTTGGGTAGTTGTTAGTGCTAAATCCAAAGCTAAGGCAACAGTGGTCTACTAGCGTTAGCATAAGGCTACCAAGGGCCAAAGCAAATGTACATGCGGTGCAAAAAGGGTGGAAAGTCCTACGGATGTTCTTCCTTTTGTGGAGGTAGTCATTTAAAAAAAGATAAAGATACATGCATATATAGATGGAGGAGCCCATGTTTGTGTCATGAAGGAAGCAACTATAAAGGAGGCAGGTGTTAAAGTAGTGGCTAAGTCAAACATGCATATTAGGATGGCCAACCATGCCAAGGTGTTAACCACTTACGGACACCCTATCACCTTTGACGGATGCCTTATCACTTTATTTGAGTCATGGACCGGCGGGCTTGTCGGTCCTTTAGGTGCATAGGTGACCGCCGATGCGAGGCGCACCACTTATCTCATTTTACATTATTTTTGCTATGACCGTCCACTGTGGGCGGCCATGTGTGAATGGGTCAGATTCATATAAAAGGTCCATTTTGACCTTAAATCCTCATTCTAGAGGTGCATGCTAAAGAAGTGCTCTGGCTTTGCCTCTACCTTCTTCTCCATCGTGTGCTCACGAGTGTGTGTGTGTGTGTGTGTGTGTGTGTGTGTGTATGCTTGAGAGAGAGAGAGAGAAAGAGAGGGAGAGTGTGTGTCATTGAGCATTGCGGTGGCGGTGAGGCGGTTGAGCGTGGCGACGGTGGCTCCCTCTTCTTTGCGGCACAAAATTCTTCATGACGGCAAGCATAGGACGGTGAGTGACACACCATTGGCCCCTTTGAGCTTACTAGGATAGTCTGGTTGTGTGCTTGCAACCATTCATGGCACACACATAGTGTTCAACAAGTCCCCAGCCTCCGACACGTGCGGTAGAAGCGCACATTTTTTACGCCATTGTTGGGGATTGCCCTACACCAAACTCAAGGAGCACTCTGTGCTGCCTCGTGATGCCATTCATTTTTGTTTTTTCTAAGCTTTGATTAGATCTATTAGTGTTGCAATATGCAGCTTTGTGCAGGATTTGTCAGATTTGTTTAAGCTCTATAATGTGCAGGTTTGAGCATGTCTATTAGTGTTAGTATCTTTGTAATGTGCAGGTTTTTTACAATGGGCAGTGTGCAGGTTGTTAGTTTTGTTAGTGTTGCAGTTCAAGTGTTGATTAGTATTGACAGAGCTGCAAGGTGCAGCTGCGCGCGTTAGGCAGGCTCTGTGCACATGAGCTCGGTGGCCATGTAACACAACCTTATCCACAAAAAGATTTTTTGAAGAAAAAAAACACCTAAAAAGTTTGAAATAAAAAAGAAGGGATCAGGACCATTCCCCAAGCCCAAGCCCAAGCCTCAGTCCTTAGTCTTATGATGTAGTATAGACAGTACTATATATATAGACTACCCCCTCAAGAGGAAGGGAGGGCATGTGGGAGAAGTCCTTCAAGTCTTCCACCCTTCCCTTCACACTTACACCCTTGGACTTACTAATTTCAGCATTCTTTCCGACTAGAAAAAGATTGTTTTTAGGATTCCGAGGGCCTTAAGTAACTGAATCGAGGGCTGTAAAGCACGATACATCTCTCTAACCAAGATGCTTGTTTTGAGCTATCACACACCATATTCCATGGCTTGGTAAGAAAAAAGGACCAAAAAAAATAAAAATTGAGAGTAAATTTGGGTTGCAAAACACGAAAAAACTAGGTGAGCGCCTTCACGGGTACTCACCAACACTTCTAGGGTGTTGAGGTCACATGCACCTACGATCTGGTCATGTGCTAGAGGACGATCATATAGACACTGTCTTCGTTTACGTGAGCGCCATTATTCCTCCACATTAGGCTCTAGGCTCTCAGCGGGAACCCAAGGTAGTACCACTTAGGATCCACATATTGCATCTAGTGACTCTTCCTTTGACTACAAATTCATGAAAGGTTATCGAACACCCAATCCCAATAGTTCAAGCCAAGACATGCATGCCAAGGGTCCACGGTCCGGGCCGAGCGTGTTTAACCGCTTGAAAGAGACTTTTAGTAGAGCCACCCGCTCCAAACATGGAGCTAGCAATGCAAATGAAGGGGGTGGGGAGGTAAATTCACCATTCATGACCAATGTAGACCCCATGCTCTTGGAGAGTGTGCATATGAATATTCCATTCATTGCACTCCCTAACTCTTCAGAGCTATTCCCCTTCAGGTTATACTACCTTATGGTAGAAGCCTTGCCGAAGTGCAAGAGGTTGAGCGATATATACTTGTAGCTAGGGAAAAGAAAGTTAAAAGCTTATGCAAGGCAGAGTAACGGAGAGAGCTAAAGGTGAAGGCCCCTATGTCAACATCCATGCTAGTCGAGAAATCGAGTGCTCCTGAATTAGCAACCACTAAGGGTCAAACCACAGAGAACCACATTGCATCTAGTTCATTGGGCACCCCTAGCACCTCAATCCTAGATGGAGTGTTTCTAAATGAAAATTGGGAGTATGAACTACAAACGGAGACTTTAACCGACGTATACACATGTCACACCTATCACGTGGGTTGGTTAAATGTCCTACAATCCACATTAGGTGCTATTAGCGTAGAGGAGCAAAAACAAATAGTTTATGATGTCATCCATAGGGTTATTGAGTTGGAGAGGCGGAACAAAGTGTTACCATATACATGTGGTAGTGATGTGTGTGAACACACTAGGACCGCTGGGGCATTTTTTCCCTCTTTAGGAGGTTTTTTCCCCCGAGCATTGTATACACGCCCATCACTCTAGGGCTATCTATCTTTCCATTATTGTGTGCCTTGAGCTTCCTTCGTCTTCTCCAAGCTGTGTGCATTTCTCTGCAACCCTAATTCAACAATTGGTATCAGAGCAGGTTACGTCCTCCCAGACTTAGTCGCCAGTTGCTCCAGCACACACCCCTGCTCACTTTCTCCGATTACAGTGACGTTTGGCATACATTCGCAGGTCAACAAATATTTCGGGTGAGCTCATAGAGCTCAGTCTGCTCAAATTTCTGATTAGGGCTCATTTCGGCCTCCGTTTCCACTATAGGCAGGTCTGCACAAGCAATTTCGTCATTTTGTGAATAATTTTTGTCAGTGCTGTTTTTTGCATAACAGGTGCCTTACAGTCTTCTACGGTTTGTGCTATATAGCACGTGTTGTTCCCTCTCCATTTCTCCTATTTTCGGGTAGTTTTCACATCAGGGGCAGCATTTACCATGGCTGACAACAACACAGATGTGTTCAAGATGTTTGCTATTGAGGACAGGTTGGATGGGGACAATTATCCTATGTGGGCTTACATGATGCAAGATGTTCTTGTGTCAAAGGGCGTCTGGAATATTGTGCAAGGCATTGATGTACGTCCTGGTTCTGAGGATGCAGGCGATGTTGAGGATGTTGCAGGTCTTGCTGCTATTAGAGTTGTTTTGCCTACGACAGAACAAGCTCGTTGGGATGTAAAGGATGCGTAGGCTCATGCATTGATTGTGTTGTCTGTGAAGTGCACTATTGTTCCTCACATCTGTTCAGCAAAATATGCAAAACTGGCTTGGGATATTTTGGATGGTCTTTATGCAAGTCGCAATGAGGCTAAAATTGCTTTGCTGCGTAAAGAGTTGGAGTCAAAGATTATGCATGGAAGATGATATGGACACTTTCCTTGCTGGTGTCAAGGATATCAATGACAACTTATTTTTGCAGGTTAAGTCATTTCAAACAGTTCCCTTGTGTAGACTGTTCTTGATGCCTTACCAGATTCATACCAGACTTTTGCTAGTACTTGGAGACCGATGACCCAAGGAAATCCTGAAGTTGTCAAGTTTGATGCATTATGCACATTGCTGTTGCAAGAGTCACTTTCCAAAAAAAAAGGACTAGGCAGCGTGCAATTGAACAAGCTTTTATTGCTTCTCAAAGAAAGGGTGGTAACAGCAATGCAACCACTTCTTATGGTTCTACTGCGATTGGCAAAACTTTTGTTCATAATGCTTCTGCTGGCAGCAATTCGCTTGGAAATTTTGGTGATAAGGGCAAAAAGAAAATGCGTTGCCATTATTGTAAAGCTAATGATCACTTGATCAAGTCGTGTCCTAAGTTGAAGGCCAAAGAGGCTAAGCAGAAAGAGGGTGGTTCCACTGCAAATGCTGGTTCCACTACAAATGCAACCATTCTTGAGTCTTTTGTAAAAGGAGACTGTAATGCTGATGTTGATGCAAAATGGGCTTTTACTGTAGTGTACTTACAATCTTGTTGTCCATGATGCATGCTTGTCAGTGCAGATTCACATGTGTGGTATTTCGACAGTGGTGCTACAAAGCACATTACCTCACATCGTGAATTGTTCACCTCTCTCGATTCTGTCCCTCATGGGAATTCAGTCAATTGTGCCAACAATGCCTCTTATCCGGTTCAGGGAGTTGGAAATATTGTGCTTACTACTGCTAATGGCAGTTCTTTCACACTTGTTGATGCACTTTATGTACTTGGGATCAAGAAGAATCTTTTGTTTGTATCCGCACTTGCTAGACTTGGACTTGTAGTCAAATTTGTGGATGACAGATGTACAGTTCATGATCTCAGTTTTGGTGATGAAATTGTTGCATCTGGCCTTTTGTGCCGTGGGTTGTATAAGCTCACTTTGTATGACAAGTGTGGACAAAATTTTGCAAATGCAGTTGCAGATTCAAGGACTATTTCAGATGCAAAACTTTGGCATGCACATTTTGGTCATCTGAATTTTGCTAGTTTGCTGCGTTTGCAGAAATTTGATATGGTTGCTTCTTTGCCGCCTCTTGAAGCACTTGTCAAACATGTTTGTGAAGGTTGTAAAATGCAGCGTTCTAAGTTTTCAAAGGATGGGGCCACATGCAGGTTGCAGCTTGTGCATAGTGATGTTTGTGGGCCCATGCAAACTCTATCCTTGGGAAATTACATGTACTTCGTGACTTTCATTGATGATTACTCTAGGCATGCATGGGTATTTCCTCTTAAAACGAAGTCCGAAGTTTTTATGTGCTTCAAACAATTTTTGGCTATGGTTGAAAATGTCTCAAAATGTACTATGGGCACCCTTTGTTTCGATCGAGGGGGGGAGTATATGTCTCATGAATTCAATGATTTCTGGCTAGTTGTGGGATAAAACACCAATGTACAGTGCCTTATACACCTTTAGCAAAATGGTGTTGCTGAGAGGAAAAACAGGTCACTTACGAAAATGGCACGATGTATGGTCAAAAGTCAAGCCTTGCCGCATTCTTTTTGGCTTGAGGCCATCATGTGTGCCACTTATGTACTAAATAGGTGTCCTACGAAAGCTTTGCAGTCTATTACTCCATATGAAGCATGGCATGATAGAAAGCCTTCTATTGAGCACATGTGTGTTTTTGGCTGTTTGGCATATGCTTTGATGCCATAAACATAGCGCAGAAAATTGGATGATAAGGCTGTCAAATGTATTTTTGTTGGTTATAGTGCTGAAAGCAAAGGTTACAGGTTGTATCATCCGCAAACAAAGCGTATTCTGGTTTCACGTGATGTAGTGTTTGTGGAAGATTCTGTTCAGCCCTTGCTGTCATGTACTAGAGACAGTAATGTAAGCTCACAAGACATTTATGACACTTTGTTGCCTCTTTCCAGTGGTGGAAATTTGAATGTAAATTCCAATGAGGCAAATGTACAGCCTATGGGGGTTTCCGAAAATGTTACAGATCAGCCTATTACTGATGCAGATGTACATGATGTACTTGATGAGGAAAGGGCTGAAAATGAGCAGGCTAGAGGTATGCCAAAATGGCTGGTACATACATTGCGTGACAGTAAATTGGATGCACCTTTGTCTAGTCATACTCGTTCAGGCTCTTGCCATGCATCTTATGCATCAGATTGTTATGCTTTGGCTGTGTCTAGCTTACATGATGTTGAGGAGCCTCTGTCTTTTGATGAAGCACAAAATTCAAAAAATTGGATGGCTGCCATGCAATTAGAATATGATGCACTTATAGAAAATGACACATGGACTTTATGTGATTTGTCTCGTGGCAAAAAATCCATTGGTACGAAGTGGGTTTACAAGTTGAAATGCAAGCCGGATGGTGAGATCGATCGCCATAAGGCTCAAGTTGTTGCAAAGGGTTATGCACAACAAAAAGGCATAGATTATGAAGAGAATTTTTCTCCCACTTGTCGTATGACTACTGTGCATTTTCTATGTGCATTGGCAGCTCATTTTGGCTGGGATGTACATCAATCAGACATTGTTACTTCTTTCTTGAATGGTGACATATTTGAAGAAGTTTATGTAACGCAGCCTCGCGGTTTTGTCATAAAAGGACAAGAGGACAAAGTGTGCAGATGTAAAAAGGCTTTGTATGGGTTGAAGCAATCTCCTTGTGCTTGGTATGAGAGATGACACTCATTTGGTCAAACGAGGCTTTCGTAACAGTCCAACAGAAAGCACATTGTATGTAAAGCGATAGGGTGATGTACTTCTCATTGTGGTTCTTTATGTCGATGATTTGCGGATCACTGGACCAAATGAGACACATATTGCTGAATTTAAGGCTGATTTGAATGCAACTTTCAAGATGAAAGATTTGGGGCTGTTGCATCATTAATTGGGTATACAGTTTAAGCTGTGTGATGGTGGTATTGCCTTATGTTAGAAAAGTTACAAAGAGACATTGCTATGTAAGTTTGGATGAGGATTGCAAACCTATTGCCACTCCCATGGAAACAGGTTTGAAGTTGAGTCTACATGATGCTGGCGATCGTGTTGATGTCACTCTTTATCAAACTGCTGTTGGCTGCCTCATTTATGTATGCAACACGAGGCCAGATATTCAGTTTGCAGTCTCACAGGTCAGCATATTTATGCATAGCCCAGGGTCTAAGCATTGGCAGGCTGTCAAGAGGATTTTCTGCTACCTTAGTGGCACTTTACATCTTGGCTTGTTTTATCCCAAGGGGGGATCATTGCCGCCAGACTTACATGCTTTTTCGGACTCAGATTGGGTTGGTTGTTTTGACACGTGAGTGTCCACAAGTGGTTTTTGTTTGATGCTTGGCAGTTCATGTATATCATGGTTGAGCAAGAAGAAACCTATTGTGGCCACTTCGAGTTGTGAGGCTGAGTACAAGGCAGTCTTCATAGCTACGGTTGAGTGTGTATGGCTCAGACGCCTTATGGCCGATTTGGCTATTGGACAGAACACTGCCAACACTATCTACACTAATAATGAGAGCGCATTGGCAGTTGCGAGGAACCCAATTTTTCATGCTCGCACAAATCACATTGAGGTGCATTACCACTATGTCAGGGAGAGGCTCTCAATAGGAGAGATCAGCTTGGCTTATGTGCCAACACAGGACAACCTTGCAGATCTTTTCACAAAGGCATTGTCTCGTGAGAAGCTTGAAGCTTTTCACAAATCTTTGGGCTTACTCCCCTTTGTGGACTGACCATGTCCTCAGGGCATGGCACTTCCCTTTACTCATGTGCTAGCTCTCGTTCACCGCATCACTCTAGGGGGGATTTGTTACCATATACATGTTGTAGTGATGTGTGTGAACACACTATGACCGCCGGGGCATTTTTTCCCTCTTTAGGAGGTTTTTTCCCCCGAGCATTGTAGATACGCCCATCACTCTAGGGCTATCTATCTTTCCATTGCACATTAAGTAACACACTCTATTGTGTGCCTTGAGCTTCCTTCGTCTTCTCCAAGCTGTGTGCGTTTCTTTGTAACCCTAATTCCAACACAAAGGGATCCACATGCCTTCAACGGGTCTCATGAAATTCTTGGATACAATGAAGGCTAAGAAACCAACCTTATCACAAATGGAGACTCCCTCGGTAAGCCCGATGGATCCTCCATATGTTGTTTTGCCAGGGGTCTCAATACAATCTGAGCCCACAAATGATAGCTTTACCTTTTCAAATTTAGCTCATCTTTCTCTTGATGACACCACGGCTACCATGCCTACCCCAATGAAGGGCATGACAAAAAACACGTCACAGACCTCATTTATTAGTAAAGCACCTCTACATGGTGGCCCAATGCCTACAACAGTACCTATACAAGTGTGTATCAATCATATGCGCCTATGGGTCCTCGTGCTCATGTAGATCCTACCCCTCCCATTTTTCAAACAACTTATGCCCCACGACCACAACATCCAAGACCTTATTTCAATGAGACCATACCAGCTAGCATAAGCATGTCACATCCTACATTTGTTATTCCCAGGGCCACACATATGAACCTCGGGTCACTGCAAAGTACAACACCGTACCAAACATGGAACCCAAAGGTTGCTTATATTCCAAACCCAATTCCAATTCCTACTCCACATGTAGTCTCTGGAGCGTCTCTACCCACTATGCCTTCTCACTTAGGTGACTTGGCAACATTTGCCAAAGCTATTGGTCGATCTATTGTTGAAAATATGCGTGGCACTCCTGATAGAGAGCCTAGAAGCAAGGCAGTACAAATCACACAAAACTTTAGTGGGGACGGGGATGCTAGAAAGCATATCGAAGTATTTGAACAAATATGTGATTCCCTAGGAGAACACAACGAACTACATAAGAGCAGTGCTTTAAGCTTGACTTTGAGTGGGAAGGCTGGGGATTGGTATAGGACCCTAAGGATGGAAGAGAAAATGATTTACCCTACTCTTAGGAGACTGTCCTTGAAAGAGTACATACGAGAGGGAGTGCTTTGGGGTGTAGCATCTCAGCTCCAAAAAGCTCAACAAGGGAAGGGGAGTCCGTGAGAGACTTTATTAGTCGCTTGAAGCATTTGAATTCTTGTTGTAATCCAAATGAGCACTTCAATAATAACCAATTGCTCGATATATTCATTAGGGGACTACGACATGAGGATATCTACAATGGCCTAGTCATTAAAGGTATCACCACTTGGGCAGCAGTCACCACCAATGCGGTCCAATTGGAGAAAAAATTAATGATTCAAGGAGAAAGAGTGTTTGTTGAGCCTAAATCTCTAGCTCGCAAGCATCGGGGCATGAGCCAATGAAATTCTATTGCTAGCCAAAGATATTTGAGATGACTTTAGTAGATCTCACCAAGGCCATTCAAGAAAGTCTTAGAGATAATTGTGCCTCACAAAACAATCATATGTATCCAAGAAGGAAACAACAATGGTGCTCAGTTTGCTTTGGTCCACATAGCAAGTGAATGCCCTACATTTAGAGTAAAATCCAATGGGAATTGCAATGCATGTGGTAGGTACGGTCACCAAGCTAAGGATTGTATAATGTTCAAACATGTGATGGCAAATAGACCACCCTGGCTTGGACGGATTCACCTTGGGTTCCTGCATTGATGCCTGCCCCACTTGTTGAACAACTATCGCAACAGATGGTTCCTAGAGCCCAAAATGTTGCTCAAGCTACACCACTACCACCTCCAGTGCTAGGACTCCAACCCCCGCATCCAAAAGTCACCCTTGTGAGTCATATGGGTTGCGAGCCATCTGATACTTGTTTGGAAGGCTGTGAGGAAGATATAGATCCTAATATTTTCTATGGGATGGATGCATTTGAAGAGTGTCCACAATACTTCATGGAGGACTATTGGGGACAAGTCAAACCTATCTATCAAGTAGTTGTTCTTGTGGCAAGAGGCCAAAATATCAATCTCACTGCCAAGAGACTACCTCTTCAATGCTACGAGTGTGGGGGTCCACATCGTGTAGCTAAGTGTCCTATTAGACTACAAAATAATTCCACACTAATGCAAATCAATCAAGCAAGTACAACTATAATGCCAATACTCATGTGTAATCGATATGGCATAGATCATTTGATTGTCCAATGTCCTAATAATCCAAATATGCCAAAGATCATGCCTTTCAACTTAATTGAGGTTACCGAGGAGCCATCAAAAGTACACCTGTGGTACCAGTAAATGTACTCACACCTTCGATGCTCCAAAACCAAAATTATATTCTTGAAGAAAGAGACAACATCAATTGCCCAATCTCAGAAGAAGAAGTAAACACGAAGGAAGAGATTGCAAAAAGAAGCGAAATCAGACCTCAGTTCAAAGACCAACATAGGGATTGGTGACGACCCCGTGCATATGAACGACGCTGAAGAGGACTCTGATTCGAATGAGACTAAAAAAAGTCACTAGGAAAGAAACAAACAAGGAACCCAAGAAGAAGATAGGAACTTACCCAAATCCTATAGAGGAGATCGAGCGAGTCAAGCAATCAATGAGTTTGGTAGAAGAGAACCAAAGGGATCTAGAGTCAGCACCTAGGAAGATCCAAATTACAGACACAATGTTCCCTACACAAAATCAACCTCACAAAGA
The DNA here is from genome assembly GCF_014529385.1 of Adiantum capillus-veneris. Taxonomy (NCBI): domain Eukaryota; kingdom Viridiplantae; phylum Streptophyta; class Polypodiopsida; order Polypodiales; family Pteridaceae; genus Adiantum; species Adiantum capillus-veneris. The sequence goes on along the minus strand of NC_140955.1, from coordinate 77,814,454 downwards.
CCATAGACCACTAGCCATACCTAGTGTCATCCAAAAAGAAAGTGACTTTAAGTCATTGGGAAGTGGGCGTACTCCATTCTTGTTGGAGAGAATGTTTACAGAGGGATTACCTGACCCTATCGAAGAAATGGAGATCCCATCTTCCTCATGTCTAGGGGCTGAAGCCCAAAAAGTGCCATTAAATATTGCCAAATTGATGGATTTCATGGCTTCAGAAGTTAGAACCACCATCATGTCTAAACTATATGGAGACCCCGAGCTATTCTTAGCTCTTTGAGCTTTCCGCAATGGAGAACTGAAAGTTGGGCTACCACAATTTGCACAGATGGATGGAGCTAGGGAGGTGCCAATAGAGGAGGAACACTTAGATCCACAACCCAACCTAGACGAGAACTCTGTTGTTGAAATACATGTTAACAAGGGGACAATACTTTGAAGGCGATGAATCCAATGCGACCATACCAATCACTATGTGCGTGTCTGTCGCACGTGTCAATGCAAGGAACTTGCCGATACACTGTGTGCGAGCCACAAATGGCTCCAAGCATGCAACTAGCCTAAACTAGTAAGCTCAAAGATAACGATGGTGTGTCACTCACCGCTCTACGCTTGCTGTCGTGGAGGATTCCTCACCGTGAAGAAGAGGGAGACGCCGCTACGCCGCGCTCAACCGCCTCACTGCCATCGTGCCGTCGTCCCTAGGCTCATCACACTAGTAAACTCCCTTTATAATACTTAAGCTAAAGGTCAATAGGGAGTAAGCCCACTAGAAAGCCCTAGTACGTTTCACTCAATGTTGCCTAAATCGGATTAAGAACCTAAGTAACCATTGATTATTAGCAAGGCATTCCCCATGGTATTAAGATAACATCTCTAACACCTAGCTTGGTCAAACTAGCTTAGTCGGACTGCTTGATTTTTAAACCTAGACAAGTGATTATGACAAAAAATTACATTGAATTTAATGTTTGATACTAAGCAAATGCACTGAATATTATGCTACCAATCACAATAAACGCAGACAAACATGGATGCAAAAAGATAAGGGGCAATGCTAATGGACAAGAAACACATGTTTGTGTTGATGGTTGTGCTTGATTTGAAGTGTGAATGAGAGAAAGATTCCATGAAGGTCCAAATCCTAACAATAGCAACACGTTCCTGTACACACTAGGAAACACAAAGAATACCTCTAGGAGGCACACCAATAAGAAAAGGTACCAACACTTATTGAACACAATTAAAAAACGTAAGAAAACCTAACCTAATTATTTGGACTCCCCCTAGAGAGTCAAGGGAATAGGATATTGTAGAGATTGGGGGGAAACCCTAAGGCTAAACCCCTATCCTCGTCGTCCAGAAAAGCAGTCATCATCCATGAGACCATATGTGCCATCCGTGTAGTCATGTAAATCTTCTTCTTCATCAGAGACACCCATGTTTACTAAGAAGGTCACTAGACGCCTATAGTCGTCTTGGTCAAGAGGGTAGGCTTGTGCAATGGGAGCTACACTCTCTACTAAGTATGGATCAGTTGTGGTCAAGAGACGTATCAGCCATTCTAACTCCTCAAAATTCCTCTCACATGCTAGCGTACCTACCAAATCCCATTCACAGGCAAGCACCAAAAAGACCATGTGAAACATTTGTGAAAAGTAACGAGGGTACCTCTCACCCAAGTCAGGAGTGGATGACTCTAGCGTACTAGCCATATCTGCACACACAAATAGATGATGGTTAGAGTGCAAATATTACAAGGGTCGTGTTCTTGTGCATAATGTGTTTTTACGATTTTGTGTTTATGGCTCTTGCTCTTTTACTTTTTTATCTTGTTTTGTGAGTATAAGGCTTTATATATACATTCCCTAAGATTGGAGATTGAGAGGTCAGGGAGGAAGGTTGAGAGGAGAGTGGTGAATGATGACTGTCAGCAAACACTTCCCCCTTCCTTGGGTAGATCATATCGTTTGACATGTGCTCGTCACCCTTTGAAACCAATTGTTCCAGTTGGTAATAGGTGAGGATTTTTGCCAGTAGTTTTCTATTACCTTAGGTGCCTCGTTGAGTTGCAAGGGTGGTAAGGTACTCTCCCAGAATCAAACTTGAAGTGGTTCAGTAGGTGATTCTTGAAAACTGGGAGGTGTGGATTCCTTTGTAGCTTCATGGAGGTTCACTATTGTACGTGGAGGCTGTGGAGAATCTTTTACCTCTATGGATGCATTACATGAGGAGCTAGAAGCTTTATTCGTTTTTTCTATGATTGAGTTGAGCAAAACAAGCCTTTCTCGCTTGGGAACCCATACTAGCTCCGGATCCGGTGCATAGTGTTTTGTGATTTTTCCTTTCCCACGATCTTTCATCGGCTTTGTTGTCATAGGGTTTGACTCACATGGGTCAGGTAACAAGTAAGAACACAATCTACGTTTTGGCACCCAGATTTGATCATTTCCTTGATAGTAGCCTTGGGCTTCCAATAGTCATTTAGGAATCCACTGCCACGTTTCCTTACATTTTTTGGGGCGAGTGGGACATTTCTTACAAGGCTTCTGTTTTTTAGCACTAGCTATGATCGCTAAAGAAGCTTTAGGGACCCACTTGTATGTTTTCTTCATTATATTAGAATGAGTCTTGTCAGAAACTATATGCATTGCTTGTAGCATATTTAAGGGTACGGACATTTCATCCCCCTCAGGTGTTACCCATGTCATCCCCCTATTTCCACAAGTGTCTATGATTGCTGCTAGGTGGACCCAATCCACATTGCCCGACTCAATCATCCCAGGTGGTACATCCATATAAGGAGAATCTTCCCCAACATCAGTGTCCGCTTTACACGTGTAACAATACTGCAATGGGGCCGAGTGAACTGTGGTGTCGGATCTATGATCAATTATAAATCTGTTTCCTAGAGGATGTGCTCGACCAGTTACAAGATCCACTAGGATGACAAAATCTTGGAACTACAGGTAGACATGGTTTTTAGACCAGTCATGCACCATTTTTGCTTCCCTCATGAAAGGACGTCATAAGATCATCTCCGATGCTGCGCTTTATGCTCGGATGAGCAGTTTATCCCATTTTATGCTTGCAGGGTTTGCAGATTGTGGAGTTGTTTTATGCATATGTGAGCATCAATTTTGATGCAATTGATCATGCTTTTGAGCATTGTGTAGTGGTCGAGTTACCTCCCACTTTGTTTGCCATAGTTTTGGCATCGATATGGAGATGCTTCAGGTTAGAGGCGGTTCTCGCTCACAATTGCGATTGACATGTTTGCACTGCGGCCACGATGGGCATATTAGGCGTCGGTGCTTCAAGCATATGAGGCAGTGGAAGAGGCAGATGCATGGTGCTACTATGAGGATAGATGCTAGAGAGTATGTATGTGACGGTCATGTCACTTTTGAGTCTAGCTTGCCTTCAAACTACTTTGTGTCTTGGGATAGCACATTGTCTACACATTTTCTACTAGACGAGCATGTAGTTTTTCACGTGACTCCACGTCGTGATTTGTTTTGCTCTTTCTCTAGTGGGAGACTTGGTTGTGTGAAGTTTGCTGTTGGTTCAACATATGACATAGAGGGTGCTGGAGATGTATGCATGTCTTTACCTAGCGGTGCATTGCTTACGCTACGAGATGTACGTTATGTACCAGGACTTAGCCAGAGTCTCATTTTAGTGCGTCAGTTGCAGAGTGGTGGACATTGTGTACTGCTTGGAGAGCGGTCATTTAAGATGCATTGGGGATCACTGGTGATAGCCAGAGGTGCTAGGAGTGGTCTGGTATACCCTTTGCATATTTCTGACACACGAGGCGGTGTAGTCTCTGTGTATTTGCATCCATGTTTGGAGCTAGAGACGAGGCATGTCTCTTTTGCAGATGTGCTCCATGGAGAGCAGGTTGTGTATTTGTCTTGTGGTGATGTTCACGCAGACAGTGGTATCTCTGGGGATGCACAACTTTGTCATTCATCAATTGAGGTGACATCAGTTGAGCCAGAGACCGGCCAGAGACCGATGCATTGTTCTATGATGCGTTTGATACGTTTGAGGATGACAGTGTCCTTTAGACAGCTGTGTATGATTGCAGTGGTGCAGGGGTTGGCACACATAGTGCATGTTTTGTCGGCTTTCGGGTCTCTCATGTTTGAACTTTTGGTCTTGAGACTTGATCTTGCTTATGCAGTTGGCGCATTTGCAAAGGGAGTTGTCAGTCATGCGATGACTGACACTAGCATTGTGCATTGTGGAGCCATGCAGGTCGTCACTCGATACGTGCATCAAGTGTGTCATCGTAGATCTAGTCCTAGTGGTATGCATATTGCATCTACACTAGAGCAATTACAAAGTGAGTCAGTGGGCATAGGTTGAGAGTCGTCTTCTCTCACCTCTCGTATATACTAGTTGTAGGCTAGTCTTCTCGCCACTTATCGGCACACAGCCTTTAGTGGGAGAATGTTAGATAAAGGCGGTATGCCTCATCGTGCTTTGCCCGTGTATTTCGGCCAGTGTCCAACTGCCCACATTTATCTCCTTATTCTTTATACATACAAAGAATAAGGAGCTCTCACTCATTCTCACATTGTGCTCATACAGTGAGATTTGGGAGCTCCACCCCACATCCTATGTACTCTCTCTCTCTCTCTCTCCCCCCTTCTCACTCTCCACACACGCACCATATTCGCGTACTCACATATCCTACACAACAGTGTCCTATGCTACCACAACAACCAATGATGCGTCAAAGGTAGAAAAAATGGTGGAAAAATCATGCCACAAAAGAGTGCTACTACAACAAAGGGTATGTTTGAGAGAGGAAATACCAACCTAATCTAGTAATAGTATATGTGGATCTTGCTTCATCAACCTAACTTGGCAGCACCACCATTATCATGATAAGGTCCAAGGCAAGTGCAAGTAAATCTAGGATCAAAATGGCCTACACCAGTACTATGACAACATCCACTCCTACCAGGTGTTGACCAAGCAGTATTAAGGCATGTGTATTCGTAAGAAGATAATGCCTTAGTGCTACTAACTTACTATGAGGAGCCTAGTAATTATGGGAATAGCCCTAATTGCCAATCATATTAGGAATCCAATGCTTAAAAACATGGAATCATGTGCCCAACATGAGGCCCATCATGAGCTTGAATTTCCAAATTCCGACCATAGAATTTCAATGTTCATTGCTAGTGGAGGAGCAAGGGTTAGATCTAGGCCACAATATCCTCAAAAACAACACCTGAGTATGCCACAACCAAGATGACCACACTATAAATCCAACGGTGTTTACCTAATCAAAGATGGCCCACAAGCAGTGGGCCATTGGATTCATTGGCTATTGCAATGAATATGGTAGCATGCACTTGGTTCAAGATTGCCCAGAACACCCTGGAAAATGCAAGTGAACATGATTGAAGTTTTGTCTTCTTTCTAGTGGATCCAAAGAGGAACAAGGAACACCTTTAAACATTGTCAACATAGAACAAATGAGACAAAATGCCAATATCAAGCTCGACTCAAGTACAAATAAGCAAACCCATAGAAATTCATGGAAGGAAAAAATGGTCATGATTAAAGCCAAACAAGAGCATAAATAGAAGCCAATAGAAATTGAGCTTGAAAAAACTCAAGAGCAAATTATACAGCTTAAGGAGTCATCTAGCTAGGTACCTAGTGAAAACCTAAAGGCTAGAAGAGGAAGGTTACTAATCAGCCACAAGAGATGCAAGAACTACTGGATCTATTCTAGTGGAAAAAACAATTTGAGCCCTTGGATGCCATATTAAAAGCCTAAAAGGCCATACTAGACACAACAAAATAGGTGGAAGTTATATCCAAATCCTAAGTTGGAAAAGCTAACGCTTGAGATGTGCAAACAACTCATCCAAACTACACAAGCCCTTATGGAGCAACCTTCGGCTATACCAACTCACAAGCAGGTGCTTCTTTGACCACCTATCAAACCTTAGGTAATAAATGATGACAAGGAAGGCTCAAGAGTAGCTAAAGAAACACAATCAAAAGAAAAACTACTCAATTAGGCATGAGACAACACAATCAAAAGATCAACTGCTCAATTAAACCTGAGACAACTTAAACATGTGATTTCTCAAGAAACCACACAAATGAAAGGGCCAATCATTAAGTTATTTGAGGATAGGGTAGTGAAAATAGGAGAGCAGAACAGCCCGAAGCCTCATGAAAGAGAAATGGATTTAGTAGAGCAAAACGTCAATGTAGGATAGCTCAAAACACCACAGACAAGTCCCTCTACTACCCATTACAGGTAGTACCAGAAGTTGAGGATACTTGGCCTAAGGAATTATGGGAAACCTTAAGAAAAGGGGAGGATGGGAAAAACACATTGAAGTCTTCTTGAATTGAGGAAATAGACTTGGAAAAAAGGACATTAAACTTTGAGATGGGATCATTATATGGTGATATAGGTTCAAAAAAGTCGGTAGATAGTCATGCAAAAACCATCGTGAGCCTATCTTCTTATTTAGGATCCTAAAAAGAAAAATCGGAAGATCCTTTCATCCCAACAAAAATCACATAAAGCCTATCCTAGATTATAGAGGCTTACAAGATTTTCTTTCTATTCGAGTGCAATGTATGATCACCCTTGCAGAGTTAATGAAAGTCAAAACAAGCATATGGAGAGATGTAAGCAAATAATTGAGTAAGATGGGCATGAAATATCTAGAGAATAGTGTTCAAAATGAGCTCAAGGGCATGGAAAATCCTAGAAAGGATGCCACTCATGTCCCAATCAACAAAGTAGGAGACTATTGTGAGGGAGAGGATGATAGAAACACCACATTGAATTTGGAATACCAAGGTGTAAAATCCATGTCTATTATCGATAGCGGTGTGGGAGTGGCAATCGCCACAAAATACATATGGGTCAAATGGTGGAAACTCGTGGTGCAACCAAAAAGTGTTGATGCAAGAAAGCATGGAAAGCAGTGTCGAGGGTGCTTACATACATATGCCAAAATGTCAAAACATGTGTGAAGACCCAGTGCAAACAAAAGAGTTTGTGATTTGTATGACATATGTGGCTATGTGGACCAAGGTAGAGGTTCAATAAGAAGGTTCTTTATGTGAAATGTCTCTTAGGACATGCAAGGCAAGTTGAGAAGTGAAGGCCATGTGGTGAGTGGTGGAAATAAAGTGGATGAGTGACTTAAGTTCCTGCATGAGGAGGGATGAAAAGTCCTACTTTGTAAAAATTTTGCAAAACTCATCTTTTCTAAATATGGCCCGTCGAATTGAAGGAAAAATTTGTTCTAGACATTTTTGCATCTGACGCACATAAGCTGATTCTGCACCATTTGGAAGATATTTTAGTTTTTGTAGCCTGCAATTCGTTCAGGCTACGGGCAAGACAAAGAAGGAGACAAAGCTATGAGAGAGCCTTTTTGTGTATGCTGGATCCACCATAGACAATCAAGCAAGCTTCGATTGCATCGTCTCTAGTGTTGTTTCCCCCATCCCTTCTTCTCTTCTCTTGTGCAAAGGCCTTGACGTGTGTAGGCTGTGTGTGAGCCCCCTGGCCAATTGATGTGTTTGCAAAGAGAGAGGAAGAGAGAGGTGTTATGTGTGTGGTTGAGAATTGAGAAGCGATTATGATGATTGAGATGCAATAAGATGTGCTTTTGTGTGTGCATACGAGTGTTTGTAGTGAAGTTTTGTTTTTTTGAGAGGATTGGGGTGTTGTGATTCCACCTAAGCTATAGCGAGGCATGTGTGTGTTATTGGGTGTCTTTTCCTTTTCCCCCCTTCCATCTTCTGGTGCCCCCACTGAGAAGCACATTGATTGCTCCTTGGTTAAAGAAGAAGCAGGTTTTGAAGATGCTGGATAGACAAATTTTTAAGAGCAGGTGTCAATAAAGAGATGTGGTCAAGATTTTTGATTTTCATTGGGGTTGAAGATGCAAAAACTTGGCTCCAGGATTACAGTTTGTTTTTATTAGAGAGAAATTTGTCAAAAGAAGAAGCCACGGTTCAAGTTTTTTTAATCCTACTTCGCGGTAAAGCGAAGAAGTGGTACAACGGATTACGTGATGAAGAAAAGATAAATTGGGTGGCTTTGCAAGCAACCTTTTGAAGCAAATTTGTGGCGGATACACAGCTGAAGGAAGTAAAGCATAGACTAAATGGTTTGAAGCAAATCTTGGAGGTGATTTTCAAGGATTCGAGTGGGAGGTTGAATTTCTTTGAGGACAGCTTATAAAGGTCTCCCCATCCCTTCTTCTCTTCTCTTCTCTTCTCTTGTGCAAAGAAGTCGGCATGTGTAGGCTGTGTGTGAGCCCCCTGGGTCAATTGATGTGTGTGAAAGAGAGAGGAAGAAAGAGGTGTTATGTGTGTGTTTGAGAATCGAGAAGCGATTATGATGATTGAGATGCAATAAGTTGTGCTTTTGTGTGTGGTTGTGGGCTTGGGTGTGTGTATACGAGTGTTTGCAGTGAAGTTTTGTTGTTTGGTGTATTTTTTTGAAAGGATTGGATGTTGTGATTCCACCTGAGCTATGAAGAGGCATGTGTGTGTGTGTGTGTGTGTGTGTGTGTGTGTGTTGTCAAGTGTGTTTCCCCTTTCCCCCCTTCCATAGCCTTGAAGAAAAAGCCATAAGAAGCTCCAATTAGTTGATAGATATATAGAAAATCCATAGGAGTTTTAGCACAAGTTGTGATGACATCATATGGTGTTGATTACGAGCTCACGTTTGCCAAAGGATTTGGAACCAAGAATAATTACGATATCATACTAGGATGGCCTTTCATGAGACAATTGAAGATGGTCCAAGATTGGGGTTATGGTTATCTCTACTTGAGATGAGCAAAAACCATCACAAGGATAAACATGAGAGACCATACTTATTGGGATGTCCAAAAAACTATTGTGGAAGAGTTGAATTTAGCCACAACAGTCGAGTAAAATTACCCACATGGCTAAACACGAACACACAATTATAGATGTGCAGTGCATCTGATTATGATAGTTTGAAGTGAGAGAACTGAAAGTTGGATAGATCTTGAAAAGATTCAGCATACATACCATAGCCATTTCTAGAAGCAACCTTAGAATCTTGAAGTGAGAGAACTGCAAGTTGGATAGATCTTGAAAAGATTCAGCATACATACCATAGCCATTTCTAGAAGCAACCTTAGAATCTCTAAAGGATGCAAATATTGGCCACTATGGATATATGTGTCAATGAGATCACCCCAACAAAATTTTGTGATAAAAATGGGTTAGATCTTGTACCCCTACAGATGATCAGTATCCTCACAAAAGAAGACCACATCACAAAAACCAATGACCCCACATTGTAAGAAATAGAAGCTAAAGTAGAGTGCTTACACATTCGGAAGGAAGTGTTAGTCAGGGATCTATCCAATAGTGACTTGGGAAAAGAAGAGACCTCACAGGCTCTTGAACTTAATGATGCAAATGAGAAGTGAGAAAATAAACAAACATGATGAATTTCATGACACGAAAACTATATGGATCATATATTAGAGGCAAAATACCATGCCAAAGGTATTACAGGAGAAGACGTGAGCAAAAAACGACAAGAGGGAATCCTACGCATAAGTTCAAAAGTAAATTCATTTCTTGATGCTAGTCAATGCAACTGGTTGCATTAAGGACAACATGTTAGGGTAGTATTCTCAAGTATCACCTCAGTCTTCTTGATGCTAGTCAATGCAACTGGTTGCATTAAGGACAACATGTTAGGGTAGTATTCTCAAGTACCACCTTCAGTCTTCATGAAATAAAAACAAAACGAAAGACAAACGAGTGCTTGAAGAAGAAAATGAGAAAGTGAACATCTTTGGAAATCCATTGATGTGACAAAGGTCAAGTGTAAAAATAAGTATAACGAGCTGAAAAAAACTTTGAAAGAGGTTTGGACAACCAAAATAGAAAGCGAAATCGAGAGTGTCCAAAAAAGACGAGATTAGTGCACCATCACATTACAAAAAGTACACAATTCAAGATCGTAGAATTGCCATGGAACAACCCATGAGAGAAAAATCCAAACCAAGCAAATCTTATGATGGACCTAAAGATGCCAAAAGGATAGACCTAGCCAAACCAGGAGAGAAATCTAGATGGGCATATATAGCCATAGATCTTACTCCTGACAAAGGGGGAAATTTTGATCAAGACGTTGAAATAGTACAAGGATGTCATTGCTTGGTCATGTAAAGTTTTGAAAAGGGTTGATCCAAAAAAATTCCAACATACTAAACCCCTTAAGCCAGATGCTAAACCAAGCAAAAAACACCCTTATATTTACAATGAGACCTTCTCCAGAAAGATAAAGGAAATAGAAAAACTCAAGGAAGTGGAATTCATCTACAAGATAGAGCGTATAGATTGGGTATCACATTTTGTAGTGGTCCCAAAGAAAAATAGTAAACTTCAAGTATGTCTCAATGTGAAAAAGTGAATGTTGCCACAATCTGGGATAACTATCCCCTTCTCATAATATGTAATGTGCTTGAGAGAGTAGCGGACAAGGAAGCTTACAACTTTTTTTGGACACATTTTTTAGGCTACAACCAATTGGCAATCAAGCTTAAAGATCAACACAAGAAAACCTTTGCTATTGAATGGGGTATAGTCACATACAGAGTATTACCATTTGGGCTTACCAATGGGCTTGCAACATTTCAACACCTAATGGATCACGCTTTTGAAGAATATTTGCACATTTGCACAGAGATATATATGCATAACTTGTGTACACTTTATGGGTTGACTGTAGTTTTTATGGACAAAAGGGAGTTGACAATGATCTACTGGGGATGCTTATCTTTTCAACATTGGGATGGTCTCGAGATGGAGTGAGAAAATGATTCCCTTGTTGTCCATAAGGAAATTCACCGTAGACAACGAGAAAATTATCGACAAAAAAATATTGAAATATGCACTCCATTTCAATTGATCAGTGGCAGAATATATCACTAAGGATCAAATGGAATCTTATGCTCATGCATTGAAACCTCCAGCATCACGATGTATCTCAAAGAAGCTCATACACAAATTAGTGAGAGTAGTCCCTATCCCCGAGCAAGGATTTCCGAGCGAACAAAAAACCGAGCAAAGACATACAATGAAAAAAACTAAATCGACACTTCAATAGTTCATATTTAGAGTATAAAGTGGAAAAGTGAACTTGTTGCATCTCAATTTGAAACAAAAAGTATCATGGTCTCTCATTAATGCCTTTACACACACCTTATAACATATTCACACATTATTCTCCACTTAGCGGTGTAGGCATGCAAATGGAGCACTTTTTAACAAGAATTAGTAATGCTCATGTGACTGAGGTAACACTCTAACAAAAAATTACAATGTATTGGTTGTAGATCCTTTTCACAGATCTGGATTGACAAAATGCAAAATTAAAAAAAATAGAGCCACTTGTTATTCACCTAGCCATTTTACTTCCTTAAGAAGATTTGTATCGCTCAAGGTGAACAATATTAGAAGAATATTGTTAGATATGTGTGTGTGTGTGTGTGTGTGAGAGAGAGAGAGAGAGAGAGTGAGAGAGAGTGTGAGAGTGAGAGAGTGAGAGTGAGTGTGAGAGATGAGTTCAACTCTCCTCGCCGGATAGATCTTTGAGATCTCTTGGGATAGTTTCCTACGACATTAAAACTCTCTTCTTCGTCTTCTTCTACGTGAGGAGAGGGGATGAAGGAGATATACATGCATCAGAGGTTGAGAGAGAGCGGAGCAAAGGATCTCTCTTGAAAAGAACAAGTTGGTGAGGGCAATTGGTGATGGCAGCAGAGGAGGGGATTGCATGGGAGGATGGGGTGGAAGCAAGCATCAGTGCGGCGAGGGCAACGAGGACAAGAGTACGTGGCCAAAATCTTTGAAGCTCGTCTATTTAGGTAGAATCTCACAATATCCTTTTGGCCTTGAGGTGAAAAAGGGGGAAGGTGTTACGTGGAGGATTAAAGGAATCTCAAAATATTCTTTGTTTTCTCAAGAGGAAAAATGAGTGGAATAGGAAAAAAAATATGGTGCGGATTTTTCTTATGAGGAATACAACGTGCGCTCTTTTGTATGGGAGGCCTCGGATGCAAAGATAGAGTCCTCTCTCTCTCTCTCTCTCTCTCTCTCTCTCTCTCTCTCTCTTCCTTTGTACGCAGACCGACAATCTCTTCGTCGTTTGAAGCTATTGGAGGTGATGGCAAGTGTCTGCAATACAAGGTGTAGCTATAGGGGGATACTAAATCTATGGACAGGGGACCTTTTTCATTGAGAGTAGCTCTCCTTGTGTTGAGGGGCTTGCAGCCTTGCACACACACGTGCATGCGTGTCTGACGTAGCTCCTTCTCTGAGGCTCAGCCCCAAAAAATTTGATGGCTCTGTTGTAATCATCACCATCTTGGCCTACAGTGGCTATTGAAGTCACACAACCCCATCCTATTGAAGTGTAGAAATAGGTCAGGAACTTTCAATTTTTTCATTTTCAACCTGTTGAAGGCATTGCTGATCCCCTTGTTCTGTCTCTCCAACTCAATGACCCTATGGATGACCTCACAAACTCTTTGTTGTTGATCCTCCACACTAGTAGCACCCGTTGTGGATTGTAGGACATCTAACCAACTCACATGATAGGTGTGACCTGTGTATAGGTCGGTTAGAGTTTTTGTTTGTAGTTCATACTCCCAGTTCTCATTTAGGAACGCTTCATCTAAGATTGAGGTGCTAGGGGTGTCCTTTGAACTAGATGCAATGTGGCTCTCTATGGGTTGACCCTTAGTGGTCGCTAATTCCGGAGCACTCGATTGCTATCCTAGCAAAGATATTGACATAGGAGCTTTCGCTTTTAACTCTCTTCGCTGCTCCGCCTTGCGTAAGCTCTCGATTTCCTTTTCCCTATCCGCAATGATATATCGCTCAACCTCTTGCACTTCGGCAAGGCTTCTACCATCAAGTAATATAACCTCAAAGGGGAATAGTTCTGAAGAGTCAGGGGGTGCAGTGAATGGAGTATTCACATGCACACTCTCTAAGGGCATATGGTCTACGTTGGTCATGAATGGAAAATTTACTTCCCCACCCCCCTCATTTACATCATTAGCTCCATGTTCGGAGCGAGTGGCTCTACTAAAGGTTTCCTTCAAGCGGCTAAGCACGCTCGGCCCAAACTGTGGGCCCATGGCATGCATGTCTTGGCTTGAGCTATCGGGATTAGGCATTGGGAAACCCTCCATGATGTCGTAGTTAGAGGAAGAGTCACTAGCCGCTATGTTTGGGTCTTGGTTTGTACTACCTTTGGTCCCCGCCAAGGGCCTGGAACCTAAGGTAGGTAGATATTGAGAACTTGCGTAAGTCAAAACGCTCTCTAGTTGCTCGGTCTCTAGCACACGACCAGAGTACAAATGCATGTGCCTTTGGCACCCTAGAAGCGTCGGCGAATAACCTCGAAGGTTAACCGCTTACTTTTTTAGGCGTCCGTTTTCACTCGTTTTTTTATGTTTTTTAATGAATGGTTTTTTGATTAAAGTGTGTGATAGCTCAAAAGAAGTGTATCACTTAGAGGGTCGCGTATGCTTTACAACACAATGTTCGGTTACCTGAAGCTCCGTTGGTCCTCAAAAAGGTCGATTTTAGCTACGTGTGAAGCTAAAATACGTAATTTTAAAGGGCGATTGAGGCCTGAGCCTGAGCATGAGCTTGGGCTTGGGTCTGGGAGATATTCTCGATTTCGATCCTACCTTTTTTTTTTTTAAAAGGATAAGGTCGCCGCGGCCGCGCTGTGCGCGCGAGCACACACACACTCTACCTACCTACTTACAACTAATACACCTACTATTACACACTAACACACTTCATTAGCTCTAACAGATCTACTTCCTACTTACTGTACTTTACACAGAACTAACATTATGGATCTACAACCTTAATCCTAACACCTTATCACAGAGAAAACAGAGTACCTTTCAAAAAAACCTCATTAACAAAGAAATACACAGCAGCAAAACAAACTCCTTCTTCTCAACACACACACCTTCCTTCCCTACCTTTCCTACAATTGAAATTGCACCACAAAGAAGCACAAAGTGCCATTCAAGCTTAGTGTATGGCATTTTCCTGGCAGCGGCACCAAAAATGTGCGCGTCTGTCGCATGTGTCAATGCAAGGAACTTGCCGATACACTGTGTGCGAGCCACAAATGGCTCCAAGCATGCAACTAGCCTAAACTAGTAAGCTCAAAGATGACGATGATGTGTCACTCACCGCTCTACGCTTGTTGTTGTGGAGGATGCCTCGCCTCGAAGAAGAAGGAGACGCCGCCACGCCACGCTCAACCGCCTCACCATCGTCGTGCCGTCGTTGCAATTCTTGATCGCACACTGTCTCCCTCTCTCTCTCTCACGCATACACACACACACAAGGAGATGATGAAGAAGAAGATGGAGATGGAGCAAGAGCACTCTTCAATTGCACAAATGAGAGAATGAGTGAATTTTAGGTTTAGTTGACTTTTATATGAGCTCACCCCATTCACACTTGGGCGCCCATGCTTAGCCAACTAATCCCTTGAATGTTCCAGTTAGAGTGCACCTCTCATCAGCGATCACTCTTACCCTTTTCCTATTGGACAGACAAGCCCGGTACCTAACTCTACCAAATAAATAATACAGCACCCGTTGTAGGTGATAGGAATGTGCGTGAGGGTTAACACAGTACCAAGGGATTAACTGTGAAGGTAATCCTTGATAGTGGCACTGGGGTTAGCATTATAACTAATAATTGATGGGAATCTATGGGAAGATGTCATAATAATCAATATCTAATTCTCCTAAATGATTTTCTCATATTAAACTGATCATTTAATGTGGGGAAGTGCCAAGGGAGAAAAAGCTAGAATATTGGTTAAGTTAGCAGACCGGCCACAGTAGGGATCCAAAGGAGGGAAAATAGGGATCCAAAGGGGGGGCCATCTGCAAAAGAGCCATGTGAAACAACGGGCTAAAAAGACCCTAAGGTTCAGCCCATTAAGACTTCCAAAATGCTAAGGTTCCAAAATTCAAAGGTTGTGTCCAAAGGTCAACCTTAGGGAAAATTGGATGCTTAGTGTGTGCCCAAAAAGTCTTTCTACATCCCTACATGGGGGGGGGCGAGCCCCAAAGCTAGGGGATGAGAGAGAAAGCCACACACACATACACAGGCTCCCTTTACACAAAGGGAATGAGGGACACATGTCAGCTCCCTAGGCCAGATGCCCACAAGGTATGCCCAATTCCTATTGGAAGACCCTTGAAGTGGACCAATGAGAATTAGGCTAGAGTAAATCTAGTTTAATTAATTTAAAAACATTTAATAAAAGAAACCAATAAGAATTAAGTGTCCTAGAAGACTATTGGGCAGTCTCCCAAGGGGTCCAATGAGCATTCAGGAGCCCCATGGCTTGCCTGATTCCTATTGGCCAGGAGGCAAAAGGGTCCAATGAGAGTTTAGTTTAATTATTTAATTATCTAAAGCTCTCACAAAAGGGGAAAGGGGGACACATGTCAGAAGGCTATCACTTATGCTGCTTAATCCCTATTGGCTTGACCTGGGGAGGTCCAATGAGGCAAAAGCCAGACTAACTTAGCAGCTAGGGCTCGCCCAAGAGAGGGAGGGGGCTGATTTTTGCTTGGCATGGACACACACACTCTCACACTTGACCATGTGTGAAGGGAAAATACTCTATCTCCTCCCAAGCTTTAATGGAGAGCTCATCACCTACTCCAAGCTTGTGAGATAGAAGCCTACATCAACACTCTCTTGGCATGTGGATGCAAATCCAACCAAGAGCCAAGCTTCAATGCATGCTCATCTTCTCTACCAAGCTAATTACTAAGCTAAGCTATGCTAATATGAGTGATTATGTGAGGAGATGTACTTCTTTCTCGTAAGATACTTCTTTTTCCTCTCAATCTACTCTCATACCCTGCTAGCTCTCACCATCTTCGAAGGTGTGTGAGGTCTTGGGTCTGAGAACGGGGATAATTCAAGTTGTGTTTGATTAAGTGTTTTGCTTGGTGTATGAAGCTTCCATCTTCATTGCACTAGCTCGTCTTGAAGGAACACAAAGAATTGTATTGTACAATGTCTCTCTTGATGGGAGAAACCATAATACAAAGCCTTTTGGAGGGGGGACCGGCTCCATGCAAATCCGGTCCTCAACTGTTGTCAATAGCTTAATTGCTCTCTCTTTTGAAAGTATTGTCGATGCTATCTAACTAGGTGTTATGCTTTTTGTTGCTCTCTCCACCCAAGCACTCTTGTAATTCTCATTAGGAATCAACTCTAATGAAATGCTCACTATGTTCATGCTAATTTCCGCTACACATAAGATTTTAGGCCATTAAATGTTACAGAAGACCTCACCTTGGGACTACAAACATAATGGTAAAGATGGCCGATGGGACTATTGTTAAACCTATTTGGGATGCTAGAAGATCTCAAGATCAAGGTCCTTGGACACAAAATAAGGCATACCTTCATTATTATGGATTTTTCTAAGCACGCTATTCCATCTGAGATGATCTTAGGACTTCCTTTCATGAGGGAAGCAAAAATGGTGCATGAATAGTCTAAAAACCATGTTTACTTGCAGTTCCAAGACTCTGTCATTCGAGCTGATCTTGTAACTAGTCGAGCACTTCCTCTAGGAAACATATTTATTATTGATCATAGATCTTACACAACAATTCACTCGGCCCCATTGCAGTATTGTTACACGTTGTGAGTGGGATGAAAACACACACAACGACTCTATAACGACCCGACACACACTCTTGGGAAGATACACATACACACTATGGGACACCACTCGGCTTAGACAACACACCTGGCCGAGAAAGGGAACACACCTCTGGAGTGAGAGGAGAGAGACTATCCACTTGCCCACTCCACACAGACACACACACACACACCCAAAAAACTCAGCTCAAAAGAGGATAATTTTTGATGTTTAGATACAAATGAGCTTGGGCCATACACACACCTGGCACTCGATTTTTTTCAATAATGCCTCCCGCCACCATGTGAAGTGGCCCCAACATATGGTCCTCATGATGACCTTTCTGCATAATTATCACAAGAAAACATCCACGTTGTGCCCGTACTTCTCCGCGTGCAAGTATTGACCCCATTCGCCGTCCTGACGCCACTAGATGCCATATGACGCACCTGCTTACCTCATGTCGTCGGCCCACGGATAGCTTCCTCGAGAAGTTTTACGCGCTACCAACTCCTCATTATTATAGAAAAAACACACTGGTACTAGTAATAGTGAAAATCGATGCACTATGTACATCCTGTCCTGCCTGTACACATGTGGGCCCCACGTAACCACCTGGCTCTGAAAAATGGGCAATTCTTTATTTGATGCACCATGCATGTATATGTACATATGCGCAATCCCTTGCTCCAAAAAACTCCTGACATAATTTGCCCATCCCCTAGCCTGCTAGATCATTCATGATCAGCAGCAGCAAAGAGAGATATGAGACTCGCCGCATCACAGGTCTCCTCATCCCTCACCAACACTGCTTTATGCACAGACAGCTCATCTTGCTCCACCATCATCAATCTAGCATGATACAATTTAAGACGCAATCCATTTACCCTTGACTTATGTAGAACACCATCCAGGTTAGCCAGCTGATATGTGCCATTTGGAAAACACTCCACTACCTTGAAAGGGCCTTCCCACTTAATTTGAAACTTCTTTTGGAAGGTGTTGTCCAGCTTACTGTTGTAGCGCAAAACCAAATCATGTTTCTTGATACCCTTACTTTTGACCTTTTCATTTATCTTTGCGAAAGCCTTATCCTGCATCTGCCCATAATGCTCCAATGCGCTCATCCTATCCAACTGAACCTCTTGTAACTGCAAGAGCCTCTCTTTGAATGCATCACTAGGCGGCCCAAGCAACTTCTCTAACATCTTGACCGCAGGCAACTCTACCTCCACAGGCAATAGTGTGCAAGACCTACACCAATGGTGAACATCCTTGTGCAAACTAGGCCATACATACCCCTCTTGCAAAATCTTATGCAAGGTGATCTTTAGAGAAAAATGGCCACCACATGCGCCTTCATGATTCTCTTCCAACACTCTATAAAGCTCCTCCCGCCAAGGTACACGTCTCAACACGAGATCAGCCCCTTTCATGTATAAGAAATCACCAATCAATTTGTACCTATATGCTCTACGCACAAAGCTATACTTCTTAGACTTCTGAATCTCCTTTGGAATGATTCCCTTTAGCAAAAACTCCTCTTCTTGAACCAAACTTTCCCGGCCACGATAAAGAGGTAAAGTGGTCCTCAACACAAATAGCTCCCCAATCATGCCTTGAGCTGCTTCATGTGCCTCTCCATTTAGAGCACGTTCAATGTGTCTGATGCTCCATGCTTCAAAATTTTTTAACAGGCCTTTAATTCTGAAGCACATTTCCTTCAATGAGGTGTTCTTGCTCTTCCACACACCCAACACTTGCTTCACAAATAACAAGGCATCACCTTTTATGCTCAACCTTCGAACCCCATGCTTCAAACAAATGTGTAATCCGGCTTCCAGAGTAGCATATTCAGCCTCATTGTTACTATGAGCATCCAATTTGAACCCTCTCTTGCATACTAGCTTCCCCTCTGGATCATAAAGTGCTATACCCCCTGAAGCTGCATCATGGCTCTTTCTGTATGAACCATCAAAGAACAACACATGTGCATTGCTGATCTGTGGCACTTCTTCAACTACCTTTCTCACCACCTCTTCCTTAACAATAAGGGGATTCTCCTTGTAGGTCAACAAATCAGCTAGGGTAGCCCTTGTACTATCTTCCACTAGAAAAGAGAACTCAAACTCTTGCAGCTCAATCACCCATTTCTTGACTACATTTGACATGTTAGTGCCATTAATTAACTGTGGCAAAAAGGCATAACTCGTCAAGAAAACAAAAGGTCGTGGTAGCAAGTAATGACGAAATCGTCGACAAGCAAATATTACACTGGCCATCACTAGCTCTATTTCCGAGAATTTTCTCTCTGCTACCAGCTTCACTCGGCTTGCACAGTACACTGGCCTCATATAATGGCTGCCCTTCCCCTTTTGCAATAGCATGGATCCAATGGCATCATCCCCTACTGATGGATTTACATAAAACACTTTCTCCCAATCAGGAGCCTGCATGGCTGACAACCCCCCTAACACCTCTTTCACCTCTTGAAACACTTCTTCACACTTGTCATCCCATTGCAATGGATCATGCTTTGCCACTTGCTATAATGGATAAAGAAGCTGCGAAGACAATGGAATAAACCGTGCCATGTACTTCACTTTGTGTATAAAAGTTGCCAATTGCTTCGTACTCGTAGGTGATGGAAGAAGAATAATAGACTTAACCTTATCTGGATCAGCCTCAATGCCATTTTCTGACACCATATGGCCCAATAACTTCACCCTTGGCTGTGCTAAATGACATTTCTTTGGATTTAGTTGTCCTCCACATTCATCATATCGAGCCAATACCATCTGTAGCTTCTCATGGTGTTCAACCCTACTGCTATAGACACAGAAGTCATCCATAAAAGCTTTAACACAACTACCAATGAATGGTTCCAACACCCAATTTGCTCTCTCTTGATAGAAGGAAGGTCCATTTGACAACCCAAATGGCAATACTGTGTAGCAATAGCAGCCCCATGGCGTAATAAAAGTTGTCTTTGTGCGGTCTTTAAGAGCAATCTTCAATTGAAAATAGCCTGAAAAACCATCACACACACTGTACCTCTCATAACCTGCCACTGAATCCAAAATCTGATCGATGAATGGAAGAGGATATGGGTTCTTCTTAGTGGCTGCATTTAAGGGTTTAAAATCTACACAAATTCTCCACTTCCCATCCTTCTTTGGACTGACTACTACTGGACTCACCCATTCTGTGGTCTCCACAGGGACTATGAACCCTGCCTTCAACAACTTGTCCACCTCTTCTCGCAAGGCTTCCATTTGCTCTTGACCCATCCTTCTTAGCCTTTGTCTCACTGGCTTAGCACCTTCTTTCAGCTCTATATGCATCTCTTCGCCCTTGAACCCTCTGATCTCTTCATATGAAGTAATGAACAAATCAGGAAAACTAGCCAGCATGTGCAAATATATCTCCTTCTCCATAGCTGAGAGGTCTCCACTAATCATTTGCGTCATTAATTCCTGCTTCTTTGACAACTCAACCTTGGTTTGCATCAGCCCTTCAATCACTTCATAAGTCCCTTCACTTTCATCTTCAACTTCATTCGAAATGCAACTAAACCAAACTCCTGGATTTCTTTGTCCATCAAAAGAAATGCAACATCAGCATCCTCATCACTGTTGGTAGTGCTATCACTGTCCTCATCTGTCACCGTGGAAGAGTCTTCATCACTAGACTCATCCTCATCTTCATAAAGCTCCTCTAATCGTTTCCTTGTGTCCATATTATAAAGCTTCTTGGTACCTGTCTTTCCATAGAGGCTAATCGTACCATGTCACCAATCTTGAACAGCTCCCACTGCACGTAACCATGGTCTGCCCAGTATAATAGGATATGCTCCCAACCCTGCTGGCATCACATGAAAATCAACCACTGCCTTTGCATCATATGCCTCCACTTCTAAGCTCTTTACAACACCCAAGCATTTTACTTTTGATGGTTTGCCAATCTGATCCGAAAACCTGTCACCCCAGCCACTGTGAGACCCATCTTCTCAACGCATGAGTGTGTTATGACGCATATTTGGGCTCCGCCATCCACATAACCTTGTCCCAATTTTTTCCTTTTATGCCACACATCTACTATTGGACAAATTTCTAGTAGCTCATCCATTGCCAACACCTTTACTGAACCTCTCTCTGGCTCTTTCTCCATTGGGTTAACCATCCTCTTCCACTGTCGCTTTAGCTTAGGCACCATCTCTATAAGCTGCCCAAAAGTAACATCTGCCTTTCCTGGTCGTCAGATCCTCCTTCAAGTCATAGCTTAATTGCCCATCCCCTAGTGGAAAATCTGAAACATGAAACTTTCGACGAGCTCTCCTTTTCCTCTTGGCCTTGACATCCTCGCCTTCATGGCTCTTTCCTTTCTTCTTACTAGGACCTGGGGCACTTCTTCCTTCCTTATCCTCTGTGGTCCTCTTCCCAATAGGCATCACTAATGTATCCTCTAGCTTTGATGCCTTCTCCAAAGTGACTACACTTAGCACTTTTGTCTTTCCCTTTTTCTCCTGGGTCAGTCCACTCGTTCCTTCGTCTCCCTTAATTTCGATGCCATAATCATTTGACCTAGTTAGCACATGTCTTGGCAATGGATACATGTCTCCCCCCATCCTTGGTGGCTTATCACATTGTGGACTGATGTGACCCAACTCTCCACAATTATAACATGTGGGCGTCTGCCTCCAAAACCTACCATTGCTTTGTCCAACACCATTCCTAGGCCTTTCTTCACCTCCTGGCTGATTTGCAAACCTCCCTCGACCTCGATTATTTCCCACTTGACCTAGCATGTTTAGGCTGAGATTCTTCATCAAATCTACCATTTGCCTCATGTCTTGCCTTAGCCCATCATCTTGCACTGCTGTAGTGACCACTGCTGGCATAACCTGAGGAGTAACAGGAACCACTGGTTCGTGATGAACCCTTGACATGCGACCTTGTAAAGACTCTATAGGCTGAAATTCAGACCTCATGGGCAAAGACTCCACCCCTAACTTGATCATTTTCCTCAACTTCCACTCTTTGTTCCTTGCTACCTCTAGTGCATCTTCATATGTCCTAGGCTTCTTTAGCTCCACTCTCCAACGTATATTCTCCCAAAGACCAGCCAAGAACCTGTCCTTCTTCATCATGTCAGGCGGGGGTACCTGTGGTGCTAAGGCCTTGCACATCCTCTCCCATGCCAATGGGAACTTACGTATGTACGCATCTACTTGCTCACCTTCCTTTTGCACCAAACGTTGTACTTCTTGCCACACTTTGTCAGGATCTTCTATCTTCACGAACTCCACTTCCAATCCATGCCTTAGATTGTCCCAACTCAATCTTATAGGTGGATCAGCCATACACAACTCCTCTTCAAATTCTTTGGACCAAGCTCGTGCATCACTCTTCAAACAAATTTGGAGAAGGCGTAACATTTGCGTAGGGTCATGAATCTGGTTGCTAATACAAGCAACCTCCATCTTTTCCAAAAATTCTTCCACATCTTCATCACTTCTTCCATGAAACTCCGGATAAGAGAAAGCCATGGCTACCCAAATTATGATGCTTTGAGAACCCCTTCGAACACATGTGCAAGAACCCAAAACTTTTCCCTCCCCATCCCCAGAAACTTCAATGGAGCTCAGCTTTAGATAAGGACAAACACATGCACATCAAATGAGTTTTCATAGTTAATCATCGGAATGACAACAGGCAAAGGACATTCTAGGATCTCTCTCAATCTTCTTGGCCCAAACATAAAGACTATGCGCTGCTGGAAAAAGATCTTCCTGGACACATGAACATTAATCTGAATTCTTTGAGTTAAATGAAAAGGAGTGAACTGAGGGCCATTTTGATCATCCATTAAAGCCAACCATGAAGCTCCCAAGAAGGCACACCTGACTCAACCTCTGATTTTGCCAAAATTTCAGCAACATAACAGCATAAATGGCTCAAAATACCACAAAACCAGCCATCATAACTTGGGAAAATTTCGACAGAGTTGCCTCAGAAGTAGAGCAGTAGGAACCCAAAATATAGACTGTCTATGTATGCATAAACTGTCAACAATAGAACCCGAGCATCAAGTAGGAATCACTAGTACATAGCCTATGGCGAGGTCACGAAACGGGTACTCCAGCTACCTGTATCACCGAAAGGATCTCCACATTTGAGAATCCCCCAGCTCAATAAAAACCTCACGCTATCGACCCTCACACGAAGGCTAATGCAAATCGCGTATAGTCAAGTCTCAGAAATGACTATCTTCCAGACCAAGTCTCAGAAATGGTTGGGACTGCCAAATACAACCAAGTATGGCTCCACAAATGCGTACAATGGCAGTTTCCACAAGTAACGTACAATCCAACAGACAATGCGCTCAAATAGGTGCCAAGTGATGCATACCCACAACAACTGCAAGTGGCATCACTGCTAGTATATCACTGTACTCCAGCTACCTGTACCTGTGTGAATCACCTGTACCTGTACCTGTAACCTGTAACCTGTAACCTCGAATCTCGAAGCTTGAAGCTCGAAGCAGAAGGTACTCGAAGAAGATCCTCCGTGGGGGCGCCAAAAGAATGTGAGCGGGATGAAAACACACACAGCGCCTCTATAACAAGCCGACACACACTCTTGGGAAGATACACACACTATGGGGCACCACTCGGCTTAGAAACACACCTGGCCGAGACAGGGAACACACCTCTGGAGTGAGAGGAGAGAGACTATCCACTTGCCCACTCCACACAGACACACACACACACACACACACACACACACACACACACACCCAAAAAACTCAGCTCAAAAGAGGATAATTTCTGATGTTTAGATACAAATGAGCTTGGGCCAACACCGATGGGGCAAATAGCTCACACAATATGGGTAAAATAAGCCAGATACAATCACAAACTAGAGCAGAAACTTCACTCATAGGAGAAACTTACACAGAAAAACAGCAGGAAAAGAGTGAGGAATTTGGCAAAATGGACAACACCATCGCGTCTGGAACGGCCCAAAACCCCAGTCTACAATGTCAAAGTGCTCAAATCCGACCTCGGATGAGCAGTTTACGACCAAAACAAGCTCCAAAATGAGCAAAAACACACCTGCGGCTGTTCCTCCTCTCTTCTCCACGTTTTTTCTGGTCTTCTCTTTGTTTTTTCATTTCCCACACTTAGCTTTATTACTTGGGCACCCTTGTCCTTTTAGATGACCTCAAACGGACCCCGAAAAGGCCAAAAGCTGACCTCACAGTGCATAGTTGTCACCCTGCTGCATCCATACGCACACCTGGCACTCGATTTTTTTCAATAATGCCTCCCGCCACCATGTGAAGTGGCCCCAACATATGGTCCTCATGATGACCTTTCTGCATAATTATCACAAGAAAACATCCACGTTGTGCCCGTACTTCTCCGCGTGCAAGTATTGACCCCATTCGCTGTCCTGACGCCACTAGATGCCATATGACGCACCTGCTTACCTCATGTCGTCGGCCCGCGGATAGCTTCCTCGAGAAGTTTTACGCGCTACCAACTCCTCATTATTATAGAAAAAACACACTGGTACTAGTAATAGTGAAAATCGATGCACTATGTACATCCTGTCCTACCTGTACACATGTGGGCCCCACGTAACCACCTGGCTCTGAAAAATGGGCAATTCTTTATTTGATGCACCATGCATGTATATGTACATATGCGCAATCCCTTGCTCCAAAAAACTCCTGACAATGTGTAAAAAGGACATTGGTTGGGGAAGATTCCCCTTTTATGGATGTTCTACCTGGGATAACTGAGTCTGACAATGTGGATTGCGTCCACCTAGCAGAAACCATAGACACTTGGAGAAATAGGGGGACGACCTGGGTAAATCTGAGGGGGATGAAATGCAGGTTGGTTATCACCGGCATTTTATTTTAAACTTTTCCGAGATAGCTCACCTATTGTACAATCTTATTATTGAGTTCCACTAGATCGCAAAGTGTGACCATGCTTATGAGTTATTAAAAAGGCCTTGACAAGTGTTACCATCCTATGAGTGTCCGATTGGAATGTAATTTTCCATGTGCATATTGATGCATCAAACTTTGCTATTGGATGTGTTCTATCTCAACCAGGAGAACATAAATTGGACTACCCCATTAGCTTTGCAAGTCGTCAATTAAATGATGCTGAGAGGAACTACACCACTACAAAGAGGAAAGGTTTAGCTATGATTTACGCAGTAAAGAAATTTCGCAACTACCTTCTTATCGACAAGTTTGTTTTTTATATTGATTATCAAGCGTTGTTGTATCTAGTGAATAAACCTTGTTCCACGAGAATAA
The DNA here is from genome assembly GCF_014529385.1 of Adiantum capillus-veneris. NCBI lineage: Eukaryota > Viridiplantae > Streptophyta > Polypodiopsida > Polypodiales > Pteridaceae > Adiantum > Adiantum capillus-veneris. The sequence goes on along the minus strand of NC_140955.1, from coordinate 77,789,337 downwards.
TTACATGATGGTTATTAATTCTTCCTGAGTTTGATTTTATTGTTGTGGTGATACCCAGTAAAAGACATGTTATGGTGGATCATTTGACTTGCATACCCAATGGTGAAGCCCCTACTGGAATCGATGAAATTGCCCGATACTTCCCTGTTCCTAGTCGAGACCATGCCTGAATGGAGTGAGAAGATTATGAACTTTTTAGTTAATGGTTTTCCACCCAAAGAGCTTCATAAGGATATAGCTCAAAAACTATTAAAGGAATGTGAACCTTATTCTCCAATTGCAGGAACTCTCTACAAGCTAGGGAAGGAAGATATTCTTAGATGTTGTGCTCGTGAGGATGATTATGTATACATACTGCAAGAAGCCCATATGGGTATAGCTGGAGGACATTTATCAGGGGAACTAACTGCTAGAAAAGTGACGCAATTAGGCTATTGGTGGCCTACCTTATTCAAGGATGCGTCACTTTTTGCAAATGGGTGTGATGAATGTCAACATTACAAGATCACACAACAAAAGGATAAAATTCTCTTACATCCTATTAAAGTGACTCAACCATTTGAAAAATGGGGTTTAGACTTTGTAGGTCCAATTAGTGGGACAGCTCGTAACACTCAATCTCGATATATTATTTTTGCCACTGACTATGTGACAAAGTGGGCGAAAGTCAAGGCAACACGCAAGGCTGATGCAAGGTCAACTGCTAAGTTTCTGTTTGAGAACATTATTTACGATTTGGTTGTCCCCTTGAGATTGTGAGTGGCAATGGTACTCATTTTATAAATGGAGTGATAAAGGAACTCACCACAAACTTCATGATAGCCCACCATAAGTCTACACCTTATTATCCACAAGAACATGGCCAAGCTGAGAGCACTAATAAGAATTTAATTTCTATCTTGACCAAAACATTGGAAGCTCATTGCATAGATTGAGATTTGAAGCTGACATCAACTTATGGGCTTATCGTACTGCTTACAAAGTGGCTATTAATTGTACACCATTCAAGATGATATATGGCCAAGAAGCAGTTATGCCATGGGGGTTTGTAATTCCTAGTCTGTGGGTAGCTTCACAAGAAGGTTGGGATGGTAACCCTTTAGTTAAACGCTTGTATATCCTTGAGAGGTTAGATAAAGAAAGACAATTGGCTATGCAAGATGCACTTGTGGAGAAAGATAGGAGAAAGAATTGGTTTGACTGTCATTTAAAGAACAAGGATATCAAGGTTGGGGATAAAGTCCTTACGTATAGAGTGCATAACGAGAAGAAAAGTTGAAATATGTGAGAAAAGGACCATATCGAGTATGCAAAATCACCCCACAAGGTACCATTCATGTGGAAACTCTTGATGGAGTTGAAACCATTGAATTCCTGAATGGAAGTAAATTTAAAAGATACTATTATCCTTTAAGCCAAGAGGATCTACATGCCATCCACTAAAAAAAGGCAGCCAAGACACAGGCAAAATTGGAAAAGATACAAGCTCAAGTTGAGGCTAAGGAGCGACAACAACGTATAGATGCCAACGAGAGGCCAACCTTGGAGTTACACATGCATTTCAAGTTGAAACATAGGATGATTGGTTGGACTCCGATACACCTCTACGATAGCCTATTGAGTTAAATAACGCCTATGGGAAAGTGCTATATAACACCTTATTGGACATAGGTGCTAAATATAATCTGCTATCATACGAAGTGTGGTGTCAGTTGGGAAATCCATCTCTATCTGAGAGTACCATCCAAGTCAAGGGTATCAACAATAAAAAAAACTACTATTTTTGAAATCAGGCACACTTCTGTCAGTTATGACAACGGGGTCAGAACACTCAAGACTTTTTGGTAATGCCTGTTGGAACTATGGAACTTGGCACACTTCTGTCAGTTATTTTGACAATGGGGTCGTAGATCAAGACGTTTTGCTCATGCACGCTAGAACTATGGAAGGCAATATAAACCTAGGATGCAAGTGAATGTAAGTGACCAAATGTACTATTGATTGGGGGACTAGGAGTGTCACAACACAGAAACCAACTCTTAGCCCTACCACTCAAGTGATAGTCCCTTAGATATCACCTCCTGGGGGAAAACAACCCAAAATATTGCATGTCCAAGAGGTTGAACCATCTATATCTATAGCCCAACCCTCTAGAGCTTCAACTTATGTAGCTGAAACAAACCATGAGACACACAAGATTCATCGTAATATAGCAAAGAAAACATACAAATGGGTCCCTAAAGCTTCTTTAGCGATCGATTTTTATGCTAAATATAGAAATCTTGTAAGAGACGCCCCACTCGCTCCAAGAAATGTAAGAAAACATTGCATGATGCAGCCTAAACGACTATTGGAATCCCAAGGCTACTATGAAGGGAATGATCAAATATGGGTGCCTAAATGTAAATTGTGTTCTTACCTGTCACCTATAGACCCATGTGAGTCAAATCTTGTAACAATAAATCCGATTGAAGACCGTGGAAAGGGAAAGATAATAGAATACTATACACTTGATCCGGAGCTAGTTTGGGTACCCAAGTGAGGACAACTTGTATCGCTCTGCCCAAACATAGAAAAAACAAATGAAGCTTCTTTCTCTTCATGTAGTTCTTCTACAAAAACACAAACTTCTTCACAACTTCCACCTATCACCAAAAATGTACAAGAAAACAAGGAAAGAATAGCACCTCCCATTGTAAATTCATCACCTAAAACAACGTTTCAAGTAAAATCATGGAAGATTACCTTACCACCCTTGCAACTAGATGAAACACTTAGGGCGAAAAGCTATTGGTCAAAGTCTTCACCCATTACAACTTGGAACAATTGGTTTCAAAAGGTGACGACATCGTTCGAAAAGGTATGATCTACCCAAGGAAGGGGGAAGTGTTTGCTGACATCCATCATTCACTTGCTCCCCTCTTAACCTTCCTCCCTGACCTCTCAATCTCCCAATCTTAGGGAATGTATATATATATCCCTATACTCAAGAAAAAAAAAAAAGAAGTAAAAGAGCAAGAGCCACCAAACAAAAATCTTAAAACCTACAAATCCTAGTACACGACCCAAAAATCATAATAAGACATTATGCACAAGGACACGACCTTTTGACATGACCCTTATAAGAATTGCACACTAACCAAAATTTATCTATGTGTACAGATATGGCTAGTACGCTAGAGTCATCCACTCCTACCTTGGGTGAGAAGTACCCTATTTACTTTTTACAAGTGTTTCACATAGTCTACCTAGTGCTTTCCTGTGTGAATGGGATTTGGTAGATACACTAGCGTGTGAGAAAAATTTTGAGGAATTAGAATGGTTGATACGTCTCTTGACCAAGACTGTTCCCTGCTTAGTACACAATGTCTTTTCAATAGCACAAACTATATACGCCTAGTGACATTCTTAGTGAACATATGTGCATCTAATGATGAGGAATATTTACATGATTACATGGATGGCACGTATGGTCTCACTGATGATGATTTTTTTTTTCTTCACAATGACAAGGATATGGGTTTAGACTTAGGGCTACCCGCCCATCTATACAATATCCTGTTCCCTTGACCCTCTAAGGGGGTGCAAATACTTAGATTAGGATTCTTTATGTTGTTTTGGTTGTGTTCAATAAAGGTTGGTGCCTCTTCCCACTGATGTGCCTCCTAGAGGTATTCCTTGTGATTTCTAGTGTGTACAGGAACGCATTGCAGTAGTTGGGATTCTGAACTTCATGCAATCTTTGTCTAGTTCACTCTTTGAATCGAGCGTGATCATCAACACAAACAGGTATTTCTTGTCCATTATCATTGCCTCTTATCTTTTTAGCATCCATGTTTGTCTGCTTTAACTGTGATTGGTAGCACAATATTCAACACATTTAGTATTAAACATTAGATTCAATATAATTTTATGTCATAGTCCCTTGTTTAGGTTTATGAATCAAGAAGTCTGGCTAAGTTAGTTTGACCAAGATAGATATTAGAGGTCTTCTCTTAATACCATGGAAAATGCCTTCCTAATTGTAAATGGTTACTTCTTGGGGGGTTCACCATTCCGTACACCCCTATATAATGTGCATTCGCGGGTTACTAAAAAAACTCCTCTTTTAACATGTTTAAATGAATAGAATGACCCCTTATTTTAGGTTTTTTTTTCAAAATCGAATATTAAAACCCCTTATTTTAATGTATCTCTGTTAAATTTTTTAAAAACTTTGCATTTTAAAACCCCTCCTATCGAACTCACATTATACATTAACATGATTACATAATGTGCAATGTACTAGTGCTTTCTAGTGGCTTAATCCCTCTTGACCTTTAGCTTAAGATTTTACTATTGTGATGAGCCTAGGGAGGGTAACAGTGTCAATATGACCCCTAAAGTTACAAAATTGAAATGCAGTGAAAAACAAAAAAACAAAAAAGTGCCAAAAATGTAAAATCTTAAGCTGGTGGAAGAGAAATCCCAGCTTGATTTGGTACTTCACTCACATGTATTGCCTATGGTACTAGAGCCCTAAAGGTTCCCACTGTGGGCACTTTTCCTTGAGAAGCAAAAATCCCAAGGCATACAAAATAAGCACACACATAAAAAATTGAATCAATGTGGAAAAAACTTTGGGGGGCTAAACAAAGGAAATAATTCAGGCGATGATTTCATATGCAATTCCTTTTATCGTAGCATAACTAGAAGGTCTTCTAGGTATAGCTTCTAATCAGCCCTTGGACATGAAATACTTTGCTCTCATGATTAAACAACTTAATTGACTAGAGAGAATTGAAAAGATTGCCCATGGTATTAATAATTGACCTCTAGTGCCTCGTGATCGTTAAATTAGCGACCCTAGACTTTTCTATTTTTTTACCTTTACGAGTGCTTATGCGTTTAATCATATTACATTTAATGTTTATGCTGAAAAATTATTTTATATTCTATTACCAATCAATCTGTGTGTCTATTCACTGCATATTCTTTTTAATTATATATGTTCTATGAGAATGCAGTTATTGTGCCATTTTTGGTTGATTTTGGAGTGTTTGAAGAAAGCTAAAGACATTCAATCCCACATGCTCTTCCACCTCAACGAACGAGCTTCACCTCACTAGCTTCCGAGTACAGAATCTACATCAAGAAGGGGGGCATGTTAACTACTTACGGACACCCTATCACCTTTGATCTGAGTACTAAGTGTTGTACCACTTTTCCATCCCACTTTTGTATTTTTGGACCAGTTTATGTATTTGAATGTATATTTTTCAAGTTGTCTCAATCGATGTCATCTGAAATCTTATATTTCAGTTCAGTTGTTTGTCTGATTTTCCATCTGGTCTTCTAAAGTTTTATCTTGCTCATCCAATTTGATCTCACATCTGACATCTGATGTTGAAATTCTAACTCTAGAATAGAATCAAATGACCAGCTCATTCTAGTACACCAAAATAATAGTGTCTTTCATTGATGAAGAAAGCATCATTGGTGAAGATGCTAGTTGCTACAGGGAGACTAGAGAAGTCTTACCCATTGGTGTGCTTGGGTTGACGCTGAGGACCTTGTCTAGGGCAGTAGCTATAGGTTTCAAGTGATTATAGTAGTGAAAGTGGAGACAAGATGATTCTTCCCATACAAGGTAGTTTGTTAGAACCAAGACCCCGAGAGTTAAAGACCTTAGACCACCCAAAAAAGGAGAGAGGAGAGTCCCTCACTATCCATTGGCATACTCTCAACACTTCAAAATCCATTTCTGCATCCCTAAAGACAAACAGGTAGTGGTTTTTGGGCAGGGATTGTACTGTCTGAAGCTCAGTCCCTTGAGGAACACAATTGGTTTTTATCCACTATTTTAGAAAGGCAAAAGGGGGGCATGGTCCAGCTAACAACCATACCATGGCTCTAGCTTCCAAATCAAGTCCATGTCTTTTTATATCGACAATTGAAAACGTGACAAAAGGCTTACCTTGAGAACATGGTGCATGGCTAGGCCCAACATGTCGCAAGCCTTCTTTGCTGAGAAGGTATTAAGGGGTTAGATCGGGGGGACCATTGGGAGTGGCCTAAGGAGGCTACAGACACACACTTAGAGAACTTTGGATATTCTACACCCCACCATTGTTGATAGCCAAGAGAGATTGGGAGACAGGACTTGCAAGGCCACCTAGTCAAGAGTATAGGGGATGACGAGGACAAGGGAACATTTGGTTCCTTTAATTGTAAATCATTTGGTTTTTTGGACCTCCTTACTGGGTCATTTTGTCAATTTAATAGCCTACCAATTATTATTTTTGCTAATAATTAATACTATTTGTTCCTATTCCAAATTTAGTGCATAATTGGGCTCTCAAAAATATATTCCAGGGAAGTGTTAAAACAAACTTGTTTTAGCTGGCCCGACTCTAAGTGTGGGAATCTACCTTGGGTAGGAATGACCCTCACCACTTATCATAATTAATCATAGGATTCCACTTGGGTATTCACACCTGCATTAATTGTCCTTTGAACTCGTGCTCTGCAAGATCTAATGGGCCCATATCCGTATCCATATCTGTTTGCCTCTCCTCCTCCCTCTATGCCAATCTCTACACCTCTGATGCCACTAAGTCCTTTGAATATGCCTATGCTTACCGTACTGATATGGCAAGTCTCTGTATCCAACATTACTCTCAAAATCTTACTCTCCCATTCCCTCCTACCTCTATGTGTAACTAATGCTGGATTCATCTCCTCTCGCCCTCTACATGTAACTAAAGCTGGTCGGTTACTGCCTCCCTAATACCCATAAGACGTACATGGCTCATTAAAGGTGATGGTTGGAGGCACCAATCTGGATCCTGTCTACTTGTGCGGGTACATAAATTGGTGAGGGATGCTTTTCTCCCTCACTTAGCCTTGCATTACATGGGTGTGTGTTTGTCTGAAAGAGCATGAGGGCCATGGTGATATCATCTATCGATCTGTCTTTTTATGCATCATGGAAAAAGTGGAGCAACTTGCTGCTTCTCAGGTGCTCTTTCTTTGTTGCTTTAAAATTGTTAAATCTACCACTGCCTGGTACGGAGTACCATATAGTCTCAATGCATAAATTTTACTTTTTTGCATGGATTAAACTTAATCACCTTTTGTGATTTTCTTTGATAAAATGCGGTGCATTAACTAGGGTTAAAACTTGAAATTTAATTAATCAAGGGGTAATTACTTGGTACCATGTTGACAAAAACGGTGGATGTATACTAGCTTAAGTAATAACCTATTGAAGAGGAATGTGCTGCCAACTTTTGGTGACGATGAAATGTATCATAATCAACCCTTTTTGTAATATTGGATGATGTTAATATGCATAAGATGATGGTGTTCCAAATGTTGGTATGTAGTATTTGAAAACTATTCTTGAGTATTATTGGGGAACACTAGATCTGAAAATTTGGATAGTTATCGAGATTCTAAATGGCTTATTGTTTTCTGCCTCTCTGCATTCATTAAAAAAATTTGTTAAAAAAAAAATATTGGTCCTTGAATATGGTGTTGTTGTGGGCATAGGGCATATATGATATTCTAAATCTAGTCTAATTTTATGATAAAAATCTCTAAACTAGTGCACACTGTGAGTTTGGCTGCAGATTTTAGAACTACCGATGGAGTACAAGATGGGTCTTGGGTATTTGATTGGATCTTGCCTAGTTTTTCTTAGTTGTATCTTTGCATTATACTGGTTCTTGAAAAAATGTCAGTTTTTTTGACCTCTCACCTAGCGTTGGCTGAAATATATTGTTTTGGTACATGCTTATGATGGTTTGTGTGGGTTTATTGGAGATAGATATAAACTTTCTATAAATTTGTCTTCTAAAACTTTAAACCATTGATTTCTTTTTTTTTTTAATATTGGAATTCTCAGCTCACAACTTTTATACTCACATGCTGATTCTCATATGTTGTGGCATGGCAAGTTGATAGGCCTTAAGGTTTGGGCTCAAAAATTGAATACAACAATTGATTGGTACATAATAATATTTACCTAAAATATTTTGGAAACACTTAATGAAAATATGCTTAAGTCTTGATGATACTTGCTGAAGAATATGGTTTAATTGGATTAATCAAATCTTGAAAAATGCTGAAGAATAGATTTCATTTTTCCACTTGCATCAGGAGGGGTAATGACCTTCTGATGATTTTTGTTCTAGGGGAAAAATTAATCTAACAGGAACACTTGAAAGTTTTTTTTTTAAAATTAGCAAAACTCACAATTCGTGAGTGAATTATATTGACCATATCATAAAATTATAGAGCCAACCTCAAGCTCTGATCAAGTCTTGAGGTGCAAAGTTTACAAGAGCTGGATGCTTAACGTCTCTCAATGAGCTTTATGGCCACATAATGTGAACAAAATTTCTAGGCTTTAGTTATCATCTACATGGCATGGGTAGTCCTAGACCAATCATCCGAGTATTGCTTGCACCCGAGCGTCCATATTAGCAGTCTGCTTTCTTGTATAATCTCTGTGAATCTTGCCACCTTAGAATCTCCTTCAAACACAAGGCGGTTTCTTGTCTTCCATGCATTATGGAAGAAGAAGTACCTCACAGTTTGAGTGAAGATGAGGAGGGCAGGAATTCCCAACTTCTTGCCTCCAAGGAATAAATCATCCTCGAAAAAACCAATTTGCCATGTCCTTTGGACCCACTTGCATATTTTCCATGCAAGGCCTTTGATAGCTGGACATTCCATGAATAGGTGGGCTAGATCCTCTAGCTAACCTGCACCCCAAGCATCGATCTAGCCCGGTCCCTCTCTCTCGGATCTTCATGCCCGTCTCTGTAGAGCACCCTACAATACCTTCCATAGAAAAATCTTCACGTACTGTGGCAACTTTGGCTTCCATATGTTCTCCATTACTTGCTCCCACCATTCCTCCGACCTTTTTTTTCCATATCTTGTTAAGGGGGCTAAAAACATTCTCTTGGGCATCATTGTATGATATATGCCTCTAGAATGGGGTTTCCATAAGAGACTGCTTCCGGGCTATCTCTAGGCATTCCACTCAAACACCAATTCACAGATTGGCATCACTACATTGTCAAGCTCTTTCACACTTTGTTGACTAGCAATACCTCTAAGACATTAAGTTGAAACTGGGTTACCAGAAGGTCAATGGTTTTCCTGCTCGTGCTATCACCGTCCCATAAGTGCCCAAGTCAATTCAGACCCTTATTATTCAAATTTCTATGCTTGTTTCTATCCGATAGGGACTTTGTGGTGGCCCTACAACTTTAGAGAGCTAGGGGGACCAATGCAAAATGGAGTTCTTGAAGTATCTGGTTTCTTCCCCCCACTCTAAGACTCTCGCTGCTCTGTTGCATTTCCTTACCAATTCCCCTGAGATGCCCCACAGACTTAGGGTAGACCACGTCGGGGCTAAGAGTTTGTCATGAACCTCTAGACCTTCCCACTGACCACCTTTCGAAACAAGTTTAGCTGCTTCTATCATATATTTGATCATGATAGCCCAAGCTTGATCCTATGTAGCCAATGAGACTATAAATTTGGTGCAACAAGGTTTTGCATGGGTCAGAGGGTTGAGAATTCCAAGGCCTCCTTGATCCACTGGCCGAGCGACTGACTCCGAACTGGCCCATTTCCATGGCCTGGAGGATTTCGTGTTGTTTTTCCATAAAAATCTTTTTACTGGCTTAAAGAACTCTTTCCAGTGACATGTAGCCATCTTGAGAAGCGGGCTTGTGAAGGCAATGTAAGGGAGTATAAATGCATTAATCACTTTAATCTGGTTTGGGAATGGGAGAAGAGCATACTCCCACCTACTCATTTTTGTTTTGATTTTTTTTGAACACTTGGAAAGCCACCTACACACTATAAATGAGTTCAAAGGTTCATGGGCCATGTTGGTTATTACCGACGGTTTATTTTAAACTTTGTCGAGATAGCTCGCCCATTGTACAAGCGTCTTATTGAGTTCCACTAGACCGCGGAGTGTGACCATGCTTATGAGTCATTGAAGAAGACCTTGACAACAAGCGCTCCCATTCTACGAGTGCCCGATTGGAATGTAATTTTCCATGTGCATGTTGATGCATCGAACTTTGCTATTGGGTGTGTTCTAGCTTAATCAGGAGAAGATAAATTGGACTACCCCATTAACTTTGCAAGTCGTCAATTAAATGATGCTGAGAGAAACTACACCACTATAGAGAGGGAAGGTTTAGCTATGATTTACGCAATGAAGAAATTTTACTACTACCTTCTTGGCACAAGTTTGTTTTCTACGTGGATCACCAAGCCTTGTTGTTTAGTAAATAAACCTTGTTCCATGGGAATAATTACACGGTGGTTGTTAATTCTTCTTGAGTTTTATTTCACCGTTGTGGTGAAACCTGGTAAAAAACATGTCATGGCGGATCATTTGTCTCACATACCCAATGGTGAAGCCTCTACTGGAGTCAATGATGAATTGCCCGATACTTCCCTATTCCTAGTCGAGACCATGCCTGAATGGAGTGAGAAGATTGTGAACTTTCTAGTTAATGGTTTCCCCCCAAGGAGCTTCGTAAGGATATAGCTCGAAAACTGTTAAAAGAATGTGAACCTTATTCTCTCATTGCAGAAACTCTCTACAAGCTAGGGAAGGATGGTATTCTTAGACATTGTGCTCGTGAGAGGATGAGTATTTATACATACTGCAAGAAGCGCACATGGGTATAGCCAGAGGACATTTCTCAGGGGAACTAACTGCTAGAAAGGTGTTGCAATCAGGTTACTGGTGGCCTACCTTATTCAAGGATGCATCACTTTTTGCAAAAGGATGTGATGAATGCCAACGTTACAAGATCACACAATGAAAGGATAAGATGCCCTTACATCCTGTAAAAGTGACTCAACCATTTGAAAAATGGGGTTTAGACTTTGTAGGCCCAATTAGCTCGGCAGCTTGTAACACTCAATCTCGATATATTATCGTGGCCACTAACTATGTGACAAAGTGGACGGAAGCTAGGGTGACACGTAAGGCTGATGCAAGGTCCACTGCCAAGTTTCTCTTTGAGAGCATTATTACAAGATTTGGTTTTCCCTTTGACAATTGTGAGTGCAGTCTTCTTACAGCTGTACAACTATTTTGGGCATGTAGTTGGACATTGATGATGAATACAGGGTAGCGCAATACTTTCTCTTGCTTAGACATGGTCTTGTGTTCATACAGTTTGCAGTTTTCATGGTGTAATGTGAAGTCTCCTGCCTTATTTATCTCTACACTGCATGATTCTTGTATTGATTACCTGTTAGGGTTGTGAGTCCCTAACACTTTGGCGATATAGTTTTGCGTGTCCTAATGGACATGGGAGAGAATTCCAGTAATCTAAAAAAGAATGGTGAGTCGGTTATGCTGCGAAGTTTCTCTCTCGTTTTTTAACCGCCATCGTCTCGATCTTGTTGGCTTTGGCCATGGTGCTGAAGAGGAACAAACTGGGCAAAGGAGAGACTTTGGGGTTGTTTGCAAGTTCTTGACTGTTGAACTTCTTGTTTAGATTCCTGCTCGTTTTTGTTACGATGTCAAAAAAGACACAATCTAGAAGAAAAATGTGTTCGTGGTTCTGTTCATTTTCACATCCTTGACAGCATGCAGATAGCAATTTGGAATCTACATTTTGCTGTTTGCAGTCTGAAGTTTGTATTTTGCAATTTGCAATTCAATTGTTTACATATTGCAGATTATAGCATTCCAGTTTGCAGAATGCAGTTTTAGTGTTTTAGTTTGCATAATGCAGTTTCAGTCTTTCTGTTTACGGAATGCAGTTTCAAGTAATTCAGTTTGCAATGCAGTTTAAGTAGTTTCAGGGTTTAAAGAGGTATAAATGCTCTCTATTATTTTGATGTGTGATTAATGGAAAACAAGAAGAATACAAAGTGTGCAAATATGTCAAAAGTATGAGCACCGCACAAAGGAATGCCCTTACATGTGCAAGCCCTGTCAAAAGGAAGACGTATGTGTCAAATGTTGTATGCATAAACAATGTAAGAAGTTCTATCAGATTGTCAAATCGTTTTGAAATGCATCAGATCATGGGGAACTATGTGACGCACAAGAGGATTTGGATGATTTTTCTAATCTTATTGACAAGGCAAAAGACCGGCATGAAGGCCGTGAAGGAAAAATAAGAAAGTCGTGCTCTAGTATCCGCAAGATACAGATGTTACAAGAAGCAATTGAAGGCTTGACAGAGAAGTATGAAGATCAGTTTCAGGAGGAAGACGAAAGTGATGATGAATGGGGAGTTACAACACCAATGTTCCCCTTGGTTGGGAAAAATCAGGTACAATCATGTTTAACTTCTCCAAATGCACTTGCTGTATGTCCCAAATCAATGAAAGAAGTTTAAGCACAAAGACAACGTGAAGAAGTCAAGAAGGTGATGTTGGAAAGGGGAGAAGCAAAGAAGCATCCTAAGAGCCAAAGAAGCCAAAAGGAGCACTTAGTATCCCAAAACCACACTCCAAATAGACTCAAGGGTTCACAGAATGCTGAAGAACTTGGAATTAACAATAGAGAGGTATTTGCAATCAGGTCAAGAAATTGAAGACAAAAGTGGGCCTAAAAGTATGTAGGGTCCTGAAGAAGACATGCAAATTCTAGTAGAAGATATGCAAATTTCTAAGGGCATGGAAGGTTTTGAAGGCATTCTTGTTCCTAAAAATTCACAGGAAATTGAATTTGTGAAAGACCAGGTTACTGTTCATGCTGTAAAGACTTTACATTTGTAGGTGATTAAGAGAAAGGTTGAGAATGGGTTAGTCAAACATGGAGATGTTGAAGTTCAATGCAAACTAGGTGGAGTCCAAAAGATGTTGGTGGAAGAAAGAGGAAGCCAGAAGCAGCTCATGAGCCAAAGGAGCCAAGAGGATTGCCAGCTATCCCCAAACCTCACATCAAAGAGACTTGTATCCTTGCAAGAAGAGAACAAGAGCTACCCGAAAGAAGAGTTTGCGACCGAGAAATAGGGAATGCAAGTGGGAGTGAGCCAAAGAAGCCACTAATACCACATATCAACCCATATACCAACCTTGGACATCAATCTTGAAGAGGTTGAAATTCAAGAAGAGATCAAATTACAGTGTATTGAATGGGAAGAGATGAATATAGTTGAAGACATAATGTGTGTTGATGATGAGGATGATGTGATGTATCAGTTTTTGATGTATCTTGATGAGGAGTATCCTTCAAGTGATAGTCATGAGGGTGTTTGTGTTGATGGAGAAGTGTTTTTTGGAGCCTTGAAGACTGAAATCCAATTTCCAGGAGTGGATATGATTTATTCAGGTTGTGAAGACAAGGATCTTGAATTTCAAGTCCATGAATTGCAAGTTTTAATACCAAAGGTCCTTGAATTACAGAGTTCCACAATACAGGTCCTTGATCCTGAGATTATCGATTTTCAAAGAAGCTATGTACTTGAAGTTGATGAACTGCAAAATCTTGTTTTTTGTCAGGCGAAGATGATCCATAATCCTTCTTTGGATTTGGAGAATGAGAGGTATTCAATTATGGTTGCGACAACTGAAGCGGTTTCCAAAATCAGTCAACTTCAAGAAGAGAAGGCATCATTGATGGTGGAGATTTCTCAGGTTCAAGCTCAATTGGACTTGCATATTTCTTACTGGTATGAAGTTCATGATTCTCTTAAGCAAGTTATTTTGGAAAAGGATAGTGAGATTGAGGATTTGAATCTTCAATTTACTTGAATCATGAATATGGAGTCTTCTTCAAACCTTGATGTTACGGAAGGTGTCTTGAATGATGATGTTGTCATCAATGATCTTTATGATGTTGGTGCTTTTACAAATTCAGTCAAGCAAATTGGAAGTCCATCTTTTTTCAATGAAGTTCAGTTTCTTGATGAAATTCTTGAAGATTTGTATTCCTTATGTGGTCATGTTCCTAATTTCAATGGTGTTTATGATGTCAAGGAGATGGTTTTGACTGATGATTATGCAAACCTTTTGCAAGTTCTTGATGATGGTGAAGTGGGATTTCTTGAAGATGGTTCTACATTTCTATGTGATGTTGCTGATGGAGGAGATGATGTTGATATTCTTATATCTCATTGGTTTTATGTCTTCATGCTTGATGACATAAGGGAAGTTTTATAGGGAGCAGAAGTAAAAAGTTTTCAATTGCAAGGAGATATCACTGATTGGAAAGATTTGCAGCTACAAAGTGGATTTCTTTATGTTTTTGAGAGGGGATGTGAGCAAGCCATTGATAGCCGTTTTGTGGCTCTCTGTGATTGCCATAGTGAGTTATCCCCTCCTATCAAATCACTCAAACACTATGGTTACCCTCACCCTTTCACTGTATATAGGTGCGTGTGAGTTAGGGGACTTTTCCCATATCTCCTTACTGAAATAAAAAACCCTCAATTAGCTAGTCATTGGGCTAGTTGAGCCAAAAAAAAATAAAAATATAAGTATATTATGGCCCATGCGTATGTAAATATTTCTTTGTATATAGGGCCTAAATAAAAGATATTTTTCATAATTATTTTGGTATTTATTTAAATATTTTTACCTAGGTGTGTGTTATTTATGCTCTGTACATTGCCTCACCATTACCACAATTTTTCTTACCATTTTTCATACTCTTTATTCCATATAGAAATATTTTCATGTAAGCTTCTCTTATATTTGGTGTAACTCCACCCCAACAAAAATCCAAAAAAACTAGTTTTATTTATGTGTATATTTTTTCACTATTGTGATTTTTCCCTTCCTACATCTATTTTGTTTTTTTTTTCTAAAAAAATTAGAACACCAAAAATATTTATCTTTTTATGGTAGTCTCATAATGAGAGAGATTTCTGTTGACCCCTTTATATTTTTTCCACTTATATTATTTATATTTGACATGTACATATTTTGTAGACCCCTCAATATTTGATTTTCTTAGTTGTACTATTCACTTATATCATGATCTCATCAATATCTTCAATTATAGACCTACCAAATAAGGTCAAGGGTAGGTGGCATGCATACATGGACTATGGAGGGCTCACTCTTGGAGGTATTCAAAAGAATCATCCAAAGAAGGACCCCACAAGGACCTTGTGCAATGGAAAAAAACGGTCGGTTTTGCTGAATTTTTAAAGTTCACTTGCTCTCCGAATTTGAAAAGGTGATACAAACAAAAGTTGTAGCTCGTGGGCTGAACTTTTGCCTCAAATTTTTTCATATATTTTTGAGCTACGAGCTGTGAGCTATGATTTTATTAGTGGACCCCAATTTTCCCATGCTATGCAGCCACACTCTCTCTTCCACTTTATCATTTTCCTCTTTCACACACACTTCTCCACTCATCATCCCCACCTCTCTCACCACTCCTCTCTGCACCCTACTCACCTTCTCCTCAACCTTGAAGAATAAGAGAAACCATGGTGAACTCATACCTCCCACACACAATTCCATTCCAAAATTGACCACCTAGTCTCATTTTTCCTCCTCCAAATTACCCATATCTATTAAAAAAACCACAAAATTCAGCCTCTTCTCTTAAAAGACAGCATCATGGTGGTTGATTACTCAGCTTCAATTACCTTGTCTCTCAAGGAAGGTCAAGAGTGGAGAAAAAATGTACCGTCAAAGCTAGTGGACCGTCAAAAAGCGTCAAAATTGGCCCTACTCAAGACACTTGGAGCATCAACCTTGTAAGAAATCCACCTTTTCTTACCTCTTAAGAGTTTTTCTTCCTTATTTGTATCCTACATGGATACTCCCATTGTAAATATCCAATTCCATTTGTAAATTAATACTAACTCTACTAACACTAACCCACTATGAAAAGTCCTATCACCTCCATTTCTCTCCTCTCTCTTTCCCCACCAACTTCTTGATAATTCCAAGCAAAAGAAATTAGATAAATTGCTGAAAATCTAACCCAACCATGGTTAGAGGAGTAACCCTAGCCTTCAAATTGCTATAAAAGGAGGGTGTAGCTAGCACAAAAGGGGAGCCATAAGCAAGAGCACTATGCTATAGCTTGAGAAGCCAAGCTCAACCTCTCTAGAAGGAGCTCTTGAGTGGAAGCTCATTGTCTTATGCATGTGCATGTGTTGTAATAGGGGATTAGCAAGGGAACTCTATGCCATTTGTAAGAGAGAGAGTGTTCATTCAATTGAGAGTAGGAAATCTATCATTTCTCATATTAGTGTAAGCCCAACATTTGCTGAATCAAGGAGGGTGGATTTGGACTAAGCTTGGATACTTTGTCTCCCTTCCAACGTGAAGTAATGGACAACAATGATGCGTAAGTGTCTTGGTGTTTTTTGTTAAGTTCTTGATAGCTTGTCTCTGGTGTTGTCATCAATCTAGCCATAAATCCCACATACTGTAAGAGGGCGACAGGGTGGAGAGGACTCCCCTGGCCTTAAGACAGTGATTGGGGTGGTTTTTCTTGTGATGCGTTGTGGTGAAATTTACGCAAGCTATGTTGAACAAATACTAATCTCACTTTGATTTGTCATGACAGATTTGTAAGAAGGTATTAATGCAACAAGCACCCTCTCCCCGTTTTTCTCTCTTTCTTACATATATATATTTATGTTTGCTTGATCATTAACGATACACTTCAAAGCAGCCCGAGCACCATCTCTCTCTCTCTCTCTCTCTCTCTCTCTCTCTCTCGTGTTTTAGTGTGTGAGAGTATTCCATTGGTGTTATGGTTAGTGTAAATTCCTTGTTTGTTTGTGGGTTGCTCTAACGATTCTCCTCTTTTGCGTCCTAGTTCGCTCTTAAACTAGGTGGTGCCCCTTGTGTAGTTGGGATTTGGCTGGGGGTTTGTTGTTTTGGTTTGTGTTGTGTTGTGCCCCAGCCCCATTGAGCAGCACGAGAGCCTTGAAGGGTGTCTAGAGGTTGCTCTTCTTGTTGCCCGCCCCGGACAGCTTCAAATTGGTGCCCCCACTGAGGACGGCTTGTGTATTTTTGTGTAGAATCAACCTTTAGCATAGTCAAGTAGTTTGCATGAATCACGAAAATTTGTATGATCCCTTCATTCCCATTGCAAGGAAAAAGGTACACATAATTGTTAGTACTAAGTTGCAATTTCAACGTGTCATTCGTAGAATTTTAGGTCCTTTTAGGTTGGCCGAGATAAACGCTTCAGTAAATCCTTTTATTTTGCCTCATTAGGTACGACCTTAGTTTGGACGTCTATATTTTTGTTTTGTTTTAAGCATTAGGTCATGCATAGACCATGGATAATGGCCCATGAATAGAGGCTTTTCCCTTTCATTTTACTCCACACATTAGAATAAACGTTGCAGTTAGTAGAAAGATCCATTTTCAACAACGAATGGTGTTCATGTTTGGTGCCCAAAGAGTAGGAGAAATTCTTGCATCACCAAACCCTGTCATTCTACCTCTCATCAACTACCACACTTCTTTTGATGTACATGTGTTCATTTTATTTTAAAATGAAGTGCAGCCTGGCAAAATAGTGTGTATGTTTGTTTTTTCTTTGTCCAAGTTGTTACAAGAAACAAAAAAACGATCATTTGTTCTAACTGGGAATGTGTGTGCAGTGAAAGTTCAATCCTTAGAGATCTAGCTCTATTACCAATTGAGTTGCAGGAGCAAGTAGTAAGGCATCTCCCTCATAACAAGAGGGTGGTGAAGTTAAGACGAAAGGTCCTACGCGTGGATTCCATTTTCCTCTTGTTGTTAGGCACTAAGGAAGACCGCGCATTCATCCAACTAGTGTGTGCCCTAAGATTGGTAAATAGAGTGAAATTTGGCGTTTGGCGAGTGCATTTCACCATTGAGGAAGACTCTTCAGGAAACTTGCGGCCAGAGTTCATGCTTCATAGACTCACATTTGGTGAATTTTTCCCTCATTTGCGTCTTATTAATAGTCTTCCTTTCGCTTTCAACAAAGGAGATAGGGAGCTATTCAGAGCTTGTCTTAATAAAGAGAGCATAGAGAAGATTGCAAATTTGTATAAATTCTCATCCTTCTCTACTTTCTATAACACTTTGTTCATAGAGACATTGTAAATCTCTTTATGCTTTTGAATGATTTAACCATAATCCTAAGGAGTTTTTGTCCAGGAATTTTGTAGCACAAGTGGAGTCTTTAAATCTTGCAAACTTGATTGGACTTGATGAGGATGTTCTTTATGAAATTGTGAGAAGGTTGCCTCACTCCGACTGTGTGGAACTCGAAGGAAAGGAGCTCCTAGTCAATTGCTACTTTCTCACGGCCTTCGACGAGCATGTAGATCTAGTTTTTATACAAACCGCTTGTGCGTTGGGAATTGTAGAGCAAGTGCAATTTATCACTTGGGACGTGGTTGCTCTTTTGGATCCAGAAAATGAAGTTCTAGAGATTTCTGTTTATCGCCTTAGCTTTGAAGAATTTCAACCCTTCTTAGAGCTCATCAATAGTCTACCTTTTTGTTTTGATCAAACAAATCGAGACCTCATTGAAGCTTGGATAGCTGAAGAAGAAAACCTAGAGTGGTATTTTCTTACTTCTTCATTTGCAGGCGAGTGGTTCTAAATCTCTATTGTATCCCTTATTGTAACTCGTGTTGTAATCTTTCATAATAATGGAGAGCCAACGCCAAATGTCTGGATATCCTCTTTTCTTTGGAGAGCCTGGAGAGGATGCAGAATTATTTTTAGCAAATTTCAAGATGTCTTGCCGTATCAAGAGGATAGTAACCGATCAAGAACGTGTAGAAATGTTTGAGGTGGTCCTTAGGAAAGATGCTAGTACTTGGTTTGACTCTTTGCCTGAGGAAGTTAAGGGGAATTACACAGAAGTTTTGAATCGTTTTAAGAGTTACTTCTTTGATCCCCAAAACACTCAAAAACTATGGCAAGACATTGTTTCTCATAAGCAAAAAGACTTAGATGACTACTACTTGTACAAGCAAGAGTTTCTACGTCTTTGGGCTCTATGGATACGAAATGTTGCTAACCCCGGTGATGGTGCAGAATTTTTAAAGAAGGAGAGGTTCATAGCCGGACTCTTTCCTGACCTTAAGGTAAAAGTTGAGGCGGGTGCACCTGCTACTTTTGATGCAGCTGAAACTAGGGTTGCTGAGAAGTATAGGAAACTCAAGTGCTTAAGGGGGGAGGTTCCAATAGAAGGTCTTAGACCCAAAGGTAAGTCACAAGCATCAACATCTAGGGAGCTTCCTGAGGTAACGGCTGAAGTGATTGAGAAGTTAAATGAATATTTAAGCGGCCTGTCAATTCACCTTGCACAAGCTGTAGGTCCAAAGGGACAAGCAAAGAAGTCAGAAGAGAGAGAGCCACGAACTAGGAGAGTCTTGCAATGTTGGAATTGCGGAGAGTCTGGACATGGGATGTATAATTGTCCTTGGCCCCGTGGAGAGCCAGGGAGACCTAACTTGAATTACCCAGTGATGAATGCAGGAGAAGGAGCTGGTCAACAACCAAGGCTTCTACAAAGGCCAAATGGACCAAGACCACCTCCACAAGGGGTAGAAGGAGTTCCACCTTTGCCAGATCCAAATGTGCATGTGGTAGAGGTGAAAAATTCAAATGAGGTTGACATGGAAGCCAATGGCATTAAGCGTGGCCGAGGAAAAGGTAAAGAGAAAGAAGGAGTCACATCACAGAGTGACCATGGACAAGGCAAGAAGGCAAAGGGAACCAAGGAAACCAAGAGGACTCGACGTCGTATCAACCTCCAAGACTTCCCTCTTGGACATGGTATGGCTCCGTACAACTTGTTGGAAGACATGAGAGGTAAGGGTCCTAATATTTCATGGCCTCAATTTCTTGCATTATGTCCACAAGTTATGAGGGATTTAACAAGGGCAATTAGCACTAGGAGAAAGGTAAAAGAGAGTGTGCCTGTTGTAAAAATTGCACAAGCTGAAATGAATGAGGACATTACACCGGTGCTAGACTGTTACATCAAAGGAAGATTGGTTAGGAAAGGTCTAGTAGATGGAGGTGCACAAATTTGCATCATGACAGAGGGACTCATGCAAAGACTAGGCATGCACATCCATGAGACACCTGAAATCAAAGTCAAGATGGCAAACAATAGCAAGGCTAGGTGTGTAGGCATTTGTAAAAATGTCTTTGTAGAGGCCTTTGGCATTAAGAAAGCGGTGGATTTTTATGTTATGTCGACCAAGGGAAGTGGTTATCCATTTATCCTAGGAAGACCATGGCTAATGAAAATGCGAGATTTGTAGGATTGGGAGAGTGGGAAATTAATTTGCAAGAATGACAATCATAAGAAGGTTGTCTTTGACATGAAGGAGCAACGCCAAGAGGAGCTCCATGAAGAATCATCTCAAAGTGAGATGGAAGAAGGTTGTACCGATAGCACTTCAGAACAAGAAAGTAGCGGCAGCATTACTGAAGAGGAGTCTTCCATCGAAGTCATGGGGGTAAGGTTTAAGCCAAGCAACCAAGAGACCTCTTGTCAAGGCTTGGAGGAGGTAGGTCCTCAAGAGAACGAAGGTGTTCAAGATGAAGGGATGCTGGAAGGTATGCTATCAACAACACTTACAAAGGATGAAAGAGAGGAGTTCAAATGTGTGCTAAGGAAGTTTCCTAGGCTTTTTGCTAAAGACTACACCGACGTGCGTGGGGTAGATGTTTTTCAACACAAGATTGAGTTAAAGCCTGAGGCCACACCTAAATCTCAGAAGCTACGAAGGCTAGGAGTTATAAAGGAACAGGCTCTACTCAAGGAGGTAAGAAAGCTTCTTGCAGCAGGTTTCATTTATCCAGTGGAGAATTCAGAGTGGGTCTCTCCTGTTGTTGTCACTCCTAAGAAAAATGGCAAGTGGAGGGTGTGTGTGGATTACCGTCCCCTCAATGAGGCAACAAAAAGAGATCACTTTTCCCTCCCATTCCAGGATGAGATACTAAATGAGGTAGCTGGTCATGAGAAGTACACTGTGTGCGATGGTTACTCAGGTTACTTTCAAATAGGGATTGCATTGGAGGATCAATTGAAAACAACCTTTATCACTCCTTGGGGTTGTTATGCTTTTAGAGTCATGCCATTTGGTCTGACAAATGCTCCTGCAACATTCCAACGTTTTATGAATATGGTGTTTCAAGCATTCTTTGGAAAGTCAATTAGGGTGTTCATTGATGATTTCTGTATTTATAGCTCAAAATCATTGCATCTACAAAGGGTAGAAGAAGGTTTAAAGAAGCTCTACGACATGGGAGGTCAACTCAACCCCGACAAGTGCCATATAGGTGAGGATGAAGTAATCTTGCTTGGTCATAAAGTTTCTTACAAAGGCATTGAAGTGGATCCTTCAAAGGCAAAGGCTCTTATTGAGCTACCATCACCCAAGAGTCTTAAGGAGGTCATCTCATTCATTCAAAAGGTGAAGTATATGTCACGCTTCATTCACTTAGCCTCGGAGTTACTTCACCCTTTGCAAAAGTTGACACAACAAGTAGAATTTGCATGGTCTGATGAGCTTGAAGAGTACTTTTGTAACATTAAAGCCATTTTGTCAGAGCTACCAACACTCATGCCTCCTTGTTGGGAGTACACATTCTTTGTTAGCTCTAGTGCTGGGAAAGAAACAATTGGTGCAGTTTTGCTACAACAAGATCCCTATAGTACCAGGATGCGGCCCATCTACTTTGCTAGTAGGGTCATGAATGCTTTAGAGAGAGGCTACACGGAGGGAGAACTCATGATGCTTTCTCTCATGTTTGCGATAAGGAAGTTTAGATCCTACTTGCTCCCAAAACCTTTTGTAATCCTCACCGCAGAGAATTTGTTCCCTTGGGTGTCATCTCAAATGAATCTTAGTACTAGGATCTCTAAGTGGATTATGGAGTTGCAAGAGTTTCAATACTCTTTCAAGGTAGAAGATAGTGTGCGTGCACAATTGGCAGGGATTCTCACTTATAGGGTGCATGAAAAGGAGATTAAGGTGCCTGAAGTAAAGACCCTACCATTGCCACCACCAAAAAGTATTCCTAATGCTTTTACCTTGTTCTTTGATGGAGCTTTTCGTCGAGCCATAGGAAAAGCAGGGGGAGGGCTAGTGTTGCTCAACCCAAGTGGAGAGGTGGTCATGAAAGAGAAGTTCAATCTACCAAGTTCAGCTAGCAACAATGAAGCAGAATATGACACACTACTTCATGGTTTAAAAATATGCATTGGCCATGGTATACAACGTCTCATGGTAAAAGGGGATGCACTTCTCATTGTGAAGCAGATTTTAGGCATTTGGGCATGCAAATATGAAAGACTAAGGGCCAAAGTTCATACCATCCGTAGGCTATTTAATCAATTTGAGGAGGTGCAACTATATCATATTCCGAGGAAACAAAATGAAGATGCCGATTTACTTGCACAACAAGCAGTTACATGTGTTGAGAGAGAAGTGCTGGTCATCATGGTGGCAGCAGCTGTGAAGCAACCGAGGTACCAGGGATTGGAGTCATTGGCTCCCATAATTGGCTACACTTTGGAGGGTGAGTTTCCACCAGACTTCACGAAAGCTCAAAAGAGGAGACTCATGAAGAAGGTAAGCATGTATCTCTTCCTAGAAGGCTCCCTCTATCAAAGAGGGAAGGATAAAGTGTGCAGAAGAGTACCAACTATCGCGGAAATTCCAGCCATTCTAAAAGGTTTGCATGAAGAGGCATGTGGTGGTCATTTTTCCCAAGAATTAACTGTGAAGAAGATTTTACTTGCGGGGTATGTTTGGCCAAGTCTACATGTGGATGTCCAACATTGGTGTAAAATTTGTCACAATTGTCAGGTAAATGGGAATAGAAGATTGATTTATGGTCCAAGGCAAATTGTGCTTGCAAATGGACCCTTTGAAAAGTGGGGCATTGATGCTATGGGTCCTCTGCCTAGGACAAAAAATGGTAAACTCTACATTCTAGTGGCTGTAGACTATATGATTAGGTGGGTGGAAGCACAAAGTGTGGCAAAGGTAAATGAGAGGACAATGAGCAAATTCGTCTACACTCACATTTGTTGTAGATTTGGCACACCTTTGGAGATTGTTTCTGATAATGGTCCAAGGTTTAGAAAGGGATTGCTCACAGAAGTCTGTGAAGAACTTCGCATTCTACATCGTCACAGTACACCCTACTATCCCCAATCAAATGGTTTGGTAGAAAAAGCTAATGGTGTCATTGCAGGCATCATTAGAAAGATGGTGAAAAACAAGACAAAGTTGTGGGATGACTTCTTGGATGGTGCCTTGTGTGCGTATCGAACCACATATAGGGAAGCCACGGAGTTCACACCATTTCACTTGGTCTATGGTCAAGAGGCTTTACAGCCAATTGAACTAAACATTCCAACAATGCGACTTCATGGCAAATCAGCACAAGATGATCAAGAAGCATGGATGGATCGACTTCTTACCTTAGCTGAGCTTGAGTGGAAAAGAGAAGCAGCATACGAGTGCTATAAGAGGAAAGCCACACAGACAAAGGAGAAGCTTGACAAGAAACTGAAGGACAAAGGCATCAATGAAGGAGATCTTGTGCTAAGGTATGACAATCGACTCAATAATCGTTTTGATGCCAAATTTGAAACAAGATGGCAGGGGCCATACATAGTTAAGAAGGCTTTCAATTCAAGTAACTATCAACTTATGGACTTGAATGGGAAAGAGCACTCCAGGAAGGTAAACGGCTATCGCTTGAAGCCTTACTTGAGTTGCCTTCTACCAAAGGATCTACCAGAGCAAAAGGCAACTATCTCATGTAAGTATTGTTCCATGAAGCATGAGTGTAACACAAACCAAACTTCCAAGGGGCCAAAAAATGAAGATCTTGTCAAAGACTCTGAAGCACTCTCTTTGGAAAAGATTCTTTATGATGGTACATGAATATACCATCATCCTGGGGGAGGGCTAATGATAGCCGTTTTTCGGCTCTCTGTGATTGCCATAGTGAGTTATTCCCCCCTATCAAATCACTCAAACACTATGGTTACCCTCACCCTTTCACTGTATATAGGTGCGTGTGAGTTAGGGGACTTTTCCCATATCTCCTTACTGAAATAAAAAACCCTCAATTAGCTAGTCATTGGGCTAGTTGAGCCAAAAAAAATAAAAAATATAAGTATATTATGGCCCATGCGTATGTAAATATTTCTTTGTATATAGGGCCTAAATAAAAGATATTTTTCATAATTATTTTGGTATTTATTTAAATATTTTTACCTAGGTGTGTGTTATTTATGCTCTGTACATTGCCTCACCATTACCACAATTTTTCTTACCATTTTTCATACTCTTTATTCCATATAGAAATATTTTCATGTAAGCTTCTCTTATATTTGGTGTAACTCCACCCCAACAAAAATCCAAAAAAACTAGTTTTATTTATGTGTATATTTTTTCACTATTGTGATTTTTCCCTTCCTACATCTATTTTGTTTTTTTTTCTAAAAAAATTAGAATACCAAAAATATTTATCTTTTTATGGTAGTCTCATAATGAGAGAGATTTCTGTTGACCCCTTTATATTTTTTCCACTTATATTATTTATATTTGACATGTACATATTTTTTAGACCCCTCAATATTTGATTTTCTTAGTTGTACTATCACTTATATCATGATCTCATCAATATCTTCAATAATAGACCTACCAAATAAGGTCAAGGGTAGGTGGCATGCATACATGCACTATGGAGGGCTCACTCTTGGAGGTATTCAAAAGAATCATCCAAAGAAGGACCCCACAAGGACCTTGTGCAATGGAAAAAAACGGTCGGTTTTGCTGAATTTTTAAAGTTCACTTGCTCTCCGAATTTGAAAAGGTGATACAAACAAAAGTTGTAGCTCGTGGGCTGAACTTTTGCCTCAAATTTTTTCATATATTTTTGAGCTACGAGCTGTGAGCTATGATTTTATTAGTGGACCCCAATTTTCCCATGCTATGCAGCCACACTCTCTCTTCCACTTTATCATTTTCCTCTTTCACACACACTTCTCCACTCATCATCCCCACCTCTCTCACCACTCCTCTCTGCACCCTACTCACCTTCTCCTCAACCTTGAAGAATAAGAGAAACCATGGTGAACTCATACCTCCCACACACAATTCCATTCCAAAATTGACCACCTAGTCTCATTTTTCCTCCTCCAAATTACCCATATCTATAAAAAAAACCACAAAATTCAGCCTCTTCTCTTAAAAGACAGCATCATGGTGGTTGATTACTCAGCTTCAATTACCTTGTCTCTCAAGGAAGGTCAAGAGTGGAGAAAAAATGTACCGTCAAAGCTAGTGGACCGTCAAAAAGCGTCAAAATTGGCCCTACTCAAGACACTTGGAGCATCAACCTTGTAAGAAATCCACCTTTTCTTACCTCTTAAGAGTTTTTCTTCCTTATTTGTATCCTACATGGATACTCCCATTGTAAATATCCAATTCCATTTGTAAATTAATACTAACTCTACTAACACTAACCCACTATGAAAAGTCCTATCACCTCCATTTCTCTCCTCTCTCTTTCCCCACCAACTTCTTGATAATTCCAAGCAAAAGAAATTAGATAAATTGCTGAAAATCTAACCCAACCATGGTTAGAGGAGTAACCCTAGCCTTCAAATTGCTATAAAAGGAGGGTGTAGCTAGCACAAAAGGGGAGCCATAAGCAAGAGCACTATGCTATAGCTTGAGAAGCCAAGCTCAACCTCTCTAGAAGGAGCTCTTGAGTGGAATCTCATTGTCTTATGCATGTGCATGTGTTGTAATAGGGGATTAGCAAGGAAACTCTATGCCATTTGTAAGAGAGAGAGTGTTCATTCAATTGAGAGTAGGAAATCTATCATTTCTCATACTAGTGTAAGCCCAACATTTGCTGAATCAAGGAGGGTGGATTTGGACTAAGCTTGGATACTTTGTCTCCCTTCCAACGTGAAGTAATGGACAACAATGATGCGTAAGTGTCTTGGTGTTTTTTGTTAAGTTCTTGATAGCTTGTCTCTGGTGTTGTCATCAATCTAGCCATAAATCCCACATACTGTAAGAGGGCGACAGGGTGGAGAGGACTCCCCTGGCCTTAAGACAGTGATTGGGGTGGTTTTTCTTGTGATGCGTTGTGGTGAAATTTACGCAAGCTATGTTGAACAAATACTAATCTCACTTTGATTTGTCATGACAGATTTGTAAGAAGGTATTAATGCAACAAGCACCCTCTCCCCGTTTTTCTCTCTTTCTTACATATATATATTTATGTTTGCTTGATCATTAACGATACACTTCAAAGCAGCCCGAGCACCATCTCTCTCTCTCTCTCTCTCTCTCTCTCTCTCTCTCTCTCTCTCTCTCGTGTTTTAGTGTGTGAGAGTATTCCATTGGTTTTAGGGTTAGTGTAAATTCCTTGCTTGTTTGTGGGTTGCTCTAACGATTCTCCTCTTTTGCGTCCTAGTTCGCTCTTAAACTAGGTGGTGCCCCTTGTGTAGTTGGGATTTGGTTGGGGGTTTGTTGTTTTGGTTTGTGTTGTGTTGTGCCCCAGCCCCATTGAGCAGCACGGGAGCCTTGAAGGGTGTCTAGAGGTTGCTCTTCTTGTTGCCCGCTCCGGACAGCTTCACCATCTTGGTGGTGTTTTTTATTTGTGAAGGAGAGTTCAACCTATTATTTTTAAGCCTTGAATCAGATCAGTTTGTTGAAGAAGCAAACGAGTTTTGGTGTTTCTTGAATCAAAATTTTTAGGATAATCAATTGTTTTGGCATACAAAGTCTAAACCAGGTTTCCCAGTGATTCATCTACATGCAGAGACATTGGATATGTTCAAGAAGCAATGTCTAATGGTTGCAAAGTTTTAACCCTACCTTGAATCTTTCTTCAATCTTTTTGAAGAGAAACCTGAACCTGATCCTGAACATAAACTTGAACTTGAACCTGCTAATGTGTTCAGTAAGCCATACCAGGCCTTTGCTGAAGAAGAGGCTAAGGAAGAAAATATGTTATTGCAGAAGAAGTTCATTGAACTAGAAGATTATTTTATACAGTCGAAGTATAAGGGGGAATAGCAGGTTCATTACCAACTTGAACCAGAGGGTGCTCAATGTGAATTGGTAGTGATGGATAATGCATATCAGTAAGTTTAAGAGTAGTTAATTCAAGATACAATTCTAGTCACAGGACATGAGAATGAGGTAGAGCATCTGTATGTTGGGGAGGCATTATTGAACACTGTTGAGGAAGTGTTGGGTAAGAACATTGAAGAAAATACAATGGATGAGGTTGGAGTTGAGATGGAAGTAAGTATTGATATAGAGGAAGAAGCAAAGGAGGAGAATTTGTTTGTGCAAAAACAAAATAATGAACTAAAGCGGCAATATGATAAACTGAAGCGGCAATATGAGGAATTGCAGAAGCAATTGGAGCAACAGAAACATCATCAACATGAACAATTGCATACTCAGAGTGATACTGTAATGCTGGAGCAAGCTGAAACTGAAGTTCCAGAACATTTAACTGAAGGTGCAGCAACAGTTTCAATTGTAGTTGCAGATGAAGAAGCAAGTGTTGCAGATGGACATCAACAGTTTAAAGATCAATATTGTCTATTGTGGATGAGATACTCACTGGAAAGGATGCTGAGGTTGCAATGAAAGAACCTGAAGCTGAAGTGGATGCAAGATTTGGTAAAGATGGTAAGGAAACTGCAATAGAAGGGGAAAGTTCAAAGCAGCCTGAAGATAAAGATCAGCTTGGTGTTGAAGTTTCTGATCAAGGAATTGTGGGTCCTCACAATGTTTGAGAAACATTGCCCACTGGGTGTGCCAGATGTTAGTGCCTGATGTGTCAAGGTACTTATCTTTTTGGACTTTTAACTAAGGTCTTAGCTTTAGACCTTATGAGCATGTTTACACAAGGAATTTTGCCTAGGTAGTTGGAGATACCCGAATGGTCACATGTCGAGTGCAAATTTTAGATGTAACCACCCGACAGTTTGCAGTTTGCAGTTTGCAGTCTTCCTGTAGTCGTACTACTATTTTGGGCCTGTAGTTGGACATTGATGGTGAATACATGGTAGTGCAATACTTTCTGTTGATTAGCCATGGTCTCTTGTGTTCATACAGCCTGCAGTTTTCATGGTGTAATGTGCAGTCTCCTGACTTGTTTATCTCTACACTATTTGATTCTTGTATTTATTACCTGTTAGGGCTGTGGGACCCTAACATGTACACCATTCAAAATGGTATATGGCCAAGAAGCAGTTATGCCATGGGAGTTTGTAATTCCTAGTCTGTGCGTAGCTTCATAAGAAGGTTAAGATGGTAACCCTGTAGTTGAGCGCTTATATATCCTTGAGAGGTTAGATGAAGAAAGACAATTGGCTGTGCAAAATGCACTTGTGGAGAAAGATAGGAGGAAGAAATGGTTTGATCGTCATCTAAAGAACAAAGATATCAATGTTGGTGATGAAGTCCTTATGTATGGAGTGCAAAATGAGAAGAAAAAGTTGAAATATGAGGGAAAAAGACCATATGGAGTATGTGAAATCACCCCACAAGGTACCATTCGTGTGGAGACTCTTGATGGAGTTGAAACCATTGGATTCCTCAATGGGAGAAAATTTAAAAGATACTATGATCCGTTAAGCCAAGAAGAGTTACGTGCCATCCATAAAAAAAGGCAACCAAGGCATAAACAAAATTGAAGAAGATACAAGCTTAAGTTGAGGCTAAGGAGCGACAACAACACATAAGACGCTAATTATAGGCCAACCTTGAAGTTACACATGCATCCCACGTTGAAAGAGAGAATGGTTGGTTGGACTCTGACACATCTCTATGATACCCTATTGAACTACATAGCACCTATGGAAAAGTGCTATATAATGCCTTGTTAGACATGGGTGCTAAATATAAAACGTTGTTATATGGAGTGCGGTGTCAATTAGGAAAGCCGTCTCTATCTAAGAGTACTATCCAAGTCAAGGATTTCAACAAGAAAAAAACTACGGTTTTTGGAATCTGGCACACTTCTGTTAGCTATGACAACGAGGTTGTGGCTCAAGACTTTTTGGTCATGCTTGCTGGAACTATGAAAGTCAATATAAACCTAGCATGCACATGGATGATAACGACTAAATGCACTATTGATTGGGGGGCTGGGAGTGTCACAACACAGAAACCAACTCTTAGCCCCGCCACTCATGCCATAGTCCATGAGATATGACCTCACAAGGATATAAAACCCAAAACAGTGTATGTCCAAGAGGTTAAACCATATGTCCCTATTGCCCAAATCACTAAAGCTTCAACTTTTGTAGTTGAAATAAAGCTTGAGACACACAAGGCGCATCCTAGTATAATGAAGAAAAGATACAGGTGGGTCCCTAAAGCTTCTTTTTAGCGACCATGGTTTGATGCTAAAAAACAGGAGCCTTGTAAGAAACACCCCACTCGCTCCCGGAAATGTAAGAAAATGTTGCGTTGGATTCCTAAACGACTATTGGAAGCCCAAGGCTACTATCAAGGAAATGGTCAAATCTGGGTGCCAAAACATAAATTGTGTTTTTACCTGTGACCTAAACCATATGAGTCAAATCATGTGACGACAACGCCCATGGAAGATCGTGGGAAAGAAAAAATCACAGAACACTATACATCAGATCCGGAGCTAGTTATGGTTCCCAAACGAGAAAGGCTTGTTTCGCTCAGCTCAACCATAGAAAAAACGAATGAAGCTTCTTGCTCTTCATGTAGTTCATATATGAAAATAGAAGCTTCAACACAACCTCCACCTACCATTGTACATATCCATACAAACAAGAAAGAGTTTTCACCTCCTTTGTAAGTTCACCACCTACAACAATGTTGCAAATAAAATCGTGGGAGAGTACCTTACCACCCTTGCAACTAGATGAAATGCCTACGACGATCGAAAACTATTGGTCAAAGTCTTCACCCAAGACAACTTGGAACAATTGGTTTAAAAAGGTGACGATGTCATTCCAATAGATATGATCTACCCAAGGAAGGGGGGAGTGTTTGCTGACATCCATCATTCACTTGCTCCCCTATCAACCTTCCTCCCTGATCTCTCAATCTCCCAATCTTATGGAATGTGTATATAAAGCCTTATACTCACAAAAACAAGATAAAAAAGTAAAAGAGCAAGTGCCACCAAACAATAATCTGGAAACGTACAAGTTCTATATATGACACAAAATCATAAAAACACATTATGCACAAGGACACGACCCTTATAATATTTGCACTCTAACCATCATCTATCTGTGTGTACATATATGGCTAGTATGCTAGAGTTATCCACTCTTATCTTGGGTGAGACGTACCCTCTTTACTTTTCACAAGTGTTTCACATAGTCTGTCGGGTGCTTGCCTATGAGAATGGGATTTGGTAGGTACGCTAGCATGTGAGAGGAATTTCGAGGAGTTAGAATGGCTGATACGTCTCTTGACCACTAATAGTCCATACTTAGTAGAGAGCATCTCTCCCATTGCACAAGCCTACCCTTTTGACCAAGATGACTATAGATGTTTAGTGACCTTCTTAGTAAACATTGGTGCCTCTAATGATGAAGAAGATTGACATGATTACATGGATGGCACGCATGGTCTCACGGATGATGACTTTGTTTTTCTCGACGATGATGATGATAGGGGTTTAGCCTTAGGGTTACCTCCCCATCTCTACAATATCCTGTTCCCTTGAGTCTCTAGGGAGAGTGTAAATAATTAGGTTAGGGTTCCTTATGTTGTTTGATTGTGTTCATCAATAAGGGTTGGTGCCTCTTCCCACTGATGTGCCTCCTAGAGGTATTCTTTGTGTTTTCTAGTGTTGTTAGGATTTGGAACTTCATGGAATCTTTCTCTCTTTCACTCTTCAAATCAAGCGCGATCATCAACACAAACAGTTGTTTCTTGACCATTAGCATTGTCCCTTCTTTGTTTTTAAATCCATGATTGTCTGCTTTAAATGTGATTGGTAGCACAATATTTTGCACATTCACTTAGGTTAAACATTAGATTCTATATAATTTTCTGTCATAATCCCTTGTCTAGGTTACCATGGGAAATGCCTTCTTAATAATCAATGGTTACTTTAGGTTCTTAATCCCTTGTCTAGGTTACCATGGGGAATGCCTTCTTAATAATCAATGGTTACTTTAGGTTCTTCATCCGATTTAGGCAATATTGTGTGCAATGTACTAGGGCTTTCTAGTGGGCTTAGTCCCTATTAAGTATTATAAAGGGAGTTTACTAGTGTGATGAGCCTAAGGAGGGTAACAATGTTATATGACCCCCCAAAGTTACAAAATTAAAATACTGAAAATCAAAAAGCAAAAAAAAAATCAAAAGTGCCACAGTATAAAATCTTGATTTGGTACTTCACTCACAGGTATTGCCTATGGTACTAGAGCCCTGGAGGTTCCCAGTGTGGGCGCTTTTCCTTGAAAATCAAAAAACCCAAGGCATACAAAATAAGCACACATATCAAAATTGAATCAATGTGAAAAGACTTTGGGGGGTCAAAGAAAAGGGAATAAGTCGCAATGATTTTATGAGCAATTCCTTTTATCATAGCTTAGCTACAAGGTCTTCTAGGTATAGCCTCTAGTCAGCCCTCGGATATGAAATACTTGGCTCTCGCAATAAACAACTTAATTGACTAGAGAAAATTTAATAGTTGACCTCTAGTACCTTTCGACTGTTAAATTAGCGACCCCAGACTTGTTTAGTTTTTGACCTTTACACATGTTTATGCATTTGATTATATTATAGTTTAATGTTTATCACTGAAAAATTGTTTAATATTCTGTTACCAATCAATTTGTGTGCCTACAACTGCATATGCTTTTAAATTGTATATGAGAATGCAGTTTTTGTGCCAATTTTGGTTGTCTTTTGCAGTGATTGAAAAAGGCTAGGGACATTCAATTTCGGATGCTCTTCCACCTCGACGAATGGGCTTCATCACAATAGCTTCCAAGAACGGAATATACATCAGGAAGGGGGGCATGTTAACCCTCATGGACACCCTATCACCTTCAACGGACGCATATTATTTATTTGATTGAGTAATGGATCGGGTTTGTCGATCCAATAGGTCTGTAATAGGTGATCGCCAATGAGAAGAGTTTGTCGATCCAAAAGGTCTGTAGGTGATCGCCAATGAGAAGTGCACCATTTATCTTATTTTTAAAGTAGTTTTGCAACGGCTGGCCACTGTGGACGCCCATGTGTGAATGGGTCGAACTCTTATAAAAGGTCCATTTGACCTAAAAATCCTCATTCTCTGAGGTGTAAGCTAAGAAATGCTATTGGTCCATCTCTGTCTCCTTCTCCTTCGTGTGCTCACAAGGGTGTGTGTGTGTGTATGCTTGAGAGAGAGAGAGAGAGAGAGAGAGAGAGAGAGAGAGAGAGAGAGAGAGAGAGAGAGAGAGAGAGATTGTGTGTGTGATCGAGCATTGTTGTGGCATCAATGGCGGCAAGGTGGTTGAACGCGGCATCGAGGGCGGCTCCTTCTTCTTTGTAGCACAGGATCCTTCACGATGGAAGCATTGAATGGTGGGTGACACACCCTTGCCCCTTTGAGCTTGCTAGGCTCTTCTAGTTGTGTGTTTGCAGCTTTTCGAGGCTCGCACACAGTGCACATGCAAGTTCCCAGCTTTGATACGTACGGCAAATCGTATAGGACTCTATCCTCAAATTGCCTCTACCAAGCACTTGTTTTGCTTTTGGACATTTCCTTGTGGTCTGGTGTCGTTTTGCACGGATTTTAGCACTCGTTTGGTGGTTTGCTTTAGGGATCGGGATCTCAGGCATGATTGGATATCATCGTAGGATCGTCCAATTATTGTGGCAATGGCATCCTCGGTCTTGCAGGTGGTCTCCCCTTTCAGTCTGGTGATTGGATGTTTGTCTGCATGTTGCATTGGGTGGATCATTTTTGGTTTGCTGCTTTGTGGCCACTTTTGTTCTCGTGGTGGCTTGGGTGATGGGGACTATGGGCTCCACCCCTCTTAGCCTTTATGCGGATGATATGATTTCTTTTGGCTCTTGTTAACCCTCACGGCTCACGGACACCCTATTACCTATGACGGACGTTGTAACCTACGGCGGACATTGTATTATTTATTTGGTAGAGTCAGGTACCGGGCTTGTCGGTCCAATAGGAAAAGGGTAAGAGTGATCGCCGATGAGAGGCGCACTCTAACTGGAACATTCAAGGGATTAGTTGGATAAGCATGGGCGCCCAAGTGTGAATGGGGCGAGCTCATATAAAAGTCAACTAAACCTAAAATTCACTTATTCTCTCATTTGTGCAATAGAAGAGTGCTCTTGCTCCATCTCCATCTCCATCTTCTTCTTCTTCACCTCCTTGTGTGTGTGTGTGTATGAGAGAGAGAGAGAGAGAGTGTGTGTGTGTGTGGGCGATCGAGCATTACGAAGGCACAACGGCGGCGGCGAAGCGGTTGAGCGCGGCGAAGCGGCGGCTCCTTCTTCTTCGCGGTGAGGAATCCTCCACGAAGCAAGCGTAGAGCGGTGAGTGACACACCGTCGCCTTCTTTGAGCTTACTAGTTTAGGCTTGTTGTGTGCTTGGAGCCATTTGTGGCTCGCACACGGTGTATCGGAAAGTTCCTTGCATTGACACGTGCGACATACGCGCACATTTTTGGCGCCGTTGCCGGGGAATGCCATACATGAAGCTCGAGTAGCACTCTGTGCTTCTCCGTGGTGCAATTTCTATTGTAGGAAAGGTAAGCAAGGAGTGTGTGTGTGTGTGTTGAGAAGAGGGATTTGGTGTTATACTGTGTGTTTTTTTGTTAATGGAGTTTTCAAAGGTTCTGTGTTTATTCTCTGTGTATTAAGGTAGTTAGTTTTCTTTGTTAATAGAGATTTCAAAGGTTCTGTGTTTATTCTCTGTGTATTAAGGTAGTTAGTTTTCTGTGTACAGTAAGTAGGAAGTAGATTAGTGAGAGTTAATAGAGTGTGTTAGTGTGTAAGAGTAGGTAGATAGAGTGTGTGTGCTCTCTCGCGCATGCCACGGCGACCTTATCCTTTAAAAAAATTAAAAATTAAAAATTAATTTTTTTTAAAAAAAAAATAAAAAATTTTAAAGGTAGGACCGGGATCCGGAATATCTCCCCGACCCAAGCCCAGACCCAAACCCAAGCTCACGCTCAGGCCTAGGCCTCAGTCGCCTAAAAATCGATTTTTTGAGGACCAACGGAACGTCAGATGCCCGAAAATTATGCTGTAAAGCACACAGCGACCCTCTAAGTGATACGCTCGTTTCGAGCTATCACGCACTTTAATAAAAAAAATCAAACATTAAAAAACATTCAAAAAACATCAAAAACAAGAAAAAATCAAGTAGAAAACGGGGTGCAAAACACCCACAAAACAAAGCAAGTAACCTTTGAGGGTACTTACCGACACTTGTAGGGCACCCAAAGCACATGTATCTACGCTCTGGTCGTGTGCTAGAGTCCGAACAACTAGCTAGTGCTTCGATTTACGGGGGTACTCACTATCCTTCCACGCTAGGTTCTATGCCCTCGGCGGCAACCCAAGGTAGTGCAACCCAAGACCCAAATATAGCGGCTAGCGACTCTTCCTCTGACTTCGATATTATGGAAGAGCGTCTTACACAAAGCCCCGGGGGAACAAATGAAACCGTACCTAGCTGGGCCCAACAACCTGGAACTAGTGTTTTTAGCCGTTTGATGGAAACTTTTAGTAGAGCTACGCGCTCTGAATCTACGGCTAGTGAAGTAAACGAAGGGGGTGGGGAAGTAGAATCACCATTCACATCTCCTGTAGACCCCACACTCCCTGAGAGTGTCCACGTGGACATTCTACCTACCTCATTTAATGAGGGCCCTACCGAGCTACCGCCTTCCAAAGTCGCCTCTAAGGTAGCGGTGACTAAAAGTCAAAACACGGGAAGCAACATTGCATCCACCTCACGGCAGCCCTCTAGTACACCAAGTTTGGACCGGGTATTTCTCAATGAAAATTGGGAATATGACCTACACACGGAGACTTTGACCGACCTATACATAGGCTACACATACCATGTGGGTTGGTTAGAAGTTGTACAATCTACATCTAGTGCCACTAGTCTAAAGGAACAACAACACATGATCTGCAATGTCATCCATAGGATTATCCAGTCCGAGAGGCAAAATCGAGGAATAAACATATCTTCGACGGGTCCTATGCGATTTTTAGACACGGGCAAAGGGAAACAACCCACTCTATCAGAAATGGAGACTCCCCCAGTGAGTCCCATCGATCCCCCATATGTTGTTTCTCCAGGGGTCTCAATGCAATCTGAGCCCACAAGTGATAGCTTTACTTTTCCAAGTCTAGCTCATCTTTCCCTGGATGACACCACGGATACCATGCCTACCCCAATGATGCGCATGCCAAGAAACACACCATGGACCTCGTTTGTTAGTAAAGCACCTACATGGTAGCTCAATGCCTGCAATAGTACCTACAAGTGCGTACCAATCGTATGCACCTATGGGTCCACGTACTCATGTAGTCCCTACCTCTCCCATTGTTTCAACTACCTATGCTCCACAACCACAATACACAAGTTCTTATTTCCATGGGACTATACCGACTAGCATTAGCATGTCACATCCGACGTCTGCTATGCCTAGGGACACCCATATGAACTATGGACCACCACATGGCACAACATCGTACCCAACGTGGAACCCAAGGGCTTCCTATGCGCCAAGCCCAATGCCAATACCTACTCCACATGTAGTCTCTGGAGCACCTTCACCCACGGTGCATGCTCACTTAGGTGACTTGGCAACATTAGCTCAAGCTATTGGTCGATCTATTGCTGAGAATATGCGTAACGCTCCTGATAGAGAGCCTAGAAGTAAGGCAGTACAAATAGCCAAGCTCACACAAAAATTTAGTGGAGACCTGGATGTGAAAAAGCATATCGAAGTGTTTGAACAAATATGCGATTCTCTAGGAGAACACAATGACCTACATAAGAGCAATGCTTTAAGCCTAACCTTAAGTGGAAAGGCTGGGGATTGGTATAGAACCCTAAGGGTGGAAGAAAAAACGATTTACCCTACTCTTAGGAGACTGTTCTTAAAAGAATACATATAAGAGAGAGTGCTTTGGGGTGTAGCCTCTCAGCTCCAGAAAGCCCAACGAGAGGAAGGAGAGTCGGTGAGAGACTTTATAAGTCGCTTGAA
Organism: Adiantum capillus-veneris; assembly: GCF_014529385.1. NCBI lineage: Eukaryota > Viridiplantae > Streptophyta > Polypodiopsida > Polypodiales > Pteridaceae > Adiantum > Adiantum capillus-veneris. Next base: position 77,753,116 of record NC_140955.1, on the reverse strand, counting down.
GCATTTGAATTCTCGTTGTAATCCAAATGAGCGCTTCAACAATAACCAATTGCTTGATATCTGAGATGACTTTAGCATATCTCACCAAGGCTATTCAAGAGAGTCTTAGAGACAATCGTGCTCCGCAAAACAATCATATGTATCCAAGAAGGGAGCAGCAATGGTGCTCAGTATGCTATGGACCGCATAGTACCAGTGAATGCCCTACTTTTAGAGTAAAATTCAATGGGAATTGCAATGCCTGTGGGAGGTATGGTCATCAAGCTAAGGATTGCATAGTATTTAAGCGTGCGATGGCCAATAGACCAACCTTAGCATGGACAGACACACCTCGAGTGCCTGCATTGATGCCGGCCCCACCTCTTGAACAAACAGCACAACACATGGTCCCTAGGGCCCAAAATGTTGTTCAAACAACACCCTTACCACCTCCAGTGCTAGGACCGCAACCACCACATCCAAGAATCACTTCTGTGAATCAAGTGGGTGGTGAGTCATCTATTTCTTGTTTGGAAGGCTATGAGGAAGATATAGATCCTAATATCGCCTATGGGATGGATGTGCTTGAAGAAAGTCCACAATACTACATGGAGGACTATTGGGGACAAGTCAAACCTGTATATCAAGGAGCTGCTCTTGCGGCAAGAGGCCAAAATATCAACTACACTGCTAAGAGACCACCTCTTCAATGCTATGAGTGTGGAGGTCCACATCGTGTAGCCGAGTGTCCTATAAGGCTACAAAAGAATGCCACACTAATGCAAACCAATCAAGCGAGCATGTCTACAATGCCGATACTCATGTGTAATCGATGTGGCATAGATCATTTGATTGCCCAATGTCCAAATAATCCAAATGCACCGAAGATCACGCCATTAAACTTGATTGAAGTTACCGCGGAGCCATCACCAAGTACACCCGTGGTACCAATAAACGTACTCACACAATCGATGCTCCAAAAACAAAATTATATTCTTGAGGAAAGAGACACGGCATCAATTGCCCGATCTCAGAAAACACGAAGAAAGAGATCGCAAAAAGCAGCGAAGTCAGACCCCAGTTCAAAGACCAACATAGGGACTGGTGATGACCCTGTATATATGAACGACGCTGAAGAAGATTCTGATTCAGGTGAAACCATGGAGGCCAAAACGACCACTAACATAGAAACCAACAAGGAAGATGTTCATGAGCCACAATGGCCAGGATCCAAAAAGAAGATAGGAACTTACCCAAACCCTACAGAGGAGATTGAGCGAGTCAAGCAATTAAGGAGTTTGATAGAAGATACCCAAAGGGATCTAGAACCAACACCTAGGAAGATCCAGATTACAGACACCGTGTTTCCTACGCAACAACAACCTCACCAAGTCCATAGACCCTTGGACATACCTAGTGTCATCCAAGAAGAAAGTGACTTAAAGTCATGGGAAAGTGGGCGTACTCACTTCTTGATGGAAAGAATGTTTACAGAGGGACTACCTAATCCTATCGAAGAAATGGAGATCCCATCTTCCCCACGTCAAGGGACTCAAGGCCAAAAGGTGCCGTTAAACATTGCCAAATTGATGGATTTCATGTCTTTAGAAGTTAGAACCACCATCATGTCCAAACTATATAAAGACCCTGAGCTAGTCTCAGCTCTTCGAGCCTTCCTCAATGGAGAACTAAAGTTTGGGATACCACAATTTTCACAGATGGATGGAGCTGGGGAGATGCCAATAGAGGAGGAATACATAGATCCACAACCCAACCTAGATGAGAACCTTGTTATAGAAATACCTGTTAACAAGTTGGGACAATACTTTGAGGGTGATGAATCCAATGTGACTATACCAATCACTACTAAGGGATTAACTGTGAAGGGAATCCTTGATGGTGGCGCTGGGGTTAGCATTGTGACTAAAAATTGCTGGGAAACTATGGGAAGACCTCACCTTGTGACCACAACCATAGTAGTGAAGATGGCCAATGGGTCTATTGTTAAACCTATTGGGATGCTAGAAGATCTCAAGATCAAGGTCTTTGGACATAAAATAAGGATTACCTTTATTGTTATGGATTTCTCCAAACACACTATGGCATCGGAGATGATCTTAGGACGTCCTTTCATGAGGGAAGCAAAAATGGTGCATGACTGGTCTAAAAACCATGTCTACTTGCAGTTCCAAGATTCTGTCATTCGAGTGGATCTTGTGACAGGTCGAGCACATCCTCTAAGAAACAGGTTTATAATCGATCATAGATCTGACACCACAGTTCACTCGGCCCCATTGCAGTATTGTTACACGTGTAAAGCGGACACTGATGTCGGGGAAGATTCTCCTTATATGGATGTACTACCTGGGATGACTGAGTCGGACAATGTGGATTGGGTCCGCCTAGCAGCAACCATAGATACTTGGGGAAATAGGGGGACGACCTAGGTAACACCTGAGGGGGATGAAATACCACCACTTGTACCCTTAAACATGCTAGAAGCAATGCATATAGCTTATGATGATCTACAAGATGAAAGTTTGACTGGCATTGAAACCAGTAGCGCCTCACAAGACTATAGCCCACACGATTTGGGGTCAGAATCATTGGTTGAAATTGACTCTGAGGACAAAGAATCTGAGTTAAATCTTAGTGCAAATGTGGGGACAAACCATTCATGGCCCAGTGGTAACCTAGATGATAATCTATCAAAGGGAGCAGAAGACACAAGTAGTGATTCAGCTAGTGAGTCTTCACTAGAAATCGACCGTAATCGAGAATTAAACAAGAAGAGTAAGAGATATAAGAGGCGACGATATCGAGCAAATGTGCGTGCTAGAATAAATGAAAAGAAATCTACCGCAGAATGGCTTAATTATATAGGTGCATGTGATGCTCATCGAAAGTTGGTAGATAACTAGGGTGAATACCTTCAAAGCGTTATGTGGTGTAGTCCACAACCCATTGACATCGCACAACTAGAGGCTACAGAGAAGCCAAAGTTGAGCCGTACCGTAAGGAGACGACAAAATCGAGAGTTAGCTTAACAACAAAAGGAATCAAAAGTTAAATCACAGTCCACAGAACAACAGGACCCCACAGACTTACACCCTGGACCTGAACATTTCAAATCCTATACCAGAGAGGAACGTAAGGTTGTGTATACAAAGGCTCAAAGAAAACCTATCGATGGGAGCAATGGAGTCGATGATGGTCCAGTGATATTTAAGGAAATAGAGTTAGCAGACCCAGGAGAAGAGTCTAAACCTATTTTTATTGCCCAAGATTTGACCGAGACTAAGGAGTGTGTACTTAAAGAACTTCTCAAGGAATTCAGGGATATATTTTCCTGGACTTATCATGATATGAAAGGTGTTCCACCTTCCGTGGTGCAGCACACAATCCCCATGAATAGCATGGCTAAACCAGTTCAGCAACGACCCTACCCAATGAATCCTAAATATGCAAAAATAATTCAAGAAGAAATTGAAAAGCTTGTGGAATGCGGATTCATACACCCTATTGAGCACTCAGAATGGGTGTCACCAATAGTGATTGTGCCAAAAAAGAATGGGAAACTTAGAGTGTGCGTGGATCTCAAGAAGGTCAATGCCGCCACTAGGAGGGACCATTACCCCTTGCCATATTCAGAACATGTGCTTGAAAGAGTTGCAGGGAAGGAAGCTTATATCTTTTTAGATGGGTACTCTGGCTACAATCAAATCACAATTGCGCTGGAGGACCAAGCTAAAACAGCCTTTATAACCGAATTTGGAGTGTTCGCATTTCGTGTTATGGCTTTTGGCTTAACCAATGCCCCGGCTACCTTTCAAAGATTAATAAACACTGCTTTTAGAGAATATTTGAGGGAGTTTTGTGAAGCTTTCTTAGATGACCTTTGAGTTTATTCCTCTTGGAAAGAACATCTATCATGCTTATGAAAAGTGTTTGAGAAGTGTAGATTGTATCGTATCTCCTTAAACCCTTTCAAATTCCAATTTTGGGTTAAACATGGAGTCATTTTAGGGCATATAGTGTCTAAAAATGGGATTTCCACAGATGAGAGAAAAATTAAAGCCATTGCAGAATTGCCACCACCTACAAACTATAAAGGAGTTCAAAGGTTCATGGGCCATGTTGGTTATTACCGACGGTTTATTTTAAACTTTGCCGAGATAGCTCGTCCTTTGTAGAAGCTTCTTATTGAGTTCCAATGGACTACAGAGTGTGACCATGCTTATGAGTCATTGAAAAAGACCTTGACTAGCACTCCTATTCTACGAGTGCCCGATTGGTATGTAATTTTTCATGTGCATATTGATGCATCGAACTTTGCTATTGGGTGTGTTCTAGCTCAACCAGGAGAACATAAACTGGACTACCCCATTAGCTTTGCAAGTCGTCAGTTGAATGATGCTGAAAGAAACTACACCACTACAGAGCGAGAAGGTTTAGGTATAATTTATGCAGTGAAGAAATTTCGCTACTACCTTCTGGCCAACAAGTTTGTGTTCTATGTTGATCATCAAGCCTTGTTGTATCTAGTAAATAAACCTTGTTCCACGGGAAGAATTACAAGATGGTTTTTAATTCTCCTTGAGTTTGATTTTACCATTGTGGTGAGACCTGGTAAAAGACATGTCATGGCTGATCATTTGTCTCGCATACCCAATGGGGAAGCCCTTACTGGAGTCGATGATGAATTGCCTGATACTTCTCTATTCCTAGTCGAAACCATACCTGAATGGAGTGAGAAGATTGTGAACTTTCTAGTTAATGGTTTTCCACCCAAAGAGCTTTGTAAGGACATAGCTCGAAAATTGTTAAAAGAATGTGAACCTTACTCTCTCATTGCAGGAACTCTCTACAGGCTAGGGAAGGATGATATTCTTAGACGTTGTGCCCGTGAGGATGAGTATTTATACATACTGCAAGAAGCCCACATGGGTATAGCCGGAGGACATTTCTCAGGGGAACTAACAGCTAGAAAGGTGTTGCAATCAGGCTATTGGTGGCCAACCTTATTTAAGGATGCATCACTTTTTGCAAAAGGATGTGATGAATTCCAACATTACAAGATCACACAACAAAAAGATAGGATGCCCTTACATCCTGTTAAAGTGACTCAACCATTTGAAAAATGGGGTTTAGACTTTGTAGGTCCAATTAGTCCGGCAGCTCGTAGCACTCAATCTTGATATATTATCGTTGCCACTGACTATGTGACAAAGTGGGCGGAAGCCAGGGCGACACATAAGGCCGATGCAAGGTCAACTGCCAAGTTTCTCTTTGAGAACATTATTACAAGATTTGGTTGTCCCTTTGAGATTGTGAGTGACAATGGTACTCATTTTATAAATGGAGTAATCAAAGAATTCAGTACTAACTTCATGATATCTCACCATAAGTCCACACCTTATTATCCACAAGCAAATGGCCAAGCTGAGAGCACCAATAAGACCTTAATCTCTATCTTAACCAAAATGGTGGAAGCTCATCGCACAGATTGGGATATAAAGCTTACATTAGCTCTATGGGCTTATCGTACTGCGTATAAAGTTGCTATTAAAACTGCACACCATTCAAGATGGTGTATGGCCAAGAAGCGGTTATGCCATGGGAGTTTGTCGTTCCTAGTCTTCGAGTAGCTTCTCAAGAAGGTTGGGATGGTAACCCCTTAGTTGAGCGATTATATATCCTTGAAAGGCTAGATGAAGAGAGGCAATTAGCTGTGCAAAATGCACTTGTGGAGAAAGATAGGAGGAAGAAATGGTTTGACCGTCATCTAAAGAACAAAGATATCAATGTTGGTGATAAAGTCCTTATGTATGGAGTGTGTAACGAAAAGAAAAAGTTGAAATATGCGGGAAAAGGACCATATAGAGTATGTGAGATCACCCCACAAGGAACCATTCGTGTGGAGACTCTTGATGGAGTTGAAACCATTGGATTCCTCAATGGGAGCAAATTTAAAAGATACTATGATCCTTTAAGCCAAGAGGAGTTGTGTGCCATCCATACAAAAAAGGTAGCCAAGGCACAAATAGAATTGAAGAAGATACAAGCTCAAGCTGAGGCTAAGGAGCGACAACAACGTATAAGACGAGAACGAGAGGCTAACCTTGGAGTCACACATGCATTCCACGTTGAAATCGACGAGGATTGGTTGGACTCTGACACACCTCTACGATACCCTATTGAGTTAAATAGTGCATATGGAAAAGTGCTATATAACGCCTTACTGGACACGGGTGCTAAATATAATCTGCTATCATATGGGGTGTGGTGTCAGTTAGGGAAGCCACCTCTATCTAAGAGTATTATCCAAGTCAAGGGTGTCAACAAGAAAAAAACTACGATTTTTGAAATCTGGCACACTTCTGTCAGCTATGACAATGGGGTTGTAGCTCAAGACTTTTTGGTCATGCATACTGGAACTATGGAGGGTAATATAAACATAGGACGCATGTGGATGATAGCCACCAACTGCACTATTGATTGGGGGACAGGGGGTGTCACAACACAGAAACCAACATACCGCTGCCACACAAGCCATAGTCCTTGAGATATTGCCTCTTAAGGAAATAAAACCCAAAACATTGCATGTCCAAGAGGTTGAACCATATGTCCCCATAGCCCAACTCTCTAGAGCTTCAACTGATGTAGTTGAAAGAAAGCTTGAGATACACAAGAACCATCCTAATATAACAAAGAAAACATACAAGTGGGTCCCTAAAGCTTCTTTAGCGACCATGGTGGATGCTAAAAAACAAAAGCCTTGTAGGAAACGTACCACTCGCTCCAAGAAAAGTAAGATAACATGGCGTTGGATTCCTTAACGACTATTGGAAGCCCAAGGATACTATCAAGGAAATGATCAAATTTGGGTGCCAAAACGTAGATTGTGTTCTTACCTATCACCTGACCCATGTGAGCCCAATCCCGTAGCTCCAAAACGAATCGACGATTGAGGAAAGAAAAAAATCACAGAATGCTACACACCCGCTCCAGAGCTAGTCTGGGTACCGAAGAAAGAACGATTTGTTCCACCTAGCTCAGGAAGGGGGGAGTCCCATGAAGCTTCTAGCTCCTCATGTAATGCATCCATAGAGGTAAAAGCTTCTCCACAGGCTCAACCTATAATAGTGGACCTCCATAAAGCTACAAAGGAATCCACACCTCCCAGTGTTCAAGAATCACCTAATGAACCACTTCAAGTTTGATCCTGGGAGAGTACCTTACCACCCTTGCAACTCGATGAGGCACCTAAGGTAAGAGAAAACTACTGGCAAAACTCCTCACCACTTCAAGTTCGATCCTGGGAGAGTACCTTACCACCCTTGCAACTCGATGAGGCACCTAAGGTAAGAGAAAACTACTGGCAAAAATCCTCACCTATTACCAACTGGAACGATTGGTTTCAAAGGGTGACGAGCACATTTTAAACGGCATGATCTACCCAAGGAAGGGGGGAGTGTTTGCTGACATCCATCATTCACTTGCTTCCCTCTCAACCTTCCTCCCTGACCTCTCAATCTCCCAATCTTAGGGAATGTACATATAAAGCCTTATAGTAGTTCTAGCAAACAAACAAAAAAAGTTTTTTTTTTAAAAAAAGAAAGAAAGTAAAAGAGCAAGAGCGACTAGCAACGAGAGAGCACCCTATCAGATCCTACACATAAGTCTAAATTCACCATGTCACATCAAGCAACACACAAAAACAACTCATGTTTTAAAGACCTAACCAAATCTATCTGTATTCTCAGATATGGCTAGTTCACCAGAGGCATGCGCTTTTATTTTTTATGAAAGGTACCCTTTTTCCTTTTCTCAAGTGTTTCACATCTGCTACCCTGTACTTTCTTGCGAATGGGATTTGGTAGAGAGACTTGCACGTGAGAGAAATTTTGAGGAGTTAGAATGGCTGATACGTCTATAGATAACTAGTGATCCCTACCCAGTAGCGAATGTTTCTCCGGTGGCACATGCTTATTCTTTTGCACAGGATGAGTATCCACGCATCGCGAGGTTCTTGATTAACACGCTTGCGCAATAGGATGATGAAGAAGAAATAATAGAGACCGAGGAAGAATATGGCCTCACGAAAAATGATTTCGTTTATCTAGATGATGAGGATAGAGGCCTAGCTTTAGGGTGGCCAGCCGGTTTATATAATATCCTCTTTCCTTGATTCTAAAAGGGATGATAGATAGGTAGGTTAGGGGTCTGGATTGTGTTTTGAGTTTGTTTTCTAGGAGTTTTAATTTTTTCACACTAACATGCCTCCTAGAGGTATAGTGCTTGTTTTTTGGATGTGTTAGGTAGGACTTATATGGATCTCCATCCACATGGCTGAGGACATCTGCTTCGACAAAATGAGCAACTCCATACCTCCAGGTGTACTACTTTCCATGATTCATGTTGGTGGATATGTATAATTGCTAATAATGATTTTTCATGGTTTGTTTGAGTGCAATAGTTATGTTTGTTATCTGCCATTATAGATGTATAAATTTGTTTTTGCTTAAGTTGATGGAACTAGAGTTTAATCTTATGGATGAGCCTTGAGATTAGGAGACCGTGACTTTAGGTTAACTCATTTACTTGACCACTAGGCCTAGCTGATAAAATTATCTGAGTATTTGAGACCTTAGGAATGTTTAAGACATAGAGAAGCTTGCTCACTTAAACAACAAAAACACTAGTGAGAATACAAAGGAAATGGAAGCAAAAAACATAAGTGCCACAAATGAAAAATCTAATGCTGGAAGAGAAATCCTGGCTTGATTTGGAACTTCACTCACATGTATTGTCTATGGTACTAGAGCCCTAGAGGTTCCCAGTGTGGGCGCTTTTCTTTGAGAAGCAAAAAGCCCTGGACATACAAAATAAGCACACACGTCAAATGATTGTGAACCAAAGTAAAAAAGAGAAAAAGAAAAAAATGAATGACATTTAAAAGACTTCCATCGAGCTTACAGTTAACATTTCAAGCTTTTGTTTGCAGTTGTGAAAGCTAGTTGGCTAATCAAAGCTAAAAAACACAATTAGGGAATCTTGTCTTTAGATAATCTTCTTAGCTTAACTAGTACTAGAGTAGTTGTTTAAACCTTAGTCATAGCTAACTAATTGATAGACTCACCCATAAGCCCAAAACTCTTGATTAATTAATTTACTCAAAGTGCGATTTATTTTTCCTTAATGGCAGTCTAACATTTTATAAATCTTGCATTTACTCATTTCCACATGTACTTTACATTCCCCTCATGATTTATGGCCATATAATTCCGCTTGTTGAAACAGTGACTTTGCCTTGCAGATTCAAATCCAGATGCTCTACAACATGGACATAACAAGCTTCAACTCAATAGCTTCCGAGGACGGAATCTACATCAGGAAGGGGGGTATGTTAACCCTCATGGCTCACGGACACCCTCTTACCTACGACGGACATTGTATTATTTATTTGGTAGAGTCAGGTACCGGGCTTGTCGGTCCAATAGGAAAAGGGTAAGAGTGATTGCCGATGAGAGGCGCACTCTAACTGGAACATTCAAGGGATTAGTTGGCTAAGCATGGGCGCCCAAGTGTGAATGGGGCGAGCTCATATAAAAGTCAACTAAACCTAAAATTCACTCATTCTCTCATTTGTGCAATAGAAGAGTGCTCTTGCTCCATCTCCATCTCCATCTTCTTCTTCTTCACCTCCTTGTGTATGTGTGTATGAGAGAGAGAGAGAGAGAGAGAGAGAGAGAGAGAGAGAGTGTGGGCGATCGAGCATTATGAAGGCACGACGGCAGCGACCATGTGAAGCGGCCGCTCCTTCTTCGCGGTGAGGAATCCTCCACGAAGCAAGCGTAGAGCGGTGAGTGACACACCATCGCCTTCTTTGAGCTTACTAGTTTAAGATTGCTGTGTGCTTGGAGCCATTTTTTGTGTGCTTGGAGCCATTTGTGGCTCGCACACGGTGTATCGGCAAGTTCCTTGCATTGACACGTGCGACATACGCGCACAGCTTGCATCAGTTTTGTCTTGTTTGGCATGTTTGTGGCGCCCTTTATCGGAGGAAGGTCCTCCATGTGGTAGGTGGGGATCCTTCTGTGGCATCCTTTGTTGAGTCCTATCATGATATGTTAGACATTTTTGAGAAGTGGCTCCCCTGTTAGCTGGACTTATGTGTTGATGGTTCTCTTACTAATATGGTGATAGCTAAGGTCTCTTTGGTTGGTGTGGTCAAGCTATTTGATGCCATAGCTCATGTTGAGCATGGCTACCCTTGTAATTTTTTTTGTTATATAATATATATCTACTACTCACAATTGTGAGTGCTGCAAAAAACAAAAAATGTAGGGTTACTTGATGTGGTTCTCAAAGAATTAGCATTTGTAAATTCTAGTTTTGAAGATATTTCCTACAAGGTAAGTTTGGCACCTCTTCGATGGATAAGCAAATATGGGCTCTAGAATGTTTAAAAGTCTAGATGGATACTTTGATCATTGCACTAATATTTCTTTGATAGTAAGTTTTAGGTGCTAAGTACTCTTTTGACTTCAAAAGTACAGCTTTGATGAGTAATAATTCCTTGCTTGGAGAAACTTGAATATGGCTCTTCGAAAAAAGGAATTCTAATTTAATTTGCTAAGCATTACCTTTGTAAGTTGGGAATACCAAACCATTTTTTACTAGGTTTGGATTCTTGAGTATGAGGTTGCTAACCACCTTGATTGCCAATCACTAACTGTTATTGCCTGGAGTAACTCATTGGATTTTCATTGCAACCAGGCAAGTGGAAAAGGATTCAAAACAATACAATATTTTTAAAATAACAATACTTTTGAAAAGGATTCAAAACAAAACAATACCATTAAAGTCGAGTAAGTGATTAAAGTAAAAACTAAAATATTTGAATAATTATTTAGGTATTTTTGAAAGATTTAAATTACTTATACACATGTAGGACAATAGCTAGTCTAAAAAATTTTAAGTAAGACATGGATAACAATTGATAGGTTCTTTGACACCTGCCATACGTTGCCAAGCCTTACAAAGTCTGTTGTCTCGTCTATATAATCATACTACTGGGTCTACTCTTGTATCTATTAATTAATTAAGCTCCAAGATTCCATATGTAGTAACAATCCAAAAGCAAAAGTGCCTTTGTCCTTCGTTCTCACGTAGCTTCCATGCTGTCAGTCGCTTGGACATACACATTCCTGCGTCTCATCTACCATCGCAGAGATGTCGCGCAGAGGGTTGCCCGTGCCCAATAGAACTCCTTCGAGCTCCGAAGAGGGTGCCATTGCTGCAGTGTCTGCTGCAGGATGTCACGCACTGGCCCTCTCTCTCTCTCTCTCTCTCTCTCTCTCTCTCTCTCTCTCTCTCTCAAACTCTGCCCATCTTGCGTTTCGCAATAGCAGCATAACACGCAGCGATGCATTGCATCGAATCAGAGAAAGAAAATCTCTCTCTCCATCCTCGGTCCTTGCAACGCTGGCATCTCTCCCTCCCTCTCCCTCCTCCATGCACCATATTCGCTTTTTATTATGCTCCAAGCCAGCTCCGCTACCTGTCATGCAGCGAGACAGTGCAGGCGAAGAAAATATCTCTCCCCCTCTCTGCTCTCACCTTTACGACTGTCCCTAAAAAATGTCAAATTCTCCTTTTCTGTCCTTCACTTGCTCCGTCACCGCACTCAACTTTTCCTTCAAACTAAAAAGGGGATCTTTGCAGATTCCTATCAAAACTAACGAAAAAGTAGTTTTGGGGACCTAAATGGATATAGACAAGGCTCATTTTTGAAGGGTGACCCTAATCATTCATTTGAAAGGTAAATTTTTACCTATCTTTCATTAAGCTATATTTAGGCAAAAATTAGAAGGGCTACTCAAAGATTTTTCAATATTCTATCCTTCTTTCGAAGGGTAAAAATATTTTTGCCTTTCACTGAAGGATAAAAGTGCCTCCGAAGGGCGTCGAAGCCTTCAAAAATTAGGCCTGGATATAGATGAAAATTCTATATTTGCTTAAGGATGTTTAGCTTTGCTACAATTCGCTTGAAGATGAAGGCTTATTTCATCCTCCTAAAATGTTGTAGTCCTTATGTATAGGATAACTGAAATGTTATTTCATTGTGATCGTATTGTACAAGATTGACTCAAAGACAGAATCAATTTTATGCAAACCACCTTTTTCATATCTAAATCTAGTTGTCAATATGTTCTTTTGTCTATAAGAGTTATCTTAATATCATCATCCCCCCCCCCAAAACCCCACACACACACACACACCCACACACCCTACAAATGACAAAATAAACATTGTATTATATATTATGTATTATGATGGTTCTCGACATGGAGTATGCTTTCCAACCTTTTTCAAGAAGGTAGATTGTTAGCTAAACACTACAATGTACCTAAAAACTTATACGGTCGTATATTTGTCTAAGCATCCTCATTTCTTTGAGTTTATAACCACAATCATAGATCTAAGTCCTCACCATGTGCATGAAAAAAAGTATTATTACCCTTGGGATCTCATTTGCAATAACTCACATGCACGTTCATAGATATCTTACATTGGTTCACCTACACCTCTTCAATGCAAGGCATGGTCTCTCTCTCTCTCTCTCTCTCTCTCTCTCTCTCTCTCTCTCTCTCTCTCTCTCTCACTCACACACACACACACACACACACACACACACACACACACACGTAGCGAGACCTAGCCTCCTCTCTGCGCGCTCCCCACCAGGCTGTAGGGCAGCGCCTGGCTGGGGGGTTAACCCAGCCCTGCCCTCCCCTCCAACACAAGAAGGGCTCTGCCCTCCATTCCCCCATATTCATACCAAGGCCCAATAGACTCTGCCGACAGGTCTGCGAGGAGACAGGTTTGCGAGGAGACAGGTCTGCGAGGGGGCAGTGTGAGGAGTTTTTTCCACTGGCTTCTTCAAGCCATCGTAAGGATCATAACCGGCTACCGACTTGGGCTTGGTGATGACCTAAGCATATCTTGGATTATCTCGGCTTGCCTTGCAAAGAACAACACCGGGGTTCCCACCCTCTTGCAGAGGACACCATTATGCCCAAGATACCAACAGAATCGCAACAAGCCTCACAGCTCACAGGTGGCATGTTTACCTTTGGCACACCAGCATCTCGTCCACTGAGCTTTCTCGTTGTGGCCGCTGCCCCTCAAAAGGACCCCTCCGCCCGCAAAAAAACAAGAATATCGGCTCTCGAAGCTCAGATCCAAGTCCTCATAGAGGAGAATGCAGCCCTCAAGCAACGGTTACACAAACTCAAGAGCTCGCAAGAAGCGGAGAGTCAAACCTTTCTTGCAAAGGCACAGGAGATTGAAGCCTCCCTCGTCGAGGTCACAGTTGTTCAAAAGAAATTCCATGAGGTAACACATGGAACTACAAAGAAGATCGACACCAAAATACAGGCGACCTTTCAAGAACGCCAACTGCAAGAATCTCTCGCCTTCAAAGTGAGAATTGGGGGACTTCCATCGGCTTGGTGCACTAATAAAGACACACTAGAAGAGGCGATCGCCAAGCTCAACGACATCCTCCAACCAATCACCATCGAGCCCAACACCGCCTCTTGGATCAACGACACAAACAGACGTGTGCCACTTGAACACTGCATCATCACTTTCAAGGCAAAAGAGGAGCGGATGAAGCTATTACGCCAATCCCGCCTCCTCAAGGGAACCAAGCTTTGGATAGCACAGGAATTGACTACCAACCAGCTGAAAGTCAAGGCAAGCGAGCTCAAGAAGATACACAAAGCCCACAAGCAAGGCAAATGGGCGGTCTACGGGGTGGTAAAGCGGTCATCCAAGAGTTTCTAACTCCTAAAATGACGCCTCCATCCCTTCACCCCTCTTAGTTTTTTTCCCGTTAGTTTTATACTATTTTCTTTTACCCTATCAATAGTCTTTCAGACCTTAATTGATTTGTATCCCACGCCTTCACTCAAAGGAATTGCTGTACTATTTTTTTGTTTTGGTCTCATAGGTCATATCTGACCTATGGGACGATAAATCAATCTATCTCTTTCTCTCTCTCTCTCTCTCTCTCTCTCTCTCTCTCTCTCTCTCTCTCTCACACACACACACACACACACACACACACACACACACACAGTGTTACTTTAGTACTCTTGGTTTTCTTTTTAAAATTAGCTTACTTTTAAGATAGACCACACATAGACCTAGCCCTTCTTTCGGGACCTGTTGGGGGTGGTTTATATATATATTTTCTGGCAATGATAAACACACACACACAATTCTTTACCTGGGACAGCTTAATTACTTGAGATCCTACTTAAATCCACTACCGTATGTCATCACCATGGGGCATAGCCCTTGTAGTTAACCTATGAACTGTGTAGTGTTACTACCTCTAGCGTGGCCGAGCGTGAATACATTCGGGGGTTCCTCTTCATTACACCTCGAAGGCGACCTCACCATCCCCGCTGTGGATCTCCCCACTCATGGATATCTGCGTGCCAAACAGGGAAACCACCCTCATTCCTTCCTCTATTTAAAAGGTGAGGGCGCATCTTTTCCCCTCACTTAGCTCTGTTTGTGTTCATTATTTTGCATCAAGCGACTGGGTGATTGTTTCTACATGGAGCTCTCAACTCAAATAACACAGGTAAGCGGTGTTTTTTTACTATATGGCAATATTGGTGATGCTATTTCATAAGGCATGACACTTTAGTGAAAATTCTGTGGTATCAAGGAATGTTACAAAAGGGTATATCCTCCACGAATGATTTAAACCCCACTTGGGGGGTTCTGATATGTTTTTAATGCGATGTTTCTGTTGTTGAATCTTATTGGGTATTTTCTGTGATAATTGGTGTTGTCGACTGATGATGCAAACTGTTTCTATGGATGGACCACTTGTTTTGGTTAGGGATTTTTGTACTCTGGGTATTAGTGCATGCATACTTGCTCACTAAGTTGCTTGCAGACTGTTGGTACTTTTTGGGTATGGCTCTGTATCTGGTTAAAACCATGTTTATTCACTAAATTGGCAAGAATGGAAGGAATGTTTTTCCGTTTACTTTGGCTTTTGGAAAAGGGTTTTTCTGCCGCATTACTGTACTTTGCTGGCAGTTATCGAGCCTACCACTGGGTGGGTCATTGAGTATCAAGAAATAGTTGCGGTGTTCTTTGTGATACAATGGGTTTTTTTCACACTATTAGTGTACCATCCAATTGCCCTGACTGGCCCTAAGAATGGCGTCGCCATGGTTACTTACAAAGATTTGAGATGTTTTTTGCGCACTAACTGTGTAGTTACACATATAGACGGTGATATCTCTCGTACCGTTTTGGTTCTTAAAACAAATAAACAAGGGTGTTTAATAAAAAAACCCGCTATGCCCTATTGCACACCATGGCAATTCTGGGTCTTTACATAGCTAAAATAAGGGTTTATATTTTTGTTTTCTTCATTTAGCTCCGATAGAGGTTTCTCTTTTTTAGCTTTGGATAGTAACACTCTAAAATAATATAGCTCTCTTTTAGAAAAAAAAAAAACTTCTATGCTTGGTTTTAACAATGCTCCTTGGCATTTGGATGTGAAATACATTGAAAATGATGAAACAAATGGAGGGATAAAGTATAGTCCATTCACAAAGTTAGGTATCTAACCTCTAAACAAATTTTAATACTTTAAAACCAGAATTGAAGTTTCTGCTTTGAATGGTACTTTCATAAACCGACGCTTTGAATGGTACTTTCATAAGGAAAAAAGTAAAAGGGGATGTTTTTGACACTTGAATTGGAAGGAGTCATGGCCTTCTAATCAAAATGATACATTTTTTAATGGAGAAAAGGGAAGCATGTATATATTTTTCAAAACCATACTATGGACTTAGCTTGTAAAGTCATAAAAAAAAGTTTGTAAGATGGACATGGATAACAACCGGTGTGGTCCATTGATACCTGTAAAACACATTCAAGGCTAACTAAATTGTTTTTTTGTTTGGATGGATGTAGGTAAGGACTCTATCTTATCTTGGAAGTTTTTTTTTTTACTTTGGCAAGCTGTCCTACACTGGATGGAACACTCACTTATGATTTGGGAAGTTCTTTTACTATCTATATACTGAAAGGGGACCTCTTTCCTACAAACATTATACTTAAATAATTCTAATACTGAGTTGTTTTGTAATTATCTATTCTTTGTTCCATTGCAGTTGTCGTTTGAATGTAAAAGTTCAATGATGTCTTATTATCTAAGATAGCTACACACACATATACACACACACACACACACATTGGTAGTAGTTGTAGTCTCTTATGTGGCCTGGTTCATTCACCTAAGGCATCATCAATCTTATTGGAGTATCATCATGGTCATCTACATAATACTCACAGGCCGTTATGGCATGGGAGATGCTCTCAAAGGCACACACTAGGTATAGATGCACATAAAAGAACAAAGGGACATGCCCCTCTCATTGATTGTGGGTATGACAGCTCGCTAGCACCGACCTTTGAGTCACATGATGCAAGTGATATTGAGGGCATAGTGACGTGCACACCTTCTACGGCAAAGCTATGGAGCAATAGGTAGGTGCTTTGGCAACTACTTAGAATAGTTAAAGTTTATTGGTATTGTTAATAAGTATACAATTTTTAGAAATAAACATACATAAATATCTATCTTGTTTCATTAATGTCTTCCTCTTATGTGATTGTAAGCTGCAATCACCGTTATTATGCATTAGGAAAGATAGTAGAGTGTTAGAGATCTGTTGACTAGTTGATACCTTATGACAAACTGTGTCATGATGGACCCTTTAAAATTTATAGATGTAAAACAATAAACTGTATAAACAAATTGTGGATGCTTTAGAGTAAGAAACACTACAAGATGTCTTTTGAAAGATTTAAGTTTGCACCAAAACTTATGCTCTTTACATTTGAGAGAATCTGTGGCATGATACTCCATACATAACAATTATGTTGTTAGCAAGGGTGGTTATGTAGTAGTTATCACTTGGAAGGGCATCTGGCTTTGATTTTGGAATTCAATTTGTAGTTGGTTAACAACGACTGGCTTTGATGACAATGGCATCTCACTCAATAACATTTTCACAAATTTAAAAACTACTTGGCTGACACAAGGTAGAGATTTAAGCTTTTTGGCATGAATAGCCTCTGTCCTCTACAGAGGCTAGAAGCTTTTGCCTTGGTTTCATTGGATGGCGTTGATAATGGGTCTACTTCTTTGACATACAACTTTTTTTTAATATACGAAATACATGTTGATTATGTTACTGAGGCCTCAAACCTCCCCTGGAGGGTCTCATTGAGAGATGGCACATATTGATTTTTTTTTTTGGAAAAATTGTTCGAATTTTAAATGAGACTTTGACCGATTTTGGTTAGATTGCTTACATTGGTCTTTTAGCCTAAAAATGATACTCTTTGGCATTGGTTTCATTGGATGGTATTGGGAATGGCTCCACTTCTTTGACATACAACTAATTTTGATATGTTGAATACTTGTTGTTTATGTTACTGAAGCCTCAACATGGAGGGTCTCATGGAGAGATGGCATATACTAGATTTTTTTTCAAAAATTGCTCGAATTTCAAATGAGGCTCTACCTAATTTTGGTCAGATTTCTTACATTGGTATTTTATCCTTGCTTTCATATGGTTCTATTTCTTTGACATATAGCTTATTCAATTAGGTGTAGAAAATCTGTACAAACTCCGTACAGAGAACATTGAGAACGATGGTGATGATTTTTTTTGGAGAAATTTTTGAATTACAAATACAATATTGATAGATGATTTGTGGGGCCCCTTTCCCTAGTATCATGATATTCATTCTTTTGGGTAGAAAGTTAGAATAAAGAAATTATACTTTTTGTCTCTGGGCTTGATGCTTGACACTAAGTTGACAAACGCATCTCTTCACCTAGATTCAATTACTAATTTAAGGTTTTCTATATTTAGGGGGGCATGTATAGACCCTTAGCAGAGGTTTGCAAGGAAAATTGAAAATGGCTCAAGCTATAAACTAAATACAAGACTGCATATATGGCTATCTACTTAATATGTTATTAGAATATTGAATTGTTTGCACTTTTCTCAAGTTGATTTGTTGCTTGGGTGTCACATGATTTACAAAATTAGCTCATTGTTAATGCTTAGGGTGGGTTGCAGGCTATGTCGATAGGTGTGAAATGGATTACAAATGGTATACCTTGGGACTAAGTGACACCCATATTAAATGTGGGGTGGGATCGACGATCCGGGTTGAGGGGCAAGATCTCGAGGCGCACTAAACACGGCCGTACAAAAAACGAGGCACAATAAACTCGGCCAGCGAAAAAAATGAGACGCGTTGCTGGGTTTTGAACTGGTGGCCTCGCAATCCAGGTTGAGGGTCGCATGGGCTAACCACTTCACCCACATGCGCATCATGTATGTCTAGGCGTTTTTATGGCTTTATATTGTGAGGTGATATGCATTTTCCAGGCTGTCCAGGTTTAGTGCCCGTTCAGGTTTAGTTTTTGAGTTGACTGATGTGGTTGCGATCTCCTCTGCTTTCGCACATGAGCTTCTTTGCCTTTGATCCCATTGCCTCCCCCTCCTAAATATGGGTGTTACTTAGTCCTGAGGCCTACAATATGCATAAACATAGTCAGTTCTAGCTTAATGTTGTTGTATGAATGCATGTAACAACTAGATCTTTCTCCTTGTAGGTGTGGTGGAGGTTCTTCTCGAGGACTCGACACATATGATTATAATAAGAAGATTTTATGTAATTGGTTTTGTAATAGTCAAAGGTCAAAATTTGAATCTACATGTCATGTAGTGACTATTGGGTGTAGTCTGGTGCATATGTTAAAACTAAAACAAGGTTATGTAGAAGAATTTTTTCTACACTCTTACGTTAACTTCATTTTATTTATCGTTATTTAATCTACTAATTCATACAATTTCTTAAGTATGGCTCAATTACGAAGGGATTTCTATACATAAACACACACACTCGCTCACCTATATATGCTCGCACCAATCATAGGAGCCACGAGGGGTCACTTGTTGCATACTCTATAGTTAGAGCTGCATCCACAGAGTAGGAGAAGGGTTGCGGCACATTGTATTGGCATGCACTGTAAGTGCCACATAGTAGTCCCACTATAGGTGCTCGGATTGGACATACAACTTCTTTACAAGGCTTCTTGGAAGCAATTTATCAACTGCAGCATGTTGGATTGCAAATCCTTTTTTCGTAAGCGCCTCGAATGCAATCAATGGAAATGGAAAAAGAAGGACTAGAAAAGTCACTTGCACTCCATGGTAAAATTCCACTACTTTAAAGTTTGTTGTAGCATTAGGACAAAGCTCTCAAAGCACTGTAGCCAATCAATGGGACCTCAAGCTTTTTACGCAATGACAATCTTGAATCTCGTAACCCTATGGTGAGACGAGGCTCTTAAGACACGTCTCATGGTTATAGATTTCATATTTCCCTTGCACTGCAATGTACACGTTACTTCGTGTAAACTTGCCATTTTCTCCCACATGAGAAAGTGCAAGATTTGACATCCAAAAGCAACTTGGCACGCTTTTCCCTTGATCTTTGTCAAGTGGTTGGTGATGGAGCTCACGTCATGAATAGTGAAAGTTAGTGTCATTGTTGTTTTACTGGTCATGGTTGTGATGTTCTTTACTAAGCTAGGAAAAGTAACTTCCAAATTTAGCAAAGCAAATTTATACAAATAGCAAAGTAGGAACTGGCCAAAATACTCGCTTCATTGGCCATA
This sequence comes from Adiantum capillus-veneris, assembly GCF_014529385.1. Classification (NCBI taxonomy): domain Eukaryota; kingdom Viridiplantae; phylum Streptophyta; class Polypodiopsida; order Polypodiales; family Pteridaceae; genus Adiantum; species Adiantum capillus-veneris. The sequence continues at coordinate 77,733,324 of NC_140955.1, read as the reverse complement.
TAAATTGCGGTTTGCTCTTGTGTTTAGCTCCATTGATGTTTTCGTCACTAATCATTAAATGCATCAAGTGCCACTCCTTGGCAACTTTACAGAGTCCATAAAGAGCTTTGTTATTAATGTAGAACATCGACAAGAGCAAAAGGCAATCGTGGAGATTGCTAAAGAGCTTCAAGCTCAATAATCCTACATCTAGAGACTCCAACTTCATTAAATGTCTCCATTTTGAAGCTTTTGTGCCTTTGATGAGGTGGTCAAGTAGATAAAACCTAAGCTAATCAAGTTAGTAGAAGCAAAGCCTCACTATGGGTGACCCTTTTTTGGAGCTTCTTTAGAATCTCTTTTCTTATGTAGAAGGAAGAAAGTGCTTCTTACTCTCTTCTAGTAAGTACTTCTTGCACTCCATCAACTTTTTAGTGAGTCATGACTTTCAAAATTCAAAGTGATAAGGACTTTCTTTGTAGAGCACATACGAGATGAGTGCACGAATTGGTAGGTTAGACTTTGGTTCATTGTCAATTACAAGAAAATATAGGTGCAATCTATTTATGAAAGGTGACACTTGGTTTCATAGCCAAGTCTTGGAGGTGTTTCTTATCCATTCTAATGAGCATAAACTACATAACAAGATAATTGTCCATTCTAAACAAGCATATGCAGATAACAAGATCAAATATAACAAGCAAGATTTCATATCAATCACAATGAAAAGATCCATGGTCATCTTTGCTTTTCATGTCCCTAGAGGTTAGGGAACATTGAAGTACCAACTTTAAGTAGTAGTTGAAAAGCCACAATGGCCTATATACGACCACGAGAAACAAGTGTGTGTGACCCACTACTCATTGTCTCTCTTTACAAAAATTTCAAAAAATGGCCTACATATACAAACTATCACACAATGGCCTACATATAGGGTAAAGGGGCTAATTAAAAGCTGCCCCCTTTAGACGGACGCATCAACTTCCAACATTATCACTATTTTCACCCAGTTGCGGGATACCGAACGACCAACGTTGGGTCAAGTACATGAGTTGCTCAATCAATCAAGGTTGCACGATTTGTGCTCGAACACTGCTGGCAGAAATGGCACATTATACCCCATTGACATGGCTTGTCATTCAAGGTCGATTTTGTTACACACAAAATGTTCGCCGTTGTTTGTGTGTCGCGTGCGGATCTCTGTCAATGTTATAATTTTTATTGCTTGGCAAGCGATCTATTGTTTGCATTCCTCCAAGCAAAAATTGGTGAAGCTTGCAGTCAGACAATCACATCTCTCCTTAGTTGGCCTTGTACAGGCTCCTTTACCCTACAAAAGACAACCCTTAGGTTGGGTTCAGACTGCCCACCCTAGCAAGATCCACAGGAATGTTGCATGGATGTGGCAAAACATGGTTCTCTCGAGAAAGCATCAGCTATTTCTGGAACCACCATTCATGTGCGTGGCTTGCAACCCTTGAACGCTTCAAGCTTCCATGCACTTTTCAGCATCCATTGCGGGGAGGAGTCCAACATTCGACCTTGAGAGCTTCTAGCCACTCGGGCCCCACTGCTTGCTATGAAATTGCATATCCCTAGGGTGTGAATTTCAGAGACTCAAGAAGGAGCTCACCTCACAGCTACATGGACGTAGTCTAAACTTGCCCTTAGTTCCAATGTTCGCCAAAAACTAGAATATAGTGAACTTTCAACCGACTAAAATAGCAAAATCCTCGCTAAATTTTGAGCTTGCCTTCAAGAAAACCGAAAAACTTTACAAGTTTTAGTGTAAAATACTAGTAAGTGGTTCAAATTTTGACCTAAAGACCGGATGAGTTTAAAGCGTGCCTTTATTCTCTTCGGTTAGGGAAAATGGTTTTGGCAAGCTGTGCTTAGTTCATGCCTTTCGTGCAAGAAACAACAAGATTTTTTTTTTTTGCGATCATTAACTTGCTATATGGCACCAATCGACAAGCTTTATCCAACGGTCCACAATTGCTCCCAAGATGCAGTGCTTTACCAAGGCTTATTCCCGATGAAATTGTAGGCCTAGGTGTCCCAAAAAGCGAAGCCCCTATTCATTCTCCTTACTTTCCAAACAAGCCAATATAATTGATGTTATAGTTTTTGGTTGGGTCACCACGTTCACGTTAGATTCTTGTGGGGCTCCCAAAATGTCCATCTTTCTCCTCTCTCTCCTTGTTGTTGAAGGTTCAACTTCTTTTGAATGACACCCTTCATGCCATCTCATCAATATACCATTGTCAATAAGAATGGGAACTATGAGCTAAGTTGTCAACATTGCTCATGCTAGGTACTATACAACACCTGTCTTCTTAAGAATAGTGCTAGTGGTTGGTATGACTCTCTTATAATTACATAATCACATGTGCAATTGAAAGCAGGGACACTTTTGGAAGTATTTAATAACAAGGACTTTACTGACAAATGCATATTTGTCTTGCATATATTGAATACCGTTGAAACAAGGTGAATGCTTTTTGGCCATACGCCATGAATACTGCACAAAAGGAGAAGGTTGCCCATCAATAACTATGCTAGGTGGATAATTTTATCATAAAAACAATTGGGAAGGTTCACATTGGCATTCTAAAACCATTTAAAATAAAATTAGTTGATAATAAGAAAGTATAGTTGTGGCAAATGGCTATCTAGGGTTTGTGTTGCCACCTACGATCACGATGGCAACTATTGTGCTTAGCTTGCAAGGGGATTGGAGCAAGGATGCTCGTGGGAGTTGCCTACGATAGGAGGTGTGTACAAGCCTTAGAGGATTTGGATATGCTTGATGGAGTTGCCTTGGGGGGATTGAGGATTGGCTCAAGAGGGGGGCACCTGATTGAAATCTACTTGCAGGTCTTGTGCAGGATGTAGGGCCCTTTTTTGGCAACGAGAGAGGTCCTCCCTCCCAGATCTGCAAGGGGAGGTAAAGGAGGCCAGGTTTCATACAGACCGATCGGTTCCTACTCGTGGGTGTCTGATGTCTGTGGCAAACACTTGGTGCTCGGTGGCACGTCAAGTGGGGGTCCTTGATGGGGCATGGCTTCCCACAATAGCTTGCAGTTTCTATCTTTTGTCTTTGACCAAGCTCTGAAATGGTTTACCCAAAAGCTTGGCGTGGAACATCTTGCTCTTCTTGTTTTTGGTTGTGGCTCTTGGGCGGCCATTAACTGAGTGCTTGAAGTCCTCCTCTACATGCATAGCTTGATAGTATGTTTTTTTTAATGCTATAGAAACTATGATCCTCGATGGGTGGGCTATGGTATACTGTTGTTCTTGACATCTATGTGGAACTATTGGTGTCTTGGCTTGATTTGTACAAGACCTGCTCTGTAACTCTTTTTGAGTAGTTAATATAATTTAACTCATATTTGTGAGCTGCAAAATATAATTTTTTTATAAAAATCACTTTATGTACCTATGTAAAGCTGTGAAATGAAAGCACATTGACAAACTAAATCCTTTTTTTTGCAGAACTCACAATGATGAGTGGATTATACCAACATGACCATAAAGATTACATCCCGATTACATGTTCATGCCGAGCCATGACGTCTCCCAACAACCAAGGATACATCGGTTGACAGGCGAACCACCCCATGACATTGAGAAGGGCCCTTGAGAGAGGCTTGGTTGGACATGGATCAAACCTTGACCTAAGCAAATACCCATATTCTAACCAGACAATACTACAACAACCGTCCTGTTCCATTCATCAGAATTCATATGTTTCCCCATGGTGACAATCTCTTCCTTGCTTTCTTGTATAATCTCCATGAACCTAGTAATTTCAAGGATGTTCTCGAAGATCCAATAGTTCATGGTCTTCCATACATGTTTGAAGTAGCAGAATCTAAAAATTTGTGTGATGGTCATTGGTTAGTAGTGCTCGACTCTTGAACACCTTCCCACCCAGAAATAGACCATTCTTAAAGAGACCTATCTACTAGGTCTTTTAAACCCATTTACAAATCTTCCTTGCTAGGCCACAAATCGCTAGGCATTCCTTGAATAAGTAAGGGAGGTCCTCACTAGCCATTCTACATTGTGAGCACCTATTTGGACCAATGCCTCTAGCTAGAACCTTCACACCGGTAGGTAAGGCTCCCCAAAGGACCTTCCATAGAAAAACCTTCATCCTAAGTGGCTATTTTGTGCTCTAGATGTTCTTCGCAATTGTTACCCATCTTTATTCTGGCCATTGCTTGTTTAGGGGAAAAAATCAATTTGAGAGACCATAAGGGTGTTATGCATGTCCTTGGTTTGTGGCTTAAGGAAGTGTCTATTCAAAGGCCACCGTCATGCTTTCCACTTGAACTTGGATTCATAGGAAGGCATCCACTAGCCATTCTACAGCTCTATTGGCTAGCAGTCCTTTGGCCCTGCTAAGGTGGAGCTGGGAGGTGCGTTGATCTATTCCTTTCCAGCCAACCACTGCTATTGCTATCCCAAGAGTGGCTCAGTTGATATAGTCCTTTGTTATTGATCTTTCTGGTAACTTCCCCCCAAAATGAGTTCAAAATGATGCGTCATGCCTTAAATAGCCATCGGGACCAGTGAGTTATAGAGTTGTGATAGCACCTCATAATCTCTCCCCGTTCCAAGGTCGCGAAACCATCTCACCTGGTGTGCCCCAAAGTTTCAGGTAAGACCATCGAGGGGCAAGCAACTTGTGGTGCATCTCAAGAACTTTCCACTCGCCCCCTTGCAAGCACACTTTTCACCTTGTCCATCATGGCAATGTCATGATAGCCCATGCATGTTCTTGCCTCGTGATTGCTACGACAAACTTGGCACATTCAGCCTCTGCATGAGTACAAGGGTTAAGGATCTTGATACCACCTTGCTCCATAGGTCTTGTTGTAGATTCCCATCCCACCTTATGCTAGAGCATCGAGTCTTTAGTGTAGTTTTTCCATAAGTATCTTTTTACTAGTTTTAAGAACTCTTTCTAGTTGCATTTGGCTAACTTTAGCGGTGGACCATTAAAGGCTATGCAAGGGAGCATAAATGAATTGATCACTTTCACTCTGCTCAAAAAAGGAAGGAACACATACTCACATCTTCTCATCTTGCTCATTACCTTATCCAATACCCAAAGTAATCTTTGCTTGTGGGTCACATCCACCCCTAAAGGAACCCCCAAGTGCCCAAAAATCTTTCCTTTTAACACACTGTCCCCAGTCCACATTGCCGGATCAAATGAGCCATTTTTTGATAGAGAAATCAATCTTGATGTTTCAATACTACACTTTGACCCTGATGCAATTGCATAGGTTTGCACAATCTCCAAAGCCTTCCTAATCACTTGAGGGAAAGCTTTGAGGAAGAGAAGGAAATCATCCGCAAATTACTTCGCAAGAAGTTGGTTGTTGTCAGGTTGAGCCAACCCTTGAATCTCCCCTCTTGCTGTGCAGTCTTCAAGCAATGTCACCAAAGGATGAGATCTAATGGCAAACATTAAAGTGGCAAGTGGGCAGCCCTACTTGATGATCTTTTGACTTCAAATGCACCCACAATCCTCTCATTGAATAGGAGCTCAGATAGGCTCCCAACTCCAAGGGTGCTGACCAAACGACACATCTGTGGCCCAAAGCCCAATGATTTCATGACATATTTGATGAAGGACCATATGATCCTATCATAAGAATTATCTAAATCTAGATGTAGCAGAATGCACTGGAGAGAGCCTAAGGGCTATAATTTTGGAAATAATTTTATAGGCAACTAACATCATAGTAATGAGATGCCAATGTTTTAGTTGAGAGCAACAAATTTGTTTGGGGATAGGTTGGAAGAGGCCTCTTTTAATGCTTAAGTCTAGGACTCCATTAACCGGGGCTTGGCTAGCCATTTGCGTGATCGATGGCTTAATATCATTACAAAATTCTTTGAAAAACTCAATAGTCAAATTGTCCCATCCAGGGGATTTCTCTTTGCCTAGAGCTTGCAATGTGTGGGAGCATTCCTCCTCTGCAAACGCCCTCACCAAAAGGTTAGTGTCTGATTGGGAAACCCGTTTTTTGACACTCCCAAACAAAGTAGCTTTGACTTCATCCATCTCCGGGGACTGGACCTCTAGCTGGACTATGATCTGTCGTAAGTGATTGAACATTAGTTGAGCCATTTCATCAGGGTCCTTAACAACATCTCCTTCCCCATCGGTGAGCAAGTGGACCACGCCTCAAATTCTCTTGACTTTGAAGGCCGTGAAGAAGTGAGTTTGATTAGTCTCATTTGATTGGAGGTAGGTTTCTCTAGATAATATTATGGCCTTCCTCACCTCCTCGAGCCTGTTTGGCCAAGTCGCACTTAGCTTCAAGCCACCTTCTATGCTCAGCTTTGGAGGCCAACCCTTCATATTTTTTAGAGGTTAACAACTCTACTTTGTTAGTGAGCTGCTTCAGTTGATCCTCAAACGATGTTTCTTCCTTCTAGGGCCTATAGTCTTGATTGCTTTTTGGATGTTCTTGGCAAAGATATCCACGCCCTAGGGCTTGCCAAATCCACATCTTTACTAAGCTTGCTCATAGTTTTCAAGACCAGGATTTTGAAGAGAGGGTCTTTAAATAGATAGGCCCCTGTCGTAAGTAACTTTTTATATCCTTGGGGGAAATGATCTTCTCCTTTAGTTTTTTGAATCTCATGCTTAACAATAGGTGACCTGGTAGGCACTTTGAAATCACCACCTTCATTTCAAGCAATGGTGGTAACTAGTTGAGTTGATGAGAGTAGTAGAATCGATCCAACCATGATGTCATCACTACATATTGTAGATTGGTGTGTGTGTATTTTGGCATGCTATTCCAACTGCCCACCTCCCACATGTCTACTAGCACCCACTTCTCACACAAGTTTAACCATTTGGATCTTTCAGATCTGGCTAACATGTTCAAGGAACCTGTTATGTCCTTTCTCTTCTCCACCATATTAAAGTCTCCCACTAGGAGCCATTAGGGCCTTCAACTTGGATGCCTTTTAGGTGTTCCCAAATCTTTGCTTTCCTTCATCAAGAAAGGTCCATATATGTAAATGATGAAAATATGCTAATCTGCCCACTTGAACTTTACACCTATAACCCTCCTAAAGGGATGATTGAACACCACCTTTGGCTCTAGATCCTTGTCCACAATAGAGATGACATCATTGTACCACTAGCTTCTTCTCTGTAGAAGACGAGCTTCGTCCCTACTGCTTGAACACCACCTTTGGCTCTAGATCCTTGTCCACAATAGAGATGACATCATTGTACCACTAGCTTCTTCTCTGTAGAAGACGAGCTTCGTCCCTATTGCTTGCTTTCTTTGGCTAGCAGCATCAAGGTGATGCTCTTGGATAGCGCAAAGCTGATATCCTTTACTTTTCTGACTTCCTCACAAAAAAGGGATCTTTTCTTCAGGGTTTTAAGCCCCTTCACGTTCCATAATTGAAGAACAAACTCTTCCATTATGGAGATAGGGGTATGACCTCCTACACTTCAAGGAGCTTTTTTGATGTGCCCACTTTCGTGTTATCCTCCTCCATTGGTCCTTTCTCCATCCCCTCGGTTACCATGAGGTTTCCCTTGGCATCTTGAAGCACCTTAAAAATATTATTATAGAGAAAGGGGATTTTAGCAAATTTTGGTGGGGGTTCTTTCATCTGCCTAGCCGCTCGCGCCTAGGAGACAAACTAAATCTTCAAGAAGGTTTCAATTGGTTACATGAAAAGCAAGGTCAAATCAAGGCAAGAACTAATAAAATTTTGAACGTTGGCTTAACCCTCTTTAGATGATACATCTAAGGTTGTTTTAAGAAAGCCAAAAAGCAAAAGTCCAAATAAGGTACCATTCACACAACTTCACAATTAGGGTTTGAAAAGAAAGTGTGAGCTTATTTGTACGCATGTTGTTGACATACGCAACGTTGCATGCAAGAGGAATATAGTATGTCGAGGTAGGGGGTTGCATCACAAGTAGATGAAACTAAAGGTGATAAAAATAATTGATAGCAATGATAGGAAATGCATATTGAGCCCCACATAACCCATCTCTCACATTGCATCACAACATTGAGCCAAAGACTCACCTGTGTGCTAAGGAACCCTGTTTGTACATACTCATTTAGCATGAATTTAGTATAGCATTTCTCCCCATTTTTAAAACTTGGTTGGTTGCAAGTTTAAACATGGCCAAACCAACATTTTTGGCCTAGGTAAGCCCTTAGTAAACCATGAAACTCTTGAAAGCAACTGTGGCCCTTTAAACAAAGTTTTTCAATTAGTACCTCATGATCAATTAACGAAGGCAAATCTTTTTTTTAGGGACATTTAACTAAGCATATTCTTTATGTTTACTAGTGTGGCCGGCGGCCTTCGGCCACCTCTCTCTCTCCTCCCAGCTGTGCGCACACTCGTCAGATCTTGAAGAAGGGCGGCTTGGGGTAGGATTCGGCTTCGACGTGAGTGTCTTGGTGCATGCATCGGGTATGGGTGTCAGTTGTGTGGTGTTGGGCTCTCATGCTTAGATCTGGCATCGTTGTAGATTACATTGGTTGTTAAGGGAACCACCCATCAAAAGAAGTCCTTCTTGAGATCCACAAGGTACATTGTACTGCTACCGGAAGCATCCTCCACAAACCAGATCATACATAGACAAAAGGAACCAAAAGCAAAATCAAACCTGCAACCGCATATGGGGGGAGCCCAGGTGCTCCATCACCATCATAGAAATAAGGTCGAGACCACTACGCATTGGCTAACCAAACCGTTTCCCACAGGTAGAAACTCCGCGAACAGATAGATCCACAACATTAGCCAGCAAGGAACACACCATACAAAATCGAAAGCAACAGCCTTGGAACCCAATACATCTCCAGACAAATTGGATTTTACATGGAGCCATCAACCCTTATATATGCAATATCGATAAAAACCACCTTGGGAGCATTGCCACTAGTCCCATGAGATTGCCACTGATCCTGACGATTGACGACCACATGAGATGTTCACCAAAAGTACATAAAGCCTTGAGAGGAAGAGAGGAACCTCACAATAGCTACCACATGCTCAAGGAAGAATCTACGACTACCACCAAGCTCGAGATCCTCTACCATAAGATCACAACCTATCCATCGCTCCGCTAAGACTCTCACGATCCAACAACTAGTGCAAGCCAACCACTAGATAAGCAACCAAGACCATGGCACAAAGTATGCTAGTGATGGTAGTGACTACTCCCAAGACTGTCAATAGATGAAGCTCCCAATTGTGCCTGCAAAGACCACAAAGAAGCACAGTTTGAAAATTGCCCCCTTTGCCCGCCAAGGTTGCTAGAGTTGCCATTTTTCCCCAAAGGGGGTGGCGAGATGCCCTCCATCAAGCCGCCCAAAATGTAGGGACCTGGCAAAGAGGAATCCAAAGAGAGAAGGAGGGGTAGTCGGGAGTTCCCCTCTTGGGGTCAACCCCTATCCCTCACACAAGTGCACCCTCCCCACCCCTGTGACTTGCCAACATTGCTCATGGAGAAACCCTACACATCCTGTCTCCTTTGAGCGTCCTACTCATGAGGTCGAGGGCACGCTCTCTATCCTACCATAGCGCGGTCCAAAACATATTTGCTAGTCAATTTCTATAAAGAGGGATATTGAGTAGTGGATCACACTCTCTTTTTGATTCTTTAATGCGGGCCATTGTGAGGTTTCACCTTGCTTGGTATGTGTGATTTGGCTAAGTAATGTCTTTTTTCACCTCGTTGGGAGAATGAGAACACAAGGACACAAAATAAAGGTTTTTTTTAAAGAGAGTACAAGAACTTTGAAACACACGCACACACCCTATGTACAACAGCCTCACAAGTAGAGAGAGAGGCATCCCATCACACACACACACCCAACCCCCTGTGGAGGCATATGGGAACATTTCCTAAGGATTTAGAACATGTCTTCAACTAGCCAAGGGGGGATTGAACCCTAGACCTTAGGCAGATAGGCTATGACTCTACCCACTAAAACAAAAAGCTGAGTAGCATACTCTCATTGTAAGGGGAGACTCTCCAAGTCGATGAATATATTGGTTTTTTTTTTGCAAAACTCATTATATTAGAATGCCATCAAAAAATTACAGAACAACTTCAAGCTATGCCGAGCCTTGAAAAACTAAACTTACATAACAAGCCTCGTCTGAACGGCACAGGTCGCCCCGAGCCAGTCATCCAAGTTGTGCCTTTTACCTTTCACATATATAAGTTCTGCACTTCCTTGTACAATCGTTGAGAAACTAGCCACTGAGAGGTCGTTATCAAAGATGCGACAGTTCCCGATCTTCTAGATATTATGAAAGAAGAAAAATCTAACAATTTGGGTAGAAACAAGAAGCGTAAGACTTTAAAACAGTTTTTCCCTTAGACACATAGACCTTGCCCTCATATGCATACTGGGTGTATTCTACTCTCTATTAATTAATTAACCCCTAGATTCTTGTCCCGTTCCGCTTGGAAAAGAAAAACTTCCTCTTTTTTGCGTTCCCATGCACTGTCTGCAGCCTTGCGCATAGCTGCCCTTCCACTCTCGACCCTCTCTTTGCACGTAGTTTTTTTGACCACCTCAACACAGTGCACAATCTCGTCGGCATTTCCTTGTGTCCCAGCTACCCTCTCTTTGCTTCCTTCATCTTTGTCTCCATCTTCTCCACACGGGGCCTCCCTATAGAAGAGAGAGAGAGAGAGAGAGAGAGAGAGAGAGAGAGAGAGAGAGACCCTTGCATCCGTCCCTACTGCTCGTGTATTGGCCTCCACTCCTGAGCGCTGTGCCATTGCTATCTCTCTTGCTCCCCTCATGAGGGTGTGCGTGCATCAAAAAATCCCCCCACCCCCCCCAAATAAAGCGCACAGCATTGTGCGCATCCGCGATCCTATCTCTCCCGTCCCCTGTAATTGATTCGTTTACGAAAAAATCTGCCTCGATCCCTATGCTCACACTAACGCATGGCAATTCTCCAAATGTGTCTCCCCCCTCCACATGCCATGTTGCCTTTTTCTCTCCCCAAAACTCCTACCAGCATCTCTTTAGATTCTCCTTAAAACAAATTAAAAATAGATTGTACAGATATATTTCCCTATCTTCCATGTTCTTTGTATCCAAATATATATATATTAGCTTTCTAAAAAAAAGCCTCAAAGTAGAAGAGAGTAGGTCCCCAATTTCATAAAAATAACAAGGTGAAGACTTCACGATGGATGGCCTCGAGAAGGCATCATTTTTTCCTTTAATAAATGATTGTTAGAACACATTTGACATGTTAATGGACCTTGCGTTCATGAAAAATGTATCTCAGCTTAATATTGTGCCGTTTTTAATTTCAAAAATGTTAATTGAGAGAGAAAATGAGAATTTTGGTCCCAAAATAGAGAAAAATATTATAAAACTTAAAAAATAAATTTAATTTTTTAAAATTTTCTCTTAGCAAATTCAAGAAAAAGAGTTTTATATGTCTGAAAAAATGATATTTTTTGAACACTTTAACGGAGAGAGATTAGAGAGAGAGAGAGAAAAAAAGAGATGCATGTGTATACACACATGCTCATTTTCATAATGAAAATATTCAAATGGATATAATAAGACATAAAATGACTTGAAATGTCACCTACAAAAGTTAATGCTAGGGTGACCATTTGATGGTGAAAGAATTGCACGTTTTTCTCTACCACTTCCCTATGACCTTCCGGGCCAAAAATTATTTCAAAACACCTAAATGAATAAGCTAAGGGTGAGTTTAAGAAATGAAAAGTTCCATGAGACTGCAAAGTCAAAAGACTTCTCATATCTTATATCGATACAAAGAGATATCTCATATCGATACAAAGAGGTGATTCTAATGTGGATTCATATATTTGTACTTTTCTTCTTGTTTTCCTTTTCTCTATTGTTTTATACTCTTTAAAGTTTTTTTTGCACCATGTATCCTTTATCATAGAGGGCTAGAAAGATTGCAGGTCACTAAAGCCCTAGAACAACTCAATGGGTTGGTATTTGTCAAACTACAAATCCAAGCTAGAGTAGAAAGCTTGGCAATGGCCTATGAATAGACATTTTTTGAAACCGCAAACTAAAGATGTGTATCTCACCTTTATGGCATCACATGTTTGATTTTCTTTACTCAATAAACAATGGGGCATCAATTGGCTCAGTCAAGATGGGAGATGATAGTGAAAAACATATGGTGCCCTTAGTGGCCGCATGGAATGAAGGTGTTCTTATGGAAGGTGCTATGGGAAGCCATGTCAATCGGAGTGAAGGTCCTTGTCAAGGAAATTGGTTCAAATAGATGCTCACAATGTAGGACGGCTTGTGAAGACCTCTCTCACTTGTGGACAATTTATGGTTTGGCAGGCAGGTCTGCAAATGGGTCCAAAAAACATGGAAAATAGAATTCTTTAAAACGATCGTTTTGTAGGCGTATAAAAGCCTAGCAACACTCATTGCTACACAAATAGTGAGGTATTGCTACTTTAAACACATTTGAAAGACAAGGAACTATTGGATCTTCAAGAACTCCTTGGAACTGGCTAAGTTCATAGAGATAGTCCAAGAAAGCAGGACAACGATCATCACTATTGAAAAGCAAAAGAACTCAAAGGATTAGAAAAGAACCTTGGGTGGCACAATAACGGACACGCAAAGGTGTAAGTATGGATTCAACTTAAGTCGTGGGTTGGCTCTCCTATCAATGGATGTTATTACGATCGTGTGAAATGGTCATGGCTTGGCACGAGCCTGGTAGAAATATGTAGTCTGTTGGATATATCAATATAATCCACTCACTATTGTGAGTTTTGTAAAAATAAAATAAAAAATCATTGTATCATGTACTTCGCAATGCATAGGTAATGAATTCATTGATTGACATTTTCCTTTGTTTAAGTATGTCAATCGATGGGTCTTTTCATTTCACATCTTGCTGCTTTAGATAATTTATTTCCTTTCCTTCTACCTTGAAACCTAAATTTTGAGCTCCCTTTATTAATAGACCTCTACAAATGAGAATGTGAAATTTTCTTAAAATCTTCATTGTCCTCTGACTTCATCTTTGATTTGACAAGTCAAAAACTTTCCATTCTAGGGTTGCGATTGGTACTCGACTTTAGATTTGCTTGATTTGCTCAACGTCATGCTATGTGTGTGTGTGTGTGTGTGTGAGAGAGAGAGAGAGAGAGAGAGAGAGAGAGAGAGAGAGAAAAGTGCATTCCCACGAGATCCTTTTATAGAATCTATCTTGAAATTTACTCTTCACCTACAAGCCATTGTTTAACGTTTCAACAATACTTTACATTATGAGCTTGCAACATCCACAAGAAGTTTTGGACAGATTCTCACAATAATTCCCAGATTGAGACTTACCTTAACATCATGAGCTTTTGTGAGAGAGGCACTCCATACCGAGCTAGGTACGATTGGGGGTAGGGGACCGTCGGCCCGGTGGGGGGGGCCGGCGGTCCCCTGCCCCCAATCGTACCTAGCTAGGTATGCGGTGCCTCTCGAGCAGAAGCTCATGATGTTATGCATTGTATGAAAAACAATGAAAAAGACTCCGTTTTCCTATATGAGAAAATTTCTAAATCTTCTTGTGATCTCCACTATATGCCTCCTCTCCCAAATTTGGTCTTAGGGGGTAGACTTCTTTCTCTCAAGTGAATCCTACCACCTTTCTAAAAAAAAACTAGAGCTTTGCTCTTAGGGGGTAGACTTGTTTCTCTCAAGTGAACTCTACCACCTTTCTAAAAAACTAGAGCTTTGCTCTTCGCCTCTTGAAATTCCTTGTAGTCATTCCTTATGTGGTCAAGGCTATCACACCACATGCAGTCAACATTCCTGCTACCCTTCTGAGGGGCATTGTTGCCTCAATCTTGATGTTGAATTCTCATCTGCAAGCTTGATGGCTTTTAGGTTAAGGTTGAATTCTTGTATGACATTCACAAGTTCATCCAAAACTGGCTCTTCCACCTTCAAACCCTTCTCTTTTTCTCACACAAGTAAATCTTCTTTAATTTTATCAACACTTGTACTTACTCTGTTCAATTAATTTGTCAAGCCTTTATGTCTCTTAACAATCCACTTGATTGCTTTCAATCTGACTTTAAGCCAACTCCCTTGCCAAATCGTCAAGAAGGTCCACCAAGCTCTTTTGTAGCTTCAAATCTATAGCTTGTACAAATAACTCCACCTTTTCAAGATTAAGCGCTTTCTACCCGATTGTAGGGAACTAGTCAAATTCCTTCTCAAACTCTCTCATAAACTCTAGCGTAGAGAGTCCCTTGTTGCATTGTTGTACCCACTTTATGAATCTTTTCTTCGTTATGTGTTCCTTATTCTCAATAAAATACTATTCCTTGTGAGAGCTTCCTTAAATTCTGTCCATGTGTCTCCATGTGCATTCTGAGTCTCATCGATTCATGCGTGCAATTCTAGTACCACAACCAAAGAAAAATTCTCAACTAGATCCGCTTGAATCAACCCATAGACATCCGACATGACCTCAATGATGAGCCCCACCTATTCAAATACATTTCTTGCAAAAATTTCATCCAATCTCTTTTCTATCATATCTACCGTGCATTTCACACTTAATTGTACTAACAATATAAAATGTTTTCTATTGATTGAAAACTTGGTTTGAAACAATACAGACACATTAATTAGTACACAATTCACCAGAATCCCGCCATTATTGATCCGCGGCATAAACCATAAACTAGACAAAACCCCAAAACACATCTTGAACTTGATTTTTCACACCATGCACCGAGAATGGCACAACATCGTTGTTGTGTATGTGGATGATTTACTGCTCGCTGGCCCAAACAAGACACATATTGCCAAATTCAGGCTGGTTTGAATGCCACAATTGAGACATCACATTTGGGGCTTTTGCATCGTTGTTTGGGCATTTGCTTTAAGCAGTGTGATGAAGGTACTGAATTATGTCAGATAAAGTAGCCTTGCTAAAGCAGACTTGGACTTCATGGCTGCAAGCAAATTGCCACTCCTATAGTAACCCACTATGGCCATCTCTAGTTGTGAGGCTGAGTATAGGGTACCTTTCATAGCTACAATTGAGTGTGTTTGGCTCAGATGCATTGTGGCTGGTTTGGGAGTTGGACAAGCACTCTCAATTGCACTTATCGTCAATGCACATTGGCAATTGTGAGGATCCCAAGCTTTCATGCTCGCACAAAGCACTGTTATGAGCGCGTATAGAGCTAGAAGGGAGCAAGTGGAGGCTCTCATAATGTACAAGAACTTGGGACTTGATGATAAGCTTAATCTTAATTACAAGACTTAATACTTTATTAAGAGAGCTAGATACAAGACTTTGATTACATGACTTGAGTACAAGACAAGGCTTGATTGCAAGGACAAGACTTGAACATAAGACAAGAACTAGAAGAGGGCTTTCCTCATAGGAGCCTCACAACTAGTGTTGGCAAGACTGAGGGGCTTGTGGCCCAAGACCCCTATTTATACTAGTGCTTGAGGAGGTTACTTGAGGAAGTTAGGACTTTCTAGGTTCTTCTTGAGGAGGTTAGAATCTTCTAGAGCTTTCTTGATCCTTCTAGTTCTTCTAGAAGCTTCTGGATCCTTCTTCAACTTTCTAGAGTTTTCTAGAAGCTTCTAGATCTTTCCAGAATCTTCTCCAAGCTTCTAGAAACTTCTTGATCCTTCTAGAACCTTCTAGATCCTTCTTCAACTTTCTAGAGCTTTCCAAAAACTTCTAGATTCTTCTGGAATCTTCTCCATGCTTCTAGAAACTTCTAGAATCGCCTTGATACTTTTAGAACTTCTAGAATCTTCTAGATTCTTATAGAGCCTTCTAGCGATGATGTAGGCGATGATGCAGGCAGTGACTGACTCTCAAGCATCCATGACATTACCCCCTCCTCTAGCGACAAGTTCCACGAGGAGCAGTGGTGTTCCTTGAGTTGGGCTTCCATGGATGTTGTTGATGGAACTCTTGGACTTTGAGAGATGCATGTTGTAGATTGTGTGCTGGTTCCCAGGTTTGTTCACTAACATCATAGCCTTTCCAATGAACCAAGTACTGTAACCTGCCACGCGAAACTCGAGAATCTAGGACTTTCTCAACCTCATATTCGTCATGTCCTTGAATCTCAACTGGAAGAGGTGGTTGTAAGGCTCTTCCTGGGATCTTAGATGTGTGACAAGGTTCTAGGACTAAGACATGAAAGACCGGATTTTCATGGATGAGGGCAATTGGAGACGATAGGTGACTGGATTGACTTGACGGATAATTTTAAACGGGCCAAGCCTTTGATAATCAAGCTTTTGACAGGGACGAGATGAACGCAGATCACGTCAGAGGAGCCACACTTTATCCCCTTCTTTGTATTTTGGATGTTGCATGCGATGGAGATCTACACTTTCCTTATACTTGGATTGAGCTTCTTTGATATGAATTGTAAGTTCTTTGTGAATTGCAGATAATTGTTGTGTAAGATGACTAGCAGCTGGATTCTTGACTTGATAGTGTTTGTGGATATCCTCTTTGGGATGTTGACCATAATTAGCAAAGAATGGAGTGTGATGGGTGGAGGCATGAAAACCGTTATTATAGGAGAATTCTGCTAGGGGTAGGAGCTTGACCCAATTATCCTGGTGATAATTGAGAGTACAGGGGAGATACTGTTCCAAAACTTGATTTACTCTCTCTCTTTGTTCATCACTTTGTGGGTGATTGGCTGAAGAGAGGTTGATTTGTACTCCGAGTAGCTTGAATAAGCTTTTCCAAAAGCTAGAGATGAATTGTGGGCCTCGATAAGAAACTATGTCATCCGGTAATCCATGATAACGATAGATATGATGTAGAAAGAGTTTGGCCGTACCTTCGCTGGTGATGGTTTTAGTGGTTGGGATGAAGTGTGCCATTTTTGTAAATCGATCCACAACTACTAAAATGGAGTCAAATCCTTGTGACAAGGGTAGCTCTACAATGACATCCATGGAGATAGATGACCATGGTTTGGTTGGAATGGGCAAGGGATGGAGTAACCCATAAGGAGGATGACGAGGGACCTTTGATCTATTGCAAGTGTCACAAGTGCCTACATACTCCTTGACAAGCTTCCACATTTCAGGCCACCAAAAGTCACGAGAGAGAAGCTCAATTGTCTTATTAACCCCAAAATGCCGTGCTGATGGAAGATCATGCCGTTGCTAAAGTACCTCCAAGCGTGTTGATCCTGGCGGTGATGGCCAATTTTTGGAAATCAAAGATAAAAAAAAGAAAAAAAAACTTATTTTTCCTCTGCCAGAGCCTTGGCGACACCATTGGAAGGCTCGGCAATGCCTGGTCAACCTCACGACACTTTTACGGGCATGGCACACCCCCCCCGCCCCCCCCCTTCGATTGGCCGGCCTTATCACCCTCATGCCTCCGCTCTTCTATGCCCCCTCGTAGGCCACCCTCGGTTTTAGATACCCCTTCTCTCTCTCTCTCTCCCTGTAGTTTTATTCCCCCGGCGGGCATCGACTGAGATATCCCTCTCTCTATCTCATTTTCCCTGCATACCTCTCTCTAATATCCTCTCTTCCCCTTACCGACACCTTGTTGACCCCAATAACCCCCCTCACCGGCCACCCTCGGCCAGGCGCAGCTCTCGAGCACCCACCCCCTTCTCTCACTTTCTCTCTCGCGCTCCCGCTGTGTCGAGTCCATAGAACAACGCCCTCCCTTGCTCTCTATGCAAGCCGGTAACCCAAAAATATTCCCTCTCTCTTCCCCACCCGCTGGCCTCACCCTCGGCCTCATTCTCCCTCCCTTGCCGCGCTACCTCTACCTCTCCTCTCGTCCACACCCCCTTTGGCCCATCCCCCCCCCCATCTTCACCTAGACCTACCCATCCTCTCTCTCTCTCTCTCTTGGGAGAGTGGCCCCGCAGACCATGGAAGGAATCTCTCTCTCTCTCTCTCCATTCCCTTCTCATTCACACACACCCCCCCCCTATCCTCTCTCACCCATTCCCTATCACCACCCCACACCCTCACACACTCTCTTCCCCCCCCCCCCCCCCCCGCGGTGGGAACCCGCCTTTATTATATACTCTCTCTCTCTCTAACTCCCAAAAGGCCCGTTGACTAACCCCCCCCCCCCCCCCCCCCATCACCCTTTGTCGCCACGCCGCCACCTCCCCTCTCCTTCTCCCGGACCCAGCCCGAAGGCTCCAGCGCCACACACCGTCCCACCCACCCATCGTCTCTCTCTCTGGCGCCCTCGCAGGCCGCTCTCTCTCTCTCTCTCTCTCTCTCTCTCTCTCTCTCTCTCTCTCTCTCTCTCTCTCTCTCTCTCTCTCTCTCTCTCTCTCTCTCTCTCTCTCTCTCTCGTTCGTCCCAACCTGTGAAGGCGCGCAAAGAACGGGAGTTTCTTCCCCCCTTATCTCCACACACACCACTCTCTCTCTCTCTCTCTCTCTCTCTCTCTCTCTCTCTCTCTCTCTCTCTCTCTCTCTCTCTCTCTCTCTCTCTCTCTCTCTCTCTCTCTCTCTCTCTCTCCCCCCACTCATCCCCTTCTCTCCCTCGCGCTCTGTTACAACTCCAACCTGCCCACAGTAAACTCTCTCTCTCTCTCTCCCTCTCGGGCCTGAGAAGGCGCAGAATTATTTCACACTCTCTCTACACACACACACCACACACACACACACACACACACACACACACACCATTCCCTTCCACCCCTCATCCTCGCGTAGCAGGCTGCCATCAACAGAGCCGGAAAAAAAACAAAAAAAAAACATATATAATATATATAAGCCCGTTCCCACGCATGCATGCGCACCCACATCTATATACATACACACATACGTCCACTCATGCACCAATACGTACACACACACACACACGCATATACGCACCACACACAAATACAAAAAAAAAAACCCGAAGGAGGTCTACGACTACGATATCGACAAAAAGAAGGAGGACCCAAAGCACGCGTTGCCAACAACAAAAAGAGGAAATGCGCCGAAGGCATGCCCCAGTCGACCCCGAAAAGAAGTACGCGCTACACCGTTGCACCGGCAACACACCATTTGCTGGCATTACGCAACCACGCCGCTATTTTCAATAATTTGTAGGTTATTTTCACCATTTCT
The DNA here is from genome assembly GCF_014529385.1 of Adiantum capillus-veneris. NCBI lineage: Eukaryota > Viridiplantae > Streptophyta > Polypodiopsida > Polypodiales > Pteridaceae > Adiantum > Adiantum capillus-veneris. The sequence continues at coordinate 77,714,186 of NC_140955.1, read as the reverse complement.
TCAGTTTTCACCCAAGCCATTGTAAAATTCCCACTTTGTAAATTCCCTCTCTCTAGGTGATGGTCACAAAGGCCCACCTAGAGATTCTCATCTTTTAATAACCTCCCAAACAAAGCAAGGGTCAACCACACCGGGCCCACCACTTGCTTTGTCTCTCCGATTAGCTTACCCTAATCACACCGGGATTACCGTAATCCAAGCAGCCAACACCTATAAATTGGCACTGAGAGGTCACTATCGGGGGGGGGGGGGGGGGGGGCAGTTCATGAGAGGTCATCACTTGGTAGAGTGTAGTGGGAAGGGTTGACACTATTGGGATCACGAGGAGGGGGCTTGTGTGTTGGGTTGCCTTGGGATTTGCACCATGCGAAGGAGCCACGCCCACCTCTCGACTCCAATGGTCGATGCACACACGTATACACACTCTTGATAGCAAGTTTCACAATCATTGAGTTGTCTTAGAGAACGCACCAAGTAGTTTTCACCATTCTCTCTCCCTACATCTCTATCACCGCGGTGTGCCGCCTCGCCGGAAGGAAGGTCATTGTAAATACTGCAGAAATAATTCTCCCTCACACCCCCGAGGGTTTTCATCATTTGCAAATCTCAATCTCTCTCTCTCTTTGTGTGTGTGTGTGTGTGTGTGTGTGTGTGTGTGTAAGTTTGTGGTGTTCATATCATCGTGGTATGCGTCCTAGCCGCTCAAAGCTAGGTGGTGCCCCCTGTTCGCTTTACTGTGTGACAGGCTCAAGGCGCGCCATTCGGTCCCCGACATTTTAGAGGCCGTCGGGGTTCGGGGTTCGCTTTGCTCCTGTCATTTGGTGCCCCCACGAAGGAGGGCTTCTAAGACCCTTCTGTTTAGAATGCTGAAAGTGACGCACGGCATCAATCATGGATGAATGGCTGAAGGAATTCTCTAACTGGAGGACGAAAGAAGAGGAGACGAAGGACGCACTAGCCGCCTTCATTGAAGTACTACTGCCGGGCTGCAGTGTCATCAAGAGGTAAATTCTCCATCTCGTGTTGCTCGTTCTAATCATAAGTTGAGAGCATCAGGTGGGAGGCCTATGAAGTGCCATCACTGCCATCAACCACAGCATTCTGTCAATGAGTGCCGACAAAGGAAGTAAAGAAAGAATGGTGAGTTTTCCTTTTGAAGACTGTGGCACTCTGACGAGAGTCATATTTTCTGTAGCACCAAGTGTTTTCTCTCTAATGCTTTGAGAGGAGTCGTCAAATACATCAACCACAAAGTCTACATCCGAAAGCCTGAAGCATTTGGTGGACACAAGTGGGCCTACACTCTCTAGGCCGGGGAAGTTCAAATGAAGTTCGACACCTAAGCGCCGTCACCGCATGCAGAATGGAAAGCCGATTGAGGTAGACTCTTCTCGCCCAGTCTGTTTTGAACCTAATGTGGAGGATTGTGCGGTCTACTACAAGAGGAAGGAGCATGTGGTGAAGGTGTCACCTCGTCAACACCCGAGGTACGCAACCCTAATGGTTAAGATCCTTGCCCTACACCCGGCATGGATAATAACAATAGGCTAGAAGTATTTCCCTTCCGTTTCTTGCAACACATGCATGTAAACGTGTATATTGATAGGAAGATATTCTAACAGCAAAAGATTGTTTTCTTATTCGGAGCCGAGGTGCTTGATGAAATCCTGAGATCTCCACGCCCCATCATCTTGCCTCTCCTAGATTACTACCACTCTTTTGATGTCAGCATCTTTATTCTGTTCTAGCTTTGTGATCCTATCTTTATCCTGTTTTAATCTATCCATTCAACCCTGTAAAAAGCCGCTATGAGCTGCTACTGTTGTTAATGTATTAATCTTTATAAAAAAAAAGGCTTATAATTTCCCGAGTCACTACCATGGCAAGTGTTTCTTTCCCCACGTTCATGTTGGGGTTAAGGCCTATGTGCCTTGACCGGTCGCCCAGGTCATGGGCGCCCGCCCACTGTTACCCTATACTTATAGTGAGTATACTGTATAGAGGGAGCTGCCACTTCACAGTCTCCCCACCCACATCGTGTGTGTGTGTGTCTCCTTCTCACTCTCACTCTCCGTCTGTGGTGCTCCCCGATCCCCTTCAATTGGTATCAGAGCGACAGGTGTGAGAGCGTAGATAGACGGCTTCACGATGAACTCGTCGGCTATGGCGGAGAGGTCACAAATTTGAGCAAAGAAATAGAGGAGGCTTGTGGACAGCAATATAGAGGCTTGCAGGAGAGCTCTCAGGAGCTTCCTAGTGCTCACAGATCAGTCCACAGTTCCTCTACAGATCAGCCCACTGTGTACATCATTTTCCCTCTTCTCGGCAAGCTTTGCAACAGCTACATCGGCGACAGCTTGGAGCTTGGCGCTTGGAGCTTCCATAGACATGGAAGCATTGTGAGATTGATACATTCAACTCACGCATTGAGGTGGGAAGTGAGTTTGAGCCTTTCTATGAGCTCAAAGAAGCACAGAAGAAAGTTGTTCAGTTTTTGGCAGTTTGACAACAATCTACTGTTTTGCTCATAACTTGAGCTACAAAGCTCCGATTCTAAAACGTTTTGATTCAAAATGGATCTGGATTCAAGCTCTATGACTTTGTAGAAGGAATCATTTTCTGATTCAGAGTGTAGGTGGGTCTGAAATTAAAAACACGGAGACTATTTTTCAGGACAGTTTTGGGCTCTATTGTTTTCTTTGCTGCACTCAGCTTACCCGTGCACACTGCAGGTAGCAGGCACATATGAGGTGGATTGGTTTGATTTGCTCAATTGTGAGCATTTGCAGGTGTTACAAGATTGGGTTTGACTCCCAGGTACAGGTTGAGTACTCCCACAGGTGTTGCCAGTTGCAGTTGAGTGGTTCTTCTCCAGTGTTGTGGCTTGCATACATGGTCTTTAAGCGGGTAATGCTCTATGTATGCTTATGTGGTGAGCAGTAGATCTTGTGAGCAAGTGCAAAGGTTGGTTGTGGATGATATGTATGGTCACCTATGGTACTCTTTGTGAGCATTTGCTGGACACAGGTTTGCAGAGCTTATGCACGTATGTTGAGTGTACTTTGATGCGCATCGATTGCTCATCGTATTGAGCTTGCAGGACAATGGTTATTTTGTGTTGATAGACATTGTGCGTCAAAACTCTCGCAAAATTTTCCCAGGAGTTTTATGCGCATAAGTTGATGCGATCCAGGTTGTGATTGCGATTGCACTCAGTGATTACGTGCGGTGTTCTCTGTAGGTGGAAGCTTAGTGCGTGTGTATGCATTGATACCGCACAATGTGGGCATGGTGATTAGCTCACAGATTGCAGTGTGATACTAGAGCAGGCGAGGCTTGTATTGACATTGCGCGAGCTCTATTTTGGAGTGTGTCTCACAGGTTTTACATTGTGTTTCTAGCCATATTTGTAGACAGTTTCCAGGTGTTGTTGGTGAGGTGGTTTTGCTATCTAGCTTGTTACTTGTGCTCATGGCAGAGAAAAGTTATCGCTCAGATTATGACCTCTCACAGATGCGCGTGTTTGATGGGTCAGACTTTGTGGCATGGAGAGATTGTATGCTTGATGCACTAACACAGCGAGGGTTGCATCGACCATTGAGTGGTGATGCATGTAGACCTTCAAACATGTCTGCTGACGATTAGTGTCAAGAGCTAGAGGAGATGGCACTATCTACACTCTTTGCACCTTTCGGAATTTGTATATGCTCTTGTGTCGATGCAGGTAGACCTTCAAACATGTCTGCTGACGATTAGTGTCAAGAGCTAGAGGAGATGGCACTATCTACACTCTTTTCACCTTTCGGAATTTGTATATGCTCTTGTTATGTATGAGACTACTTCGAGAGCACTTTGGCGCAGATTACATGATATGTATGATAGATCTGAGTCATCAAGGACTCGTGTGAGACATGTACATTCACAAGTACGCTGACAGGTGACATGTTGGTATTGTGGTCATTCTGGACACGTTAGACGGTGCTGTTTTCGTCGTATGCGACATCGTAAGAGACATGGCAGTCTCAGAGATGTATGTAGTGATGCCATGGACTCAGTTGCTTTGACAGTTGAGGCAGATGTAGTGTCGGAGTATACTAGTGATGGGGATGTCACTTTTACCTCAAGCTATGCACGAGATGCTATACATGTGGATAGTGCACTCCCTTCACAGTGGTTGCTAGACGCAGATGCTATGTTTCATGTCACGTCGCATTGTGAATGGTTTTCTAGCTATTCTAGCAGGATGCTTGGCAATGTACATTTGACCGATGGATTGGTGCATGCGATAGCAGATGCAGGAGATGTGAAATTGTCATTACCGAGTGGTGCATCTTACTTGTTACAACATGTGCGCTATGTACCAGATTTGACACTGAGTTTGATCTCGATTGGTCAGTTTAGAGATTGTGGATGTCAAATTTCACTTCGAGAGCGAGTTTTTGTGATGCATTTGGGTTCGCTAGTGATTGCGAGAGGTGCCAGAAGTGGTCTAGGTTACCCATTGCATGTGGATCACGGGAGAGACGGTGTTGTCTCTATGATCATGCAGTCAGGTAGACAGCAAGAGAGTAGGCGAGTCTCTTTTGCTTGTGGGTTGCAGGATGCTTTGCATGGAGTGCAGAGCAGTGACCTTGTTGTGCAGGTTGCGTCTACGGATCCACAGGTAGAGCAGGACAGCTCTAGTGAGTCACAGCAGGATGAGTCATCAGAGGTGATGACACAGATGACTCACATGGATGCTGAGATGTCAGCTATTGTGGAGTCATTTCTTGATATGCTTATGCCAGAGCTTGATGCAGATTTAGGAAAGATGGATACCCTTGGTACACATGTGATATGCGGTGGGCACGAGGAGTCACTCCATAGCTCGGAGTCAGAGTGCCACGGTCTCTATGATAGGGAATAGGATTGCCATGAGTTGAGTTCTGAGTTGGAGGTGGCAGAGGTTTCCAGAGTTGCATCAACGTTCGGTGTCCTCATGTACGAGATGCTAATCTCGAGGCCCGACATAGCAGCTGCAGTGGGAGCATTTGCAACAGGGTTGATTAGTCGTTCGATGACAGATCTCGACATAGAGCATAGGGGAGGTTTGCAGGTATTGGACCGATACTTTCAGGAGTGCATGAGCTCTTGTAGACTCTTTGTAGAGCTTGGAGCTAGCTCTGCGTGGCTTCCACAGTGGGATGTTTGTCTATCAGTAGAGCAAGATGCACTAGCTCATCAAGAGTCAGTGGACATAGGTTGAGAGAATCTTTCACCTTCTATTAGTTGTACACTAGTAGATCTTGCTTAAAGGCACATTGGCCTTTAAGTGGGAGGTTGTTGGGGTTAAGGCCTATGTGCCTTGACCGGTCGCCCAGGTCATGGGCGCCCCCCCCACTGTTATCCTAAACTTACAGTGAGTATACTGTATAGGGGGAGCTGCCACTTCACAGTCTCCCCACCCACATCGTGTGTGTGTGTCTCCTTCTCACTCTCACTCTCCATCTGTGGTGCTCCCCAATCCCCTCCAGTTCAGTGGAAAGAAGGGAGAAGATCTCACCACCGACTTTCTGGATGATTTCGACATTGCTTGTGTCGTCTCCAACAAAGATGACGACGCTTCACGACTTTGAATTTTTCCTCTATTGATGAAAGTAGAGGCCAAGTCCTGGTATAATGCATTGCCCTAGGCCACCAAGAATGCATGGGATGTGCTAACGGCTGCTTTTGTAAAGAGGTTTGGTGGAGGCACAACCTCGGAGAAGCTATGGCAACTACTGAGAGAATTAAAGCAGGGAGGTCTGCTAGAGTATGGCACCTACGAGTCCAAATTTGTGGACTTATGGGAGAGATGGGTTGCCTCACTGGAGGAAGGCGAAGAAGCGCTTAATTGCCTAAAGAAGGTCCGTTTCATTGATGGTCTATGGTCGTCGCTTAGAGAGAGGGTGAAGGAAAGGTTTCCTGCAACATATGAGTTGGCAGTCGAAGTAGCCCGCCTTAAAGACAAGAAGCTGCGCATGCAAGCAAGAGTAAACGAGTCAAAGGAAACAAGCTCGGCCCGACCAGTTGGGGTATAAAGCCCAATGTGGTCGCCCAGGTAAGTGGGCAGGACGCAGGTATGTACACATATTCTTTTGTAAAAACCTAATAAGAACTCACTATGCTCTACACATTACAGTAGAGCGAGTTCACCATATCGTCGTGCTCTTCTTCTCGCGCACTCTCTCGCGTCGCACTTCCGCTCATACTCCATCAACTGGTATCAGAGCTCAGATCGAGGCTCGGGGTAGCACTGCAGGAGGCTAGAGTCACCAACTCAGATTGGAGTGAAATTCGACAGGCGAAGACACGGCCCGAAATCTTGTGGGAGAGCTCGTAGGGCTTGGTGTGCTCAGAATTTCATTCTGAGGTCATCTCGGTCACCGTTCGGCTTCGACAAAGTTCTGCGCAAGCCATTTTCGACTACGTGGTCTCAGCGGGTGCAGATCCGACTCTGCAAATTTGGGCTTTCGGCCTACGACTGCAGGTGCTGAGGATATCGACACTCCCAGAGTGTTGATTTGTGGCTGTCTACACATCGAAGGACGGCTCACAGTTCTTGGAGGAGTGCCACATACGACACGGGCGCATCTACACACAGACTGTAGGCGACATCCACTAGTTCATCAGGTAGCTTGTGTTTGCTGCTTGATATTCCAGATTTCATCCTGACATTGCAGGTACTTCCACATGGGATGTATTGTCAGAGATGATGTATGTCTGTTGAGGGTTTGCTGGCTGTGAGTCACGCAGCAAACAACCGCCGCAGCGGTTACAACATATAGTGGGAAATTTGTGGATGTATGACTTTGTGGGAAGTCTATGTACTGTTAGATTTACTGCAGCCTTTGTTGAGGGTCGAGTGGGGTTTTATTGAGCTGGGGGATTCTCGAATGTTGAGATCCTTTCGGTGATACAGGTCTTGGAGCGATCCCTCGAGCACCCTTAGATAGGCAGCTAGGATGTATTGACTGTGAGTTAGACAGTTGGGATTGCATCTTTGCTTTACTTCCGTTGAGGCATTGTCACAGTCTATGCTTACAGGACAATGACAGGACAGTGAGAGACAGTACAGGTGAAGAACAGGTTTACCAGCAGCTTACAGTGTCAGAGAGTCAAACAGCATCCAAAGGATACTTGAGATTACTCCATGCAAACATGACAACAAAGAAATCATGGATAAGGCTACAAGTCAAGATGAAATGGTTGTTATAACCTTAGCATTTAAAAGCATGAAGAACAGGTAACATTTCAAGTAAAGCCTTCAAAAGACATCCCTACAATAGATGTCATCCTTGGTCATCAATGGTTAGACCATCACAAAGCATATAAAGAAGATATAGTGCTATTACTCTCTTTTCCCACTGGTAGCAAGAGAAATTTACGGGTATTACTAATGCTAGATTCAAATTTGTGAGGGTTACAAGAATCAAGGACACATCTTACAAACAAAGGTAAAGCTAGAGTAGACCTTCCACCAACTAGCATGAAAAATGTGACAACATATGCCTCTACACCAAAGAACCCTCATGGATTAGCTACTACAAGCAAGTCAGGCCTTAGAAACTCTCAGTCATTTGCTAACCCAAACAAAACCTCTAGGGAGCCACCCAGAAAAGCATAGGTATATCAACCCAAGTACTCAAGAAAGCAAGAGTAAATCAAGAAAGTGTTTGTTCCAAGAATTTTAGTAAAAGTCAGTGATCTAGTGTGGATTAAAGATGGAAGATCAACACAGAAAGACAAACACATGGGATAGATAGTATCACTGTGTAGTTTAAAATAACAAGAGTACTATAGAGGTAATAGACAAATATGTGTACCATAACCGAACATCAGATCATATGAAGTGCAATTGAGACCCTCCCAAGAAAGAAGGCCCACCAGGTATCAACCTCGACAATATCCCAAGATTTCTAAGAAGAGACAATACAAAAGGACACCGCCACATGCTACTAAAGTTAGCCACAACCCACACGAAGATACCAAGCAAACATGGACTCCAAAGAATCTTCCTGTTGCACAAAGATTCTACACAGGCTACCCAAGAATTTGGCTACTAGTTAGCCAAAGACCAACTGCAATTGAAATAGAATTGCATGAAGACCTCAAGAGCTCAACAAGACCTTATGCTAGACAAATTCATGAAAGAAGCAACAAAGGTGATGAAAGGATTTGGATTCCTAAGACTTCCAATGCTACAAGTTAAAAGTCAGATACCGATAGTCAACAAAGTCCTACAACAACATTAAAGGCTCCTTACAATAGGCCTAACTAGAGAATCAAATGGACAATGGAGTGTTCACAGTCAAGGAAGGAAAACCCAACCAACAAAGTTGCAGATTCAAAGCTAACTAAACAAGTATGGCAAAAGAAACCTTCTATGCCAACTTGGTCCTTCATTAATCCACTTTTTGAGGATTCAAGCTTTCTTTTACCATAAGAAATGTTTGTAATAAGCATAAGAATGTGAAAAGTCAAGTTGCTATGGTGCATAAAACACAATTTGGCATAGTTAGAGTCGGCGAAATGCTGAGCAACAAAATGAGCAAAGCATTAGTCCCAAAGCTTCAAGTTTTATTAAGCTTTGTGGTAAGAGTCGTAGTTATTAGTCTTACACTAGAAGAGTTGAGCTTATGTATGTCGTGTCACTCATGCCAGATGAGATGAGCATAAGAGTCAAAGTCTATTAACTTAATCATGGTGGAGTTACATAGAGTCCAACACTCACGCACAGTGCTTAGTACGACGAGAGCACCTATCTTAGACAGTAAAAACCCTTCATAAAGGGGTGCCATCTTGTAAAGCCATGCTACCCTTATATTTTTTGGCCTCTTATTTCTATATCCATCAAAAAATAATCCCTTCAATACTTTATTAATATCTCCCATGCTAATAAGTACTCCAATGATGTGCGTATCCCAAAGGAACTTTTTTCCCATTGGGTTTTTTCCCTTTGGTCATCCAGGTATTAGACCGTAATTTAGATCCTCACCATTCTACTTCTCTTGTACATAGTTCTAATAAATAGCAAATCTCGTCATTATGCTGCTACAATGGAGAAATGTGACATCATCTCTCACACCAAAGACAAACTTGGACATTCAATATACTATAGTGGAATGGACCTCATCAACAAATTCATCGACAAATGAAGACAATACAACCCATCAACAACCAATCAACAACCTTCCAGCTTCCACATACATTTCTCAAGAGTGCTCGAGGATGAGCACTGAAATTGGAAGGGGGGAATGTTAACTGAGCCGATGTTGGTTAACAAAAGTTGCTAAAGGCCCAAGCCTTACGAATGCACAACGAAGATGAATACAAAGAAATAATGAAGATTGGAGCTACACATTTCCACATTTTCCCAAAATGGCCATGTACTATAATCTTTTGATTTATTTCAAGCCATTTTAATAATTTTAACGTGTTACAGGCTCAATGGGAGTTCCAAGATGTAAAGAATAAGTCAATTAGTGTGCTTAGGTTGCAGATTCAGTAAGTTGTAAAGCCCTAAAAGCCTTGGGCACTCGGACATTGCATATGAGGCTCGAGAGAGTAGTGATCATATGAGGATCCTTGGCTTCCTTCCCTTGCATTTGACAATACCCTTGTCTCATATAGGTATACTAGGGGTTCAAGGACATTGAAACCTGATCCATGAGGATGTCTGGCTAAGCTAGAGTAGCCTCTTTTTTCCATCCTTTAACACAAGAGCAAGTTCAATGGCCTCATCCAGTGTACTACATTTTTCTTTGTGCACAAGAGGCCTCAAAGTCTCCTTCAATCCTCAAAATCTCCTTCAATCCTAGTGCGGGTGTATCTTCACCTCGTTATTGTAAATGTGGCATAGTCTAAAGCAATGCTCCCATTTGAAGAACCATTGCTCCACTACATTTGCCCTAGGATCATTTGCCACTAGGATGTGCCTCATAATCATGCATTCATGGCCGGGGTTGTAACATCTCTTGAGTGTCTATTTGCATGCTCTTGTTTTGCATCTAAGTAGAGAAATCATTTGCTCCAAAAGTGGTATTATGGTGTCCTGGAGAGTGGAGATCTATTTATCCACATCACCCTTTACTACATTTGGTGGAGCCATGTCAATCGACAAAAACTAATATCTAAAAAGTTGAACACATTGTGGAAGAAAATTCATTCATTGTGTACAACAAAACATCTCTTAAGCACACATCAAGTGAGTTCATGTTAAGAGTTGATGTAGTTCTTGGGAATGAGTTGTTGTGTAGCATATGACCTACTTTAAAGCGTAGTTATCAATGAAACACTCTCCAATTTGATGTTCTTCTTGGGAATGAGTGGCTAGGTAGCATTTGACCTACTTTGAAGTATTTAGTCAATGAAACACTCTCTAATTTGAGGATGATGGTTATCATGTTTTACTTTTTCGAGAGTGGTACAACCAAGTTGCAGTTATTGTAGTCACTATAGAAAGGAAATTGAATAGATAATGTATTGATGACTTTCATAAGATAAGAGGTTTCGTCACTCACGGAAGGTAGCTAATTAAGTTACTATAGTTACTATAGAAAGGAAATTGAATAGATAATGTATTGATGACTTTCATAAGATAAAAGGTTTCATCACGGAAGGTAGATAATCATTTTAAGAGAGAAGTAAAAAGGAGTGCTCCTATGACTCTACAAAGATGCAACTTGAACAAACCCAATTTTCCTCCATTTGCTTCACCAGTTTACTTGTGAAAAAGAAATAAATATAATTTAAAATGTGTATCAATTACAAGGCTTTAAATAAGATTACTATGAAGCATAGGTATGCTATGCCTAGTGAAGCGGTCCGGGGCGGGCAACAAGAAGAGAAACCTCTAGACACCCTTCAAGGCTCCCGTGCTGCTCAATTGGGTTGGGGTTGGAAAAATAACAAACACACACACAAACCCACAACCTAACCCTACACAAATTTGGGGCACCACCTAGTTTTGGATGCGAACTAGGACGCGTAGAGAGAGAGAGAGAGAGAGAGAGAGAGAGAGAGAGAGAGAGAGATAGTGCTCGGGCTGCTTTGGAACGTATCGACAATGATCAAGCAAACACAACTATATATTTAAGAAAGAGAGAGAAAGGGGGAGGGGGTGCTTGTTGCATTAATACCTTCTTACAAATCTGTCATGACAAATCAAAGTGAGATTAGTATTTGTTCAACATAGCTTGCGTAAATTTCACCACAACACATCACAAGAAAAGCCACCCCAATCACTGTCTTAAGGCCAGGGGAGTCCTCTCCACCCTGTCGCCCTCTTACAGTATATGGGATTTATGGCTAGATTGATGACAATACCAGAGACAAGCTATCAAGAACTTAACAAAAAACACCAAGACACTTGCGCATCATTGTTGTCCATTACTTCACGTTGGAAGGGAGACAAAGTATCCAAGCTTAGTCCAAATCCACCCTCCTTGATTCAGCAAATGTTGGGCTTACACTAGTAGGAGAAATGATAGATTTCCTACTCTCAATTGAATGATCACTCTCTCTCTTACAATGGCATAGAGTTCCCTTGCTAATCCCCTATTACAACACATGCACATGCATAAGACAATGAGCTTCCACTCAAGAGCTCCTTCTAGAGAGGTTGAGCTTGGCTTCTCAAGCTATAGCATAGTACTCTTGCTTATGGCTCCCCCTTTTGTGCTAGCTACACCCTCCTTTTATAGCAATTTTGAAGGCTAGGGTTACTGCTCTAACCATGGTTGGGTTATATTTTCAGCTATTTATCTAATTTCTTTTGCTTGGAATTATCAAGAAGTTGGTGGGGAAAGAGAGAGGAGAGAAATGGAGGTGATAGGACTTTTCATAGTGGGTTAGTGTTAGTAGAGTTAGTATTAATTTACAAATGGAATTGGATATTTACAATGGGAGTATCCATGTAGGATACAAATAAGGAAGAAAAAATCTTAAGAGGTAAGAAAAGGTGGATTTCTTACAAGGTTGATGCTCCAAGTGTCTTGAGTAGGGCCAATTTTGACGCTTGTTGACGGTCCACTAGCTTTGATGGTACATTTTTTCTTCACTCTTGACCTTCCTTGAGAGACAAGGTAATTGAAGCTCAGTAATCAACCACCATGATGCTGTCTTTTAAGAGAAGAGGCTGAATTTTGTGGTTTTTTTTATAGATATGGGTAAATTGGAGGAGGAAAAATGAGACTAGGTGGTCAATTTTGGAATGGAATTGTGTGTGGGAGGTATGAGTTCACCATGGTTTCTCTTATTCTTCAAGGTTGAGGAGAAGGTGAGTAGGGTGCAGAGAGGAGTGGTGAGAGAGGTGGGGATGATGAGTGGAGAAGTGTGTGTGAAAGAGGAAAATGATAAAGTGGAAGAGAGAGTGTGGCTGCATAGCATGGGAAAACTAGGGTCCACTAATAAAATCATAGCTCACAGCTCGTAGCTCAAAAAAATATGAAAAAATTTGAGGCAAAAGTTCAGCCCACGAGCTACAACTTTTGTTTGTATCACCTTTTCAAATTCCGAGAGCAAGTGAACTTTAAAAATTCAGTAAAACCGACCGTTTTTTTCCACTGCACAAGGTCCTTGTGGGGTCCTTCTTTGGATGATTCTTTTGAATACCTCCAAGAGTGAGCCCTCCATAGTGCATGTATGCATGCCACCTACCCTTGACCTTATTTGGTAGGTCTACAATTGAAGATATTGTTGAGATTGTGATATAAGTGAATAGTACAACTAAGAAAATCAAATATTGAGGGGTCTAAAAAATATGTACATGTCAAATATAAATAATATAAGTGGAAAAAATATAAAGGGGTCAAAAGAAATCTCTCTCATTATGAGGCTACCATAAAAAGATAAATATTTTTGGTGTTCTAATTTTTTAGAAAAAAATACAAAATAGATGTAAGAAGGGAAAAATCACAATAGTGAAAAAATATACACATAAATAAAACTAGTTTTTTTGGATTTTTGTTGGGGTGGAGTTACACCAAATATAAGAGAAGCTTACATGAAAATATTTCTATATGGAATAAAGAGTATGAAAAATGGTAAGAGAAATTGTGGTAATGGTGAGGCAATGTACAGAGCATAAATAACACACACCTAGGTAGAAATATTTAAATAAATACCAGAATAATTATGAAAAAATATTTTATTTAAGCCCTATATACAAAGAAATATTTACATACGCATGGGCCATAATATACTTATATTTTTTATTTTTTTGGCTCAACTAGCCCAATGACTAGCTAATTGAGGGTTTTTTAAGAAGATATGGGAAAAGTCCCGTGACTCACGCACGCCTATGTACAGTGAAATGGTAGGGATAGCCACAGTGTTTGGGTGATTTTGGTAGGGTGAGGTAACTCACTGTGGCAATTACAAAGAGCCGAAAAACGGCTATCACTAGGATAGATGATCTCATATATGCGTTACATTGAGCCATTATCTTTAGTAAGACATATTTAAAGAGACTTGCTACCAAGATCAGGGTATGAGAAGATGTATATAAGAAAGCTTTTAGGAAATAAGATTACTATGAAGTATAGGTATGCTATGCCTAGGATAGATGTTCTCTTATATGCCTTACATTGAGCCATTATCTTTAGTAAGACATATTTAAAGAGACTTGCTACCATCAGATCAGGGTATGAGAAGATGTATATAAGAAAGCTTTTAGGACTAGGTTTGATCATTATGAGTATTTAGTGATGCCTTTTGATTTTAATAATGCTCCAACAACTTTTATGGTGTTAAAATGAATGATGTGCTGAGTCCATTTATGTTTCATTTTGTGGGGGATTCCATTGATGATGCCCTTGTTTATAGTATTAATTTGTAAGAACATGAACCAGAGTTGTATGTAGTATCTCAAGCCTTAAGAGAGATAGGTTTGTGCGCTAAGGTAAATTAAACTTTTCTATGTACGACTAAGATTGTATATTTAGGCCATATAATATCTATTGAGGGAATCAATGTGGATCCTAAGAAGGTAGCAATGATTTTGGCATGGCCAATGCCACATAACATTATAACTTTCAGGTCTTTTCTTGGTATTTGAGGGTTTTATCATAAGCTTATTCTATTCATTCATAGCAGCTCCCATGACTGATTTCTTATAGGATAAAGCTACTTTTGAATGGACTAGAAAGCAACAAGAAACTTTTGAGTAGTTGAGGCAAGTATAGCTTTAGCCCCAATGCTTGAGGTAGTAGATCCAGAAAAACCTTTTGATCAAATTGAGGATGCTAGTAGAATCATTGTTGGTGCAATAAAAAGTCAAGATCAAAGGCTAGTGGCTTTTGAGAGCAAGAAGATTTCATCCCTACAATTAAAGTGGCATGTGTATGAGATAGAATTCTATTATTCATGCACATAATATGTGGTTTCATTATTTTTATGGAACAAAGTTTAAAGCCTACACCAATAGAGTGTATGGATCTTTGGTTCTTGGTAGTGCCACTATAAAATCCATAGAAATTCTTTGACAATTTTATTTTGGAATGTGTAAAGTATGTAACAAACCAACCGCCTTAACTCTTTTTGCTTTATTAAGTTGACACTTAACACATTTTGTGACATACTTGTGGATTTCTGGCTTGAGGTTAGGCTAGGATGGCTAGCACAAGGATTATCATGGCAGTCATGCAAAAGGCTTGATCTTATTTCTCATGCACAAGGAGCATAACTCTTCGCTTTTTGTTTAAGAATCCGTTCTTCAATGAGAAATTTTAGAAGAAAAGTACTCTTTAACACAACAAAACTCATATTATGCATAATGTGTGAAAACATATCAGTGACAACATTATCCTTGTCCTTTCTCTAAATAAATTCCATGATGAACTCTGCCATTAATTCAACCCATCTAGCTTGTAGCCTCTCAAATTTGGCTTAATACAAAATACTTCGAGGTGTAAATTGTAAAGATTAATTTTTTAAGTTGATAATATAATTGATGGAACATTTCTTTTGCAGGAATTCATAGAGTATGACCATAGTCCAGACAAGATACTAGATAGGAGAGAGAGATGATTGAGAAACCATATCCACCAAGAATTTTCAATTGCCTAGAAAGGTCCCCCCCCCCCCCCCCCCCCCCCCCCCGCCCCCCCTTACTGATGCTACTTGGGAATGTGAGGACTTCATTTGTGCACACTTTCCCACATTGATCATTGAGGAAAATGATCTTGTTGATGGGGGAGAGAATGTTAGACAACGGAGGTTGTGGATATAGGGATCGACCCAAGTTGGTGGGGTCGAGAAGATTCAGGGAAGATCAAGCATGCTAACGCCCTTGTCTTTGAAAACGCCCAAGGCCTAGCTCCGAATAAGATCTCCAAGAAGGGGGGAAGGGTTTTTTTTTTTTTGGGGGGGGGGGGGGGGGGGGGGGGGGGGGGGGGGTCTCCAAAGGTCCAAGTCTTGATAAGTTCAATCAAAATGGGGCCTAGGATAAATCCCAAGGCAGGTCTAAATGGTTGGGTGGAAAGTAATGAGCATGCGTATGATTGGGAATTTTCAAGAGAAGTGAGAAACAAAGCAGACAAGAGGGGAAAGAGGCAGGAGAAGTAGGGAGAGTCTCAATGAGGGAGGATGAGGAAGTTGTGAGAGAGGAGGTCGCTATTAAGTTAAGATGCTATTGATAGAGTCATATGGAACTTCTAGCTCTAGCCATACTAATTTCTCAAAGGTTATTGAGGATTCATACTTGGTGAATGTTTCTATGGTGTTCCTCTCTTTGAGCGTCACTATATCTCATGTTACAAGCAACTCGAGGGCTTTTTCCACTAACATCTCTGCAAATTTGATTTCAATAGCTTAAGATTTGGCATTTATGAGGGTTGCCATGCCATTCTCTTTGATATTTGAGGCTCATGGGCTCTCTCCTACATGGTGGTAAGTCAAAGTTGTTGGATTCCCACCTTATAGAATATTTCTTTATCTCATTCTACTTGGGAAAATTCTTCATATCATCCTTAGATATTATAGGCAGCTCCACAAGAGTTCCCTAGTCATCTTTGAAACTACCTTGGAATATGGTGGTTGAATATGGTTCCATGTCCTCTAACTTGTCCTTTTGCTTCATTTTCTTTGGAGTGCTCTCATTGATAGCCCTACTACCTGAGAATTACCAAGTGTCAAAGGCAATTTCAAAATTACTTTTTGCAGTGTCTTAACATTGGCAACTTTGAGCGAGAAATTCAAGTGCAAATTTTAACTCAATGATGCACAACATGTTTATAGGCATAACGTAGTGCACATAACTTGCCAAAAGTGAAAAGTTGCACAATTGTTTAGTATCACATTACTAAACTATTACACAAAGCATATACTTTTTTCCACATAACTAGGATGTGCATGTTCCATGATGATGTATATGAAGTCTTAAGTGATTTGGAGCACTAAAAGTCAATGAAAAGCCCTAGAACAGAATGGCACACTTTAAAATTGGCTCCCCTTATGCCTAGTGATGGTTTATAGGCTTAAATGAGTTGAGATTTGATGAGGGGACTTAGCAAACATATGCCAACACACTAATTATGAGATTTGTCTCCCTTGTAAACAAATGTTTGGTATCGTGATACTACATAGTGTGAATTTGGGTACCAAATAAAGTGTTTCAAGAAAATCTACAATTTGTTTGGATGCCCGAATAGAAGCAAAAATTGATGACACGAAACTTCAAAGAAAACCGAAGAATCCTCTGACAAAGACCAAGATAGTGCAGAGAAAGAAGGAGAAGCAGCAACCACCTGAACAGTTTCACGACGTGCACAAGAAGTGGCAGCTTCTTCAAGGGTAAGCAACAAAGAACCATTGCTTAAAGCCCACCTCCCTCCACAACCTAAGAAGAAACATGTATGGAAGTCAAAAGCACCAATTTCATGAATCAAAGAACCTCGTCTTACCATCAAGGAGAGAGCAAGACAACTCTACATATGAAGCCTCAGCTCGTTGGGCAATCAACTTAAGACCCTCCTCTTGCACAAAATTGTATTATAAATTGCATTGACTTCAAACAACTAACCTCAAAGTCAAGGCCAACATGGGATAAAAATCTAGAAGAATTTGAAGCATGTCGATGGATATCCTAATCTTAAGCAACATTGGAAAAACATAGCTAAATAGGGCTACATGTATCCAAATAATGTAATTGTTCATCTAAGGGTATATAGCAAGACCTATTATGGCTAGTAGATAGGTTTGCACAATTTGAGGTGGGAAAAACAATAACTCAGATAGTCTAAATTGCCAAATCCAAGCTCATTTGTCCCTTGAGACGAGGGAAGCCTTTGCTATGGATGCCTTCAATGAGCTTGCATGCCACCTACGGACCCCTTATACTCCCAACAACCATGAGAGGTATGATTCTAGTACAATAAAGAGCATTTTTATTCTTGGTTTAGGGATGTGAATTGTCAACAGATGACCATCATGACAAGTGACCAAACACGCAAGTGCTTAGAATTCAATTCTAACTTCACCAAGAAATAGGGACAATTGGGGTAACACTTCTATGTGATATGATCATCAATGTAGATGTGGATGACAATTGTATCAATAGATTTGATGGTGGATAGCCTACAAAGTTTCATTTTGCACCAAGGCGGCAAAAACACGACCAAACTTCATAGATTGATTCTATAGCCCTTGGGGATATAGTATATCAAGTCAAACCTTAGATTGGAAACTTACAAGCACTTTAGACCTTCTGATAGAAAAAAAGAACAAAATTTGAGTAGTCAAATGTCACCATCACTTGAAAATTAATCAAATATATGTAACGAAATTTGGGTGGTCAACTATCACCATCACTTGAGAATAATCCAAATAAGAGATTCATGACCAAATTTTGTTACATAATTACATAACCATAAGTAGAAACGTAAAAAGATAGAAAGAGAGATGACATAGTATTGGAGGTCAGAATGCCCCCCCCCCCAATAGGACTTTTTGTATTATAGAAGCTACAATCATGATACATCAACTTGCCCATCAGGTGGCCTTTTCATCGTGCCAACATAAATGACATTCTCTAATCAATCCAACAATTTCGGCCTTCTCTTATGCCTTCTCTTATGAGAAACATAGACTCCTCTCTTTGAAGAAGCGGCATCTTCTTCCTCCTTCAAAATATCTTATTTCTCATGTAAAAGAATCACAAAAATCTTCAAAAACATGTGCATGCTTCTGTTTAGAAGAGTTTTACTAAGAGAGTTTCATGCTTGATAAATAACTTTTCCATGGTATTCTCCAAAACTGGCTAGCAAAGAGACTTCTATAAAAATTAGTATACATTAAACATAAAAGTGATACCATAGATCCATAATCTTGAAGAGAGCCATAATGGAGCATAGAAGCTCTAGAGATCGGGGGGGGGGGGGGGGGGGGGAGAGAGAGAGAGAGAGAGAGAGAGAGAGAGAGAGAGAGAGAGAGAGAGAGAGAGAGAAGAAGAAGAAGAAGAAGAAGAAGGAGAAGAAGAATGAGCCTTTTGAGAGGGAGAAGCCTTGCTTTGCAGGCTACAGTTAGCCTTCTATGCAGTAGTAATTGGCATTTTTTCACCCCTATTTAGCTCCTCTATTCAAAAAGTGTTCCACATAAAGTTGTAGATCTCATGGTTTCTAGTTCAGATTGAGGGCCATTTTTAGAGATCGGCTCTCTATCGTGAGATATTTCAAAAATAGTATCACAAGGCCTCCTTTTGGCAATTCAACCACTTTTGGACCTTTCCTTTAGTCCTTTACCCACTATTTTACTCTTGTCCACCACTCCTCTTTAAGAGGTATGTGTGCATGGATAACCAGCGTCTTAAAGCCATGTTCATGGTAGTCTACATCTCTCTTTTAGCTAGCATTCCTACAAACTTTTGGAGGCATGTGGGACCTAGTTCTAATTCATTTTAGTCATATAAAAACACACTTGATTTTGGAAAGAATTAGGTTGGCACTTCAAAAGGTTGCATCATCCTTTGGGCACCCTAAGGTCTTGAGATGCACCTTAGACTAATTGCATTGACACTTTTGAAGTCTCTTTATCCTTTTGGTACCCTAAGGCACTAAGATGCACATTATAGCCATCTTTAGAATCATTTTGCATAAGTTGCTTCCTGTATGAACCAAAGGTGTTGGAAATTAGTTCCAGACATTGGAATAAAGTGCTATTCAATTTGGCTCCCTTGGCTCATTAGTCTGATTGCCCATTCTGCTGAGACTAAAGACTTTTTAAGTCTTATTATTTAAGTCCCATATGAGACATGTGTCATACCTTTGTATTTGATTTTCTCAATTTCATTTCTCTCTTGATATTGAACCCATTGTTGAATTTATTCTTAACTGCATATTCATCTAACAAGTTTTCTTGGTCGATTTTGAAGACATAAAAAATCTAATTGTCTTGTAGAGTCTCCTATTTGGTTTTTAATGTCCATATGAGTTATGTTGAGCTCCCACTTTCTCAATGGTATAACCCCCAATCTCTCATCATCAATCTTCACTCTCTTAGCAATCACAAGATGTGAAGAACATATCTTGCTAAACCAACTAGAGGTGGGTTTTTGGTGAATTTATTTGTTGGCTCTTTTGGTACTACTAGTTTTATCATTGCAATCCTTCACTTTGAGGAATCTTGCACCCTTAGGGTCCATGTAAAAGTCCCCCTACTCTAGTCCCCTTGATTTTGAGTCAATAGTTGTGCCTCAAACTCTATGTCATGGATGTATATCCTAACAACAAACTCATTGAAAGGGTCTAGTAAATGTGACATCCATGATCATGGTTCATGCACTATATCATGCCACTTAGGTATCTCACTATGGTACTAGTCCTAGAGTTAGTCCAATTGGAGGTCATGTTTGAACTAGTTTTAGTGTAGGTATTGAATGCTTATTCAAAAATGGTAGGCGGACCTTTTACACTGATTGATTCTCTCTTTAGTTAAAGCTTGTTTCTTTGGATCTCTAGCTCATCTCGAGTTCCCTAGCACTTGGACTGACCTAAAATTCATAAATTTTGCAAATCATGACTAGAAATTTAGGTTCTAACATGGCCGTCTTGATTACCAGGTATCCATAAATCTACAATAGTTTTTGACTTCAAATTGCTATCAAGCCCTCTAATCTCCAAAAAAGCTCCAAGCCTATAGAAAAAGCCTAGTATTAGCAGTATTAAAGTTATGTATGTATACTTTGTGGATGGTCTATCTTGGGCAAGAAGTTCTTGCTTCAGATTTTGAGCTTTGCAAAAAGGTCTCAATTTCCCTTAAACTTTGTTTAGCCCATATATTGGCCTCTGTAGGGTATTTTTAGCCCAAATTTGAGATCTAAAATATAATAGTGTATATCTACAAGGCTATCAACTCAAATACCCCCACTAGGAACAAAAATTTTGTATCACCTTGGAATTTTGGACTTGCTATGAACTATTTGATATTTAGTGACATATTGCAGATTTGAACTACAATATTGTGCTTGATCCCTGTTTTGGAAAAGGCAACAACAAATATCTTTGCAAGTGTTTGTAGATATATTACACTTGCAATACCAAAGTTTGAAACCAAGTCAATGCTTTGCCCTCAAGGATCATTCTGAAACGCTGATATTGTAGAATCATAGAGTTGCTCAACTTGCAATAACTGGTTAAAACTTGCTAGATGATTGGATATCCATTGCATTGTATTTTTCAAACCACTTCTAGAAATTTGTGGGCCTGACTCTTCTCACATATGCTTCTACTCCTCTATGAACTAGATGTGCTAACAATAAATGCTTCTCACATATGCTTCTACTCCTCTATGAACTAGATGGGCTGACAATAAATCCAAATCTTAGAACAAAGTGCTGTTCAATTTGGCTCCCTTAGATTATTAGCTTGATTATCCATTATTTTGAGATTAGAGGTGTTTAGACCCTTGTTCTTGGAATTAGAGCTGATCTCTTCAGATAGCTGATTCCAATGTTAGAATTTAAGCTACTGGTAAGACGTCAGTTCAGTCAGTGAAATGTTAAGTATGGAGCTTGATTTACCCTTGTAATTTTCTGTGGTAAAAGCGCACATTTGTAAGGCCCCCATTATGAGGAGAAGCCATCGTGCGTGAAGGAAAATCACTCACCGGAAACCAAAATTTTCACGGACAAGAATCAGGGGCAACTTTAGAGGCCTCAGGGGTGGAGACCCTCGAGACTTTTTTTTTCCTCGCCGGAAT
This sequence comes from Adiantum capillus-veneris, assembly GCF_014529385.1. Classification (NCBI taxonomy): domain Eukaryota; kingdom Viridiplantae; phylum Streptophyta; class Polypodiopsida; order Polypodiales; family Pteridaceae; genus Adiantum; species Adiantum capillus-veneris. The sequence continues at coordinate 77,692,973 of NC_140955.1, read as the reverse complement.
ATTCCTTTTCGCGAGAATATTATGGTCGGCGGAAGGCGGCCGGAAAGTGGTCGGAAAACAACCGGTCGGTTGGCCGGTGGCCGGTAGTCAATGGCCGATGGCCAGTGGTCGGAAGTCAATGGTCGGTGGCCGGTGGTCGGAAGTCAATGGCCGGTGGCCGGTGGCCGAATTCAAAAGCGGACTTGTCTTCTCAAGGGCGGCCACACATGGGCGGATTGGAGGGTCCGATTTGGACTTATTCGCACAAGGGCGGCTACACATGGCTCTCGCTCATAAGAGAGGGCAGCCCTTTTGGCCTATAAAAGGAGGCCATTTCTACACACATTTCATAGTGTGAAGTTGATGCAACAAGGTGAGTGTGAGGTGGTGAGAGTGAAGCAAGGCGGGAGCTCTATCAAGGGTTTAATCCCTTTGTAAACTGCTTCTTCTTTTGAAGTGCTAAAGCCATTGAGTGGCTGCTTTCCCGTTGACGTAGCCCACATTGGGTGAACCACGTATATCGTGTGTACTCTCTCTCTCTCTCTCTACTCTATAATCTCTTGTGTGTGAAATCTATCTCTCTCCATTAAGTAATCTACTCAAAAATCTATTTAGCTACGTCTTATTTTCTAACAATTGGTATCAGAGCAAGGTTTGCATATAGCTAAATTATCTCAAGGAAAGGATTTCTTGAATTGAGTGGGAGTTATGGCGGAGGAAGGGAAGCTCAAGATAGAGAAGTTCAACGGCAAAAACTACCAACATTGGAAGATGCAGATTGAAGACTATCTCTACCAGAAGGACCTCTATTTGCCACTAGGCGGTCTTGCGAAGAAGCCTGCAACAATGGCAGATGAAGCATGGATTGTCCTTGATCGAAAGGCACTGGGAACAATCTGGTTAAGCTTGGCGTCAACGGTGGCCTTCAGTGTTTCGGAGATGAAGACCACGGAGGACTTGATGAAGTCACTTGACGACTTCTACGAGAAACCATTAGCATCCAATAAGGTATTTCTTATGAAGCGCTTGTTCAATCTAAAGATGGCAGAGAATGGTTCAGTTGCAGAACACCTAAATGACTTTAACACAAACATAAGTCAACTTAGATCGGTGAAAATCAATTTCAATGACGAAGTGCAAGCTCTCCTTATACTATCATCTCTACCAGATAGTTGGGACAAGCTTGTGATGGCTGTAAGTAATTCTATCTCTCGTACAAATACTCTTGAGTTTGATGATGTTGTGGGTGTTCTCCTAAGCGAGGAAATACGAAGGAGAAGCACAGGAGAATCATCAAGTGCTGCATTGTCAGTGGAAACAAGAGGAAGGCCTAAGGAGAGGTTCAAAAGCCAAAAGGGTCGTGATCGCTCAAGACGGAGCAATTCATGCACAAAGTCAGTTCTTGAATGTTGGAACTACGGCAAGAAGGGCCGCGTCAAGAAGGATTGCTGGTCCAAGAAGAAGAAGGAGACAGAGTCTCAAGACAACAAGCCAACATCGGAGGCCAATGTGGCAGGTAAAGTAGAGCAAGATGCTCTAATTCTCTCATTAGACAATGTGTCTAATTCCTGGATAGTAGATTCCGGGGCTTCATTCCATGCGACACCACACAAGAAACATTTCCAAGACTACACCAAAGGTAATTTTGGGTATGTATACTTGGGAGATGATGAAGCTTGTGAGATTATCGGCAAAGGTACAGTTTTTGTCAAAACTGCTAACGGAAATGAATGGAAGCTTAAAGATGTTAGGCATGTTCCTTCTCTTTGCAAAAATTTATTCTCTACAGGACAATTGGATGATGAAGGTCACAACATTGCATTCGGAAACAAACGGTGGAAGATCTCAAAGGGATCTTTGGTGGTTGCCAAGGGAGAAAAGGTCGGTACACTTTACTTGTGTACTATTAGCACACAACCTTCAGCTTGTGCAGTAACTACAGAAGTTGATAGTGCAGTGTGGCACTATCGACTTGGGCATATGAGTGCCAAAGGAATGCAAATCCTTCAAACAAAGAAGATTCTACCAGGTTTGAAAGAAGTGGACTTAGAGTTTTGTGAAGATTGTGTTTATGGTAAACAAAAGAGGGTAAAATTTCAAAAATTAGGAAATGAAAGAAAAAATAAAAACTTGAGTTGGTTCATTCTGATGTTTGGGGTCCTGCAAGTACACCATCACTTGGTGGCTCATTGTACTATGTAACATTCATAGACGATGCGACTAGAAAAACATGGGTTTATGTCATGAAGAATAAATCCAATGTATTTTCCATATTTCAAAGGTGGAAAGCCTTTGTGGAGAATGAAACAGGTACCAAGGTTAAATGCCTCAGATCCGACAATGGAGGCGAATATTGCAGCCAAGCTTTTGAAAGCTTTTGTGCTAGCAAAGGAATTCGGAGGCAAAGGACAACCCCAAGGACACCTCAACAAAATGGGATTTTGGAAAGGATGAACAAGACAATCATGGAGCGAGTACGAAGCATGCGGCTACATGCAGGCCTATCGCTTGAGCTTTGGGCGAAAGCTGTAAGTACGTCTGTGTACTTAATCAATCGATAACCCTCAACGGCATTGGATGGGGGAGTTCCAGAAGAGGCATGGACAGGTAAAATGGTGAATTATGCATTTCTCAAAGTGTTTGGGTGTGAGGCTTTCATGCACATAGATAGAAGCCTAAGATCAAAGCTAGATGCAAAGTCCAGAAAGTGTTTCTTCATTGGCTATGGAGAAGGAGACTTTGGGTATCGCCTATGGAATCCTGAAGATGGTAAAATCTTAAGGAGTAGGGATGTAATTTTTAACGAACAAAATATGTACAAAGATTACTTGGAAAGAAAACAAACAAAAGAAACAGGTGATGAGTACATGGAGCTTGAGGACGGTGAAGACTCAAGGACTGCAAACGGTGACAATGTGCAACAATGCCAACCAAATGAGCAGCCTCAACCTATTCCCCGAAGATCTACAAGAGCAAGTAGACCTCCAGACAGGTTTGTTCCTTCCTTCAACCATCTCTTGATCTCAGAGTCTGGAGAGCCGGAATCATACGAAGAAGCTATGCAACATGAATCCAAAGAAGAATGGACGAAGAGCATGCAAGTGGAGATGGGCTCACTACATCGCAACCAAACATGGGAGTTGGTTGAGTTGCCTAAAGGTAAGCAAGCACTTCAAAACAAATGGGTGTACAAGCTGAAGGAAGAAGAAGGTGGGAAGAAAAGGTACAAGTCTAGGCTTGTGGTAAAAGGTTTTTCTCAAAACAAAGGTATTGACTTCAATGAAATATTTTCTCCTGTTGTAAAAATGAACTCAATTAGGCTTGTCTTAAGCCTTGTGGCTGGTCATGATCTAAATCTCGAGCAAATGGATGTAAATACGACAGTCCCTCACGGTGACTTAGAGGAGGAAATCTACATGCTTCAACCAAAGGGGTATAAAGTAAAAGGTAAGGAGAAAATGGTTTGCAGATTAAAGAAGACCTTGTATGGTTTAAAGCAAGAATCAAGACAATGGTACTTGAAGTTTGATCGATGGATGTTGGACCATGGATTCACAAGATGCAACTCGGATCACTGCATCTACACAAAGAATTTGGGAGATGGGAAATTCATCATCCTAATGTTGTATGTTGATGACATGTTGATTGCAAGTGCTAACATGCAGGACATCAAAGACATAAAAGAGAAGCTGTCCAAATCTTTTTCAATGAAAGATTTAGGTGCTGCAAAGAGGAACTTGGTATGAAAATATCAAGGGACAGGACGAAGAAAACAATAAAGCTATCTCAAGAAGATTACATCAAGAAGGTACTAGAAAGGTTTGCAATGCAAAATGAAAAACCAGTTTCTACACCTTTGGCTGGTCATTTTAAACTAACGAAGGATATGTGTCCAAAGACACAAGAGGAGATAGCCTATATGTCTAAAGTTCCATATGCTACAACGGTAGGTTCTCTAATGTATGCTATGGTCTGGACAAGGCCAGACATTGCACATGCAGTGGGAGTTGTGAGTAGGTTCATGGACAACCCAGGTAAAGAGAATTGGCAAGCTGTGAAGTGGATACTTAGGTATCTAAAAGGGACAACAATAAATGCTTTGTATTTTGGAGGAACTGATATTTTTCTAGAAGGGTATGCTGATGCAGATATGGCAGGTGACAAAGATACTCGAAGGAGCACTACTGGCTATGTGTTCACAGTTGGAGGCACAGCAGTAAGCTGGGCTTCAAAGGTGCAGAAAGTGGTTTCACTTTCTACCACGGAAGTAGAGTATGTAGCAATGACGGAGGCAAGCAAAGAAATTATGTGGCTTCACAGAGATAGCCAAAGCGCTATCCATCTTGCGAAGAACTCAGCCTTTCATTCAAGGACAAAGCACATTGAGGTGAGATATCACTTCATACGCACTCTTTTGGAAGAGGGACAGCTAAAGCTAGGAAAGGTGCATACAAGTGAAAATCCTGCAGACATGTTTACAAAGGTGGTCAACAAGGAGAAGTTGAGCTTTTGCTCATCTTCAATCGGCATTCAAGGATAAGAAGCCATAATGGAAAGCAGTCACAGGTTTGGTTTTGAGATCAGTCTCCAAGTGGGAGATTGTTAAGTATGGAGTCTGATTTACCCTTGTAATTTTCTGTGGTAAAAGCGCACATTTGTAAGACCCCCATTATGAGGAGAAGCCATCGTGCGTGAAGGAAAATCACTCACTGCAAAACCAAAATTTTCACGGACAAGAATCAGGGGCAACTTTAGAGGCCTCGGGGGCGGAGGCCCCCGAGACTTTTTTTTTTCCTCGCCGGAATATTCCTTTTTGCCAGAATATTATGGTCGGCAGACAGCGGCCGGAAAGTGGTCGGAAAACAACCGGTCGGTTGGCCGGTAGTCAATGGCCGATGGCCAGTGGTCGAAAGTCAATGGTTGGTGGCCGGTGGTCGGAAGTCAATGGCCGGTGGCTGAATTCAAAAGCGGACTTGTCTTCTCAAGGGTGGCCACACATGGGCGGATTGGAGGGTCCGATTTGGACTTATTCGCATAAGGGTGGCTACACATGGCTCTCTCTCATAAGAGAGGGTAGCCCTTTTGGCCTATAAAAGGAGGCCATTTCTACACACATTTCATAGTGTGAAGTTGATGCAACGAGGTGAGTGTGAGGTGGTGAGAGTGAAGCAAGGCGGGAGCTCTATCAAGGGTTTAATCCCTTTGTAAACTGCTTCTTCTTTTTAAGTGCTAAAGCCATTGAGTGGCTGCTTTCCCGTGGACGTAGCCCACATTGGGTGAACCACGTATATCGTGTGTACTCTCTCTCTCTCTCTCTCTCTCTCTCTCTCTCTCTCTCTCTCTCTCTCTCTCTCTACTCTATAATCTCTTGTGTGTGAAATCTATCTCTCTCCATTAAGTAATCTACTCAAAAATCTATTTAGCTATGTCTTATTTTCTAACATGAAACTGGAATAGAGAGTGGAGACTGGACTGAAATAACTATCTGAATTGAAATAGTATACTGAAATGAGAGATAGACTAGACAACTGGAAAAGTGTTTGCAGTTTCAGATTCATAGTTCAGGAACAATCAATTCAAGGTGTAATGGATTGAAGCTCAAATGAGTACAGCAATAATGATTACAAGGTGAAGTTCAACGAAGAGATTGTAGCTTGAAAATACTTGAAAGCTAAAGCCAAGAGAACTAAGAATCAAGAAGCCCATTTACAATGTAATGGGTCCTATTTATAGCCTTCTAGAAGTTACTGTAGTAACTGCCATGGTAATTATTGATGTGTAATTGATCCACTGTTCGGCTTTCAAGGAGATAGTTCTCGCCTGTTGGGGGTGTCTTTGCCTTCTACATCCTTCCCTTCTTTCTTAAATTTTGGTATAACTCCAAAATTTTTGAAAAATCCACCGCTTGATTCTGAATTGGTGTTGAGGAACCCATCTGGATTTCTGATTGAGGCCCAAACCCTAAACCCTAAACCCATCTATCTGTTTGGTGAGCTGGCCGATGTTCCTCATGGCCTATGTTCCTCCTGAGTAGGCCGATGTTCCTCGTGATAGTACTCCTCTAGAGTTGCTAGCTCTTCTGGTATTGCTAGCTTTATACCATACTTCATGCTTGTTTAGTGCTTGACGCCCCTATAGTTGTAATTCCAAGGGTGCCCAACCAAAGAAATTTGAGCGCTTTACTGATTCTGAGATGGAACTACCCAATATCCTTCCACTAAACCCGCTTCCTCTTGGCCTTGTTCTATGCTGATGCGTCAAAAGTTCCAGTACCAGCATTTTCCTTCTGGATAAGTCGATAACTGGCCTCCTGCTCAAGCTGATCCCACCTTGCTGTGGACATCTCCAATTCATAAGGCGTGAGAGGATTATATGTTTTGGTATCGGGATCATACAACATGTGTCTACCCTTTGTCAGACGGCATTTGGTCAATTTATGACAATGCAAAGCTGTGTGGATCCATCCTTCTGGGAGAATCTGATTTGTTTTAATCCTAGCTTCAAAGAAGATCTCGGCCATTTCTCTGTACAGTGGCCCCATACTTGGTTTAGCCGTAATATCTTTTTCAGGAATCTTAGAGGACTCCACAGTAAGTTGAAGCAGCTGATTTGTGATCTTGGTGAGACCTTTGAGCTCGATCTTCCATTGTCCAATACATAGCTTGATTCTTTGCATTTCTCCTTGGAGATCCAAAACATCATTTAGTTGCAGAGCATCATTGATCAATTTTTGCCAGGTTTTCCATTGTACAATGGCTCGCTCATACCAATCCTGAAGATCATCAGTGATGTTATAGTATGTGAGCTGATCCACTGGTTCTGGATATTGAGGATACAAAGCTGGGAAAAACCTAGGCAGCTCAGTCTCTGTAGCAGGCACTAAGTGCAGGAGAACTAGGAAATCAGGTACAAACTCTAAAAAGTTAAGAATAGCCTGGTTCTCCTGTTGCATCATGTAAGGTCCCCGTCCTAAAAGATCTGGGCGACTTGGAAGATAGCCTTTTTTATCTTCTAGATCCGTTGACGACACCCTACTCCGATAAGGCGAAGCAAGGATACGAGCAACGAAAGACAAGAAGACTTCCACCTATTGTGTTCGTAGTTGCAAGACCCTACGCCACAAGCTAGATTGATGAGGTTAAAGGTTCTATGGACTCTAGATCTTACATTATAAGAGAAGAAATCCCTTTCACATATTAAGGATCCAAAAACAACGCCTTTTTCCCCGCGTTTAAGAGACACGACCGCCATCCTTCAATCCAAAATATGACATGGGATAAATCTCAAACTAACCGAGACAAAGTGAAAAGTACTCAACTAATCAAGTCCACCCATCCTTGACTGGCAACGTGAGCCAGTCCCCACTTTCCATCCCACACGCACACTTTTTCCACACTGTTTTACATATACAAACAGTGTTCCTTAATTAATTCCAAACACAGGTTCTTTTATACAGCCCTTCAAACAATACCAAAACAATTCAAACAATGCTAATGAAGGAAACCCTATTATTCAACAAAAACAACTTTTCCAATTTCTCATGAGTTTGCCGCTACCCGCGGAATTTCTCTGTCTAACCAACAGAGCCTTTGCAAAGGATTTATTTGCTAACCACGAATTGTGCAACCTTCCCATCTCGCTAACCGCGAGGCATCCCGCTACCCGCGAGGCATCTTGCTAAACTCCAGGCATCCCGCTACCCGCGAGGCATCTTGCTAACCTCCAGGCATCCCGCTACCCGCCAGGCATCTCGTTAATCGCGAGGAACAAAAGAGAGCCAATAATCTCAGCTTAATCTCCGCTAACCGCCGAATCATCTCGCTACCCGCGAGAATAAAACAATTCTTCTCATTAAATGATTCATCAAACATGATCAACCAATTCCTCATATCAATCAGTAACCACTTATCAAACAATAACAGTTTATTAAGTCATAACAATTCAACAAACAGTGATAATTTATCAAAACAGTTCTTTCACTAATCTATGAAAACATATGTTTGTTTCATGTGATAGAATCACGTTTCTCGGACGGTTTAAGGGGTTCCCTATGCTTAGCTTCCCAAGTCAAACATGAATAGCAATGCAGAATTATAAATTTGTCTTACCGGATTTGGAGTGCGTGCGGCTAACTCCTGTGCTAGAGGTTGGACGGCTTTGATTTCTTCTTCGGTTGATGCTTCCGCATGAGATACGTTCGGAGTTGACACCTTTCTTCCCAGCTTCCTTGGTGGTGCAACGGCATGGGTGTCCTTAGAACTTCGCGTGACACGCTTCGGAGCCATAGCTTCAGAATGGAGAAAGGAAAAGCGCGTTGATGGAGAGAGAGAGAGAGAGAGAGAGAGAGAGAGAGAGAGAGAGAGAGAGAGAGAGAGAGAGAGAGAGAGAGAGTTCACAAAGTGGGTGACGACACGTCGACGATTGGAGATGGAGATGGCTTGAAGGTGAGGGGTTAAGGGAGAAAGGTTTCCTCCGACGCGTCGTTGCGAGAGAGCTTCCGCTTATGTAGATGTGTGTGTTCAAAGTGAGAGGAGAAGGGTCCTTTATATAGGCCCTAGGGGGGTGCTAAAAATACTGAGAGGTTTGAAGAATAGGAGAAGGAAAAACCTCGCCGTCGTCGCGGCTCTATAATTTTTTATTTTTTATTTTGGGTACGCGAATCCTATGCGCAATTTTAAAAAGCTCTATACTTACAAGTTCCCATTCTATTTTGAAAGAGAGAAAGAAAGAAGTGTCCTAATTTTGACTGACCTCTCTTTCGTTCCTAAAAATACTAACTCTAAGCTTTTTCTTCACACATAGATTATGTTCCCACATAAACCTATTGTTCCACATAAATAAATGGATTCTGAACCCGATTTTCAATCCAATTGCTCTGATAAACTCACGATGACTCACAAAATTGAGAATCTCAATTACTTTGCAAAATAACTGAAATGACTTATATAGATAAATGTTGGGTACATTACAATCTCCCCAACTTAGGGATTCGAGATGTCCTCATCTCGAGAAAACTGAGAATACTCCTACTCCAATGAGTAATGACCATTATTATCTCTAAAAGGGTAATATTCTTAGTCTGCTTCACTTACTACGGCTGCTCCGTTATTCAGTCGTGGGCAAGAGTTTTGATAATGTCCCAACTCTCCACATTCAAAGCATCGAACATTTAAGTGTCGAGAATCTGTCGCATTAGCAGCATAAACCCTTTGCGGTTGTCTATCGTTGATTCTTTGATTTTGTTCAATTCTTCTTGTAATCTCTTGTTCCTTCATTAAAGGTTTGGCTCGTAGTAAAGCATCTTGTACAGTGGTAGGTTTCAAGGCTTCCAATCGCGAGGTAATTGGTTCTCTTAATCCTTGACAAAAGCGAGCTACCTGCTGCTCTATGGTCATTGACGGTGCATAACGTCTAAGCATTACAAACTTTGAGTAATACTCTTCCAAAGATAAACTTTATTGTTTCAAGCTAAAGAACTCATTCATCTTTATCGCTTCATGGGTAGGAGGTAAGTATCTTTCTTTCACCGCTTGTTTGATCTCGCACCAACTCTGAGAGTTCTCCAACACTCCCATGTCACGACAATGTTGTTTCCACCATAATTTCGCTTCCCCTGAGAGACGAAACATCCCTAACATCGCTTGATTTGCAGGTGTGGTTCTCGCAGCAGAGAAGTAATCATACATAGCTTCAATCCATACTTCTGCTTCTTTCTCAATATCATCACCCTCTCCTTTAAAAGAAGGTGGTTGCATTTGTTTGAGCAACAACTTCTTCTCCTGAATCTCCGTATAGAGAGCATCGTTCTGAGGGTTTTTTAACGTAGAAGTGATTTGAGGATTCCCCTGAGTGTACATCAATGTATGTAATAACTCAAATCAATAGGGTACTTTCGAAACTTAGACTTATCCAATCCACTAAAAGCTCAATCGTATGACTTAATCAATCCTTACTTATCCGATTCATTAAAACCCAATCACATTACCTAACCAATCTTGACTTAACCAGTCCATCAAAACTTATTCGTATGACTTAACCAGTCATGACTGATCCAATCCGTCAAAACTTAATCATATGACTTAACCAGTCATGATTATCTCAATCACATGACTTAACCAGTCATGGCTCATTCAATCTACACAAAAAAAACTCACTTACATGACTTAACCATTCAAACAATTTCTTTGTAGAAAACAACTCAATCTTTTAATTGTAAGGTCATCAAAATGTCATATAGGGGTCTACAAAAGTTCTCTCCAAGAGAAACATAATAGAGATTTCAACCATAACTATGATACACATCAATCGGCATATTGTAATATCCCTACGAGTCTCATAATTGGGTAGAAACCCATACACATGAAGAAGCTTGAAGTAGTCAACTAAATCTTTTTAACCTAAGCTCTGATACCAACTGTAAGGTCCCTGTCCTAAAAGATCGAGGCGACTTGGAAGATAGCCTTCTTTATCCTCTAGATCCGTTGACGACACCCTACTCCGATAAGGCGAAGCAAGGATACGAACAACGAAAGAGAAAAAGACTTCCACCTATTGTGTTCGTAGTTGCAAGACCCTACGCCACAAGTCAGATCGATGAGGTTAAAGGTTCTATGGACTCTAGATCTTACTTTATAAGAGAAGAAATCCCTTTCACATATTAAGGATCCAAAAACAACGCCTTTTTTCCCGCGTTTAAGAGGCACGGCCGCCATCCTTAAATCCAAAATATGACATGGGATAAATCTCTAACTAACTGAGACAAAGTGAAAAGTACTCGACTAATCAAGTCCACCCATTCTTGACTGGAAACCTGAGCTAGTCCCCACTTTCCACCCCACACACACTTTTTCCACACTGTTTTACATATACAAACAGTGTTCCTTAATTAATTCCAAACACAGGTTCTTTTATACAGCCCTTCAAACAATACCAAAACAATTCAAACAATGCTAATGAAGGCCACCCTATTATTCAACAAAAACAACTTTTCCAATTTCTCATGAGTTTGCCGCTACCCGCGTACTTTCTCTGTCTAACCAACAAAGCCTTTGCAAAGGATTTATTCGCTAACCGCAAATTGCGCAACCTTCCCATCTCACTAGCCGCGAGGCATCCCGCTACTCGCGAGGCATCTTACTAACCGCCAGGCATCCCGCTACCCGCGAGGCATCTTGCTAACCTCCAGGCATCCCACTACCCGCAAGGCATCTCGCTAATCGCGAGGAACAAAAGAGAGCCGAAAACCTCAGCTTAATCTCCGCTAACCGCGGAATCATCTCGCTACCCGCGAGAACAAAACAATTCTTCTCATTAAATGATTCATCAAACATGATCAACCAATTCCTCATATCAATCAGTAACCACTTATCAAACAATAACAGTTTATTAAGTCATAACAATTCAACAAACAGTGATAATTTATCAAAACAGTTCTTTCACTAATCTATGAAAACATATGCTTGTTTCATGTGATAGAATCATGTTTCTCGGACGGTTTAAGGGGTTCCCTATGCTTAGCTTCCCAAGTCAAACATGAATAGCAATGCGGAATTATAAATTTGTCTTACCGGATTTGGAGCGCGTGCGGCTAACTCCTGTGCTAGAGGTTGGACGGCTTCGATTTCTTCTTCGGTTGATGCTTCCGCATGAGATACGTTCAGAGTTGACACCTTTCTTCCCAGCTTCCTTGGTGGTGCAACGGCATGGGCGATAACCTTCTAAAGGCTGGGTTCATTATTGAAGTGGCCAATAGTGACTGGTTATTTCCTATTGTGGTCCAATAGTGACTGGTTATTTCCTATTGTGGTGGTGCCCAAGGAGAATGGAAAGCTTAGAGTCTGTGTGGATTATCGAAAGCTGAATGCTCAGATCATCAAGGATCCCTTTACATTTCCATTTACGTACATGTTGTTTGATGAAATTGCAGGTTATGAGATGTATAGATTTATGGATGGTTATAGTGGTTATAACCAGTTACAGATTGCTCTTGAGGACCAGAGTAAAACTACTTTTATCACTGAGTGGGGAGCATTCATGTATCTGGTTATGCCATTTGGTCTTTGCAATGCTCGAGCGACCTTCCAACTATGTATGATGGAAATATTCAGTGAATTTCTCCACCGATTCCTTGCCATATTTATGGACGACTTCACTGTATATTCAACAGATGATAAGCATTTACTTTTTTTGGAAATGGTTTTCCAATGTTGTCAGGAAAAGAGGATCTGTTTAAATCCATTCAAATTTGTTTTCTTGGTCTAGAAAGGAAACCTACTGAGACATGTAGTGTCCAGAAATGGTATAGAAATGGCCAATGACAAGATTCAGTGTGCACAACAGGCCAAGGCTCCCCGCAATGCATCAGAACTAAGTTCTTTCTTGGGATATATCAATTTCTATAGAAGATTTGTGTATCAGTTTGCTTCCCAGGCATTACCTTTGTATGAGCTCACAAAGAAGAACATCAAGTTCAATTGGATTGTTGAATGTGTGGAGAGCTTTCAAAATTTGAAGAATGCCATTATCAATAAGCCAATACTTCGACAACTGAATTGGGATGTCATTTTTCATGTGCATGTAGATGCTTCACGACTGGCGATGGGAGCAATATTAGCTCAGCCTGAAGGGAGGGTTGATTATCCAGTGTACTTTTCCAGTCGGAGATTCAATCAGGTTGAACAAGGATATACCACTACTGAAAGAGAAGCCTTAGGAATGGTTTTCAGTGCCACTAAATTTTGACACTATTTGCTAGGAAAGCTATTTCATTTTTATGTGGATAATCAGGCATTATTATTCTTGATTAACAAAGTCATTATCCAAGGCAGACGGATAAGATGGATGATGTTCCTGATGGAATTTGAGTTTTGCATTTTTCATAAGCTCGGTAAAACCCATTGTGGTGTTGATTTCGTGTCCAAGAGTATGGATGGCTACTCTGAGGCATCTTTGAGAGATGAGCCAACGGATGCAGAATTGTTTCAGATGATAGCGAAGGAAACAACTGATCCAGAATTGTATGAAGTATATCAGTTCCTTTCTAAGGGAGGATTCCCAAAAAACTGGACTCAGAATCAGAAGAAGGCCTTGATCATTAAGTGTCTCAAGCTCACCATCATTGGTGGATCACTCTACAGACTGGGACTAGATGGGGTTCTTCGAAGATGTGTGCCTATGGAAGGGAGAACACAAGTTATTTCAGAGGCACATGATGGGGATTCTGGAGGACATTTCTCCACTGATATTGCTTACAAGAAGATTTTGCAGGCTAGATTGTGGTGGCAAACTTTAATAGCCGATGTTAGAAGCTTTTGTAAAACATGTGATGTATGTCAGAGGATGGGCAGACCCACAACAACAAATATGACTCCTCTAACTCCAGTCTAGCCACTGGGAGTATTTATGAAATGGGGTCTTGATTTTATGGGTCCATTCAAGAAACTTACTCCAAGGAAGAATAGGTATATATTGATAGCCATTTGTTATGTCACCAAATGAGTGGAAGCTAAGGCTCTTCTCGACAACACTGCGAAGTCCACTGTTGTATTCTTATTTGAAAATATTATATGCCGTTATGGATGTCCTGTGGAGATTGTGTCTGATCAAGGAACACACTTTATAAATGATACTATGGACATTCTGATGGAAATGCTCTCAGTAAAGCATCGAAAATCAACATCATATTATCCTAGATGCAATGGGCAAGTAGAGAGCAGTAACAAAACTGTCAAGACCATTCTCACTAAGATTATGCAGAAGGAGCCACACCAGTGGGATCTGAAGCTCTAGACTGCTCTCTGGGCATATAGGACAGCCTATAAGGTCCATTGGACTAACATCATTTAGAATGGTGTATGGCACTGAAGCTGTCGTGCCTATGGAATTTGTAATTTCCACTCTCAGGATGGTCGTGGAGTATGGATTCGATTTTAACCACAATCTTAAACAGAGACTGGAGGAGTTAACACAGCTGGATGAGTTAAGATAGAGGGCTATGCTGGAATAGAAAATTGTTCAGCAAAGAAGGAAACACTGGCATGATATATGTATCAAAGTTAGGGAGTTTTAGAAAGGAGATTTGGTTCTGCTCTATCAATCTAAACTAGGTCCTAAAAAACCAAACTTAAAGATAGCTTGGGCTGGTCCATACGAAGTCAATTCGGTGTTTTCCAATGGCACAGTAAGGCTGAAAGATTTATCTGGATTACTGCTACCAGGTGTGTATAATGGGGCCAAGATCAAGCTATATTATTCAGATGACAAAGAGACTTCCAGGAATAATGATACTGGTATTCTGGGAACTGAAGGCCATGAAAATTCAGAATCAGTTATTTTAAGCCTTTCTCATGTACAACCAGTACCAGAGCCAATCAAAGGGTCAGAAAAGTCTCAACATGACAAAACCATGTCAATCGCAGAATCAGTAAAGTGTCAGAGCCAGTATTAGTTTTTATGGGGAAAAGGGAAAGACAAATTGTTTGTGATAATCATTTCAAGGAACATGGAGAGTATTATCCAATGCATGTATGCCACGTCATTGGTGGTGCACATAACTATAGGAACGGTAAGTAGTGGAGCTTTTATGGCATGAATGCGTATAACAATAAGGCAAGTAGTCATTTTTTCTCATAAGTTTCCTACACGGCGTCCGCCTGCTATTACACATTCGCCATCGCCAATCTCCGAAGCCTCTTCACTACAACCACAAACTTCTTCATCAGAAGCAACTGTTGATTGTTGCCTGTCTTTACCAGATACACCTGGATACGGATTTGAATATTCGGGTAAGTCTTCTTCTTCTTCTACAGAGTCATCATCTTCACCTTGTATGGCAGAAGAAAAACGTCGGAGAAGATGCAGGACACTATAAACGAAACTTCGGCACTTATCACCTCTATCAAAGCTTCTCTATCACTTATTCCCCATAGTAAGATACAACGGTATGTGTTTATCGAGCAAGCAGAAGCATTGCTATGACTATGGGATTTGTATGTGGTTGTGCAAGCCACAAGAATCGAGTTTGACACAGCTATCATTAGGCAGGTTCTTGATTCCTTCAATGCTGATGAAGGCAACGCTATAGTGTATGGTAGGAAAGTGTCAGCAACTCCGGACGACATTGCTTATGCTTTCAAGATGCCAAATGAGCCAAAGCTGACTGTTGCAACTATAGAATAGATAAGTAAATCTCTAAAGGAAGATGACATAGCCAAGAAAAAGTGCAAGGCTAGTGCACAAGGGGTTCCAGTAGCAGGTCTGGACGTCCCCATTGCTTATCGGTTTGTGGCTGAAGCTGTGAGTTTGAAAAATAACCCCACATATGTCTCAAAAGAATTTTTTGCTATGTTACTGGCAAAGAGATTAGATGCCACAACTTCAATCAACATATGTCAGATTCTGTCGCATAATGTGCTTCAGCAGACTGCCAAGTTGAAGTCTTAGACTGTTTTTAAAGCCTGGTATGTCTGGCAGTCTCTTTATTGGGAAACTCTTCCTTCGCGTACGGATGGCTTGGCGTAAGAAACCTATCCCAGCGACTAACAATGTTGACTTATCTTCAGATAAATAAACTCTAGGTACTCAGTTAGCTCTCACTGGACAGAAGAGAAAGGCCACGTAGGTGGAAGCTGGTAGTTCCAAGAGACCAAAAACTACATTGGCCAAGAGAAAGGCTTTCTTGAAACAACTAGAAAGTCATGTCAAAACCGTGTCTGCTGAAAAATCTCCAACAGGCCAGACTTTAGTTGGCCAGGCAGAACAGCCTCCAGTAAAGATTACTGTTGGGACCAGCCAGCAAGTGGGGCAGAATCTAGCAAACACCAGTGCTAGAAAAGATCGACCAGACAAGACCACTACTAAGCAGTCGGCAGTTCATACTAATAAGGAAAAAGGTCCCGCACCTACTAGTCCAGCTACTAAAGTTCCTATCCCTTTCAGTGAATTTGGCTTTAGCCTTAACCAAAAAGGATAGATTACAA
This sequence comes from Adiantum capillus-veneris, assembly GCF_014529385.1. Classification (NCBI taxonomy): domain Eukaryota; kingdom Viridiplantae; phylum Streptophyta; class Polypodiopsida; order Polypodiales; family Pteridaceae; genus Adiantum; species Adiantum capillus-veneris. The sequence continues at coordinate 77,677,017 of NC_140955.1, read as the reverse complement.
AAGCTACAGAGTCACCCTCTCACAGGACGATTAGTTCTGCACAAACCTGATTTTACCACATTACCATATATGGCTCCTGTTACAGTTTACAAGCCAGTTGCCTATGACCCAGCGAAAGTCATGGATGGTTTCTCAGTGCTTATCCAGTCATCCTGGAATACGATTGTCAATGCTTTGGGACAAATGATGGATGCCTCAGCATCTACTGATGAAGTGAACAAGTTAAAAGATGAACTGAGGAACAGTGAGCAGCAAGTCGAGAAGTTGCAACACGATATAGGGGCACAATCATTATGGCATAGTGTTCTTGAAAATTAGTCAGTCATGACAATTCAGACATTGGAAAGTAAGCTATTAAAGATTGAGTTTGAGATGAGGCATTTAAATGAAGAAAAGGTAGAGGCTCAGAGAGCTGCTGATAGATTTGAGACTATGCTGAGGATGAGAGTTGATTTCAACACATTGCTGACCAGCCACACTGCAGTAAAAGCTTCTTTAGCAGAAAGATACATATACAATAACTTGGCTAATATTCTGAATCTAGAAGGCAATGCCATTTTCAACATGGACAATCTGAAGGCACTCATGGAAACAATGCAGAGTGATTTGCAGGATAAGCTTTTTGAATATAACAGTGCTTTGGCAAATCAAGCTATTCTAGGCTACATTGATAAGAAGAATAACCTTGATGAGGATTCTGAGAAAGCGGAAGAGAAGGATGAAGAGAGGGAGGATGAATCAACAGATAAACATGATGAAGACAATGACTCTTCTCCATATCCACCTTCAGGATCTGGTGTTGGTGGATCAGCTACCACAGGGGGCAGTCAGCCCAACACAGACCAGCCAGACCAGTATAAGGATAAGCAGTCGGGAGACCAAGGGGCTGAGGATTGGCAGCCAGGCAACATTGAAGACTCCCCAATACACCAGTCACAACACAATTCAGATGTGAAAGGAAAAGCTAAAGCTATGGCTGAGACTTTGAAGGGTGATGAACAACATTCGTTACAGCTCATCACACTAAACAAGAGGCTAAGACATCAGCAAGCTCCTATTACTAAGATGTATCTGGAGGATGATGTTCTTCTTCTGATCTGGAATGTTTTCAGAGACTGTATGTCGACACCAGAGAAATGATCCAGCATTGGAAATCAGCCACTTTTCATGATCAGAAGTTATGCCAATTACCTGAGCATCCTACTAGAATTCAACTGCTAGAGAGAGTACATGAATGGGCACTAACCTCTGATGATAAGCTGGTCAATCCACACTGGCAGGGGCAGTCTACTATAGATTTTCATTCCCTAGCCATTGAATTAGAGCTCTTGCTTGGGAACAAGCCTACATATAAATATGAAAGAGGTCAGAAATCAACTGAAAGAAGTTCTACTTAATTGCAAACTGCCAGAGAAGTTGTGGACCAGAGGGTACAAACTATTATTGAAGATCAGACTTCCAACAGTAAAGGACCACAAACTCAAATGACAGTAGGGGAACAGGAAACTGCTCTCTGACGACTATTTTAGCTTGCTAGAGTCACCAAGAAGATGATGTGTAATGTACCCAACATTTATCCATATAAGTCATTTCAGTTATTTTGCAAAGTAATTGAGATTCTCAATTTTGTGAGTCATCGTGAGTTTATCAGAGCAATCGGATTGAAAATCGGGTTCAGAATCCATTTATTTATGTGGAACAATAGGTTTATGTGGGAACGTAATCTATGTGTGAAGAAAAAGCTTAGAGATAGTATTTTTAGGAAAGAAAGAGAGGTGAGTCAAAATTAGGACACTTCTTTCTTTCTCTCTTTCAAAATAGAATGGGAACTTGTAAGTATAGAGCTTTTTAAAATCGCGCATAGGATTCGCGTACCCAAAATAAAATATATATATATATAGAGCCGCGATGACGCGCGAGCTTTTTCCTTCTCCTATTCTTGAAACCTCTCAGTATTTTTAGCACCCCCCTAGGGCCTATATAAAGGACCCTTCTCCTCTCACTTTGAACACATACATCTACATAAGCGGAAGCTCTCTCGCAACGATGCGCCGGAGGAAACCTCTCTCCCTTAACCCCTCACCTTCAAGCCATCTCCATCTCCAATTGTCGACGTGCCGTCACCCGATTTGTGAATCACCGATTTGTGAACACACTCTCTCTCTCTCTCTCTCTCTTCCTTGACCTTCTTAGCATAATTTGGATTCATTATGTATCTTTGCAACCGCACTGGTTTGGCATCTGGTTTCAATGGTATTCGATGTTGACATACCTTTGGATCTACTCCATTGAGATCAATATGTTCCCATGCAAACACATCTTTGTACTGCTAGAACATGTGTCGGGCCTTCTCTTTCATTACTAGATTTAGATGTTTGTTGACTTTGATCAATCTAGGATTTTCCTCAGAACCCAAATTCCATTCCTCTATTTCTTGATCATCCAGAAGCAACTAGTTAGGCCCACCACCCTTTTGTTTGGTTGACTCCTCAGCATAATCCCAAGACGGTCTTTTGAGCTCTGAACTGCTATTCTGACTTTCAGTAACTTCTCCACAGTGTTCTTGTTCAGAAGCTGCTCGCGTACTGGAATCAACTGGTTCTTCCGGCCTTCTAGTCAGCTGAACTAGTCGTTCCCTAGAGTTCAGTTCAGTGAACTGATCTGGAAATTGCTTTTTTTGTTTTTCAGTGTTATCTTTGTCCAATAATACTGCGTTGAGATCTATTTTGGCTAATGGAAAAATATTCATTGCTGTCAGCATCCTCTCAATTTTCTTCACCTTATACTTCTGGTAAAGCTCTTATGGCCGCAGCTCCTCTCTCCAGCTCCTAGTGTTGTTCGTCTGAATTCAAATTATGCTACTGACACCTTGTATTGTTAGAGTCTAATCGGCATAGTCGTGAACAACCTGTGCTGTTCGCAACCATGGGTACCCCAGTAGCATCCCATATGCGCCTTACACATCTAGTACTAGGAAGCTGGTCTTGAACTTTTCTTTGCCCACCCTTATCTGCATACTCTCTATCATCCCAGTTGCCTGCACAACTCGATGATCCGCCATTCGAACTTTGAAAGGTGTTGGTTTCAAATTTGTGATACCCATTCTTTGCTGAAGGTGTGCCCCCAGGATATTTACTCCTGATCCTCCATCCAGTATGACACTAGATAGTGGCTCCCACTGTTTCCTAACCTTGTAGTCTACTTGGATCACTGCCGCTTCATCATCTCTAACAGCAACCAATTGCTCTGGCCTCCGCTTCAACCTTCTTTCACTGTCTGATGAATTTCGCTGCTTCAGGCAAAGTTTTTATAATATCATCTAGTTCAACTGTGAGTTTCTGAATTCTGTCACAAATCTTGACATGAATTTCTTCTCTCTCTTGATCAAAGTTATTGTCAGAACTTGAAGAATCGGGACTATCTGCACATTGTCATTCCTCTGTTCTGGTGTCTACGTTGCCTCTTCCAGTGTTTCCTGTTGTAGTTGTATCTGATTTGACGTTTGCCAGTTCTTCTACCAGTCCCTGAACTGCAGCCAACATGGTCTCAGGAATTCCATATCTTGATTGATCTGGTTGTGCTTTCCCAAAAGACTGGGCTGGTATCTTTTGAATGACCCCGGGTACATTGGTTGTCTCGACTCTCACTGGTTCAACATTGGTAAATGCCACTACAGACAAATGTTTCCCTTCTTGAAGTGATGAATGTGAATGGCACAATTATTCCACAAATGACCATATTCTTTGCAATAGGTACACTGTGGACATTCATTGGAAACACGATCTTTAGATTTACACTTTGAACACCAGGTTTCCATTCTTCTAATTGGTTATTTGATCTGGCTGATTTCAGCAATCTGCCGGGCCATCTCATCAATCTTTCTGGACCAAGACCCCTTCTTGGCCTTGTCTTTGCTCTTTTCATCTGAGCTGCTTTCAAAACTATTGGAGGTCTTATTGGAATCAGAATTCTTAGTGGAAGAACTGCTACTAAGGGACCTCCTCTTCTTGTGACTCCTCTTCTTCTTTGCATGATGTTTAAGCTTTAGGGCTCGCTGCACCAAATCATTGAATTTCTTTGTTGGTGCAGGCACCTCATGTTCCCTAAGCTTTTTAATGTGGAACCCATTTAAAAACCATGTTTGCAACCTCTTTTCTGATGGTGGCTCCTGTAGCTACCTGGTTAGCTCCTTGATTTTCTCAACATAACTTCTCAGTGATAATTTTCCTTGCTTTATCTTATCTAGTTCACAGAGGATGTCCTCATCACCTCTGTTGTCTGAGTATTCTAATCTGAAAGCCTTGAGCAATGTGTTGTATGATCTGAGTTGGCAAACTGGGTAATGGTAGTACCATTTTCTTGCTGTATCCTTTAGTGTTTGAGGAAAGTATTCCCCCCAATCATCTTCATCAATATTCTTCAGCTCAGCATACTATTCAAAAGCTTGGATATGAACATTTGGATCATCTTTCTTTCCTCCTTTGAACACTGGGAAAGAAATTTTCAATGAAGAGGTATAATCATGCCGGTCAGCATCATCTCTGCCTCTTCTGACCTTCGGAACCTGACTCTGTCTTGAGGATTTCTTGTAATGGTCTGTATCAGCATCCCAATCAATTTCTTTGTCAGTCTCAGTTTCCGTCTCTTCCCTAGCTTTTTTACTGGAACTGTGATGACTACCCTTGCTGCCTTTGGCCCCAATATCCCTATGTGTGGTTCAAGAACTCCTGGCCTTGCGTTCTTCCCTCTTAGCCCTTCTCCTTCTAGATTGACTGGAGTGTTGAGAGTCCTTGGCCTCATCAACATGACTGTGCTTATCCCGAGCCTCAGTCTTAGTCACCAGGTCCTTCTTAGGATCAGAGTGTCGTTCTGATTCGTCAAGAACAAGATCAACGCGGTGTGATGGTTTACAACCACGACTGGTTGTGGGCGCCATTACTACAACTGAAAATTCTAACTGGGAGAAGAGTTTTTTAGTCAACGAGCAAATAGCTCTAGCCATCGTGGTCACCAATATGGAATTAGAGCTGATCTCTTCAGATAGCTGATTCTAGTGTTATAATTTAAGCTACTGGTAAGTCGTCAGTTCAGTCAGGGAAACTGGAATAGAGAGTGGAGACTGGACTGAAATAGTTATCTGAACTGAAATAGTATACTGAAATGAGAGATAGACTAGACAATTGGAAAAGTGTTTGCAGTTTCAGATTCATAGTTCAGGAACAACCAGTTCAAGGTGTAACGGATTGAAGCTCAAATGATAACAACAATAATGATTACAAGGTGAAGTTCAAGGCGAAGAGATTGTAGCTTGAAAATACTTGAAAGCTAAAGCCAAGAGAACTAAGAAGCAAGAAGCCCAATTACAATGTAATGGGTCCTATTTATAGCCTTCTAGAAGTTACTGTAGTAACTGTTGTGGTAATTATTGATGTGTGATTGATCCACTGTTCAACTTTCCAGGAAACAGTTCCCGCCTGCTGGAAATGTCTTCGCCTTCTATAATTATTCCAATCTTCTGGAATGAAATCCCCAATTACATCCCTTTTTGTGTTGTGTAGAGCCCTTTCGTGTGTTTATACTCTCGAACAAGACATATGAAGCTTGAGGCTCTACTCTTTTTTTTAAAGGTAGTCAATGCTTGTTTGAATGAGCTTTGTATGTCTTTTGCTGAATTCCATTTTCTTTCATGATATCGAACGTGTATCTTGGTCTCTCGTTGGTATTTTTAGCCCAAACTTAAATTTGAGATAGAATAGATACCCCCACTATGAGAAAAAGTTTAGTATCACCCTAGAATTTTGGACTTGCTATACAAAGGATTTGACATCTAGTGATGTATTGCAAATTTGACTTATAGTGTTGTGCTTGATCCATGTTTTGGAGAAGACACCCACAAATATCTTTGCAAGTGTTTGTAGGTCCCATTTCCAAATTTTGAAACCAAGTCAATACTATGCCCTAAGGGTCATTCCAAAACCCTAGTATTGCATGTTGAAATCATAGACCCACTCAACTTGCAATAATTAGCTAAAGATTGCTAGATGATTATATGGATCTTTGTTGCCATTGTACTTTTTAACCCACTTCTGGATATTTGCAGGTCTGACTCTTCTTGCATATGCTCCTGCTCCTCTATGAACTAGAGGTGGTGACAATAAGTCCAAATCTTAAGCTTCAATATCATCCTTAATATCAAATATTTGGGAATGAAATCCCCAATATAATCTCCTCTTGTGTTGCGTAAAGCAATTTTTTGTGTTCATACTTGTGAGGCTCTTCTCTCTTTTTGTTGGGTAGCCAATGCTTGAATGCATGACCTTTGTATTTGGTATTCTCATTTTCTTTCATGATATTGAACCCGTCATTGAACTTATCCCTGATTGCATATTTAGGTAAAAAGTTTTCCTTGCCGAGTATGAAGACGTACAAAATGTAATTGTCTTGTAGTCGTGGATTTGGATGTAAATGTCCCTATAAGTTGTAACCTTTGCCAATTCCAAAAGCTCCATGGAAGAGTATTTCTATGGACTTTATCTTTGGGTTTCCAAAGTCCATAGATGGTGTAACAGATTGTGGCTATAACATTGATTGTAGCGGAATTAAAATAACAATAGTGAGCATTTCCTTAAGAGAATTTTTAAAGAGCATAAGGAGAGCACTTGATTAAAGGTAGCAAAATGAACATTATACCTAGTTATCTTGGCATGAACAATGCTTGTAAAGAGAGAGATAATTAGAGAAACTAACAACAATTGAGGACTGGATTTACTTGGAGCCGGTCCCCCCTCCAAAAGGCTTTTGTATTATAGATTCTCCCATGAAGAGAGACTTGGTACAATACATGATTTGTGTTCCTTGAGACCTTGTTGATGCAATGAAAATGGTAAACATCATGCACCAAAGTTATGCTCGTAACTAATCTTGTAAAATAGCACTAACTTGTCCCCGGCTTCAATCCCAAGACCTCAAACACCTTCAAAGGTGGAGAGAGCTAGCAGGAGTGAGGGAAGGGAAGAGGAAGAATATGTAGCATACGAGAAAGAAGTAGTTTCCTCACATATCATTACTCATAGAGCATATCATAGCATATGAAGATGAAGAAGATGGTAAGAATTGCTTCGAAGGATGACTCTTGGTTGGATTTGCATTTCATAGCCAATAGGTGTTGGTGCTCTCTACTTCTCAAGCTTGGAGAAGGAGATGGAGTTCTTGCTCAACACAAAATGAGAGACTTTGTAAGTGTGTGTATGAGCCAAAATGAGAGCCCCTAGCCTTGCATTGGTCGACCCCTCTCTCTCTTGACTCTAGTTTGATCCCTATTGGCCCTTGTCAAGCTTGGCCAATCACAGATTATGGTCATTTCAAGCAACAGGGGTAGCATTTGGACAAGTGTCCTTCTTTCCCCCTTTGAGAGAGAGAGAGAGAGAGAGAGAGAGAGAGAGAGAGAGAGAGAGCTTAATTAATTTATTACATGCATATAATTTCTCATTGGACCTCCCTAAAGGCCACCTAATATGATTCAAGCACACCATGAGGGCAACATGGGTAGGTGCTTGACATGTGTCATTATTGACTCTTGAGTCTTGGGCTTTCCTTGAGTGTGTATGTGTGTGTGTGTGTGTGTGCGCGTGTGCGTGTGTTCTCCCTCATGATCCTAGCTTTAGGGCTCGCCCCCTCCTTTGTAGGACACAACTTTGACTTGAAAACCTCAAGCACCTTGGGCATCAAGCATGAAAAGCACCTCAAGAACCTTGGTCATCAAGAATGACAAGCACCTTGGTCATCAAGCACGACAAGCACCTTAGTCAACTCAAGCACGACAAGCACCTCAAGCACATGCTTAGCATGCCTAAGGTCTAAAGTACCTAAAGGTCCTAGGTCTAAGGACTTTTAACACTAAACTTTGGAGATATTTAATGAAGCTAACCCTAAGGTTTTTTAATCTCCATTACCTGCTCACTGCTCTTTGGTAGACCATCTTCCTTTTGGATGGACCCATCAAGAGATGTAGACTTCTCTCCCTTTGGTCCCGTGCTGGGATATGTCTTAATTACATATTTTAGTTCTAACTCTTGTTCTCATTTATTTTTCCACACTAAATGATCAGTTCAATATGAGAAAATCAGTTTGGATAGTTAGATATTAGATTTTATGACATTACCACTTTCTTGAAACCATAGTCTTCCTCGACTATGAGGTAGAGAAGATAAAGCCTCAACCATGAACAACACCTTCTACAATTGGTTTATCAATAAGGCTCCAAGGCAAAATGAGTTTGTTTAATCATTCCAAGCATACGATTATCAGAGATCAAGATATCCTGTCACAAAATTAATAAGTACTTTTTTGGTCATTATGTTTATTCGGATAATTATCATTACCTCTAGCAAAGTTTTCAAAGGTAGCTTATTAACTTCTAAGCAAGCAAATAGTTGCGTTTATCATAATCTTGAGAGGGTGTATGTTTTGAGTTAACTTCAGGTAACAATCCTAAAAATTCATATTGCAATGCATCAAAACTTATTAGGTCTATCATGTTTCTACCTTTGGTGCCAAGTGTTAGGTCTCAAAAATTCCTCCTTAAAATCGATCTTTTGTCCTTCACTATATGAAGGTACACTTTGGAAACTACGTTGTTCTTCTCTCTTCATCTTAAGAGGCTATCTCAGAGATAACTCACCATATGGAAAAGATGTTGGTTACATAGTATATCGAGTGACTATCTATGCATATGGCTATCTAATCTAGTAAGTTTCCCTCTTTCTATCCTTTAGAACAAAATCCCCTAACATTTTGCCATGATTTGAAGGATTGGTCTTTTTGAACACTCTTGGATGCCAATGATAGGGCTTTCTCATGATCACAGGTAAAGATTGATTAATCTATTACTCAATTCTTGAAGATCGAACAATTGCATTTTTTTAATAAGTGGTAAATGGCTTGCTAGTTTGGGCCAGAGTTCTTGGTAATGAATCAATATGGAATACTAATGGTTATTTGACCTCATCGAAAATTCTCAAGGAGTACTTTTATGGAATATTGTTAACCCTCACGCACATTCCTAGCACCTACGACGGACGCTGTATTATTTATTTGGTAGAGTCAGGTACCGGGCTTGTCGGTCCAATAGAAAAAGGGTAAAAGTGATCGCCGATGAGAGGCGCACCCTAACTGGAACATTCAAGGGATTAGTTGGCTAAGCATGGGTGCCCAAGTGTGAATGGGGCAAGCTCTTATAAAAGTCAACTAAACCTAAAATTCACTCATTCTGTCATTTGTGCGATTGAAGAGTGCTCTTGCTCCATCTCCATCTTCTTCTTCTTCATCTCCTTGTGTGTGTGTGTATGCATGAGAGAGAGAGAGAGAGAGAGAGAGAGAGAGAGAGAGAGAGTGCGATCAAGCATTGTGGTGGCACGACGACGGCGAGGCGGTTGAGCGTGGCGTAGCGGCGTCTCCCTCTTCTTCGTGGCAAGGAATCCTCCACGACAACAAGCGTAGAGCGGTGAGTGACACACCATTGCCATCTTTGACCTTACTAGTTTAGGTTTGTTGTGTGCTTGGAGCCATTTGTGGCTCGCACACAGTGTATCGGCAAGTTCCTTGCATTGACACATGCGACAGGCGCGCACATTTTTGGCGTTGCTGCCGGGGAATGCCATACACTAAGCTTGAATGGCACTCTGTGCTTCTTTTGTGGTGCAATAACAATTGTAGGAAACGTAGGGAAGGAAGGTGTGTGTGTGTTGAGAAGAAGGATTTTGTGTTGCTACTATGTATTTCTTTGTTAATGAAGTTTTGAAAGGTTATTGTGTTTTCTTTGTGATAAGGTCTTAGTATTAAGGTTGTTAGTTCTGTGTAATGTAAAGTATAGTAAGTAGAAAGTAGATTTGTGAGAGCTAATGAAGTGTGTTAGTGTGTAACAGTAGATGTATTAGTTGCAAGTAGGTTGGTAGAGTGTGTGTTTGCTCGCGCGCAGGCCGCGGCGACCTTATCCTATTAAAAAAAAAAAAAAGGTAGGACCGGGATTGGGAATATCTCCGTGACCCAAGCCCAAGCTCACACTCAGGCTCAAGCCTCAGTCGCCCTTTAAAATTACGTATTTTAGCTTCACACGTCGCTAAAAATTGACTTTTTTGAGGACCAACTGAGCTTCAGGTGACCAAACATTGTGCTGTAAAGCACACTATGACCCACTGAGTGATACGCTCGTTTTGAGCTATCACACACTTTAATAAAAAAAAGATCATTAAAAAACATTAAAAGACGAGTGAAAAGTAAGCGGTTAATCTTCGAGGTTATTCGTCGACGCTTGTAGGGTGCCAAAGGCACATGCATCTGCGCTCTGGTTGTGTGCTAGAGACGGAGCAACTAGAGAGAGTTTCAACTTACGCGAGTTCTCAATATCCACATACCTTAGGTTCCGGGCCCTCGGCAGAGACCCAAGGTACTACAAATGAAGACCCGAACATAGCGGCTAGTGACTCTTCCTCTGACTACGACGTCATGGGGGGTTTCCCAATGCCTAATCCTGATAGCTCAAGCCAAGACATGCATGCCATGGGCCCGCAGTTTGGGCCGAGCGTGCTTAGCCGCTTGAAGGAAACCTTTAGTAGAGCCACTCGCTCCGAACATGGAGCTAATGATGTAAATGAGGGGGGTGGGGAAGTAAATTCTCCATTCATGACCAACGTAGACCCTATGTTCTTAGAGAATGTGCACGTGAATACTTCATTCACTGCACCTCCTGAATCTTCAGAGCTATTCCCCTCCGAGGTCATATTACCCGATGATAGAAGCCTTTCCAAAGTGCAAGAGGTTGAGCGATATATTCTTGCAGCAAGGGAAAAGGAAATCGAGAGCTTACGCAAGGCGGAGCAACGAAGAGAGTTAAAATCAAAAGCTCCTATGTCAATATCCTTGCTACCAGGAGAGAAATCGAGTGCTCTTGAATTAGCAACCACTAAGGGTCAACCCATAGAGTGCAACATAGCATCTAGCTCAAGGGACACCCCTAGCACCTCAATCCTAGATGGAGCGTTCTTAAATGAGAACTGGGAGTACGAACTACAAATGGAAACTCTAACTGACCTATACACAGGTCACACCTATCACATGGGTTGGGTAGATGTCCTACAATCCACAATGGGTGCTACTAGTGTGGAGGATCAACAAAGAGTTTGTGAGGTCATCCATAGGGTGATTGAGTTAGAGAGACAGAACAAGGGGATCCACATGCCTTCAACGGGTCTCATGAGATTCTTGGATACAGGGAAGGCTAAACAACTGACCTTATCGCAAATGGAGACTCCCTCGGTAAGTCCGATGGATCCTCCATATGTTGTTTTGCCAGGGGTCTCAATGCAATCTGAGCCACAAGTGATAGCTTTACCTTTCCAAGTCTAGCTCATCTTTCCCTTGATGACACCATGGCTACCATGCCTACCCCAATGATGGGCATGCCGAGAAACACGCCATGGACCTCATTTGTTAGTAAAGCACCACTACATGGTAGCTCAATGCCTGCAACAGTACCTACAAGTGTGTACCAAGCATATGCACCTATGGGTCATCGCACTCATGTAGTCCCTACCCCTCCCATTGTTTCAGCTACCTATGCTCCACAACCACAACACCCAAGTTCTTATTTCCATGGGACCATACCGGCTAGCATTAGCATGTCACATCTGACGTCTGCTATGCCTAGGGCCAAACATATGAACTTTGGGCCACCACATGCACCACACCGTACCAAACGTGGAACCCAAGGGCTTCCTATGCGCCAAGCCCAATGTTGATAGCTACTCCACATGTAGTCTCGGGAGCACCTACACCCACGGTTCCTGCTCCCTTAGGTGACTTGGAAACATCTGCTCAAGCTATTGGTCGATCTATTGCTGAGAATATGCGTAACACGCATGATAGAGAGCCTAGAAGTAAGGCAGTACAAATAGTCAAGCTCACACAAAAATTTAGTGGAGACGGGGATGTGAGAAATCATATCGAAGTGTTTGAACAAATATGTGATTCTCTAGGAGAACACAATGACCTGCATAAGAGTAATGCTTTAAGCCTAACCTTAAGTGGAAAGGCAGGGGATTGGTATAGAACCCTAAGGGTGGAAGAAAAAACGATTTACCCTACTCTTAGGAGACTGTTCTTGAAAGAATACATACTAGAGGGAGTGCTTTGGGGTGTAGCCTCTCAGCTCCAGAAAGCCCAACGAGAGGAAGGAGAGTTGGTGAGAGACTTTATTAGTCGCTTGAAGCATTTGAATTCTCGTTGTAATCCAAATGAGCGCTTCAACAATAACCAATTGCTTGATATATTCATTAGGGGATTACGACATGAGGATATCTACAATGGCCTAGTCATTAGAGGTATCACCACTTGGGAAGCAGTCACCACCAATGCGATCCAATTGGAGGATAATTTAATGATTGAAGTAGAAAGAGTGTCTGTTGAGCCTAAATCTATTAGCTCGCAAGCATCAAGGCATCAGCCAATGACCCTAAAGCCTATTGCTAAGGAGCCAAAGCTATCTGAGATGACTTTAGCAGATCTCACCAAGGCTATTCAAGAGAGGCTTAGAGACAATCATGCTCCACAAAACAATCATATGTATCCAAGAAGGGAGCAACAATGGTGCTCAGTATGCTATGGACCGCATAGTACTAGTGAATGCCCTACTTTTAGAGTAAAATTCAATGGGAACTGCAATGCCTATGGGAGGTATGGTCATCAACCTAAGGATTGCATAGTATTTAAGTGTGCGATGGCCAATAGACCAACCTTAGCATGGACAGACACACCTCGAGTGCTTGCATTGATGTCGGCCCCACCTCTTGAACAAACAACACAACACATGGTCCCTAGGGCCCAAAATGTTGTTCACACAACACCCTTACCACCTCCCGTGCTAGGACCGCAACCACCACATCCGAGAATCACTTCTGTGAATCAAGTGGGTTGTGAGTCATCTATTGCTTGTTTGGAAGCTGTGAGGAAGATATAGACCCTAATATTTCCTATGGGATGGATGTGCTTGAAGAAAGTCCACAATACTACATGGAGGACTATTGGGGACAAGTCAAACATGTCTATCAAGTAGTTGCTCTTGCGGCAAGAGGCCAAAATACCAATTACACTGCTAAGAGACCACCTCTTCAATGCTATGAGTGTGGAGGTCCACATAGTGTAGCCGAGTGTCCTATTAGGCTACAAAAGAACGCCATACTAATGCAAACCAATCAAGCGAGCACGTCTACAATGCCGATACTCATGTGTAATCGATGTGGCATAGATCATTTGATTGCCCACTGTCCAAATAATCCAAATGCATCGAAGATCACGCCATTAAACTTTATTGAAGTTACCGAGGAGCCATCACAAAGTACACCTGTGGTACCAGTAAACGTACTCACACGATCGATGCTCCAAAAACAAAATTATATTCTTGAGGAAAGAGACACGGCATCAATTGCCCAATCTCAAAAAAAAAAGAAAACACAAAGGAAGAGATCGCAAAAAGCAGCGAAGTCAGACCCCAGTTCAAAGACCAACATAGGGACTAGTGACGACCCCGTATATATGAACGATGCTGAAGAGGATTCTGATTCAGGTGAAACCATGGAGACCAAAACGACCACTAAGATAGAAACCAACAAGGAAGATCTTCATGAGCCACAATGGCTAGGATTCAAGAAGAGGATAGGAACTTATCCAAACCCTACAGAGGAGACTGAGCGAGTCAAGCAATTAAGGAGTTTGGTAGAAGATACCCAAAGGGATCTAGAACCAGCACCTAGGCAGATCCAGATTATAGACACCACTGTTCCCTACGCAACAACAACCTCACCAAGTCCATAGACCCTTAGCCATACCTAGTGTAATCCAAGAAGAAAGTGACTTAAAGTCATGGGAAAGTGGGTGTACTCACTTCTTGATGGAAAGAATGTTTACAGAGGGACTACCTGATCCTATCAAAGAAATGGAGATCCCCTCTTCCCCACGTCAAGGTACTGAAGTCCAAAAGGTGCCGTTAAACATTGCCAAATTGATGGATTTCATGTCTTCAGAAGTTAGAACCACCATCATGTCAAAACTATATAAAGACCCTGAGCTAGTCTCAGCTCTTCGAGCCTTCCTCAATGGAGAACTAAAGTTTGGGCTACCACAATTTGCACAGATGGATGGAGCTGGGGAGATGCCAATAGAGGAGGAACACTTAGATCCACAACCCAACCTAGATGAGAACCTTGTTATAGAAATACATGTTAACAAGTTGGGACAATACTTCGAGGGTGATAAATCCAATGCGACCATACCAATCATTACTAAGGGATTAAATGTGAAGGGAATCCTTGATGGTGGCACTGGGGTTACCATTGTAACTAAAAACTGCTGGGAAACTATGGGAAGACCTCACCTTGTGACCACAACCATTGTAGTGAAGATGGCCAATGGGTCTATTGTTAAACCTATTGGGATGCTAGAAGATCTCAAGATCAAGGTCTTTGGACATAAAATAAGAATTACCTTCATTGTTATGGATTTCTCCAAACACACTATGGCATCGAAGATGATCTTAGGACGTCCTTTCATGAGGGATGCAAAAATGGTGCATGACTGGTCTAAAAACCATGTCTACTTGCAGTTCCAAGATTCTGTCATTCGAGTGGATCTTGTGGCTGTTCGAGCACATCCTCTAGGAAACAGGTTTATAATTGATCATAGATCTGACACCACAGTTCACTCGGCCCCATTACAGTATTGTTACACATGTAAAGCGGACATTGATGTTGGGGAAGATTCTCCTTATATGGATGTACTACCTGGGATGACTGAGTCGGACAATGTGGATTGGGTCCACCTAGCAGCAACCATAGACACTTGGGGATATAGGGGGACAACCTGGGTAACACCTGAGGGGGACGAAATGCCACCACTCATACCCTTAAATATTCTAGAAGCAATGCATATAGCTTTTGATGACCTACAAGATGAAAGTTTGACTGGCATTGGAACCAGTAGCGCCTCACAAGACTATAGCCCACACGATTTGGGTCAGAATCATCAATTGAAATTGACTCTGAGGATGAAGAATCTAAGTTAAATCTTAGTGCAAATGTGGGGACAAACCATTTAGGGCCCAGTGGTACCCTAGATGACAATCTATCCAAGGGAGCAGAAGACACAAGAAGCGATTCATCTAGTGACTCTTCACTAGAGATCGGCCGTAATCGAAAATTAAACAAGAGGAGTAAGAGATATAAGAGGTGACGATATCGAGCAAATGTGCATGCTAGAATAAGTGAAAAGAAATCTACCGCAGAATGGCTTAATTATATAGGGGCATGTGATGCTCATCGGAAGTTGGTAGATAACTGGGGTGAATACCTTCAAAGCGTTATGTGGTGTAGTCCACAACCCGTTGACATTGCACAATTAGAGGCTACAGAGAAGCCAAAGTTGAGCCGTATGGTAAGGAGACAACAAAATCGAGAGTTAGCTCAACAACAAAAGGAATCGGAAGTGAAATCACAGTCCACAGAACAACAGGACCCCACAAACTTACACCCTACACCTGAACATTTCAAATCCTATACCACAAAGGAACGTAAGGTTGTGTATACAAAGGCTCAAAGAAAACCTATCGATGGGAGCAATGGAGTCTATGACGGTCTAGCGATAGTTAAGGAAATAGAGTTAGCAGACGCAGGAGAAGAGTCCAAACCTATTTTCATTGCCCAAGATCTGACAGAGACTGAGGAGTGTGTACTTAAAGAAATTCTCAAGGAATTCAGGGATATATTTGCCTGGACATATCATGATATGAAAGGTGTTCCACCTTTCGTGGTGCAACACACAATCCCCATGAATAACATGGCTAAACCAGTTCAGCAACAACGACCCTACCCAATGAATCCTAAATATGCAAAAATCGTTCAAGAAGAGGTTGAAAAGCTTGTGGAATGCGGATTCATATACCCTATTGAGCACTCGGAATGGGTGTCTCCAATAGTGATTGTGCCAAAAAAGAATGGGAAACTCAGAGTGTGCGTGGATCTCAAGAAGGTCAATGCTGCCACTAGGAGGGACCATTACCCCTTGCTTTTTAGATGGGTATCAAATCACAATTGTGCTGGAGGACCAAGCTAAAATATCCTTTATAACTGAATTTGGAGTGTTCGCATTTCGTGTTCTGGCTTTTGGCTTAACCAATGCCCCAGTGTACCTTTCAAAGATTAATAAACACTGCTTTTAGAGAATATTTGAGGGAGTTTTGTGAAGCTTTCTTAGATGACCTTTGTGTTTATTCCTCTTGGAAAGAACATCTATCATGCTTACGAAAAGTGTTTGAGAAGTGTAGATTGTATTGCATCTCCTTAAACCCTTTCAAATGCCAATTTTGGGTTAAACATGGAGTTATTTTAGGGCATATAGTGTCCAAAAATGGGATTTCCACAGATGAGAGCAAAATTAAAGCCATTGCTAAATTTCCACCACCTACAAACTATAAAGGAGTTCAAAGGTTCATGGGCCGTGTTGGTTATTACCGACAGTTTATTTTAAACTTTGTCGAGATAGCTCGTCCTTTGTACACGCTTCTTATTGAGTTCCAATGGACTGCGGAGTGTGACCATGCTTATGAGTCATTGAAAAAGACCTTGACTAGTACTCCTATTCTATGAGTGCCCGATTGGAATGTAATTTTCCATGTGCATATTGATGCATCAAACTTTGCTATTGTGTGTGTTCTAGCTCAACCAGCAAAACATAAACTAGACTACCCCATTAGCTTTGCAAGTCGTCAGTTGAATGATGCCGAGAGAAACTACATCACTACAGAGCAAGAAGGTTTAGGTATGATTTATGCAGTGAAGAAATTTCGCTACTACCTTTTGGGCAACAAATTTGTGTTCTACGTTGATCATCAAGCCTTGTTGTATCTAGTAAATAAACCTTGTTCCACGAGAAGAATTACACGATGGTTGTTAATTCTCCTTGAGTTTGATTTTACTGTTGTGGTGAGACCTGGTAAAAGACATGTCATGGCAGATCATTTGTCTCGCATACCCAATGGTGAATCCCCTACTGGAGTCGATGATGAGTTGCCCGATACTTCTCTATTCCTAGTCGAAACCATACCTGAATGGAGTGAGAAGATTGTGAACTTTCTAGTTAATGGTTTTCCACCCAAAGAGCTTTGTAAAGACATAGCTCGAAAACTGTTAAAAGAATGTGAACCTTACTCTCTCATTGCAGGAACTCTCTACAAGCTAGGGAAGGATGATATTCTTAGACGTTGTGCCCGTGAGGATGAGTATTTATACATATTGCAAGAAGCCCACATGGGTATAGCCGGAGGACTTTTCTCAGGGGAACTAATAGCTAGAAAGTTCTTACAATCAGGCTATTGGTCGCCTACCTTATTCAAGGATGCATCACTTTTTGCAAAAGGATGTGATAAATGCCAACGTTACAAGATCACCCAACGAAAGGATAGGATGCCCTTACATCCTGTTAAAGTGACTCAACCATTTGAAAAATGGGGTTTGGACTTTGTAGACCCAATTAGTCCGGCAGCTCGTAGCACTCAACCTGGATATATTATCATTGCCACTGACTATGTGACAAAGTGGGCGGAAGCCAGGGCGACACGTAAGGCCGATGCAAAATCAACTGCCAAGTTTCTCTTTGAGAACATTATTACAAGATTTGGTTGTCCCTTTGAGATTGTGAGTGACAATAGTACTCATTTTATAAATGGATTAATAAAGGAAGTCACTACCAACTTTATGATAGCTCACCACAAGTCCACACCTTATTATCATCAAGCAAATGGCCAAGCTGAGAGCACCAACAAGACCTTAATCTCTATCTTGACCAAAACGGTGGAAGCTCATCGTACAGATTGGGATTTAAAGCTTACATAAGCTCTATGGGCTTATCGTACTGCGTACAAAGTTGCCATTAACTGCACACCATTCAAGATGGTGTATGGCCAAGAAGCGGTTATGCAATGGGAGTTTATCGTTCCTAGTCTTCGAGTAGCTTCTAAAGAAGGTTGGCATGGTAACCCCTTAGTTAAGCGATTATATATCCTTGAAAGGCTAGATGAAGAGAGGCAATAAGCTGTGCAAAATGCACTTGTGGAGAAAGATAGGAGGAAGAAATGGTTTGACCGTCATCGAAAGAACAAAGATATCAATGTTGGTGATAAAGTACTTATGTATGGAGTGTGTAACAAAAAGAAAAAGTTGAAATATGCGAGAAAATGACCATATAGAGTATGTGAGATCACCCCACAAGGAACCATTCGTGTTGAGACTCTTGATGGAGTTGAAACCATTGGATTCCTCAATGGGAGAAAATTTAAAAGATATTATGATCCTTTAAGCCAAGAGGAGCTACGTGCCATCCATACAAAAAAGGCAACCAAGGCCCAAACAGAATTGAAGAAGATACAAGCTCAAGCTGAGGCTAAGGAGCGACAACAACGCATAAGACAGAAATAGAGTCTAACCTTGGAGTCACACATGCATTCCATGTTGAAACCGACGAGGATTGGTTGGACTCTGACACACCTCTACGATATCCTATTGAGCTAAACAGCACCTATGGAAAAGTGCTATATAACACCTTATTGGACACGGGTGCTAAATATAATCTGCTATAATATGGGGTGTGGTGTCAGTTAGGGAAGCCACCTCTATCTGAGAGTATTATCCAAGTCAAGGCTGTCAACAAGAAAAAAACTTTGGTTTTTGGAATCTGGCACACTTTTGTCAGTTATGACAATGGGGTTGTAGCTCAAGATTTTCTGGTCATGCCTGTTGGAACTATGGAGGGTAATGTAAATAGAGAACGCACGTGGATGATAGCGACCAAATGCACTATTGGTTGGGGGACAGGGGGTGTCACAATGCAGAAACCAACTCTTAGCCCTACCACTCAAGCTATAGTCCCTAAGATATTGCCTCTTAAGGAAATAAAACCCAAAAAATTACATGTCCAAGAGGTTGAACCATATGTCCCCATAGCCCAACTCTCTAGAGCTTCAAGTGATGTAGCTGAAATAAAGCTTGAGACACACAAGACCCATCCCAATATAACAAAGAAAACATACAAGTGGGTCCCTAAAGCTTCTTTAGCAACCATAGCCAGTGCTAAAAGATAGGAGCCTGGTAAGAGACGTCCCATTCGCCCCAAGAAATGTAAGGAAACATTGCGTTGGATTCCTAAAAAACTATTAGAAGCCCAAGGCTACTATGAAGGAAACAATCAAATCTGGGTGCCAAAACGTAAATTGTGCTCTTACTTGTCACCGGGCCCATGTGAGCTCAATCCTGTGGCTCCAAAACAAATTGAAGATCGCGGAAAGGAAAAAATCACGGAATGCTAGACGCCTGCTCCAGAGCTAGTTTGGGTACCAAAGAAAGAACGATTTGTTCCACCTAGCTCAGGAACAACGAAAACAAATGAAGCTTCTTGCTCTTCGTGTAGTTCCTATACGGAAATAGAAGCTTCAACACAACCTCCACCTACCATTGTACATATCCATACAAGCAAGAAAGAGTTTGCACCTCCTGTTGTAAGTTCACCACCTACAACAATGTTGCAAATAAAATCATGGGAGAGTACCTTACCACCCTTGCAACTAGATGAAACGCATAGGGCGGTCGAAAACTATTGGTTAAAGCCTTCACCCATAACAACTTGGAACAATTGGTTTCAAAAGGTGACGACATCATTCCAAAAGGTATGATCTACCCAAGGAAGAGGGGAGTGTTTGCTGACATCCATCATTCACTTGCTTCCCTCTCAACCTTCCTCCCTAACATCTCAATCTCCAATCTTAGGGAATGTATATATAAATCCTTATATTCACAAAAACAAGATAAAAAATTAAAAGAGCAAGAGCCATAACACAAAATCATAAAAACACATTATGCACAAGAACACGACCCTTGTAATATTTGCACTCTAACCATCATCTATTTGCATGTACAGATATGGCTAGTACGCTAGATCATCCACTCCTGCCTTGGGTGAGAGGTACCCTCGTTACTTTTCATAAATGTTTCACATGGTCTTTTCGGTGTTTGCATGTGAATGGGATTTGGTAGGTACGCTAGCATGTGAGAGGAATTTCGAGGAGTTAGAATGGCTGATACATCTCTTGACCACGATTGATCCATACTTAATAGAGAGTGTATCTCCCATTGCACAAGCCTATCCTTTTGACCAAGATGACTATAGGCGTCTAGTGACCTTCTTAGTAAACAGTGGTGCCTCTGATGATGAAGAAGATTTACATGACAACACGGATGGCACATATGGTCTCATGGATGAAGACTTTGTTTTTCTCGACGACAAGGATAGGGGTTTAGCCTTAGGGTTTCCCTCCAATCTCTACAATATCCTATTCCCTTGACTCTCTAAGGGGAGTGCAAATAATTAGGTTAGGGTTCCTTATGTTTTTTAATTGTGTTCAATAAGTGTTGGTACATTTTCCCACTGATCTGCCTCCTAGAGGTATTCTTTGTGTGTCCTAGTGTGTACAGGAACGTGTTGCTGTGGTTAGGATTTGGACCTTCATGGAATCTTTCTCTCATTCACACTTCAAATCAAGCGCGGCCATCAACACAAACATGTGTTTCTTGTCCATTAACATTGCTCCTTATCTTTTTGCATCCATGTTTGTCTGTTTTAATTGTGATTGATAGCATAATATCCAGCACATTTGCTTAGTATCAAACATTAAATTCAATGTATTTTTTTGTCATAATCACTTGTCTAGGTTTAAAAATCAAGCAATCCGACTAAGCTAGTTTGACCAAGCTAGGTGTTAGAGATCTTCTCTTAATACCATGGGGAATGCCTTCCTAATAATTAATGGTTACTTAGGTTCTTAATCCGATTTAGACAGCATTGTGTGAAATGTACTAGGGCTTTCTAGTGGGCTTAGTCCCTATTGACCTTTAGCTTAAGTATTATAAAGGGAGTTTACTAGTGTGATGAGCCTGGGGAGGGTAACAGTGTTATATGACCCCCCGAAGTTACAAAATTAAAATCTTGAAAACGAACAAAAAAAAAAAAATCAATCAAAGTGCCACAATGTAAAAATCTTAAGCTGAAAGAGAAATCTCAGCTTGATTTGGTACTCCACTCACATGTATCGCCTATGGTACTAGAGCCCTAGAGGTTCCCAGTGTGGGCGCTTTTCCTTGAAAAGCAAAAAACCCAAGGCATGCAAAATAAGCACACACATCAAAATTGAAACAATGTGAAAAGACTTTGGGGGGTCAAAGAAAAGGTAATCAGTCAAGCAATGATTTCATGAAAATTCCTTTTATCGTAGCTTAACTACAAGGTCTTCTAGGTATAGCCTCTAGTCAGCCCTCGAACAATAAAATAACAGCTTAATTGACCAGAGAAAATTAAGAAACTTACCCATGGTATTAATAGTCGATCTTTAGTGCCTTTTGACTGTTGAATTAGCGACCCCAAACTTGTTTAGTTTTTTACCTTCCCAACTGTCTATGCATTTGATTATATTGCAACTTAATGTTTATTGCTGACAAATGGTTTAGAATTATTCCACCAATCAATTTGTCTACCTAAAACTGCATATGCTTTTTAATTGTATATGAGAATGCAATTATTATGCCAATGTGGTTTGATTTTGCAGTGACTGAAGAAGGCTAAGGAAATTCATCTCAAATGCTCTTCCACCTCAACGAACGAGCTTCAACTCAATAGCTTTCGAGGACAGAATCTACATCAGGAAAGGGGGCATGTTAACCCTCACGCACATTCCTATCACCTACGATGGACGTTGTATTATTTATTTGCTAGAGTCAGGTACCGGGCTTGTCGGTCCAATAGGAAAAGGGTAAGAGTGATCGCCGATGAGAGGCGCCTCTAACTGGAACATCCAAGGGATTATTTGGCTAAGCATGGGTGCCCAAGTGTGAATGGGGCGAGCTCATATAAAAGTCAACTAAACCTAAAATTCACTCATTCTCTCATTTGTGCAATTGAAGAGTGCTCTTGCTCCATCTCCATCTTCTTCTTCTTCATCTCCTTGTGTGTACGTGTGTATTTTTATTGATGTTGAAAATAGTTCTAAGCCTTCTACATATAAACAAAACAAGAGAAACAATTTATTTCTATATAAACACAAGCACTACAAATTTTGATGAGAAGATATTTGTGAAAGTCATCAAAACACATTCTCCTCTACCAAGCTCTCTCTCTCTCTCTCTCTCTCTCTCTCTCTCTCTCTCTCTCTCTCTCTCTCTCGCTGTGTGTGTGTGTGTGTGTGTGTGTGTGAGATATATAATGTACACTCTCTATCTTCCTCAACAAGTAGCTCTAGAACGAGTGCTCCTACACTTACCTCTTTCTTGGTGAGCACCCATTGCTGGATTGGCATGCAAAATGTTATGGGTACACAAAGCGACATCTACTTCCAATAATTTAGAAGCTTTGATTTTTGCAAGCCACACTATGCTATCAACCTAGCGAGAAGGTTGCACTCCTAACCTTGCTAGCTGAGTGAGAAAAAGACCTCTTGATCTTGACAATGAGTTGAAGTGGCCTTCATAAGGACTAGGTGCTATGAAAGGCAAAATCACAGCTTGAGGAGCTACCACTATTTACCAGCTTGTTATGAGGCATTGAATTAACCTTTGCCTCGGGGTCTGAGTCTCTCTCTCTCTCTCTCTCTCTCTCTCTCTCTCTCTCTCTCTCTCTCTCTCTCTCTCTCTCTCTCTCTCTCTCTCTCTCTCTCTCATATTTTTGTTAAGTGAAAGCCACACAATGGAGCATCTTTTACCCTGCTTGCATGTTGAGTCTATTATTGAAGGCTGCAGGTTTATGTTTTAAATTTTTTAAAGTCTGAGCTTTAATATTCAAGCTTTTTCCATGCTAGAGGTAATACCCAGTAGGAATCCTTCAAACCAATTCCCTTGGAAACCATATTTAAAAGAAAAGCGATATAAGCTCCAATAGGTCCAAGAAATTTGAACCCCTCTCCTCTCACTATACCAATTTCATGAATTTCATTAATTGGATTCATTGACTTTTATCAATTGCTCAAATTGGCATCGTCAAATTTCATCAATTTCTTAAATTGATATGCACCAATTGACAAAATTCAACCATGAACAACACCTTCTACAATTGGTTTATCAATAAGGCTCCAAGGCAAAATGAGTTTCTTTAATTATTCCAAGCATACGATTATCAGAGACCAAGATATCCTATCACAATAAGCACCTTTTTGGTCCTTATGTTTATTCGGATAATTATTATTACCTAACAAATTTTTCAAAGGTAGCTTATTAACTTCTAAGGAAGCAAATAGTTGTGTTTATTGTAATCTTGAGAGGGTGTATGTTTTGACTTAACTTTGGGTAAAAATTCTGAAAAATTCAGATTGCAATGCATCAAAACTTATTAGGTTTATCATGTTTCTACCTGTGGTGCCAAGTGTTAGGTCTCAAAAAGTCCTCCTTAAAATCGATCTTTTGCCCTTCAGTATATCAAGGTACACTTTGGAAACTATGTTGTTCTTCTCTCTTCATCTTAAGAGGCTATCTTAGAGATAACTCACAAATGGAAAAGATGTTGATTACATAGTATTTCGAGTGACTATCTATGCATATGGCTATCTAATCTAGTAAGTTTCCCTCTTTCTATCCTTTCGAACAAAATCCCGTAACATTTTGCCATGATTTGAATGATTGGTCATTTTGAACACTCTTGGATGCCTATGATAGGGCTTTCTCATGATCAAAGTTAAAGATTGATTAAGTTATTACTCAGTTCTCAAAGACATGACAATTAATTTTTTTTGATAAGTGGTAAATTGCTTGCTAGTTTAGGCGAGAGTTCTTGGTAATGAATCATGGTAATGAATCAATTTGGAATACTAATGGTTATTTGACCTCATCAAACATTCTCGAGGAGTACTCTTATGGAATATGATGGTTGTTTATAGGCGACTAACATCATTTCAATGAGGGGAAGGTTGATGGCCTAATGGCTACTTAAGCTGGGAACCATAGGGAAGTAGGGACCTTATGGTCTTGCTCTTTGAATTAAATAATGATTTGGAAATGTTTTGAACAACCAAATTGAACTTTTATTGAATCACAGAGACATAACAATATGAGCTCGTGCCATCTATAACATGTGTGGGTGGATGATGACAGTTGCCTTTCCACATTAATAAAATATGTTCTAATGTATTTTTTGCTGTTGATGATGGCAAGTAACAGTTGTCCCACTTCTTGTTCCATGGTGTTTGCCAATCATGGAAAAAGCGTCTGCCCAAATAAAAAAGAGACCTACGTTCCGTGATTATTATCAAATGCCTCAGGAAACCCATTGAGCTAATGCAAGTATTCCACAGAATGTTAACCTTATTGATGACTCTTCAGTGTGGTCCTAGTTGAAATGAATCTTGCCATGTGTTTCAAGTGGCCACCATGAGACAATATGGCACCACCACGACCTCTAATAGTACAAGATAGTCTTATTACAAACTCCATCGCAAGGCTACTCCACTTTCTACCTAGAATTTTCAGTAGATTAAATGTCTCACAATTAGCATTATGAGCGTGCACTACACACATAGCTCTCAATAGAAGCTTTCATGTGTGGCCAATATGATACCTACTTACCAAGGCCAAAGAACATTTGCTTGTATCTAAACCACCATGCATGGAATTGCCCTAAGAACAAGAAGAAAGGGGATGGCCCTAAGTAGGAATGATCAGGACACAAATAGGTCGAAAATAAAACCGATCGGAGCTGTGGCTCGTGGAATGCAGGTGCAGATAGTATGCAAATGTCCTGAGGGATAGTCCAGCCTACCCAGTGTCCCTAGTTTAGATTGTTCAATTGGGTGGACCTTCTCATTGCTGACCTTGAAGTTTCTTTCGAGCGAGCAGAGCACGATAACAGCGTGGCCTAGCGCCAGCCAGTCAGTACATTGTGAGTAGAGGAGTTCAGTTGAGCAATAGCATTGAGTCCTTACTAGTGTTCTTCAACTTTCAATCTTACAAGTGGTGGTGTTGTTTTTTCCTGTTATTGTCTACAGGTGCTCTCATTTTTTGCATGACCCCGTTTGCTCAAAGTTGGTCTCAAGGTTTCCATACACAGCTACTCTATAGCAAGCTGGTCTACTACTAGGTACTAAAATTCCATGTCCAATTATTGTCCTTGGTACACTACTTACTGGTTCTAGTCTAGTGCTCGGCCAGGTACTTCTAGTCCTCGTCTAGTGCTTTGCACCTTCGATGGGCCACAAAAGCTCATCTTTGATGACCACCTACCTTCCAATGACATCTTTTATGTTTCAAATGTTCCAAAAGGTATGCATACAAACGGACACACACTTCCACCCTCTATGTCTCTCAAGTACTAAGTAAACTTGTTATCTACTACAAAAAGATGTGCTAGCTATGATGAGTATCTATGCTTGCAAACTGGATCCTTAACTAAATGCCAATAGACCTAGTTCACATATTGAGCCCCTAGATCTTAAACCCTGCGATGGACTCGACCTATGTGATTCCGACCCAGCGCTAATAGAAACTCTACCATCTCCTTAGGGTTGAACTTCATGAGCATGTACTCAACCTTCAGAGTTAAGAATTCATCCAATCACTTGTGAAATTCCCAGTATTTTCATGTGTGAAGCCAATGAATCCCATCCTACACAACGAACATTTTCTCCTCCATGTGATTAAGCTCTGGAATGGCTCTAATTTGATCATCAAACGTGACAAACATCACCAACTGCGTACCATAAATACCACACCTATCAAAAGGTACAAAATCATGCCCAGGAAAAGCTCTTGGCACAATAATATGTGCCATCATATGTTGATAACCTCTTTCACCTATAGAAGACGTGAGTTTTGCCACACAATTTTTGTTCATTCTAATGGTCAAATTGGCCAAAAGACGACGAAGAGGAAAAGAGTTGATTGTATGGCATAATATGTGCATCAATCCATCCCAATGAAATGTGACTATCAACCACAAATCCAAAGAGATCATTACTAGTATTTGGTGGCTCTATGGTTGTCAAAGTGGTTGCACCCGTCAATGGAACTACGTGTGTAATCATCACCACAAACACAACAATCACAAATGTCGTTCAAGGGAAAAACCACTTTTTTGAGTCACTGAAATTTCTTCCTACTATTAACTCCTTTGGATTGGTTTCTCGTAAGAACTGAATTTTTTTTCTTTGGCAATGAAAGTGAGAACAAGGGAGTGAGAATGCGCGAGGTTGAGGTAGACGGAGAGAAAAATTGGGTGAGAGAGAGAGAGAGAGAGAGAGAGAGAGAGAGAGAGAGAGAGAGAGAGAGAGAGAGAGAGAGAGAGAGAGAGAGAGAGAGAGAGATGGAGTAGGAAGAGGAAGAGAAGAATATTGAAACCCAACCTGCTCGCCTCACGGTCTGGCTATTGCCTGCGTCACAACCTTCTCACCTCATGGTCTTGCTATGGATCAGCTGCAGCACCTCGCAAGCCTTGTTACAACTCCTCTATATAAGTTTAAGATAAGCCCGCTTACATCTCCCCTTGCTATACTCGCTGCACTTACAGCTTTCTCCTAGCGCACACTCCCTTTCCCTCATGAGCCGGAGATACAGCACCGCTTGCACCTACGATTTTATCCCTCTCCCTCACGAGCCAGAGTTATCGCTCCTGTTTCAAGAGCCGTATTAAACCTCAACGCCCCTACCAACGAAAATCAAACCCCCACCTTCTGCTCTACCTCCTTACCTGCACCCTAACACACACGGAGACCTGCCTTACTCACGCTCCCCACTTTTAGCATTTGTTTCTTAACCTTAGCACTTAGTTACCCACCGACCACCAAAATATCCACATTCGGACGCCCTACAAACACCCTACTAACTTTGGGTTACCCTCTCTTTTACAATGGATACCAACATCCTGGCTCCACTACAACTGCAAGCCAACCTTGCCTCGAATCTCTCTTCCTTGATGGCTATTGGCCCTTCACTCCCTGGGTTCATTTCGGTTGCCGCATATGCAAGAGCGGAGACTTCGGCTTCTCGCCCGACCACCTCGACTCCAATTTCGACAAACAATAAGGACGCTACAACCAACCCCTATGAGAACATCACGGAAGAATTGGAGCGACTTCCAAAGGATTCCTTTGATTTCTCTTTGGTGCTTGCAAAAGAAAGCCACGAACTAAACCATAATGATAACACCCCCTCTTTATTTTCAACTAATCCACTCCAAGCTGGAAAACCCTCAACCCTTCAACATGTTGGCCTACCCTGGATCGACCCCCATACCAAAGAGGAAGTGCTTCCACATCTCAAGCAACCTCAGGACTTTGAGGTGATTATTTCCAACTCTCTTCTGGAATGCAAGAAACTTCATGGTAAAATAGGTAAAGCTAAAGGCTTCCTTAACCACCTAAAAGATCTTCTCAGCAATCAAAGAGCGCCCAATAGCTTATGTATGAAGCCACCCAAACTATCCCTAGAGGATACACATGCTCAAGCCCTTCTCAATGCTAAGTTTACCTCACTTACCATAAAATATCAATTAGATTGCACAAAAGCACTTGTATAAGCACAAACCATCCTCATTAATAATCTATAATCCTACCTCGACGGCTATCATGCTCTAGTAGAAGAACGGCTCAACGATATCCTTCTTAAGCTCCTCCAAGTCTCTATCCCATTAGTTTCCAAGCATGCTTGGGACCTCAAGCTACAACAATGGAAAACGGCATCCCTCAAAAGCTTCCTTTTGGATATTCAAACCCATGTTGTAAATGCACACCTCGCCTCCACAAAAGAAGATGTAGCTAAACTTTCCCGCAAGAAGACCATTAACAACATTGAAGAAGAATTTCTATCACTCCCCAAGGAGCAAACCATCAAAGAACTTGTTGAATAGGTTGTCACAGAAAAACTCCATTCATTACCCCCCAAGTCTCAGCCCTTCCCTTCCGCCTCCCCACCTAAGCCGGTCTTGCCGCCCCCCAAAAAATCCACCCACCCATATTCTAAAAAACCTTTTCTACCTCCAAGAACTTTTTCCCCTTCCCCCGCTCCATTTCAACACCGCCACCCCGTCCCCAACCCTCCTATGTAATCCCCAATAAATGGCCTCTTCAACCATCCTCCAAACCCGCCCTTGAAAAACCTTTCCCTTTATCTAAAAAACCTAAATTTTCTCCTTCCTCCAACACCCCCGCCTATCCTTTGTACCCTCTTAAAACCCTTAATCCTACACCCATCTCCCTTGGTTCCTCCTCTTCTTTTCCACCACAAAAAATCATCAACCACCCTTACCCACACCCACACAATAAGGACTACTCCCGTAATGCTACCACCTACCGCAAGACAAACCACTCAAGAAAAGAAAAAGGGAGGAGGGATTAGGGTTTAGCCACCCATACACTTGGGTACACCTCTACTTCTCCAAAACCCCCCTCCTTCCATATATATGGATTTCAAAAGCCCCTCCCGAACCCCCACTTAACGAAGGAGGAACAAGAAGAAAGTTGTGGCTTCCACTCACTAATCCACATGGCTACAAACTCTTGCTCTTTGGCAAATACCAAGTTTCAACATTGGAGCACGATATCTCTCACTTTAAAATCCACAATTTGGCACCTTGAGCCCTCTCTCTCTCTCTCTCAAAGGCGATGCTTGGCCTTAGGCTTAAAATACATCCCTCCCCCTCTAAACCCTTCCCCCCTCTTACTCCTCAACTCACACTACAATTTATCAAGCAATCTCAACCTTAAGTTCTTTTTTGAAGACCTTAAATCTTCCTCCCCCTCTCCTTTTGAGGAAACCAACCCCCTTTGGAAACCACCTCTTTTAAATCCCAACCTTAACCAAATTTTGTCCTCTAACCGGCATAACTTTAATCTCATTTTGAATACTTGCAATTTCCTCTTTTCGAAGCGACCCCGTTTGTCATTGAAGCTTTATCTAGCCTCTCCTTGGACCCTTCAATAATCATAAAATTGCCGACAAAAACCTTGGTGTTGTTATCCTACCATTAGATTGGTATGAGAAAGATGCCCTCTCACATCTCAATGACTGCTCCACCTATGAGCCTTTCCTTAACATTCATTTTTCCTTCTTAGCCTCCCTTATTTCCTCTATCACACTCCGCTACTCTACCCTCCCCTCTATTGAACGCAACTTTATCCTCTCCCCCCTTAACAAACCCCCTAAACCTTGTCCTATCTATTTCATCCCTAAACTTCATAAACCATCCATCGTCTCTTGACCTATTTGTTCCTATAAAGGTTACCTCTTTGAGAAAGCCTCGATTTGGCTCCATTTGGAGCTCTATCCAATCCTCCTTTGCCAAAAGCAACACCTACAAAGCTCCCTCACCCTAATCCAAGACTTGGACAAACTTCCCCTTCTAAACACCCTCCTCTTTACTTTTGACGTACAAGCCCTATACCCTAGCATCCCCATTATTCAAGGCCTCACCGCTCTCAAATCTACCATTTCTCACTCTTCTGACCCTCACAAAACCAATTATTTCCTCTCCCTTGCCTCCCTTATCTTATCCCATCATTACATCACCTTTAAAGGAAAATTCTGGAAACAAACCAAAGGCACTGCCATGGGCTCAAACTTTACCGTGGTATATGCTTGTCTCTTCCACTGTCACTTGGAAACCTCTTGCCCCCTCTTACTCAACCCTAACCTCCTCTATTTCAAGAGATATGTTGATGATGCTTTTGGATTATGGAAGGGATTTTGCAATACCCTTACCCATCTCCTAAACTCTTATGCTGAACCTCTCCAAGAGCACATTAA
Organism: Adiantum capillus-veneris; assembly: GCF_014529385.1. Lineage (NCBI taxonomy): Eukaryota > Viridiplantae > Streptophyta > Polypodiopsida > Polypodiales > Pteridaceae > Adiantum > Adiantum capillus-veneris. The sequence continues at coordinate 77,647,153 of NC_140955.1, read as the reverse complement.
AATTTTTAGTACCATCTCCCATACCCGTGCCATTAACCTTGACATTGAATTCTTTAAAGGTGACCGCTTCACTTCATCTAGCCTCCTGGACTCCCACTGCTATCAAAAACCTTTGAATGCCTACAACTACATCCCTTGGATCTCATGGCACCCTACCCATCAAAAGGTTGCCTTCATCATCTCTTAGCTCAAAAGGTATATTATTCGAGAATCAACCTTGAAGGGATATCTCTACCCCCGCAACCTTTTCTACCTACGCCTTCGGGCTAAGGCCTACCTAACTAGTTTTCTTCTAAAATTTTTTAACAAAGTCTCATACCACAACCGCACCTCACTCCTCCTCCCCTCACACAAAAAAGAAAACACTGTGCTCAAAATTCCCTTCACACCCACCACTAGAAAAATGCTACCCTCCCAATGTATTAGCAATCCCATTTCTAAAGCTTGCCAACTTGATGCCAATCTTTCCCACCTCCCTAGACCTACCATTTGTTGGACCTCCGGGCCCAACATTCATAGCCTTCTTGTACATAGCTTACACCCCACTTGATACAACTTTTCTCTTTATACTTTCCACTCCACCCCAACCCATCGACCACTCTTTTGTTTTCTTAAAAAACGTTGAGTTTTCAGTTTTCCTTACACTTTACCCCCTAAAACTTAAAATTTTGGAGACACTGAAACCCCTTGCCTCCCTCCCCTAATATTACCTTTGGACTCTTTTTATGCCACCCTCATGATGCACCTGATCTTCTCAAGATTTCTTTCTATACTGACTAATCTTGCTTTGGTGGTGTCCTTGGGTTGAACTTTTTTTGCATCTTCTTTGCTTGGACCACCTGCTTCAATCGATATTGGCTCCTTTGGCTATGTTGTTGCACCTTTTAAGGAGCCAAAGCTACACAAAGGTCACCACCAAAGGTTACCCTCAGAAAGCTACACAAAGGTCACCACCACCAAACTCTCCTTTGAGAGACAAATTCTGTCAAAAAGTACAATGGATCTTCTATGATCAAAAGTTACTCAAATGCAAGCAGATAATGCTTAACAGTGGAGCCATCAAATCAATAATGGGACCCTGCTGTATGTGGGCTCTCTTGTGCGTGACTGGGCCGCCTGGAAAAGGGCCAGCCACCTGCTGCTGGGCAGAGGGTAGCACCTGTCCTGTAGTGAACTGAGGACGTCGAGTAACACAGCCATGGCGGTGTGCATCAGTAATACCATCGCAGCAAGGAACGGTCTACTTCTGCGTCTGAGGCAATGGTGATGAATGAAACCCCTGAGGATACTGTTGATTGTAGTACTGAACTGGAGTCTGTGGGTAGAGTCTCATAAATTGTTGAGAAGGACCTGCTATTGCATTCTGCACTGGTATACTGCTCCAGTCCATCCATACCCCATACCCATCATCGTAGGCTGAGTTGCCCTATTTTCAAGTAAGAGAAATTCTCTAAATCCTTGTACCTGCGCTTGAAGATCATTAATTATTTGAGACTTTAACTTCAAGTCCTGTTGAAGTGCAAAAATAGTAGCACTCGATCGACGATGGCGCTCTCAACGACTCCCAGAGATCCCTCCATAGCTGCGTAAGTAGATGCGTGACACTGGTGTGTAGCTTCCAACCGCTCTACTCCAAGCTCAATGGTAGTGATGGCTTGCCTGGACTCCTGCAATATATCCTCAGATAGGTGAAAAAGTGATGTAGAGTCAGACACTGTGGAAGATCCTGTAATAGTGTCAGGCGAAAGAGGGCTGGAAAGTGGCACTGCTCGTGGTGGACTGGGATCATGCCTCTCTAGTGGAGTAGAGATGGTTAAAGTGGCTGTAGCAAGACTAGGCATAGGAGAAGAAACAAATCCAACTGGGGCTTGGGAGCTAGTCACTGTGGTAGGAGTAAAAATAGCAGCAGTAGAGGGAGGAACAACATGTAGAAGCCACAGCTACGACATGCATAGTGTGATGTGCAGCGCCTGAACTTACCATCAAACAAGTAGCAGAAGTATGCGAAGAACATCGAACAGGTTGCTTCACTCGAAGCTGCTGGCTTTCAGAAACCGGTAGTGATACTAAAGATTCTATTGTGTCCTTCACTACTTTCGCCCTCTTTTTCTTCGTTTCCCAGGTAGATCCTTTGTCTATTCAATAGCTTTCCTTTTGCCTTAGAGCTTTTATGCCGCATATCCGCATCCACATCCACATCCATGGGGCTAACATGTATGTTAATGACCCAGGCCAACATGGGAGTTGCAAAGCACTAAAAGCTAGATTGCACAGATTGCACCTGAGCTCTGAATCTTTTTGCCCACGACTGTAAGCAGGTAAATAGAATTTTATGAAAGCCACACAGGATGGTGTTGATGAGGTAGTATAAGCCATCGCAGTGAGAGAACGGAGTAGGCACGTCACATCTGCCCTTGCTTATTTTAGCAGCTCTGACCAGAAAGTAGTACTTGAAAATGGCGCATAGCTTTTTATTTCTTGCATAGTCAGCATGACTAGTACTAAGTAACTCTTTGCATGCTTCAATGGTCGCATTTTTCAAAAGTTGTGAATAGGTTCTCATAGCCGGTTTTACTATAGGAAAGTTTGTCATTCCCAAAGCGCGACCAATGCGTGTAGCCGTCACTGGGTGCCTTCTTACTTTGGGAAAGAGCTTGAGAACCTCATGCACCATATCCATGGGAATATCAGTAGGCAGATCGGCCTCTACTAATGCTAACACACCTAGCGTATGTAGTTGATCTTTTGATAAAACTTCTTGAAGAGGCGGATGAGGCTGCTGCAGATGGAAGTTCAAAGTGAATTTGGTTTGAGTTTTGGAGGAAGGAGGCTGAGGAATTTGATGGCTCAGTACCTAAGTGATGGCCTTCTTCTTTTTGTCTTTCACAGCATCTTCCTGTTCATCATCTTCCTGTTGGCTAGAGACTCTGAGTCAAAGTCAGAGGCAGAGCCGAAGTCAGACGCTTTGTAACTCTCATCACTATGATCAATGGAGGACAGATCGGTGAAGCCATGGTTGGAGGTTTCCACGTCTTCTTCCTCTGCAGAAGTTCGAGATGTTGCAGCGAGTCTCTATCAAGACAAGGCTTTCTTTATAGCTTGCTTGCTTGTACTAGCCATCGTGAATTGTTCTTAGATTGTGCTTGAATTCACTATTGTGTATCCTCAAAAACTTGCAAAACTGAAAACATGAGTCGAGATTGATGAAATAGGTCCTGGCTGAAAAGCGTGAGAAAAGAAGGTGAACGCTGCAGCACTGCAATTGATGGGATATGATCTAGAGGGGTGCTGCAACCTGCAACGCGATGGGATAGACTAGGGAGGAAGAGGGTAGGTGATAGACTGTAGGAGGGGCGAGGGGGTGGGGTTAGGGTAGGGGTGATAGCAAAGAGGGGATGAGGGTAGCGGCGAGGGGGATTAGGGTAGGGGCGATGGGGCTTAGGATAGAGACGAGAGGTACTAGATGGGGGGGCGAGAGGGGAAAATTGGGTACGGACGAGTGGGCGATTTGTTGAGGGGCAAGGGGAATTAGAGGTTAGGGGTGAGGGGGATATTTATTGGGTAGGGAGAGGGAATTAGAGGGTAGGGGCGAGGGAATTAGAGGCAGGGGCGAGGGGGATATTTGTTGGATAGGGGCAAGGGGATAAGAGGGTAGAGGCGAGGGAATTAGAGGGTAGGGGCGAGGGGGGATTAGTGAGGGGCGAGGGAGATATTTTTTGGGTAGGAGCGAGGGGATAAGAGGGTAGGGGCGAGGGAATTGGAGGGTAGGGGCGAGGGGGAATTGGTGAGGAGATTAGAGGGTAGGTGCGACGAAATTAGAGGGTAGTGGCGAGGGGGGATTGGTGAGGGGCGAGGGGGAGATTTGTTGGGCAGGGGCGAGGGAATTAGAGGGTAGGTGTGAGGGGGATTGGTGAGGGGCGAGGGGGAGATTTGTTGGGTAGGGGCGACGGGATAAGAGGGTAGGGGTGAGGGAATTAGAAGGTAGGGGCGAGGGGATAAGAGGTAGAGAGTAGATAGTAGGTCCAAGAGGTAGATAAGGGAGCAAGGGGCGGTTAGGGGGCAAAGGGGCATAGTGCACGAGAGAGAGAAAGGATAAAGGGAGAGAAATGAAGAGATAAAAAGTTGTAATGTGCTGCCAGCTGCCTGCTTCCTTTAACTAGGATATGGTCGATCAGAAAGGTTAGAGCAACCATGCCCAACTTCGAGCAAGCTTTCATGTAAGTGTGTGAGAGAGAGGGGAAGAGCAATGAAAGGAGTATGGAAGCAATGTTACGAAAGAGATCGCACAAGAAGGGCAAGGAACTAGATGTGTGTGTGTGTGAGAGCTCACCATAAGAGAGAGGGGAAGGGAGATACAGCAGAGCAGGTTTGAACTTGTTAGGAACAATACCAAAATTCAAAGATCTATCCGATGAGAGTTGAACCTCGGACATTCAACAGATCCATTGAGGACAGAGTGGTAGTAGAAACAAACAGAGCAGTAAAGCTGGATCATAGTAGGACTCCAAAAACCCAATTCTATCAATGAGAGGAGAGAAAAAAGGAGAATTTTCAAGATAACACCGATTACAGCTGAGATGATAACTGATATGAGGAAGACTTGAGAAGAGGGAAAATGGAAAGCCGGAGAGAGGAGAGAGCTGAGGACGGGACAATCATAAGGTTGTTGGTGGGAGGGATAACATAACCAGATTTCTAAAGAGTCAGTTTGCAAGTGAGTGATAGCACTTGATTCTGGATCCATTTACCATTGGCAAGGGAACACCTTCCAGAGTGATTAACTGGACAGTCCCCTGTGGCAAAATCTCTTGCACCATGAATGGCCCTTGCCAGGCTGGGACGAGCTTCTTAGCTTTTTAAAGATATTTTGCTTGATAGAGTAGCACCAATGTCCCTTGCGTTATTTTCGGCTTTCTGAGATGGCGATCATGCCACGCTTTGCGACAAAGTTGCTCGGCTTGCAGAGCCTATGAAGCTAACATCCTGATTTCTTCTAACTTCGAGAGACAAGAGAGGTTTGCGGAAGCAATCCCTGCTGTGACCTGAACCCTTCCCACTCTTGTTGAACCTGAGTTGAACTCATATGGTGCAATTGCTTCTAGACCAAAAGCTAGTTGGAATTGGGTGTGGTTAGTGGTTGCCTTGAAGGAGGTGCGATAAGCGCAAATTGTGCCGAGGATAGCCTGAGCCCAAGAAGTTGAATGCAGGTGAAAAGATTTCTTGAGAAGCGTGATTAGCACTTTGTTAGTGCTCTCGGCTTGCCCATTTGCTTGAGGATAGGAAGAGCAAGATTTGGGATGAAAATCTTGTAGTTCGTGAGGAGTGTGGAGATCAGATCGTTGACGAAATGACTACCTCGATCACTGGTGATTTCCAAAGGGCACCCAAACCTGCAAAAAATATTTTCATACAAAAATTTTACGACAGTGGCAGTTGTACAGTCAATGGTAGCCACCACTTCGGCCCACTTTGTTGCATAATCCGTCGCTACCACGAGATACTTACGATTGCCGAGTTGAGCAGGTGGAGTAATTGGACCAACAAAGTCCAAGCCCCATCGCTCAAAGGACAACCACGCCATAGATACCTGTAGAGAGCGATTAGATTTCTTGCTAGGCTTGGGTGCACATCGCTGACAGACATCACAAATATTGGCATGAGCAATAGCATCCCTGAATAGATATGGCCACCATAAGCCTGTTTGTAAGATTTTTTGCGTCGTGATGTGACTAGGGTAATGGCCACCTGTAGGATCACTGTGTGCATCTTCCAGAATGTGGTCTACTTCATGAGGGGAGACGCACCTGCATAGCACACCATCTAGCCCAGATTTGTAGAGTTGTCCGCCAATCAAAGAGAAGGGTCTAGACGTCAGCAAGAGTCTTCTTTTTTGCAAGGGAGAAGCATTCTCAGGATATAGGCCAGTAGAGAGCAGATGTAACACATCTCCATACCATTCTGGGGTCATGTCGACCTTAAAGAGATGACTATCTGGAAAGTCATCATCAAGCCCATTATTGGGCTCACCTGTATGTATGTGAGAGAAATGGTCGGACATGATGTGCCGCTTGCCTGGACTAAGAACTACTTCGAAATCGAATTCCTGGAATATCAGTAGCCATCTCCAGACTCTTCCTGTAAATTGGGGTTTATTTAGAAGATAGCGTAGCGCATGATGATCCGTGATGATAGTGAAGTGAACCCCTAACAAGTAATGACGAAACTTTTGTAAAGAATACACCATAGTCAAACCTTCCCTTTCTGTGGTGCTGTAGTTGCGCTCTGCTTTGACAAGCAGGCGACTTGCATAGTAAACAGGGCGATCTAGGTTGTACTCCTTGCTAGGCTCAGTCAACACAACACCCACAGCCAGTTGACTGGCATCAGTATGCACATGAAAAGGGAGAGACCAATCTGGAGCCACTAGAATAGGTACTTCAGTGAGGCATTTTTTGAGGTATGCAAATGCTTTAGCCTCAGGTTTTGACCAATGGAAGGGTACAGTAGCACTAGTGAGTTGGATCAATGGTTGAGCCACCTATGCATACATTCGTATAAACCTGCGATGATAGCATGTGTGGCCTACAAAGCTCTGAACACCTTTTGGGTTGATGGGAGGTGGTAACTTCAAGATGGCCACGATCTTCTCTGGGTCAGATGCTAAACTGCAGACACCACATGGCCTAGAAGTGTGCCCTCAGTGACCAAAAAATGACATTTGTTAGGATTGAGCTTTAGGCATGCCTCTCTGCACCTGAGGAAGACAACAGAGAGCTGAGCAAGGTGCTCCTCTAGTTTTTCTACTGGGTTGAACATTGAGCACCTGAGAAGGTCAAAAAATTTTCCATGAAGATGCGAAGATGATCTGTAAGTAAAGGACAAAATATCAGATGTACTACTCGATTGAAGGAAGGTGGAGCGTTTTTCAATCCAAACGACATTCTAGTGTAGACAAAAATACCCCAGGGAGTCACGAAGGCCGTTTTAATCGGATCACCTAGATGGATGCCCAACTGATTGTATCCACTGAACCCATCCATGAAACTGTACAATACATGCCCTGCTACATCTTCTAGCACACGCTCAGTGAAAGGTGTGGGAAAACCATCTGGGATAGTTACCTTGTTCAGAGCGCGGTAATCTACGCACACATGAATTTTATTGAACTGCTTCTTAGGCTCTATCACCATGGGTGATAACCACTCAAAGTGCTCCACAGGTACAATGATCCCTGCCTCTTGCATTTTTTCAAGCTCTGACTTGACAGCCTCTGCATACTTTGGGTTGAGCTTGTAAGCTCGGCCTTTGACAGGATTAGCCCCTTCAACCAAAGGGATAGTGTGGGCACCCAATTCTGATGGGATCCCTTCCAAATCCTTGTAGGACCAAGCAAAAACGCCTTTGAAAGAGTATATAAAAGAAACTACCTGATCGAGTAATGCAGGATGCTCCCATAACCAAGCTGCTAAGAGGACGTGCTGAGGGTTGTCAGAGTCGCCCAGGTTGACTTCTTTGACCGGGTCAGGAGGTGTAACTAGGGAGGGTGCTTCGGAAGATGAAAAGTGAGTTGCCACTTGGAGCTTCGAGACATCATGGGCTGGTGTTTGATCAATTGGAAACTCTGCATACTCCTCTTGTAACCATCCTGGTGGAAACTCCTCAAAGGGTAAATCTTCAGACACAAACATAGTAGAGTGCTTTTGAGTGAGCGGGGCATCATACTCGGGAGATGTTGAAGAGGTGGAACATTGGCGAGCTCATGCAGAGGATATTTCTTTCCCCTTCTGTGATGTGTTATAGGTTCACCAAGGCCGACGGCTTCCATCAGAGAAACACATGAATCATGGTCATGAGGGACTAGAACACTTACTTCTTTGACTGTCACACTTTCTGTTGTAGGGCTTGGGACACTGGTGTCGGCTTGAGGAGATGGGAGAGAGAGTGTTACAGACACATTTGAGGCTTGAATAGAGGCCACATAGCACGACACCAATGTGGTAGCTTCCAACCACTGCAACAGGTCTTCGTTAGACCCGTCAGGTGGGATGGGCTGCTCAAGGTTGGGGTTGGACTGTACTAACAATGAGCTATGATGAACCACTGGATCCATACCTCCTTCGAATCGAATTGGTTGCATGGGGGAGCCAGGAGTATGTATCCACATGGCGTCGTTTCCCCAAATCATAAAGTGCCTTAGTATGCCGCAACCATGGTCTACCAATAAGCAAAGGAAATCCTCCCCTCCACCTGGGGAAGACTGACCATCACAAGATCCAAGCTAAATGTGAAGTCTTGTTCCTTCAGAGGCACATTATCTACTATGCCCACTGGATAGACTATCCTCTGGTCCGCCAATGTAGCAGTGAATGCAACAGGGCGAGTGGGTCGCAGACCTAAAGCCAACATAGTAAACTCTGGCATCAGATTGATCCCAGATCCACCATCCACTATGACGCCTGAGAATTGATGCCCAAGAATAGACACACTGAGACGAGGACTTTTGTAGTCGGTGAGGGGAGTAGCTGGATAAGAAATCATGTAGGACTCTAACGGCCGCACATGCATGTGCCCGCCACTACGCCCTGCACCAGGATATAAAGACTGGATGATGGAAAGGGTGTCACTTCGAAAATTTGCATCAAGTTGAAGCATGTCGTACAGTGACACTTGCTGAAATGTGTTTTTCAAGATAGTCACTGTTGTAGGCTTCTCTCTTTTGATCAGTGCTTGCTCTGGTATCTTAAGCTTCTGCAAGTCCTCTATTGCTTGCATGAAAGCACCATCAATATCTGATAGAAGAGAGGTAGGTTGGATCTTGGCACTACCTGCTGGTTTGTTAGCTACTAAGGGAGTTTGACTCATTTGTGTGTCTCGAGACGAAAAAGTTGGACCGCCAGGGAGGCTGAGACCAAGAGCAGTTCTCTATGCCCATGTGAGCATAGCAGCCGGCTCTTCCACCTGCTTCAACCCATCTCAAGAGGCAACTACAAGAGTGGAAGGCGGGGCCTGTGGAATGGTGCTTATTGTGATGAGGTTAACCTTTGGGAATGTAAACTCCTACTGGTTATGGCTTGTGCTTGCAGATGTGGATGCACATTGTTTTTGGCAGTCCCTACTATAGTGGTCCTTAGCTTTAGGGCAGTGTAGGCAAGAAGAGGACCCTTCTAGCAACAGACATTTGCTCTGATAATGTCCATACTCCCCGCACCTGCAGCACAAAATTTTCCTATTGAAGGGGCGAGGTGGTCTCGGCCCTTGCTGCATGGGGACGGATGCTGACGTGTAAAAGCTTTGAGGAAATGAAGGAGCATTAGCATGATAAAAGCTGGGGGATGCAAAGTTGTTGTGCATACCTTGCATAGGAGGTGTTGTTAGCAGAGGTGGCATCGGGTTTTGATGTCCATAGGGTGAAACCATGTTGAATGCAAGTGGTAGCCCTTGTTGGAGACAAGGACCTAAACTTTGTTGTATTTTTCGCAATCCCTTGATATAGTAGCAATCCTTGTCTTCATGCCCAGACTTTTCGCAGAAGTTGCAATAAGCCCGAAGGGGACAGTCCTATGGAGGGTGTCCTGGAGAGCGACACGGGCTGCACCATACCATAGCCTTAGTCTCCTACTGAGATCGAATCTCTTCTAGCTCTCTCTTGATTTGATCCAAAGCCTCAAGATGTGGGGGTTTCTCCGGTCTAAGAGAGATTGATTTCTCCTCTTGAAGAGCGCGTTGTCGTTTTAGGGCTTCAAGTTCCCTACGTAAAAAAGTTAACGGATTAGAAGGACTTTCCGAAAACACTAAGGGGGTCTCTACCTGAGGGGAGTTGGTGAACAGCTTCCTAGCTTCCTCTATCGTAGTAGCAGCCGCAACAAACTCCTCCATAGTGGCGTCAGGTCGGAGACTCTCTCCGAGTTTTTGCTGGGAAGTTTTGGGAAGAGCCTTCTTGTTAGCAGCGGCTAACAGTTGCACCAAGCATTCACCAAGCAGGGGATATGCTATGGATGTACACAATATTTTCTATTCACATTGTATAAGGTCTTGGGCTTATTTGGGAGTTCCAAAGTTGTATATGCTAGCCAGAAAGCTCATCTTAATCCCATAGTAGGAGGGATTGTGATGCATGCCTTTATAAGGAACCCTTTTATGCAAAGAGATCATTCTGGAGTGGTCCTTTTGAGAACTCTCTCCCTAGAGTAGGTCTTGATGACCTAGCCTTTGAGCTTAATGCCATGCTTAGAAGGCTAGTTCTAATCACATGTAATTAGTGTAATCCTCTCTTAATTAATCTAGTTTTCATTATGTTGTCAATCATGTTTCTCTACTTTCCGTCATTGTTTTGAAGTGTTGATCTTTTCTAATCTAACTCTTACTTATGCTAAGCTACTCCGATTAGTGGAGTCCTTATCTAACTCTCTCGATTAAGTGGAGTGGGCGTACTCGTGATTGAGGGATTAGAGTTGTCCTCTAATGGTGTGCTTGTGTGTGTGTAGGTTTAAGAAGCCTTGAGCTTAATTTGATTATGTGTGACTTGATTTGGACACCATGATTGGCATGGTTGGGGTGGCCGACTTGAATGCGATCTTGTGTGCTTAATCATCAATGCATATAATTAGAGTTGTGCTCGAGAGACTCCAAGACTAGTGTGTTTCACTTCGTTCCTTGATATGTGTAGATGATTGCTTGTATTGATGCTTGATGTGCGATTAGCATTAGTTGATTTAGGATGATTTCTATTTGCATTGGAGGATGCACGGTCTTGAATCCTCTCAATCTTTGCATCCGATGACGCTCTCGCACATTCTTTGTGTGATGCCTCCAAGCCCTAGCCAGGTCATGCTCTCTCTCTCCGGATTGATAGATTTTGTGGGAGATTGCCTATGCTTTGGCGAGCCTCCAACATTGGCACCGTTGCCGGGGAACGGGCTGCCTACGCTAGTGGAGTTGAGGCTGCAAAAGATAAGAGTAATTTGATTACCGATTATTTGTAATTAGGTAGGATTTGATTTTTGTGTAGTGTAATTAGGTTTAATTAGATGTGTATAGAGTCATTTCACCCCAAAAACCCCTAAATTCTCTTTTGATTTTGCTAATTTTTCACTAACCTTCACTAATTTTGCATCCCATTCATGCTAATTGTACTAATTCCATGCTAATTGTGCTAACATAACCACTAAGTTTGATTTGGAATGTATGCTAAATCCCCTTAATTGAGGAGGATCATCACTCTTAATTGCTCTAATCTATGCCTAATCATGTGATTGAGTGTTGATTTTGGTCAATTTTTTAATCAATTTTGGACCAAATCGGAGTTTCACACATGTGTGTGCAATGGAGTGTCTACGCGAGGAGCAAGGACTAAGCGAGCAAGCAATCAATTGTAAGTGGATTGACCTACTCCGTTCAATTTTTGATTGATTAAGTTGATCCCATTGAGTTGCTAAATCATTGCTAAAATTAGGTGTGTGTGCCTAATTGATGGAATTTATGCCTAATTTGATGAAATTGGAATGAAATTGTAATCAAATAGGATGCCTAGATGCTTGTGGAATGGTAGTTTTGCATAAATTGTGTGTGCAAATCACTAAATTGATGTGTATGTGAGGCTATTCCGGTCATGGAGTAGGCCTAATTGCCAAAATTAGGGCAAGATTTGAATGTGTGTGCCCATTTTAAATAACTTTGATGAGAAGATTTATGGTCAAATTGAACACCTAAATGCTTGTAGATTGATGATTTTGCAAGAAATGTGTGTGCAAACATTAGGAATTGGCCTAATTTCGTTGCTAATTGAGCAAAAATTTGGATTTGTGCACCTAATTTTTGTGTATGTGCAATGCTTAATTGAGTTAAAATTTGATCAATTTTTTATTAAAATTGAGTTAATTTAGCATGTATATACTCATGTATGTGTGATCAAGTGTGCAATTGATGAAATGCAATGAGTGTTTAATGAAATTTTTGCACAAATCGACGGCCTAAATTTAGGTGTGTGTGCCTAATTAATGGCCAATTATGCCTAAATTGTGAATGATTAATTGGTATTTTACCAATTATGATGATTAAATTGGCTAAAGGTTAGTAGATGCACCACAAATTTGATAAAACGGTTGAAGCTGATTGCTTAATCGATGCACAATTGTGGACAAATTGTTTGTATGCCATTGTTATGATTGAAAATTTGTATGAACATGGCAATGTGGTATTGAATTTGGGAATTTTCAAAGATGAAATGAGCAATTTATGTTGCAATGATTAAAATGATGGTCAATGCGTCCAATTATTTTGATTGGTGTGTGCATGCTTTTCTTGCCATAAATTTGGGTCTTTTTCCGCCGCATGTCGAGCACGAGCTGCGACTGGAAGTAAGTGTGTGTGTGTGTGTGTGTGTGTGTGTGTGTGTGAGTTGTTGGCGCCTATATCGTGCACACGTGTGCGGGAGTTGCTGCGAGCAAAGATAGGACCAGGCCCCAGGGCTGGAAAACGACACGCCTTGTGATTTTTCATGGCATCTAGTGTCAAGCAGGTGTGTGTTTCGTCATTTAGAAGCTAATCAAGAAATTCTTGCAAAGTGTGTGCGAGTGTGTGTGGATTGGCGAGGAGCATAAAATCAAAATTCATACATTAGCTCCACATTCATCCTCGCAAGTGTATTCCTCTCATGATATCAATGCTCAAAATTTTACAATGGTGCAAACAAAAAATGGATTCCAATCATAATCTTCACTCACATAAGCCTCAAATGAGCTAGCATGATCTACTTCCATTCTAATTTGTACTGCAGACATTAGTGGCGCTGGCTTGGAGAACCCCAAATTCATGCCCACCACTTGCATACACCCCTCCTTTTGTTGCCTCTGCTCACGTCAGCCTCGCATGACACTCGCAATCACTGGCTTGGCTCACTGTGATGCCGAATCCATGCTGGCCTCGCTTCCCCATTTCCTTGCTTGCACACACAACCCGTTTTAACCAGTAGCATCCCATCGTCAAGTCCCACAATCCGCTCCTGTCATGGCTTTGATGAGTCCGTAGCCAACCTACCCATAATGGGTTGCAGAATCTCTCCCTCGATTGGTCGACCTCACCTGCTGAAGACCTGGGTCCATGCACCCTTTTGTCAGTAGCGCACACACACAGCTTGGCCCATCCCACCTTTAACTCACAAACCTCCACACACACACATTGCAACCTAAAAAAGCGCAGCTGCAGATGCTCAGCAATCTGCTCACCGCTGTTTCTGACTTGCAGTTAAAAAACGACCACAAATATATTTCCAACAAAAAAAGGCCTTTTTAAAAAAAAGGAAACAAAGGAAGGTTCACACCCTCACTTTTGAGCTCCAAATTGAGGGTTTTTTTTTATAAAACCGAGCCCAACAGAAGGTGAGACCATGCCTAATTCAAAGGGAAGAAACAAAAAAAAAAACGTAGCGATGAAAAGCATGAGCCTAAAGGATCACTCAAGCTATAAAAGATCTTTTTTTACTCTACACAAAATTGGGCATTGACGGCTTCTAGAGAGATGACAATTACTTCAACTTATGATTTTTCTCTCTTATGATATGCATGGCATACTTGCTAAATGAGAGCTATGATTGCATGATCATCTCCACGCATAAATGAACTCGCATTGCATTAAATTCTTGTCTTATGCATGGCTCAGTGCCTAGTTTAATTTTCATTCCATTGCACTAAAGGACATATTTCATGTAATTTTCGATTGTGAGAGTACATTGTGCAATAAAGTGCATCAAAACTTGTGCTTGGTATGTGATTATGCATTTTAAATGCTCGAGTTGAATGCAAAAGTTTGGGCTTGGCATTGCTTGATACATTTTTAGTGCTTGAATTGAATGTAAAAAAACCCCTACATAGCACTAAAGTTTGAGCTTCTTGAATAATCGAGAGTGAGCATTAAAAGTTCGGGCTTGCAATTGAGCACGCTTTTAGTGCTTATATTGGATGTTCAAATGCTTAAGAGCACTAATTATTTGAGTTGTTTTTGAAGGGATGTGGTAGGTGTGTACTTCCAAATGATCCAAGAAGGGGTCATCATTGCAAATATTGCAATATTGGGCTACTTAGAGCCATTCCAATTGTTTGGATTAAAGTTGTAATGCTAGCTCATAGCTTGGTCTAAAAATGCAATTTTTTTCATTTTGAGCTAGTGTTTAACCAACTTTTTTGAGCTTTCAAGTACATAATTTGGCTATTGAGAGCCATTCACTTTCATTCCTTTAAGAGTTGCAGTCATCTCTAGTTCATAGAGTGCTCTAAAATTGTAAAATTTATTGAGCTCGTTGTTAGCCAACTTTTTGAAAAGCTTTAAATTGTAAAATTTGGCTATCGAGAGCCACTTCATTTCATTGAAAAGTTTCATTATTTTCAGCTCTTGGCTTGTTATTAACTCCATATTTCATTAGAGCTAGAAACTAATCAACTTTGAACCATGCATGAGAGATTGTAAACATTGCAAAATTTGCTTATGTAGAAGCATTTTACCTCTCTCATGGTTGATATGTATGCATAAATTTGCTAGCAAAGAGCATCATGTGCATAACCAAAGGCACTTTTTTTCCTTTGGCAAATTCGGGTATGCAAGACCCTAGCTTTAGGTATTCATTAATGTTTTAGGTATGCAAGACCCTCGCTTTAGGTCTTCATTAATGCTTTTTGTGTGGCTTTTCAATAATTGGCTTTTGTAGCTTGTGTTTACACTTGTCTTCAAGTCAGCTTCTTTTGCAAATAAAAAGATCAAGAGACTTCTCTACACAAAATATGCTTGCTCAAGGATGTTCAAAGAGCATGAATAGGTGTAATCCTTCCATGATTTTTCTCTTTTTATCTCTTCATTCTCTTGCTTGGTTTAAGTGAAATTTTGCTTCTAAGCTATGGTTTTTTCATGATAGAAAGCTAGGCATTTTAAAGTTTCAACACTTTGCTTTGTGAAAATTAACGCATCAAAAAAAAATTTAGGTTTTATGTGTGCTAATCATAGGTAATTGGCCTTGACCTTAGGTTACTGTAGGTTCATTTCTTGCTAGTCCTAGATTCTTAGTGATAGTCTTAATACTCCACTCATTTTTGTCATGACCTAGGGCTATGATTGGGCTTTAGTATTTTTTAGTACAATTTCCATTAGTATCTCATAAAGGAAGCAATAAAAATGTGCTAAAAAATGAACCATGAAGCAAAGAAGTGTCCAAAAAAGTAGCAAAAATGCTACTAAGGCACATGAAAATAAAAATTATATGTTATGTTGTGTCTATGAGAGGCCTAGTGCCTTATTGGCACTTGGCAGGCAAGGGGAATCACCTTGGCTCGCTTGGTCAAGGCCCTAAACCGATGCCCTGGGTTGATAGGGGTTAGCTGTCGCCTTGGTAAGCTAGTAGGCTTCTGGAACACCTTCTTGAGGGTTCAAGGAGCTGAGAGTCGCACCTAGACTTGCCTTGGGGTGGTAGCCTTGTGATTGTGATTTAATTTTTCAATGAATGACTAAATCAAAACTTCCATGAGCTTCAAAAAACTTTGACAATGTACTAATAGGTTAGGAGCTTTTTTATAGCCCATAGACATGATAGACTTGAATGATTTATTAAGATTGTTCACATAGTTTTAGGCTAGTAGGTTTATGAACTTGCATTAGCCTAGGATCATAATCGATTGCTTGTGTTTCATGCATAAAACTGAAATTTCAAGTGGTTTAATCTTCACAATAGTTTGAGTATTTTTTTGCTTTATGTTGTCTAGTTTTTTACTATGATTGACCCATCTTTTAGAAGCAAAAAATCACTTTTCATGATTGTTCATTTATGCTACATGTTTTATTCATTCTTGGTGGCCTTTGATGCTCATTACTTGTTCTTATGTTTTGCGGCTCAACATTTCTTCCTTGGACTTGCTTTCTAACATGTCACCGTGTCTTGCTTCACCAGCACACGAGGACGTGTGCCAAACTAGGAAGGGGGGAATGTTAGCAGCGGCTAACAATTGCACCAAGCATGCACCAAGCAGGGGATATGCTATGGATGTACACAATATTTTCTATTCACATTGTATAAGGTCTTGGGCTCATTTGGGGGTTCCAAAGTTGTATATGCTAGCTAGAAAGCTCAACTTAATCCCATAGTAGGAGGGATTGTGGTGCATGCCTTTCAAAGGAACCCTTTTATGCAAAGAGATCATTCTGGAGTGGTCCTTTTGAGAACTCTCTCCCTAGAGTAGGTCTTGATGGCCTAGCCTTTGAGCTTAATGCCCATGCTTAGAAGGCTAGTGCTAATCACATGTAATTAGTGTAATCCTCTCTTAATTAATCTAGTTTTCATTATGTTGTCAATCATGTTTCTCTACTTTCCGTCATTGTTTTGAAGTGTTGATCTTTTCTAATCTAACTCTTACTTATGCTAAGCTACTCCGATTAGTGGAGTCCTTATCTAACTCTCTCGATTAAGTGGAGTGGGCGTACTCGTGATTGAGGGATTAGAGTTGTCCTCTAATGGTGTGCTTGTGTGTGTGTGTAGGTTTAAGAAGCCTTGAGCTTAATTTGATTATGTGTGACTTGATTTGGACACCATGATTGGCATGGTTGGGGTGGCCGACTTGAATGCGATCTTGTGTGCTTAATCGTCAATGCATGTAATTAGAGTTGTGCTTAAGAGACTCCAAGATTAGTGTGTTTCACTTCGTTGCTTGATGTGTGTAGATGATTGCTTGTATTGATACTTGATGTGCGATTGGCATTAGTTGATTTGGGATGATTTCTATTTGCATTGGAGGATGCACGGTCTTGAATCCTCTCAATCTTTGCATCCGATGACGCTCTCGTACATTCTTTGTGTGATGCCTCCAAGCTGGGTCATGCTCTCTCTCTCTCTCTCTCTCTCTCTCTCTCTCTCTCTCTCTCTCTCTCTCTCTCTCTTCGGATTGATAGATTTTGTAGGAGATTGCCTATGCTATGGCGAGCCTCCAACATTTCTCCACCCACTTCTTAACCATAAATTCCCCTGGCTACTGAGGAAGCTTGTGTTTTAGTCATGAGTTCTGCAAAAGTCTCCTCTGGCTGGAGCACCATGTTGGCAAACTCATCCAAAACCTTTTCCTGGTAGTCACCTGGCCTGAATGCCGTACAAAACTATTGTCGTAAAGTTTTCCAAGTCACAAAATGGTTCTCTGCAAATTGATTGTACCACTTGTTTGCTAAGCCATCCAATGTTGATGGAAACAACACCAAATAAGCATCTTCTCTATTAAGACCACGACCTCTACAGAGAGATAAAAACCTCCTTGCATGGTCATCTACATCTTCTGAGGAGAGTCCCTTGAAAGTAGGAAACTTGATGTTTACCTTGGCCAAAACACTGGTCAACCCCTCCATGGCCTCTTGCTCAGGAGCCCGTTGCTCAATAGCCTACTGTAACAAAATAGGAAAGAGCTTTACTCGGGAAGGTGACCTGGAAGATGTTGATTTGGATGGAAGAATGGGTGATGCCGTATGTGGAGGTATGGGTGATGAGGTTGGTGGACTTCTACTAGGTACCAAGGGTCGTCTCTGTTGTAGTACTTCAGAGGACTTAGTAGTGCACTTTGACGCTCTAATGACCGCCTTGTATGTGTCATGAAGTGACCACAAACCAACCAAGCTTTGGGCAAGAAGACCTTTAACCGACAGAACACAGGTCTAGAATCTACAAGACCATAGCAAGTGACTAGACCACCAGGCTCGACCAGGGACGAGAAGCGACTAGACCAGGATGAGGAAGGACTAGACCAGGGGCGAGGAAGGCCTAGACCAAGATGAGAGAGGACTAGACTAGCAGGTTGCACAGTGTAAGGCAAAGTAGGCGAAGCTATGTCAAAACCAGCTAGCTCCTCGATTTGTACCTCAACAGAGAGTGAGACTTCAGTTGAGATCCCACCTTGATCGCCAAAAATGAGAGTACCTATAGCATGGATAGTGTGTCGTGCTCTCTACAATGGGTGCTCCTCAGTGCAATATGAGTGACAATCTCACTCAAAACAGACTGAAAACCAAGGAATAATAGATAACAACTGATCACACAGAGACACAACAACAGACCAGAACATAGGACTCGACTATCTCAAAGAATCGATTACAGACTCTGGCGTGTCAGCACACTCAGCTCCAGCCCAGAACTCACATGTACAATGGGGGTATCGAGGCTCAGATGTGCAGGGATGGTGCACATGCTGTGTGTATAAACTCGCTACTCAAACGAGGACGCTGGACCATATACGAAGAAGAAGATAATCCCGACTCAACAACTACTACTCACATGTACAATCATAAAGAGCCACCAACGGCTCATAAATGTCAACCATCTAAGTCTATCTCAAACTGGTGGTGACCTGGCCACGATGTGGACTAGACCACCGTCCATATCCCTGCCACGTGTCACTGCCCTGCCCAGAGAGTCCATCTAGTGTGAACCAGACCAGACCAACTGTACTAACTGTGTGTCCTGTGAAAGTAAAACCGTAGCATGCTACATTGTCCCAAGGTTGGAGCTCTCCAAAGGAATGCACAAGAGGAGCCTCGATATCTTGCTGACTGCGGAAGTAACTACCGACATTGCATGCAAACTTGTCATCTGGATCTCAATAGATCTTCTGTTAGACATCAAGATTGCAAAACCGTTTTTCAAGTGGTACTGACAAGCTCATAAAAGGGCATGGATGATGGAAGTGATCAAATCTGTATAGCCACACTACCGTCGAAGAAAGAACATGGAGATAGGAGTAGTCCACATCCCAAAAAGCAACTCCAAATCAGCCTACATAAAGCCTCCATAGGGATAACTTTGACAATAACTCCAAGGTAAAAGTGAAATTGCAAAGACACAGCAATTAAGCTAATCCATTTTCTCAAAGAATACATAGTCATACGAACCCGCTCCATATGTGTTGAAGAAGATCCCACTCCTATCCAAACATTTCTCTCTCAGAAGAAGAATTCCGGGAAAAATGGTATCCCGTCCTAGATCCAAAACCAACAAGCTTGCTCCCCTTGCTGGAATAGACAAAAAAAAATCTCCACCTTTAAAAACCAAAGCAATCAGCAATGCCCCACATCCTGAATCCTCCACGGGGTTCCCCTTGGTGAAGAGAGGTCGGGGTAAAGAAGGGTAGAAGAGAGGGAAATCGTAGAGAAGGTCCATAGCCTCTACATAATCCAAACAATGCCTAAGTTGGAAAAAGTGCACGATCACACAGCAAGATTTCTCTCTCAATTAAGTCCAATATGGCACCAGACCAGCCTCCTACACCGAGCATCGAAGGTGGTCAAGACACCAAGGCTCTATTACCAAGTCAAAATAGGCACGGGACGGTGCAATGAAGACACACAGATTTGGTGGACACCTTGACTCCAATCATCCTCGACTTTGCACGACTCCAAAAAGATCCTCTGACACTAGAGAACGCGTGCAATGCCACATACATAACTAAGCTAGAAAGAGACGGGACCTTCGAAAATGAGAGAGAGAGAGAGAGAGAGAGAGAGAGAGAGAGAGAGAGAGAGAGAGAGAGAGAGAGAGGGAGAGAAGAAGGAGAAGAAGAGAGTTTTAACATCGTAGGAAACTATCCCAAGAGACCTTATAGATCTAGCCAACAAGGAGTTGAACTCAAGACTTGTTATGAGAGAGAGAGAGAGAGAGAGAGAGAGAGAGAGAGAGAGAGAGAGAGAGAGAGAGAGAGAGATCGTAATAGAGCCTTGGTGTCTTGAAAGTGTTAAATTGTCAACTCCCAAAGTCAAAATAGGCAAGGGAAGGTGCAATGAAGACACACAGATCTGGTGGACACCTCGACTCCAATCATCCTCGACTACGCATGACTCCAAAAAGATCCTCTGACACTAGAGAGCGCGTGCAATGCCACATACATAACTAAGCTAGAAAGAGACATGACCTCTAAAAATGAGAGAGAGAGAGAGAGAGAGAGAAGAAGAAGAAGAAGAAGAAGAAGAGAGTTTTAACGTCGTAGGAAACTATCCCAAGAGACCTTATAGATCTAGCCGACGAGGAGTTGAACTCAAGACCTGTTATGAGAGAGAGAGAGAGAGAGAGAGAGATCTAGGAAAGGCTCCCCATGCTGATACAAAGCTGCATACACAAGTGGCCAAGGGTGGTCCAGCATATATCTATTATGCCCTAAATGGATAGAACCTCGGTACACATAACTGCTGCTACTACTGCCATGTGCTCTTGCACATGAGACCACTCATTCGGCCTCAACATCGGCAACAAGCCCCAAGCATCCTAAAAGAACAAGATGCACCTCCTATTGACAGCAAGCTAGAATGATCAAGAAGAGAGAAAGATGAATACACCAAGGCCATCATGTGATGCTGCCTTGAATGTGTCATGAAGTCTTTGCCCCTCCTCTACATAGCTGGCTATTGTTGTGACTTAGGCTGCCCACTAGGGGCACCTTGTTGGGCTAAAAAACCACTTATTGCTACTAGACTAAAGGGGCTTAAGTTGTAATCCATAGCTGATGTCTACAAGCTATGCAGAAAATGCTCGCGATTGCGACGGAATCGCGATAGCGAAGGAAAGCCTAAAGGCTGCATAGGATCGTGCAAGCTATTTTTTCTTACAAGCATAGGCAGTGTGGAGGGTTCCAAGCAAGCATGTGGGCCTCTTGCTTCTCCTATTCCTTTTCTTCATCTACTAAGAAGCTTGAAGGCACATCATTATCATCATCGATTGCAACATCTAGATTGTAATATTCGAGACCTTGCTCTCTCTCTCTCTCTCTCTCTCTCTCTCTCTCTCTCTCTCTCTCTCTCTCTCTCTCTCTCTCTCTCTCTCTCTCTCTCTCTCTCTCTCTCTCTCTCTCTCTCTCTCTCTCTCTCTCTCTCTCTCTCTCTCTCTCTCTCTCTCTCTCTCTCTCTCTCTGTGTGTGTGTGTGTGTGTGTGTGTGTGTGCGTGCGCACGCGCGCGTGTGTGTGTGTGTGTGTATGTGTGTGCGTGTGTGTGTGTGTGTGCGTGTGTGCGTGTGCGTGTGTGTGTGTGTGTGTGTGCGATATACCATACGACTAGTATCCACCTGTACGAAACTCCATGCCAGTCTAGAGGTAAATAAAGAGGACAGTGAATGGAACAACCTCCAGCGATCACATCCGGAAGACAAAAGCATAGGATTGCCTGCTCCAATGTACTAGTAAGAACAACTGTCACACCAGAAATCCAAAGGACCAAGCAACCACCAAAGTGGCTCAAGAAAACATCTGCCATGATACTAATTGCACTGTGGGAAAAATCACACCATCCAAAAGTCGCAAGAAGCGAGCAAGGAAACCAAGGACGAGAAGACTATGAGCGTGGAACTTAATGGAACACCAGAAGTGAAATGAAGATAATAACCTAGAAGCCCCCTTTGAAAAGGAGATATCCTCAAAAGTACGCTCTGGGGTAGCTTCATCTCAATCCTACGTTGGAATCCAAGGTAACTGGAAGCTCGAGAATTGAAGCCTAAGTCTCATAAAACTCGAGACCAAATGTCACGTGTGCACTTCACTTGAGCCACGTGGACAAGCTTCTGCTACAGTCTAGCGTCAGTCTTAGCTTAGGATCTAGCCTGGCATCCTTGTGAGCCTCTAGCAGGATGTGCATGTCGAGGCCGGTCATAGTTGCATAGCCTCACTTGTGAGCCTCTAGCAGGATGTGCATGTCCAATCCGGTCACAGTTGCATACTCTCACTTGCACAGTTAAGTCACTTAAGCATATAGGCATATGAACAGTCACGTAAATCATTCATTAATAAGTGGCTTTGGCATGACATTTATTAAAAGTTAGGTAGGAAAAATGGCTAAAAGACCTATAAACGAAGCCCCCTAGGCACCAACAGAGAGTAGAGGAGCAGAACTAAGTGCCTTTCAAGAAGCACCAGTAAAAGCCAGTGTTTCTCCCATTAGTCACCAGCGTTTTCAGCCACCAAAACATCAGCAGCCCATCAACGTTTTTGGTCACTTTTCAGCCCTTTCTTCATTTCCAACAGTACCCCCAACAGATTTCAGCCCATTAGCATCACCAATGATTTCAGTTTTCAGCCCATCTCCGTCCCCGACGATAGCAGATCTACCCACAGCCTCCTCCTCCTCCTCCTCCTTGTCGGCAACGTAGCACCAAGCATCTATAACAATACCCCTTAGCACCTCAGTAGCACCTTCAGTACCCAGCATCAATAGCATCAAGTACCATTAGCATCTCAGCATCTCATCATTTAGCATCATTGTATTAGCAAGTAATAAAGTACGTACTTGCTCTGGCAATAGAGCAAGGGGGCCTTTGAGGGTGGTTGGGACCCAACATGCCGTCTCTCTCTCTCTCTCTCTCTCTCTCTCTCTCTCTCTCTCTCTCTCTCTCTCTCTCTCTCTCTCTCTCTCTCTTTGCGTCTCTCTCGTTCATTCAGTTCAATTCTTAGCTTAGGACCTAGCTTGGCACCCTTGTGAGCCTGTAGCAAGATGTGCATGTCCAAGCCAATCATAGTTTCATACCCTCACTTGCACAGTTAAGTCACTTAAGCATATAAGCATATGAACAGTAACTTAAGTCATTTATCAATAAGTGTCTCTGACATGACATATATTAAAAGTAGGTAGGGAAAATGGCTAAACGACCTAAAAATGAAGCCCCTTTGGCACTAGTAGAGAGCAGAAGAGAAGAACTAAGTGTCTCTCAAGAAGCACCAGCAGGACTAGCATTTTTGCATCAAAAAAAGGTAACATTTCTCCCATCAGTCATCAGCATTTTCAGCCACCAAAACGTCAGCAACCCATCAGCGTTTTTGGTCAGTTTTCAGCCCGTACATCATTGCAAGCAATACCCACATCGCAGCAGATTTCAGCCTTCAGCCCATTAGCATCACCAGCAATTTCAGTTTTCAGCCCATCACCGTCCCCTGTGATAGCAGATCAACCCACAGCCTCCTCCTCATCATCATCATCATCGTCATCATCATCATCATCGTCGTCCACGCAACACCAAGCATCTCTAATAGCACCTTAGTAGCACCTTCAGTACCCAGCATCAATAGCATCAACTACCCCTTAGCACCTCAATAGCACCTTCAGTACCCAGCATCAGTAGCATCAAGTACCCATTAGCATCTCAGCATCTCATAATTTAGCATCATTGTATCAACATTTTGTGCAAGTAATAAAGCAAGTACTTGCTCTAGCAACAGAGCAAGGGGGCCCTTCAGGGTGGTTGGGACCCGACATGGCGTGTCTACTCTCTCTCTCTCTCTCTCTCTCTCTCTCTCTCTCTCTCTCTCTCTCTCTCTCTCTCTCTCTCTCTTTCATTCAGTTCAGTTGAGTTCTTTTCAAGTGAAGTAAAGTAACCTTGTGTTTGTACGTAGTACTAGATCTGAGCTAAATCCTTAAACCCTTCCGCTGCATCTGACACCCAAAGAGGATCACATCATTGGTAAATTCGATTTGCTTAGAAATGAAAGACCACAAAGGTCATCACCATCCGGTCCCCCAAGACCTAGCTACTCAAGAGAACTCCCTAAGATCAAACCATATGTATGCCACTCGGAATATGTCAAAATCAAACCTGTGGTTACAATCTGATACAATATGCCAATATCCATAAAGACTTGGAAGAGCACATATACTCCTACTATTGTAACTTCCTAAAAATCTATGTCAAAGCTATGTCCTTTCCACCTGTGCTTCAGAGAATATACCCACATAATTGTGTAATCAATATCCAATACACAACATAATACTAATACTCAAGGTGATAGTAAAGAAATCACCTAGGGACCTGCATTATGCCTTCAAAAATTGAAATGGGCTATCCCAAGGTTGGAGCTCTTCAAAGGGATGTATAGGAGAAGCCTCCATATGTTGCTTACTGCAGAAGTAGGCTAGATGTCCCCACTAACTACCGACACTACATGCAAACTTGTCATCTGGATCTTGAAAAATCTTTTGTCGGACAGCACGAATACCGCCCATAAGAGATTGCAAAACCGTCTGTCAAGTGGTACTGACAAGCTCACAAAAGGGCATGGATGATGGGAGTGATCAAATCTATAGGGCCTCACTACTGTCGAAGAGAGAACATGGACATAGGAGTAGTCCAAACCCCAAAAAAGATGTTAAGGTGGTACAAAGTCCAAAATCAGCAACCTAGTACAAAGGTTTAACGGAGTCATCAACCTACTACCCCTCTTTGAACATGGAGTGAAAATCCGCATACGCCTGTGCAAGACAAGGCTGGAACTCTAGATCAGCCTACACCATAGGGATAACTTTGCCAATAACTCCAAGGTAAAAGTGTAATTGCAGTAGACACAAAAAATAATCTACTCCATTTTCTTGAAGAATACATAGTCATAGGAACCCGCTCCATAAGTGTTGAATAAGATCCACTATTGGCTGCTACGAGTTCTCTCCCCCATTCCAAGCATGTGGTGCATCACTTAGGTGGCCATGGTGATGCCTACACGTGGATCTTGCCCGATGGTACACGGCCCTTGCCCAACCATGTTTCATGGCTAATATTTGGAAGGGATAAGCACCTCCTCTTGTGGGCCCTCTGGTGTGTTGTTTTTTTTTTAAAAGTGTTGAAGAAGATCCCATTGTTGTCTAAACACTTCTCTCTCAGAATAAATCCGGGAAAAATGTATCCCCTCTTAGATCCAAAACCCACAAGCTTGATCCCCTTGCTGGAAGAGACAACAACAAATCTCCATCTTTAAATACTAAAGCAATTAGCAATGCTCGACATCCTGAATCCTCCATGGGGTTCCCCTCGGTGAAGAGAGGTCAGGGTAAACAAGGGTAGAAGAGAGTGAAATCGTGTCCATAGCCTCTACATAACCCAAACCATGCCTCAATTGGAAAAAATGCAAGATCACACAGCAAGATTTCTCTCTCTCAATTATTATGTCCAATACAACAGCTGATCAGCCTACACCAAGCATCGAAGGTGTCAAGACACTAGGGCTCTATTACCATGTAAGAGTAGGCAGTGGAAGTTGCAATGAACACACTCAAATCCAGTGGACACCTTGACTCCAATCATGCTTGACTCCGCTCGAGTCCAAAATGATCCTCTGACACTAGAGAACACCAGCAATTCCACATACATATACAAGTCAACTTTGGAGAAGAGAGATCACTAAGCTAGAAAGAGACAGGACCTCTGAAGACAAGAATGAGAGAGAGAGAGAGAGAGAGAGAGAGATCTGGGAAAGGCTCCCCATCCGGAAGACAAAAACATAGAATTGCCTGCTCCAATGTACTAGTAAGAGCAACTGTCACACCAGAAATCCAAAGGACCAAGCAACGACTGAAGTGGCTCAAGAAAACATCCACCATGATACTAATTGCACTGTGGAAAAAAGCACACCATCCAAAAGTCGCAAGAAGAAGGCAAGTAATTAATAAAAATGGCTAGTAGGGAAAATGGTTCCATGTGGTGAAAAATGCTTATGTTTGGTGCTAGGTACTAATGCTAATGCTAATAAGTTGTGCCATCCAAGGGTATGGAACTACTCTTAAGAGCCTGTACATGCATGTCTAGCGTACAAGCTCACAAGGTTGCTAGAGCACTTCCTAGGCTGTCCTAAACCCTAGAAATAGGAGTTACAACTTGTCCACATGCACATAGGGTTAGATGTGCACGTGATATCCCCCCCCTTTTCAGGGTGAGGTACTGGTACCGAGATGTATGGCTTCCGTATAGTCCACCAAAAACTCTTGGGAGTCTGCGAGCAAAGAGCTCTTCGCTAGCCCACTTTGCTGCGTGGGTCCCGTGATACTTGAACTTCAAGAAGGTTTACAATGCTTCCTTTTTTGGGCTGCGCCGAAAGCAATGAAAAATAATTTGCTTCGGATCCATGTCTTCAACTTCGTCTACAATCTCGGGTTTATCTTCTTCAAGAATCTTCTTTGGGGGATTTCCTTGAAACCACTTCAAACACAATATCATAGACACATTTGTTACTTATCGAGTGACTGGAAAAAGACTATGCTTCCTAAATGAATGCAGATGGAATGCAGAAGAAATATGTGACAAAGTGTCATACCTTTCAACAAGTACA
This sequence comes from Adiantum capillus-veneris, assembly GCF_014529385.1. Taxonomy (NCBI): domain Eukaryota; kingdom Viridiplantae; phylum Streptophyta; class Polypodiopsida; order Polypodiales; family Pteridaceae; genus Adiantum; species Adiantum capillus-veneris. The sequence continues at coordinate 77,621,080 of NC_140955.1, read as the reverse complement.
AGCCAAAAATGGGATCGAAACTTGACTTTTTGACCTAAAACTATCCATTGTGGCAAACCACAAGGATAATACTTATGCTTCATGGACAATCATGCGAGTGCTTTTGTGGTGATTGTGTCCTGCCAAGGAATAAGCATGCAAAACTGATTGACATGATGTACAATCGTGAAACATTGTGTGTCCTTGAATGCAAAATTTCTATCTTTCTAGAGTGATCTTCATGCATCTGTGCTCATCCGTGAGTGAAGCATCTGCATCATGCAATATGTCGTTCCTGTGAGAAGGTAACACATAAGGATGGTGACAAAAATACAAGAGACCGTCACAAATGAGAGACTCAAACAATGCATACTGACTAATCATGCGAACAAGAGATACTTTTTGAATTGGTTTTGTGGACCTCAACTCGAGAGCCAAGACCGGTCCTGCGTAATTGATCGTATCTGCAATTGGGTTAGCTTTACTAGGAACACACTGAATCAAACCACCAAATTTCTCACCAGACTGGAACCATTTAGCTTGAAGGTCACTTCAAGGTGTACTCGGTACAGACTGGAGCAACTTGAGGGTGTGATGATCCTTACGAACAATTAAATCTCTATCATGCACAAAATTCATGTCATGCTTAGGAGAAGAAACGATTTAGAGAGGTTTCTTTTCATGCAATGACTGACTCGTTTCTGAACTGTGGAACTGTGTACTGAGAGAGACTACGCGACTACGTGTTTTATCTCGTGGACACCTTGACTCCAATCATGCTTCACTCTGAAAAGATCCTTTGACACTAGAGAACACCTGCAATGCCACATACATATACAAGGCCACTTTGAAGAAGAGAGGTCATTGAGCTAGAAAGAGACAGGACCTCTGAAAACACGAGAGAGAGAGAGAGAGAGAGAGAGAGAGAGAGAGAGAGAGAGAGAGAGAGAGAGAGAGAGAGTCCCCATGCTGATGCAAAGCCGCAAACACAAGTGGCCAAGGGTGGTCTAGCATAGATTTGTTATGCCCTAAATGGATAGACCCCTAGTACATGCACAAGTGCTACTCCTACTAGCATCTTCTCTTGCACATGAGACCACTGACTTGTTACCATATACATGTGGTAGTGATGTGTGTGAACACACTAGGACCGCCGGGGCATTTTTTCCCTCTTTAGAAGGTTTTTTCCCTCGAGCATTGTTTATACGCCCATCACTCTAGGGCTATCTATCTTTCCATTGCATACTAAGTAACACACTCTCTATTGTGTGCCTTGAGCTTCCTTCATCTTCTCCAAGCTGTGTGCGTTTCTCTGCAACCCTAATTCCAACAATTGGTATCAGAGCAGGTTGCGTCCTTCCAGGCTTAGTCGCTAGCTGCTCCAACACACGCCTGCTCACTTTCTTCGATTTCAGTGAGCTTTGGCGAGCGTTCGCAGGTCGACAAATATTTCAAGAGAAATTGTAGAGCTTGGTCTGCTCAGATTTCTGATTCGGGCTCATTTCGGCCTTCGTTTCCACTATAGGTACGTCTGCACAGGCAATTTTGTCATTTTGTGCAAAATTTCTGTCAGTTCCGTTTTCTGCATAATAGGTGCCTCATATTCTTCTACGGTTTGTGCTATATAGCACGTGTTGTTCCCGCTCCGTTTTTCCTATTTTCGGGCAGTTTTCACATCAGGTGTAGCATTTACCATGGCTGACAACAACACAGATGTGTTCAAGATGTTTGCTGCTGAGGACAGGTTGGATGGGGACAACTACCCTATGTGGGCTCATATGATGCAACATGTTCTTGTGTCAAAGGGCGTCTGGAACATTGTGCAAGGCATTGATGACGTCCTGGTTCTGAGGATGTAGGCGATGTTGAAGATGTTCAAGGTCTTGCTGCAAGGATTGCTGCTATTAGAGTTGTTTTGTCTATGACAGAACAAGCTCGTTGGGATGTAAAGGATGCGCAGGATCATGCATTGATTGCGTTGTATGTGATATTTTGGCTTGGGATATTTTGGCTAGTCTTTATGGTCTTTATGCAAGCCGCAATGAGGCTAAAATTGCTTTGTTGTGTAAAGAGCCGGAGTCAAAGATTATGCATGAGGAAGATGATATGGACACTTTCCTTGCTAGTGTCAAGGATATCAATGAGCAACTTATTTCTGCAGGTGAAGTTATTTTAGACAGTTCCCTTGTGCAAACTGCTCTTGATGCCTTACGAGATTCTTACCACACTTTTGCTAGTACTTGGAGACTTATGACCCAAGGAAATCCTGAAGTTGTCAAGTTTGATGCATTATGCACATTGCTGTTGCAAGAGTCACTTTCCAGGAAAAACAGGACTAGACAGCATGCAATTGAACAGGCTTTTATTGCTCCTCAAAGAAAGGGTGGTAACAGCAATGCAGCCACTTCCTATGGTTCTGCTGCGAGTGGCAAAACTTCTATTCCTAATGCGTTTGCTGGCAACACTTTGTCTGGCAATTCTAGTGATAAGGGCAAAAACAAGATACGTTGCTATTATTGTAAAGCTAATGATCACTTGATCAAGTCATGTCCTGAGTTGAAGGCCAAAGAGGCTAAGAAGAAAGAGGGTGGTTCCACGGCAAATGCTGGTTCCACTACAAATGCAGTCATTGTTGAGTCTTCTGTGAAAGGAGACTGTAATGCTGATGTTGATGCAGAATGGGCTTTTAGTGCTGAGTGCACTTACAATCCTGCTGTCCATGATGCATGCTTGTCAGTTGCTGCAGATTCACATGTGTGGTATTTCGATAGTGGTGCTACAAATCACATTACCTCACATCTCTCCAGTCTGTCCCTCATGGGAATTCAATCACTTGTGCCAACAATGTCTCTTATCCGTTTCAGGGAGTTGGAAAGATTGTGCTTACTGCTGCAAATGGCAGTTCCTTCACACTTGTTGATGCACTTTATGTACCCGGGATCAAGAAGAATCTCTTGTGTGTATCCGCACTTGCTAGACTTGGACTTGTAGTCAAATTTGTGGATGATAGATGTATAGTTCATGATCTTAGTTTTGGTGATGAAATTGTTGTATCTGGCCTTTTGAGTCGTGGGCTGTATAAACTCACTTTTTATGACAAGTGTGGAATTTTTTTGCAAATGTTGTTGCAGATTCAAGGGTTATTTTAAATGCAAAACTTTGTCATGCACGTTTTGGTCATCTGAATTTTGCCAGTTTGCTGCGTTTGCAGAAATCTGATATGGTTGCTTCTTTGCCGCCTCTTGAAGCACCTATCAAACATGTTTGTGAAGACTATATTTTGGGTAAGATGCAGCGTTCTAAGTTTCCAAAGGATGGTTCAGTTCGAGCCACATGCAGGTTGCAGCTTGTGCATAGTGATGTTTGTGGGCCCATGCAAACTCCGTCCTTGGACAATTACCTTTACTTCGTGACTTTCATTGATGATTACTCCAGGCATGCATGGGTATTTCTGCTTAAAGCGAAGTCCGAAGTTTTTATGTGCTTCAAACAATTTCTGGCTATGGCTGAAAATGTCTCGAAATGTACTATGGGCACCCTCCGTTCCGATCGAGGGGGGGAGTATATGTCTCATGAATTTAATAGTGCCTTATACACCTCAGCAAAATGGTGTTGCTGAGAGGAAAAACAGATCACTTACGGAAATGGCACAATGTATGGTCAAAAGTCAAGCTTCGCCACATTCTTTTTGGCTTGAGGCCATCATGTGTGCCACTTATGTACTAAACAGTGTCCTACGAAAGCTTTGTAGTCTATTACTCCATATGAAGCATGGCATGATAGAAAGCCTTCTATTGAGCACATGCGTGTTTTTGGCTATTTGGCATATGCTTTGGTGCCACAAACACATCGCAGATAATTGGATGATAAGGCTGTCAAATGTATTTTTGTTGGTTATAGTGCTGAAAGCAAAGGTTACAGGTTATATCATCTGCAGACAAATCGTATTCTGGTTTCACGGGATGTAGTGTTTGTGGAAGAGTCTGTTCAGCCCTTGTTGTCACGTACTAGAGACAGTAATGTAAGCTCACATGACATTTATGACACTTTGTTGCCTCTTTTCAGTGGTGGAAATACGAATGTAATTTCCAATGAGGTAAATGTACAGCCTATTGGGGGTTTCTGAAATGTTACAGATCAGCCTATTACTGATGCAGATGTACATGATGTACTTGATGAGGAAAGGGCTGAAAATGAGCAGACTAGAGGTATGCCATAATGACTGGTGCACACTTTGGGTGATAGTAAATTGGATGCACCTTTGTCTAGTCCTACTCGTTTAGGCTCTCGCCATGCATCTTATGAATTAGATTGTTATGCTTTGGCTGTGTCTAGCTTACACGATGTTGAGGAGCCTTTTTCTTTTGATGAAGCACAGAATTTTGAAAATTGGATGGATGCCATGCAATCAGAATATGATGCGCTGATAGAAAATGACACATGGACTTTATGTGATTTGCCTCCTGGCAAAAAGGCCATTGGTACAAAGTGGGTTTACAAGTTGAAACGCAGACCAGATGGTGAGATCGATCGCCATAAGGGTCGACTTGTTGCAAAGGGTTATGCACAGCAAAAAGGCATAGATTATGAAGAGACCTTTTCTCCCACTTGTCGTATGACTACTACACGTTTTCTATGTGCATTGGCAGCTCATTTTGGTTGGGATGTACATCAATCAGACATTGTTACTGCTTTCTTGAATGGTGACATATTTGAGGAAGTTTATGTAACGCAGCCTCGCGGTTTTGTCATAAAAGGACAAGAGGACAAGATGTGCATATGTAAGAAGGCTTTGTATGGGTTGAAACAATCTCCTCGTGCTTGGTATGAGAAAGCTGACACTCATTTGGTTAAACGAGGCTTTCGTAACAGTCCAACAGAAAGCACATTGTATGTAAAGAGTGAGGGTGATGTACTTCTCATTGTGGTTCTTTATGTCGATGATTTGCTGATCACTGGACCAAATGAGAGACATATTGCTGAATTTAAGGCTGATTTGAATGCTACTTTCAAGATGAAAGATTTGGGGCTGTTGCATCATTACTTGGGTATACAGTTTAAGCAGTGTAATGGTGGTATTGCCTTGTGTCAGAAAAGTTACATAGAGACATTGCTATGTAAGTTTGGACTTGAGGATTGCAAACCTATTGCCATTCCCATGGAAATAGGTTTGAAGTTGAGTCTACATTATGCTGGTGATCCTGCTGATGTCACTCTTTACCAAACTCTTGTTGGCTGCCTCCTTTATGTATGCAACACGAGGCCGGATATTCAGTTTGCAGTCTCACAGGTCAGCAGATTTATGCATAGCCCAGGGTCTAAGCATTGGCAAGCTGTCAAGAGTATTTTCCGCTACCTTAGTGGCACTTTAGATCTTGGCTTGTTTTATCCCAAGGGGGGATCATTGCCGCTAGACTTACATGATTTTTCGGACTCAGATTAGGCTGGTTGTTTTGACACGCGAGTGTCCACAAGTGGTTTTTGTTTCATGCTTGGCAGTTCATGTATATCATGGCTGAGCAAGAAGCAACCTACTGTGGCCACTTTGAGTTGTGAGGCTGAGTACAGGGAAGTCTTCACAGCTACGGTTGAGTGTGTATGGCTCAGACGCCTTATGGCTGATTTGGGTGTTGGACAGGACACTGCCAACACTATCTACACTGACAGTCAGAGCGCATTGGCAGTTGCGAGGAACCCAATTTTTCATGCTCGCACAAAGCACATTCAGGTGCATTACCACTATGTCAGGGAGAGGCTCTCAGCAGGAGAGATCAGCTTGGCTTATGTGCCAACACAGGACAACCTTGCAGGTCTTTTCACAAAGGCATTGTCTCGTGAGAAGCTTGAAGCTTTCCGCAAAGCTTTGGGCTTACTCCCCTTTGTGGACTGATCATGTCCTCAGGGCATGGAACTTCCCTTTACTCATGTGCCAGCTCTCGTTCACCGCATCACTCCAGGGGGGATTTGTTACCATATACATGTGGTAGTGATGTGTGTGAACACACTAGGACCGCCGGGGCATTTTTTCCCTCTTTAGGAGGTTTTTTCCCCCGAGCATTGTATATACGCCCATCACTCTAGGGCTATCTATCTTTCCATTGCATACTAAGTAACACACTCTCTATTGTGTGCCTTGAGCTTCCTTCGTCTTCTCCAAGGTGTGTGCGTTTCTCTGCAACCCTAATTCGAACAATGGTTTCCAAAAAACAAATCCGTGGTTGGACTCTTGAATGTTTGAAATCTCCAAGTCGCTTTTAGTTGTTGTCCAAACGGATCTTCTACCTTGTAAAAGGTGTATGTACTTTAATTCTTGGTAAATTTTTTGAATTTACAGAAAAATCAAATGAATTGCTTTACTTTGGACGCCTCGATAGTGATGTATGCTCTTGATGGTTTCTTTTCTTGAGTCTCATGTTGAACCTTGAAGGGGATGTCCAAGAGAGTAGGGAAGGGGGGGGCGGGGGGGGGGGGGGGGGGGGGGGGGGGGAGCATGGGCACTTGATCAAGTGCCCAAGGCGTTTGGCCTTAGGGTGTTAATGTGAAAATAAAGCTCTGTAAACGACTATGGCGACATGTCGCTTTGTGTGTGTGTGTGTGTGTGTGTGTGTGTGTGTGTGTGTGTGTGTGTGTGTGAGAGAGAGAGAGAGAGAGAGAGAGAGAGAGAGAGAGAGAGAGAGAGAGAGAGGGAGAGAGAGAGAGAACTAGCGCTCTGTGTATAGCTTCTCGGTGCTCACGCTTATGGCGCATTTTGTTCCCTTGCACAACGTGAACCCACCAAGCTCCTTTACACCCGTTTTGGTACCAGTCGACCCGAGCCTCCTCCCTCTCAAGCGGCTCTTCACACGACCAATCTCGCTTCAAGCTCCCCGCCTCGCAAGAGCCCTTCTCCACGCCTTCGTTTTCTCCACATCTACCACATGCAACATGCACATGCACATGCAAAGGCTCCCTTTCTAAAAATAAGTCCACGACCTCCAAAGCTTTGATATCAGTATGAAGACCAAGGGGTTGCCATGAGAATATATCTGCCCAACCACCCTTTAGATAGCCTCTTGGCCCTGCGTATTCGTATTTCCCCTATCCACACTTAGGTAGCTGGCCCTTGGCTTGGGTCCGTGACCCCCCTAGGATTGCCCTTGGCCTTACATTGATGACTAAAGACATTTGTGTAACCTGTCTTCAATCGTTGATTGCGTGTTCTATTTATCTAGTAGTCTTCACGTGCTCCAAGGATGACATGCGTGACTATATTTCCAATCATGGAACAACCATTTGCTGGAAACAAAAAGGCAGCTCCATTCCATCATGAGTATCAAACACCTCAAGAAAAACTATAGAGCTGCTACAAGTATTCCAGAAAGAGCTAAGCTTATGCGTGACTCTACATTGTGTTCCCAGTAGTTATGAATCTTGCCATGGGTATCAAGTGGCCACGATCAATCCTCCTCTAATAGTACACGACAGTCTTATTACAAACTCCATAAAGAATCCTACGCATGTCTCACATTGAGCATTATGAAGCGCATACTGCGCACAATCCCACACATAGCTCTCAACAAAAGCTTTCATGTGTGGCCAATAAAAGTACCTACTTACCAAGGCCAAAGTTTCATATATGTAAAGGTGTATTGCACTACATGTACTAGCATATTCAAAGTAAATTGCACAATGGGTAGCCAAATCTATAAGGCACACACACTTTTCCTTGCTTGACATTAAGAACATCAATGATCTCCTTAATGATGAATAAGGGAATTGACTTCTTAGGCTCTGAATAAGAGGTCCAATAAGATGCTTTACTCTTTGTTCATATATCAACTCAAGTGGAACAATCGTGTAGTTACTAGCATCATTAGAAAGTTCCTACACATATTTCTTTCTTGGTCAACTACCACTGTTGGATTGGCATGCAGATTATTATGCGTACACAAAGTGACATCTACTTCCAAGAATTTAGAAGCTTTGAGGCTTGTAAGCTTGAATATGCTATCAACCTAGCAGCGAAGGCTGCACTCCTAACCTTGCTAGTTGATTGAGCACAATTAGGGAATCTTGCATTTAGATAATCTTCTTAGCTTAGCTAGTACTAGAGTAGTTGTTTTAACCTTAGTCATAACTAACTAATTGATAAACTCACCCATAAGCCCAAAACTCTTTATTAATTAATTTCATCAAAGTGCAATTTATTTGTCCTTAATGGCAGTCTAGCATTTCATAAATCTTGCATTTACTCATTTCCACATGTACTTTACATTCCTCTTATGATTTATTTCCATATAATTCCGCTTGCATAAAAGAGTGACTTTGCCTTGCAGATTCAAATCTAGATGCTCTATAACATGGACCAAACGGGCTTTCTCTTACTAGCTTCCAAGGGCGGAATCTACATTAGGAAGGGGGGCATGTTACCACCAAGCGATCACCACCACTAAGTGACCACCTTTTATGTAGCCATGGGCCGGGCTTGTCGGACCCGCTAGTAGTGTATGATGTTATTGGTTGGGCTTGTCAGTCAGGTAACAATGGTTAAGAGTGATCACCGATGAGAGGTGCACTCTAAAACTGGAACCTATAATGTTTGGGTAAGATTGGCTAAGTGTGGATGCCCAAATGTGAACGAGCAAGACCATATAAAAGTCAATCTAAACCTAAAATACCTCATTCTCTCATGTGTGCAATGCAAGAAGAGTGCTCTTGCTCCAGCTTCTTCTTCGTATCCCTTGTGTACTAGTGTGTGTGTGTGTGCTTGAGAGAGAGAGAGAGAGAGAGAGAGAGAGATAGAGATAGAGAGAGAGAGAGAGAGAGAGAGAGAGTGATTGAGCATTGTGGCGACACGACGGCGGCAAGGCGGTTGAGCGCGGCGCAGCAGCGGCTCCTTCTTCTTCGCGGCGAGGAATCCTCCACGACAGCAAGCGTAGAGCGGTGAGTGACACACCATCGTCATCTTTGAGCTTACTAGTTTAGGCTAGTTGCGTGCTTGGAGCCATTTGTGGCTTGCACACAGTGTTAGGCAAGGCCCTTGCTTCGATACATGCGGCAGACGCCCACAACTTCACACATGGAAATATTGGGTATTGCGTGAGCGATTGGATAAATTCTTAACTCCAAAAATTGAGTGCATGCTCATGAAGTTCAACCCTAAGGAGATGGCGGAGTTTCTATTATCGCTGATTAACAAGTAAGGTTCTTTACATTATGTTTGTTGCACTTGAATTTCAAATTGATGCTGAATTTTTACCAAAAAAATTAGGGTCACATATGAGTCCATGTGCCTCACACCACTAACCACAACATCTTCATGATGCAAAAGTTGGCACTTTTGCAGACCCACACTCCTTGTTGGACAAGGTCAATGAGGAGGGCAGGGCAAAAGCTGAGACAGTGCTTTGTGGCATGGCAATGAACCATTCAAGATGGCTTAGACTATTAATGTCTTTGCTAATATAGCTAATGTGAAAGGTGAGTGTAAGTTATAGTACATGTGCATTGGATGACTTGACTATATTTTAATATCTTTGTGTTGTGTACTATAGGAGGAATTTGATGCAGTATATTGACAAAAAATGCAATATTTGCTGGCTAAGGAAAGTAAAGAGTACCTTCCAAGAGAAGCGGAGTACAAAGCAAACTATGACGTGGCTCTAAGGGACATAGAACTTCTTTGTTTGAAAGGGGGTAGTTGTCATCGCCAATCCAAAGAATGGCATGGCCTTCTTTTGAAAGTGTATTTAATTTGTGGCTCGGGGAGAGAAGGGATGCAAAATGACCCCCTTCAGAGTGTCTCAGATTGCACGTGCACGCATCAGCCCTGCGGACTGAGTATTCTTTTCTTTTGAATGTATCTAATATTATGTCCAATAAAACATTGTAGGAAATGTTTTTTGGTGGACATATTGTCCAAGAGCAAGGTTTCTATGACCAAGGTATCTATTCAAACACAAGAGAAGGTTTCCATGACAAAGGTATCTATTCCAACACAAGAGAAGCCATTCTCAGAAAGGCTAAGAATGTATGTTTACTTGTGGCAACTGGAAAGATGGGTATAGTAACATTAGAGGACGGGATCATATACATGAGTGCAATGTTGCTAATGCTTGAAGTGCAAGGGTGTATTGAGCTTGGCAGAGAAGATGCAGGTTGAGAACTCAACGGTGAAGAACCTCCATGTATGTGCTACACCCAATTATGGACTATCTCTTGGAGAGACAATGCAAGCTTTTTTACAAGACCACTTTGACAAAGCATTTGAGCGGTGGAAGACAACCATACAAGCCACATACAATGGAGAGGACTAGTTGCACTTTGCATGCACAATGTGATGCTTAGTATACAAGTATTTAACTATCAAGTTTTATTGTTGTGTATGATTTATATTGTATGTTTTGGTCAATGGACTCTATGTTGTAATTTGTAAATGGTGGTTGGATGCCCTCAAGAAAGGTTTGCATAGTCTAACCCCTAAGCATCCAACAATGTATGGGTGGAGTCTAAGAGAGAGGAGAGTGGGATCTATTTTGATGAGTGGATAGACAAGTTTCATGGTGAGGATGCGTGGAGAGATTGTCCATGGTTCTTGGACTATGTCGATGGCGAGTTCCTCGAAAACAAAGCAAAAGCATACAACGGTAATTTATTTCCTTCTTATGAAGATAACATGATACTCATTGGTGTATAGTGTCCTCACTATCCTTACAACATTACACAAGAAGGTTAGGGAAAGGGCAAGAGCACAAGTATCACCATCAATTAGCCTCTCAATCCCCTTTCTACTATCATGGCCATGGGACGTCCAAGCCGAAACACAACAACTGCAGGACCATCAAGTGGAAAGAAGAGAGGTTGAGTAACCATTGAAGAATTGGAGGAGTCATGAAAAGAGTAGCAGATTGAAAGGAGTGAACGGCAAGGTGGTGGTGCATATTTTGAGCAAGGCGACTTCAAGTGATGCTCGAAATCATCGAGTCCATCGTAGGGTTTGAGATCTAGGGGCTCGATATGTGAACTAGGTCCATTGGCATTTAGTTAAGGATCCAGTTTGCAAGCATATATACTCATCATAGCTAGCACATCTTTTTGCAGTAGATAACAAGTCTACTTAGTACTTGAGAGACATAGATGGTGGAAGTGTGTGTCCTTTTGTATGCATACATTTTGGAACATTTGAAACATAAAAGAAGAGCATTTAGATGAACAACTCAAACAAGAGAAAATGTTTTCCTTTATTTTCTTTTACAAAATTTACATAATGATTAATTTCCATACAATTCATTGTAATAATTAATCACGTACATTGAATCCATCAACTCAAATTAGCTTCAACTCACATAGATATATTCTTAACAGTGATTAAATGTTCCAAAAACATATAGCTTAAACGTGAGCATTCCCATTACGTTTGCATATCCAATTTAGGCATTTACGAAGTATTTTTTCTCTTTAGTTTAAAAATAGGAAATCATGTTTTACGCTTCAAACTTAATTATAGCTTGGTAGAAAATGAATTCCAGTCATTAAACTTTCTTGGGGCTCTTACCAAATGCAATTTTGTTGACATTACCATGTTCGTATATCATAGTCATCCTTGATTATAAATCATCTTAACAAAAATGGGGATATGGTGCTTGTGTGTCCTCATTTGAGAAGGGGGAGGATCGGAAAAAAATCCTCCTGGTAAGGGGGAGGATCGGAAAAAAATCCTCCTGGTAAGGAAAATTCTTTGTCACCAACTACTCTTATCACCTTCAGGCAAAGTATCCATTCCGCTTTGCGTGACGACCATACACTGAGATCTTGGGTACTTAAGTTCTTGAGAAACTTGGGCTCTTTAGGTTCTTGGGTTCTTGAGGTTCTTGAGTTCTTGAGGTTCTTGAGTTCGCTAGCTTGCAATCGATTTTTGAGAAGGCTTTTCTCTTACCCGAGCTCGACTCTTCCCTGCGGGCGCACCCCTTGGCGGCCTTGCGCTCACACCAAAGTTGCTTTTTCCCCACCTCAAGTCGATTGGCCGGCCGCTAAGTGCACAGTCGCTCTCAATGAGTGAAAAGAGGAACAAGGGGAGGCTGGACAAGCACTTCTTTCCTAGGTTATCTGTCACTCTTCAAAAACACGATTAGGAATCGACACACCCAAGTGGACTTGGGTTATGTGCGACCGCAACAAGCAAAACATTTCTTGTGGTTCTTTCCTTGAGTGATACAAAACACTGCCAAAACTCTGATACCAATGTAAGGTGCAGCGGAAGTGAATGTTGATATTGCTAAAGATGAGTGCTCCAAACTGCGCTCAAGGGTTCCTTTTACTTACGGAAGGGAGAGCCTTCCGTTCCTTTAGAGAGAGAGTGCAATGATCACAAACAAAGTGAATGCTATTGTGAATGAAAGTGCTGAGACTGTGAGAAAGAGAGAGAGAAGAATACAACACCAGGCGCTTCTCAAACCCTCGTCCAAGGGCCCCCCTCTCTATGGCGAGAGAGGTCTATGCTATAGATTGCACAAATCTCGTATGTTGGCCTAGATGCAATGAACTTGCCGACGATGTCCACATCGATGATAACGACGACGAGGACAGGCTGAAAACTGAAAACGCTAGGGCTGAAAAGCTGAAATCCGCAAACACTAACTGTCTGTTGAACACTGGCACTGTGTTAGCGAGGATGGCGATGACGGCGACTCCACGATGATGCGCTGAAAACGCAGATGTTGTAATCTGAAAAAAGTGGGCTGAAACCGTAAACGCTGGTTGATTTGACGGTACGGCGAGGATCTCCTGTGGGTAAGGTGAGATCTGCGAGTATATGGCTAAATCTGCAATGGCTAAGGGCTGGAAATTGAAAACGCTAACTGTCTTGGCTGAACTTGTGCCAAACATTGCAAATTACTAGGCTTGATCTGCTACTGAAAAACGCTAGGCTGATTTGCTGTTGATGGAAACGCTAGAAAAGGATCTGCTGCTGTGGAGAAAAACGTTGGGCTGATCTGCAACTGAAAACGCAAGGTCTTCTGCCTTCTTGCTGAGGCAAGAACACTGCCAGCCTTAGCTTCTTTTGTCTCTTTTGCTTTTGCTGAGTGACCACTGGGTTTCTTTTATGTTTCCTTAGCAATTTGCCCTACTTATTTTTCCAACAAAAGTCACTTATTAATAAATAAGTAAAAAATGTGTATTTTGGGAAAAAGGGTTCTATGCTTTGTAAAATGCTCATGATGGGGACTGAATGCCATGCTGATGATTATGTTGTGTGCAATTAGCGGATATGCAACTAATCTAAGTGCCTGGATATGCACGGCCTGCTCACAGGCTCACAAAGGTGACGGAACACTTCCTAGGCTGACTTGAACCCTAGAGCTGAGATAGCTTGTTCACATGCACATAGGGTTAGATGTGCACGTGACACTTTCTTTATCCCTAGGCTGGCATGGAGTTTTGTTTAGGTGGATGCTAGTCCTTCTTGGACTAGGAGCCAATTACAATCAATAAAATTTGTCACTCTCAGTTCTGATGGCGTCCTTCAAATATAATTTAAAGTTCATGTGTGGTATACTGTGGTAGTTAAGCTCTTTGATTCTTCATCATCGGAGAGCTTATAGGTCAGTAGTCTTGGGTGTCCACAGTTTTGTTGGACTTCCCATAGCAGTTTGGAGATTTATGTGATCGGAGATCTAGATTTCCGACTCTTTCTTGGTGTAATCAATATCCAATACACAATTAAGCACAGGTGGAAATGACATACGTTTGACAGAGATTTTATGGAAGTTACAACAGTAGGAGTATATGTGCTCTTCCGAGTCTTTATGGATATTGGCATATTGTATTGGATTGTAACCACAGGTTTGATTTTGACAGATGCCGAGGAGTGGCATACATATGGTTTGATCTTAGGGAGTTTTCTTGAGTAGCTAGGTATTGCGGGACCCGATGGTGTGATGACATTTGTGGTCTTTCATTTCTTAGCAGATCGAGTTTACCAATGATGTGATCCTCTTTGGGTGTCAGGTGCAGCGGAAGGGTTTAAGGATTTAGCTCAGATCTAGTACTCAGTACAAACACAAGCTTACATTACTTCACTTGAAAAGAACTCAATTGAACTGAATGAAAGAGAGAGACGCACACACACACACACACACACACACACACACACACACACACACACACACACACACACACACAGAGAGAGAGAGAGAGAGAGAGAGCATGTCGGGTCCCAACCACCCTGAAGGGCCCCCTTGCTCTGGCAACAGAGCAAGTACTTGCTTTATTAGTTGCACAAAATGTTGATACAATGATGCTAAATTATGAGATGCTGAGATGCTAATGGGTACTTGATGCTACTGATGCTGGATACTGAAGGTGCTACTGAGGTGCTAAGGGGTGCTATTAGAGATGCTTGGTGTTGCGTAGACGACGATGATGATGATGACGATGACGATGACGAGGAGGAGGAGGATGTGGGCTGATCTGCTATCGCCGGGGACGGCCATGGGCTGAAAACTGAAATCACTGGTGATGCTAATGGGCTGAAGGCTGAAATCTGCTGCGATGGGGGTACTGCTTGCAATGACGAAAGGGTTGAAAACTGACCGAAAACGTTGATGGGCTGCTGACGTTTTGGTGGCTGAAAATGCTAGTGACTGATGGGAGAAATACTGGCTTTCTCTGGTGCAAAAATGCTGGTCCTACTGGTGCTTCTTGAGAGACACTTAGTTCTGCTCTTATGTTCTCTACTGGTGCCCAAGGGCTTCATTTTTAGGTCTTTTAGCCATTTTCCCTACTTACTTTTAATAAATGTCATGTCAGACTCACTTATTGATAAATGACTTAAGTGACTGTTCATATGCCTATATGCTTAAGTAACTTAACTGTGCAAGTGAGGGTATGCAACTATGACCGGCTTGGACATGCACGTCCTACTAGAGGCTCACAAGGGTGCCAGGTTAGGTCCTAAGCTAAGAATTGAACTGAATGAAAGAGAGAGATGTAGAGAGAGAGAGAGAGAGAGAGAGAGAGAGAGAGAGAGAGTAGACACGGCATGTCGGGTCCCAACCACCTCAAGGGCCCCTTGCTCTGTTGCCATAGCAAGTACTTGCTTTATTACTTGCTAATACAATGATGCTAAATGATGAGATGCTGAGATGCTAATGGTACTTGATGCTACCGATGCTGGGTATTGAAGGTACTACTGAGGTGCTAAGGGTGTTGTTATAGATGCTTGGTGCTACGTTGCCGAGGAGGAGGAGGAGGAGGTGGTTGTGGGCAGATCTGCTATCGTCGGGGACGGCGATGGGCTGAAAACTGAAATTGTTGGTGCTGCTAATGGGCTGAAGGTTGAAATCTGTTGGAGGTACTGCTGGCAATGAAGAAAGGGCTGAAAAGTGACCAAAAACGTTGATGGGCCACTGATGTTTTGGTGGCTGAAAACGTTGGTGACTAATGGAAGAAACACTGGCTTTTGTTGGTGCAAAAACGCTGGTCCTGCTGGTGCTTCTTGAGAGGCACTTAGTTCTGCTCCTCTGCTCTCCATTGGTGCCCAAGGGATTCATTTATAGGTCTTTTAGCCATTTTTCATACCTAACTTTTAATAAATGTCATGCCAAAGCCACTTATTAATAAATGATTTAAGTGACTTTTCATATGCCTATATGCTTAAGTGACTTAACTGTGCAAGTGAGGGTATGCAACTGTGACCGGACTGGACATGCACATCCTGCTAGAGGCTCAAAAGTGAGGGTATGCAACTATGACCGGCCTCGACATGCACATCCTGCTAGAGGCTCACAAGGGTGCCATGCTAAATTCTAAGCTAAGACTGACGCTAGACTGTAGCAGAAGCTTGTCCACGTGGCGCAAGTGAAGTGCGCACTTGACATTGGGTCTCGAGTTTTATGAGACTTAGGCTTCAATTCTGGTGAGCCATGCTAGATCCTCAACTAAGACTGACGCTAAACTGTAGCAGAAGCTTGTCCACGTGGCGCAAGTGAAGTGTGCACGTGACATTGGGTCTCGAGTTTTATGAGACTTAGGCTTCGATTCTGGAGCTTCCAGTTACAATGGATTCCAATGTAGGATTGAGATGAAGCTACCCCATAGCGCACTTTTGAGGATATCTCTTTTTCAAAGGGGGCTTCTAGGTTATTATCTTCATTTGATTTCTGGTGTTCCATTCAATTCCACGCTCACAGTCTTCTCGTCCTTGGTTTCCTTGCCCGCTTCTTGCGACTTTTGGATGGTGTGCTTTTTCCTACAGTGCAATTAGTATGCCATATTGAAATTAGTATCATGGCAGATGTTTTCTTGAGCCACTTTGGTGGTTGCTTGGTCCTTTGGATTTCTGGTGTGACAGTTGCTCTTACTATTACATTGGAGCAGGCAATCCTATGCTTTTGTCTTCCGGATGTGATCGTTGGAGGTTGATACATTCACTGTGTCCTCTTTATTTATCTCTAGACTGGCATGGAGTTTCGTACAAGTGGATACTAGTCGTATGGTATATCACACACACACACAGAGGTCTCGAATATTATAATCTAGATGTTGCCATCGATGATGATAATGATGTGCCCTCAAGTTTCTTAGTAGATGAAGAAAAGGAATAGGAGAAGCAAGAGGCCAAACAAGAGGCCCACATGCTTGCTTGCAACCCTCCACACTGCTTGCAACCCTCCACACTGCCTATGCTTGTAAGCGAAAATAGCTTGCACAATCCTATGCAGCCTTTAGGCTTTCCTTCGCTATCGCGATTCCGTCGCAATCGCAAGCATTATCTGCATAGCTTGTAGACATCAGCTACGGATTACAACTTAAGCCCCTTTAGTCTAGTAGCAATAAGTGGTTTTAGCAGCCCAACAGGGTGCCCATAGTGGGCAGCCTAAGTCACAATAGCAGCCAGCTATGTAGAGGAGGGGCGAAGACTTCATGACACATTAAGGGTAGCATCACATGATGGCCTTGGTGTATTCGTCTTTCTCTCTTCTCGATCATTCTAGCTTGCTGTCAATAGGAGGTGCATCTTGTTCTCTCAGGATGCTTGGGGCTTGTTGCTGATCTTGAGGTCGAATCAGTGGTCTCATGTGCAAGAGCACATGGAGGTAGTAGCAGCAGTTATGTGTACCGGGGTTCTATCCATTTAGGGCATAATAGATCTATGCTGGACCACCCTTGGCCACTTGTGTATGAAGCTTTATATACAACATGGGGAGCCTTTCCCAGATTTCTCTCTCTCTCTCTCTCTCTCTCTCTCTCTCTCTCTCTCTCTCTCTCTCTCTCTCTCTCTCTCTCTCTCTCTCTCTCTCTCTCTCTCTCTCTCTCTCATTTTCAGAGATCCAGTCTCTTTCTAGCTTAGTTATGTATGTGGCATTGCACGCGTTCTCTAGTGTCAAAGGATCTTTTCGGAGTCGAGGATGATTGGAGTCGAGGTGTCCACCGGATCTGTGTGTCTTCATTGCACCTTCCCCTGCCTATTTTGACTTGGTAATAGAGCCTTGGTGTCTTGACCACCTTCGATGCTCGGTGTAGGAGGCTGGTCCGGTGCCATATCGGACTTAATTGAGAGAGAAATCCTGTTGTGTGATCCTGCACTTTTTTCCAATTTAGGCATGGTTTGGGTTATGTACAGGCTATGGACCTTCTCTACGATTTCCCTCTCTTCTACCTACCCTTCTTTACCCCGACCTCTCTTCACCGAGAGGAACCCCGTGGAGGATTCAGGATGTGGGGCATTGCTAATTGCTTTGGTTTTTAAAGATGGAGATTTGTTGTTGTCTCTTCTAGCAAGGGGAGCAAGCTTGTGGGTTTTGGATCTAGGAGGGTATACCATTTTCCCGGAATTCTTCTTCTGAGAGAGAAATGTTTGGACAGCAGTGGGATCTTCTTGAACACATATGGAGTGGGTTCCTATGACTATGTATTCTTCGAGAAAATGGATTAGCTTAATTGTTGCGTCTTTGCGATTTCACTTTTACCTTGGAGTTATTGGCAGAGTTATCCCTATGGAGGCTTTATGTAGGCTGATCTGGAGTTCCAGCCTTGTCTTGCACAAGCATATGCGGAGTTTCACTCCATCTTCAAAGAGGGGTAGTAGGTTGCAAATTTTAGATTTTGTACCACCTTAATACCTTTTTGGGGTGTGGACTACTCCTATCTCCATGTTCTCTCTGCGACAGTAGTGTGGCTATACAGATTTGATCACTCCCATCATCCATGCCCGTTTGTGAGCTTGTCAGTTCCAGTTGACAGACAGTTTTGCAATCTTGATGTACAACAGAAGATCTCTCGAGATCCAGATGACAAGTTTGCATGCAATGTCGGTAGTTACTTCCGCAATCAGCAACATATTGAGGCTCCTCTTGTATATTCCTTTGGAGAGCTCCAACCTTGGGACAACCATTTCGATTTTCAAAGGCCTAGTGTAGGTCCCCTAGGCGATTCCTTTACTCTCACCTTGAGTATTACTATAATGTTGTGTATTGGATATTGATTACACAGTTGTGTGGGTTTATTCTCTGAAGCATAAGTGGAAGGACATACTTTTGACAAAGATTTTAAGGAAGCAAGTTACAACAGTAGGAGTATATGTGCTCTTCTGAGTCTATATGGAGTTTGGCATATTGTATCGGATTGTCCCCACAGGTTTGATCTTGACGGATGACCCTCTTTGGGTCTCGAGTTTTATGAGACTTAGGGTTTGCAATTCAGTCACAGAGAAATCAATTTAACTCTAGGTTGTCTCAGATTTCTTTATGGTGGGTTTTATTCTATTTTTCCATGATTGAACAAGAAGGGGGCTTCCTATCTTTAGAGGGGGGCTCCCAACTTCAGTTCTAGAGCTTCCAATGACAATGGATGCTCTATTCTGACGTAAAATTGAGACGAAGCTACCTCATAGCACAATTTTGAGGATCTCTCTTTTTCAAACCGGCTTCCATGTTATTATCTTCATTTGACTTCTGGTGTTCTCACAGTCTTCTCGTCCTTGGTTTCCTTGCCCGCTTCTTGCGACTTTTGGACGGTGTGCTTTTGCCCAGAGTGCAATTAGTATCATGGCGGATGTTTTCATGAGCCACTTCAGTGGTTTCTTAGTCCTTTAGATTTTTGGTGTGATAGGATCTTTTACTAGTACATTAGAGTAGACAATCCTATGTTTTTGTCTTTCGGATGTGATCTTTGGAGGTTGTTCCCTTCACTTTGTCCTCTTTCTGTAAGGTGCAACAGAAGTGAATGTTGATATTGCTCAAGGTGAGTGCTCCGAACTGTGCTCAAGGGTTCCTTTTACTTACGGGAGGGAGAGCCTTCCGTTCCTTTAGAGGGAGAGTGCAATGATCACAAACAAAGTGAATGCTACTGTGAATGAAAGTTCTGAGACTGAGAGAAAGAGAGAGAGAAGAATACGACACCAAGCGGTTCTCAAACCCTCCTCCAAGGGCCCCCCTCTCTATGGCGAGAGAGGTCTATGCTGTAGATTGCACAAATCTGGTACAATGGTCTAGATGAAATGGACTTGCCGACTATGTCGACGACGACGAGGACGAGGACGGGTTGAAAACTGAAAACTGACAACGCTAGGGCTGAAAAGCTGAAATCTACAATCGCTAACTTTCTACTGAACACTGGCACTGTGTCGGCGAGGATGGCGATGACGGACGACTCGATGACGATGCACTGAAAACGCAGATGCTGAAATCTGAAAACAGCGGGCTGAAGCTGTAAACGCTGGCTGATCCGATGATACGGCAAGGATCTGCTCCGGGTAGGTGAGATCTGCGAGGCTATGGCTAAATCTGCAATGGCTAAGCGCTGGAAACTGAAAACGCTAACTGTCTTGGCTGAATTGGCGCCGAAAATTGCAAATTGCTAGGCTTGATCTACTACAGAAAAATGCCAAGCTCATCTGTTGTTGATGGAAACGCTAGGAAAATTCTGATGCTGTGGAGAAAAACGCTTAGCTGATCTGCAACTGAAAACGCTAGAGGATCTGACAGAATCCAAAAACGCTGGTTGTCTAACTGGCTGAAAACACAAGGTCTTCTGCCATCTTGCTGAGGAGAGAACACTGCAAGCCTGAGCTTCTTCTGTCTCTTCTGCTTCTATTGAGTGACCATTGGGTTTCTTTTATGTTTCCTTAGCGATTTGCCCTACTTACTTTTCCAACAAAAGTCACTTATTAATAAATGAGTGAAAAATGTGTATTTTGGGAAAAAGGGTTCTATGCTTTGTAAAATGCTCATGATGCGTACTGAATGCCATGCTGATGATTATATTGTGTGCAATCAGAGGATATGCAACTAATCTAGGTGCCTGGACATGCACGGCTTGCTCACAGGCTCACAAAGGTGCCAGAACACTTCGTAGGCTGACCTGAACCCTAGACTTGAGATAGCTTGTCCACATGCACATAGGGTTAGATGTGCATGTGACATCCCCTCCTTTTCAAAGTGAGGTACTGGTACCGAGCTGTATGGCGTCGAGGGAGTGCACCAACAACTCCTGGAATTCTGCGAAGAACTCTTCGCCGGCCCACTCTGATGCGTGGGTCGTGCAATACTTGAACTTCATGAAGGATTGCAATGCTTGCTTTTTTGGGCCGCGCCGCCTTGATGAGATCCACGTGGTCGAGTACTTCGACATCAAACTTGATATACTCGTCCAACCCAAAAAGGAATGCCTCTTTGCGCTCATCATCCGATTTGAGTAATTGGGTGCAGAGCTACAAAACACTGTTAGAGAAAGATATTACTGGCATACCATTTTTCTTGAGATTGCGCCAATCTTCTTTCCACCGCACTAAGTACTGATGTGGCATAAACCGCACCTTGAGCTTGTCTTGGAAGTCGGCCCAATCGAAAGAAAGGGGCACGCCTTCTTCGGCTTCCTCTAGGTGCGCGGCCAACTGTGCCTCTTGCCATGCGTGATACCAATTGATGGCATCACCGGCAGGATATATGGCTACGTCAAAACTTTGTTATTCCCTGTTTCTTAGTTGTTGCAAAGTAATCATTAAATTGATGCAACCAAGAATAAATAACATTAGCATCCATCTTACTCTCATACTTACTGAACATCAACTTCTCAGTGTTGGATTGTTGGAGTCTCTATCTCTACTTGTGCTACCTGATCAACTGCCCATATCTTTGACCGGCATGGATTTCGAGGTGAGTACCTATAGGACCAACTCTTGCATGAGTTGGTCTCTCTGCGCCTCAAGCTCTAATTCCAAGGCCGCTCCCCTTTGTCCGGCCGCTATGTGTTGAGCTTTGCATGCTTGCTCACTCTCAAGCTCCATAGTTGTCTTTCTTTCTTCACGATCGCGATCCAAGGCGGTGCGTTGCGCCTCTTGTTGTAGCATCATGTCCATCATCGACTTGACCAAAGCCTCCATAGGATTTTGTGCAACCCGTGGCGTAGACGGGGAAGGGGGAGGATCGAAAAAAAATCCTTCTGGTAAGGAAAATTCTTTGTCACCAACTACTCTCATCACCTTCATGCAAAGTATCCATTCCGCTTTGGGTGACGACCATACACTGAGATCTTGGGTACTTAAGTTCTTGAGAAACTTGGGCTCTTTAGGTTCTTGGGTTCTTGAGGTTCTTGAGTTCTCCAGCTTGCAATCGATGTTTGAGAAGGCTTTTCTCTTACCCGAGCTCGACTCTTCCTTGCGGGCGCACCCCTTGGCGGCCTTGCGCTCACACCAAAGTTGCTTTTTTCCCACCTCAAGTCGATTAGCCGGCCGCTAAGTGCACAGTCCGCTCTCAATGAGTAAGAAGAGGAACAAGGGGAGGCTCGACAAGCCCTTGTTTCCTGGTTTACCTGTCACTCTTCAAAAACACGATTAGGAATTGACACACTCAAGTGGACTTGGGTTATGTGCGACCGTAACAAGCAAAAAATTTCTTGTGGTTCTTTCCTTGGGTGATACAGAACACTGCCAAAACTCTGATACCAATGTAAGGTGCAACGGAAGTGAATGTTGATATTGCTCAAGATGAGTGCTCCGAGCTGCGCTCAAGGGTTTCTTTTACTTACGGAAGGGAGAGCCTTCCGTTCCTTTAGAGAGAGAGTGCAATGATCACAAACAAAGTGAATGCTATTGTGAATGAAAGTGCTGAGACTGTGAGAAAGAGAGAGAGAAGAATACGACACCAGGCGCTTCTCAAACCCTTCTCCAAGGGCCACCCTTTGTATGGCGAGAGAGGTCTATGCTATAGATTGCACAAATCTCGTATAGTGGTCTAGATGCAATGAACTTGCCGACGAATGACGAGGACGGACTGAAAACTGAAAACGCTAGGGTTGAAAAGCTGAAATCCGCAAACACTGACTGTCTGCTGAACACTGGCACTGTGTCGGCGAGGATGGCGATAACGGCGACTCCACGATGGTGCGCTGAAAACGCAGATGCTGAAATCTGAAAAAAGTGGGCTGAAACAATAAACGCTGGCTGATTTGACGGTACGGCGAGGATCTCCTGTGGGTAGGTGAGATCTGCACGGCTATGGCTAAATCTGCAATGGCTAAGGGCTGGAAATTGAAAACGCTAACTGTCTTGGCTGAACTTGCGTCGAACACTGCAAATTACTAGGCTGGATCTGCTATTGAAAAACGCCAGGCTGATCTACTGTTGATAGAAATTCTAGAAAGGTTCTGCTGCTGTGGAGAAAAACGCTGGGCTGATCTGCAACTGAAAACGCAAGGTCTTCTTCCGTCTTGCTGAGGCAAGAACACTGCAAGCCTTAGCTTCTTTTGTCTCTTTTGCTTCTGCTGAGTGACCACTGGGTTTCTTTTATATTTTGTTAGCAATTTTCCCTACTTATTTTTCCAACAAAAGTCGCTTATTAATAAATAAGTAAAAAATGTGTATTTTGGGAAAAAGGGTTCTATGCTTTGTAAAATGCTCATGATGGGGACTGAATGCCATGCTGATGATTATGTTGTGTGCAATCAGAGGATATGCAACTAATCTAAGTGCCTGGACATGCACGGCCTGCTCACAGGCTCACAAAGGTGACAGAACACTTCCTAGGCTGACTTGAACCCTAGAGCTGAGATAGCTTGTCCACATGCACATAGGGTTAGATGTGCACGTGACACTTTCTTTATCCCTAGACTGGCATGGAGTTTCGTTTAGGTGGATGCTAGTCCTTCTTGGACTAGGAGCCAATTACAATCAACAAAATTTGTCACTCTCAGTTCTGATGGCGTCCTTCAGATATAATTGAAAGTTCATTTGTGGTATATTGTGGTAGTTTCAGCTCTTTGGTTCCTTATCATCGGAGAGCTCATAGGTCAGTAGTCTTGGGTATCCACAGTTTTGTTGGACTTCCCATAGCAGTTTGGAGATTTATGTGATCGGAGATCTAGATTTCCGACTCTTTCTTGGAGGGTGGAGTTTTTGGGAGTTGGGAAATAACCCGGATATCTGGAGTATATGGCTTTACCCTCAATTTTGATGCCATCTCTTGGAGCCGTCAGCAAGAATAGTTTCTGCCAATGCTGGTGTCACGACTCATGAGTGAGTTGAGTTGAGGAGATTCTTGTTACAACTAGGTTTTTAGGGTTTTTTCTATGCCCATGGCCATGAAGCCTCCTACAAGCCTGGTGGATTCTTCTCCTGCCTACTAGGTGCTTCTAGATGCCTCCTAGGCCCTTCTCTACATTTCTTACTCTTTCTCCTATTTTTTAGGCCATAGGGGCTGATGTGTGGGTCCGCAGCCAGCCTATGGCACTATATAGGGAGCAAAGGGTACCTCAGGTGCATGGTACAGCCTAGTAGGGCACCCCCTTGTGGGCGGCCCTAGGCCACAATAGTAGCCATGTGGGGTATATCTGCGTTTTTGCAAGCCTCGCTCTGGCATTTTTGTAGCCTTTATCTACGTTTTTCGGTGGCAGTTCTAGACAGCCCAGAGGCTTTTGCCCTTGGCGTTTTTCCTCTCAAGACAGTAGTATCGTAGCGATCTCAGATGGTGGGCACTCACCCAATGGTGGTGTTGTCCATGGAGAGCACTTCATGACACATTGAGGGCAGCATCACATGACTGCCTTGGAGTATTTATCTTTCTCTGTTCTCGATTAGTCTAGCTTCCAGATGGAGGTCCATCTTGTTCTCTCGGCGGTTGTTGCCAATCTTGAAGGCGAGCGAATGGTCTCGTGTGCAACAACAATAGCAATTGTTTGTACTAGGGGTCTATCCATCGAGGGAATGTCAAATCTATGTCAGACCACCCTTGGTCACTTTTATATGCAGCTTTGTATCTGCATGAAGAGCCTCTCTCTCTCTCTCTCTCTCTCTCTCTCTCTCTCTCTCTCTCTCTCTCTCTCTCTCTCTCTCTCTCTCTCTCTCTCTCTCTCTCTCTCTCTCTCGTATTCTTTGATGTCGTGTCTCTTTCTACCTCACGGATCTATCTTCTCCACAGTTTCCCTGTATATGTATGTGGCATTGCAGGTGTTCTCTAGTGTCAAAGAATTTTTTTAGAGTTGAGCCATATTGGAGTCGAGGAAAATAAAGTCTGCATTGCAAAAACCGCCAAGAATTCTAGGTCCATGACCACACACCAAAAAGATGAGTAGAGTTGTTGCCAATCAATAACTGTTACCGCTTGGAACCATGAGGATCAAACACATTCTCATAGCCAACTTATCCATAACACATATCTCTAAATAAACAATCATATACCTGGAGGCATAGATGAGCTTCTCTGCTTCAAGCCACAAAATTTCAACTCATGATGTCTCCTCTAAGATATGAAGTAAGAGGAAAGTTGAAGCCATAAAAAGCTGCTAGTCTTTGTTATGTTTTGTATTCATCCGGAACCAATCTTGGACTGGCCTTGAGATGCAACAATTAAGGGGTATATATGGATTGACACTGGAATTGCCAGTTGTTAGGTGCAGCGGAATGATTGTTTGCGCTTTGCTCAAGATGAGTGCTCCGAACTGTGCTCAAGGTTCCTTTTAGTTCTTATGGAAGGGAGAACCTTCCGTTCTTAATGGAAAGTGCTATGATCACAAACAAAGTGAATGGACACTGTGCATGCAAGTGTATGAGACTGAGAGATAGAGAGAGAAGAGACATACGACACTAGAGACGTAAAAACCTCCTCCAAATGCCCCACTCTCGTGTCTACTTATGATTGCACAAAGTGATACAATGCGGATGCAATGGACTGATGCAACTTGGGACTATGCCGACGATGACGACGGTGATGACGAAGTCGACCTAAGGGCTGAAATCTGCAATCTTTCTACTGCTGTCCAAAAACGCTATGGGCTGAAATCTGCTAATATTCTATCTGCTGAATTCTAACTCTATGTCGATGGCGATGATGCGACGACGACGCGCTGAAAACGCAGATGCTGAAATCTGCGTTTTCCGGGCTGAAACTATAAACCTTGTGGAAACTGGCCGCGGGGCGAGGAACTGCTGCGGGAAGGTGAGATCTGCGAGGTTTGGGACTTGATCTGCGAAGTCTAACTGCTGAAAACTGAAAACGCTAGTCCTAGGGCTGATTCTGTCGCGATAGATCTGCAAAACGCTGAGGTTGCTGGGAGATGCAAAAACGCTAGGGCTGAAAGTCTGTGTTTCTG
Organism: Adiantum capillus-veneris; assembly: GCF_014529385.1. Lineage (NCBI taxonomy): Eukaryota > Viridiplantae > Streptophyta > Polypodiopsida > Polypodiales > Pteridaceae > Adiantum > Adiantum capillus-veneris. Next base: position 77,595,538 of record NC_140955.1, on the reverse strand, counting down.
TCGCCGGGATTCTGCAGATGCAAAACGCTAGGCTGATCTGCTATGGTCTTGTCGCCGTGGCTCTGCAAATGCAAAACGCTGGCTGATCTGTGGTGTCTTGTCCAAAAACGCTAGCCAAGTTGCTGTGGAGCAAAAACGCTAGAAGTCCTTGGGGTCTTGTTGAGAAGGTGCCTGTTGAGCATGTACTCCTACTGCCTCTTCTGCCATTTAGTGCTAACTTGGGTTTGCTTATATATTTTCTTAGCAAAATTGCCCTACCTACTTTTGTTGGGAAGTCACTTAAAAATAATAAGTGAAAAATACCAAAAATAGGAAAAATAGGCTAAATGCACTGGAAAAATCCCCTAACTGATTCTAATGGATTCTGATGGGATTACTGATGATCATGATGTCTGCAACCAGAGGATATGCATCAACACTAGTGACTGAGCATACACGTTCTATGAATAGACTCACAAAAGCGCCAGATCACTTCTAAATCTAGACTGACTGGACTGACTGAACCCTGATCATACTGTAGCTTGTCCACGGACACATAGGGTTGGATGTGTCACGTGTCATCCCCTCCTTTTCAAAGTGAGGTACTGGTACCGAACTGTATGGCATCGAGGGAGATCACCAATAGCATTCGGAATCCTGGAAGGGACTCTTCGCCGGCCCACTCTAATGTGTGGGTCGTGCGGTACTTGAACTTCATAAAGGTTTGCAACACTTGCTTCTTTGGGCCGCGCCAAAAGCGACACAAAGTCGTCTGTGGTTCCTTCGATGCTTCAACTTTGTCTAGAGTCATGCTTCTTTCTTCTTCAAGAATCTCCATGGCTGAAAATTCATGAAACCATCTCCAACACAAAAACATGAACATACCCATTCCATGTAAAGTGAGTGGAAAAAATCTTGTCTTCCTTAAAGACTGTGCATGCAATGTAGATGAACCAATAGACGGAGTGACAACCCGTTCATCAAACACATGCAAACAATGCGATCGAATCTTTCTCTTATGATCTAGAGCAATCAACTGTGGCAATTCACAAGTGAAATGCCTATGCTTGGTGCTCATGCTTTCATGTGCTCTTTCTACAAATGTGTCATGCCAAGGAAGAGACATGGAATGTGACTTCCTTGAATGCATATTTTTCAGCTTTTCATGAAAAATCCGCATACATTCGTGCTCATCCATGAGAGAAACATGCTCAACATACAATATGTCATGCCTAGGAAAAGGGATCACATAACGATGCTGACTAAAATACAGGAAACGATCACGAATGAAACACTCGAACAATGCGTGCGTATCAATCATGCGAACACATAATACTTTGTGTAAGGGTTCTGTGGACCTAGGCTCGAGGGCCAAGATCGGTTCTTCGTGATTGATCGAATCTACAACGAGGTTAGGTTCTCTAGAAAAAGCATCCACTAACACATCATCCTTGCGAACAATCATGTCATCTTCATGCAACTCATCATGCTTGTGAGAAATCACATCTTGATCATGCAAATCATCATGCTTGTCATTGTCATCCAAATCATTATGCAAATCATTGGCATCCAAATCATCATGCTTATCATTGTCATTTAAATCATCATGCAAATCATTGTCAATCAAATCATCATCATGCTTCACAAAATCATGCAAATCCTGTGTGTCATGCTTTGGAGAAGAAGAGACCGAGAGAGTCTCCTTTCCCCAAATCTCTTGCACCTGTGCCTGAACTTGAGAATAGAGTCGCCAGAACTCTTTGTTTTGTCGGTCGCTTTGTTCTTGTAGTGCTTTGGCTTCCAAGTCGTACTTACTCTCTATGGCTGCCATTCCTTCTTTGTAGTCACGATCTACGGCTGCCCTTTGTTCTTCGTATGCCTTTCTTTCTGCTTCTCTTTCTTTGCGTTCTAACTGTCTTTCCTTAAACAACTGCTTCAACTTCTCCATAGGAGTTAGTGCAATCCTTGACGTAGATGGGGAAGGGGGAGGGTCGGAAAAACCTCCTGGTGGGGAAAATTCTTCTTCGCCTCTCTCATGCTCATCACCTCCAAGCGAAGTATCCATTCTGCTTCGAGTGATGACCATCCACTGAAGTCGTGGTTCTTGTGGGTTCTTAAGTTCACGAGGAACTTGGGTTCTTGGGGGTCTTGGGTTCTTAAGTTCACGAGGAACTTGGGTTCTTGCGGTTTTCTTTTGCTTGCAAATCTCGTTTGAGAAGGATCTTCTCTTCACCCGATTTCTACTCCTTTCTGCAGCACACACCTTGGCGGCCTTGCGCTCACACCAAGGTTGCTTTTTCCCACCTCACATCGATTGGCCGGCCGCTAAGGGCATGGTCATCTCTCAATGAGTGAAAAGAGACACAAGGGGAGGCTGGACAAGCCCTTCCTTCCTGGGATTCCTGTCACTCTTCAAAAACACGATTAGGAATCGACACGTCCAAGCAAACTTGGGTTCGTGCGACCACAACAAGCAAAAAAATTATTCTTGTGATTCTTGTGGTTCTTTCCTTGAGTGATACAGAACACTGCCAAAGCTCTGATACCAATGTTAGGTGCAGCGGAATGATTGTTTGTGCTTTGCTCAAGATGAGTGCTCCAAACTATGCTCAAGGTTCCTTTTAGTTCTTATGGAAGGGAGAACCTTCCGTTCTTAATGGAAAGTGCTATGATCACAAACAAAGTGAATAGACACTGTGCATGCAAGTGTATGAGACTGAGAGATAGAGAGAGAAGAGAGATACGACACCAAAGACGTAAAACCCTCCTCCGAAGGCCCCACTCTCTCGTCTACTTATGATTGCACAAAGTGGTACAATGCGGATGCAATGGACTGATGCAACTTGGGACTATGCCGACGATGACGACGGTGATGACGAAGTCGACCTAAGGGCTGAAATTTGCAATCTTTCTACTGCTGTCCAAAAACGCTATGGGCTGAAATCTGCTAATCTTCTATCTGCTGAATTCTAACTCTATGTCAATGAAGATGTTGATGGCGATGATGCGACGACGACGCGCTGAAAACGCAGATGCTGAAATCTGCGTTTTCCGGGCTGAAACTGTAAACCTTGCGGAAACTGACTGTGGGGCGAGGAACTGCTGCGGGAAGGTGAGATCTGCGAGGTTTGGGACTTGATCTGCGAAGTCTAACTGCTGAAAACTGAAAACGTTGGTCCTAGGGCTGATTCTATCGCGATAGATCTGCAAAACGCTGAGGTTGTTGGGAGACGCAAAAATGCTAGTGCTGAAAATCTGTGTTTCTGTCACCGGGATTCTGCAGATGCAAAAACGCTAGGCTGATGTGCTGTGGTCTTGTCGCCATGGCTCTGCAAATGCAAAACGCTGGCTGATCTGTGGTGTCTTGTCCAAAAACACTAGCCAAGTTGCTGTGGAGCAAAAACGCTAGAAGTCCTTGGGGTCCTGCTGAGAAGGTTCTTGTTGAGCATGTACTCCTGTTGCCTCTTCTGCCATTTAGTGCTAACTTGGGTTTGCTTATATATTTTCTTAGCAAAATTGCCCTACCTACTTTTGTTGGGAAGTCACTTAAAAATAATAAGTGAAAAATACCAAAAATAGGGAAAATAGGCTAAATGCACTGGAAAAATCCCCTAACTGATTCTAATGAATTCTGATGAGATTACTGATGATCATGCTGTGTGCAACCAGAGGATATGCATCTACACTAAGTGACTGAGCATACACGTTCTACGAATAGACTCACAAAAGTGCCAGATCACTTCTAAATCGAGACTGACTGGACTGACTAAACCTTGATCATGATGTAGCTTGTCCACGGACACATAGGGTTGGATGTGTCATGTGACACCAGTGGGAGGTCTTCACATGATGCTAGGGATACACACGTTGGCAGTCACTCAAAAGACATTTATTCGGTATGTATTCAACACTATGTGTCTCTTGGAAAGGAGCCTTGAATAATTGCAAGTAAGCATCTAGGTTCTTCGTGCTCATCTCCACCTTGTACGAGTTCGTAAATCTCAGGATCTCGTTGACCGGCAAAGAGAGTGCCCGAACGGTCGCATGAAAGGTGTCCATGAGCTAGGCATGGGATGTAACCTATATCCTCCTACTGTTATGAGTGCATATAGAGCTAGAGGAGAGCAAGAGGAAGCACTCACAATGTACAAGAACTTGGACTTGATGATAAGCTTAATATTGATTACAAGACTTAATATTTTATTAAGAGAGCTAGATACAAGACTTTGATTACATGACTTGAGTACAAGACAAGGCTTGATTGCAAGGACAAGAATTGAACATAAGACAAGAACTAGAAGAGGGATTTCCTCATAGGAGCCTCACAACTGGTGTTGGCAAGACTGAGGGGCTTGTGGCCCAAGACCCCTATTTATACTAATGCTTGAGGAGGTTAGGACTTTCTAGGTTCTTCTTGAGGAGGTTAGAATCTTCTAGAACCCTCTTGATCCTTCTAGTTCTTCTAGAACCCTCTGGATCCTTCTTCAACTTTCTAGAGCTTTCCAGAAACTTCTAGATTCTTTCGGAATCTTCTCCATGCTTCTAGAAACTTCTAGAATCTCCTTGATCCTTCTAGATTCTTCTAGAGCTCTCCAGCGATGATGTAGGCGATGACGTAGGTGATGATGCAGGCGGCGACTGACTCTCAAGCATCCATGACATTACCCCCTCCTCTAGCGACGAGTTCCACGAGGAGCAGTGGTGTTCCTTGAGTTGGGCTTCCATGGATGTTGTTGATGGAACTCTTGGACTTTGAGAGATGCATGATGTAGATTGTGTGCTAGTTTCCAGGTTCGTTCACTAACATCATAGCCTTGCCAATGCACCAAGTACTGTAACCTGCCACGCGAAACTCGAGAATCTAAGACTTTCTCGACCTCATATTCGTGATGTACTTGAATCTCAACCGGAGGAGGTGGTTGTAGGGCTCTTCCCGGGATCTTAGATGTGTGACAAGGTTCTAGGACTGAGACATGAAAGACCGGATGGATTTTCATGGATGAGGGCAATCGGAGTCGATAGGTGACTGGATTGACTTGACGAATAATTTTAAACGGACCAAGCCTTTGATAATCAAGCTTTTGATAGGGACAAGATGAACGCAGATCTGGTCAGAGAAGCCACACTTTATCCCCTTCTTTGCTGCATGTGATGGAGATCTGCACTTTCCTTATACTTGGATTGAGCTTCTTTGATATGAATTGTAAGTTCTTTGTGAATTGCAGATAATTGTTGTGTAAGATGAATAGAAGCTGGATTCTTGACTTGATAGTGTCTGTGGATATCCTGTTTGAGATGTTGACCATAATTAGCAAAGAATGGGGTGTGACGGGTGGAGGCATGAAAACTATTATTATAGGAGAATTCTGCTAGCGGTAGGAGCTCCACCCAATTATCTTGGTGATAATTGATAGTACAACGGAGATACTGTTCCAAAACTTGATTTACTCTCTCTGTTTTTCCATCACTTTGTGGGTGATTGGTTGAGGAGAGGTTGATTTATACTCCGAGTAGCTTGAATAAGCTTTTCCAAAAGCTAGAGATGAATTGTGGGCCTCGATCAGAAACTATGTCATCCGGTAATCCGTGATAACAATAGATATGCTGTAGAAAGAGTTTGGCCGTACCTTTGCTGGTGATGGTTTTAGTGGTTGGAATGAAGTGTGTCATTTTTGTAAACCGATCCACGACTACTAAAATGGAGTCAAATCCTTGTGACAAGGGTAGCTCTACAATGAAATCCATGGAGATGGATGACCATAGTTTGGTTGGAATGGGAAAGGGATGGAGTAACCCATGAGGACGATGACGAGGGGCCTTTGATCTATTGCAAGTGTCACAAGTGCCTACATACTCCTTGACAAGCTTCCACATTTGAGGCCCCCAAAAGTCACGAGAGAGAAGCTCAATTGTCTTATTAACCCCAAAATGCCTTGCTGATGGAAGATCATGCCGTTGCTGAAGTACCTCCAAGCGTGTAGGTCCTAGCGGAATATAGAGAAGACCCTTATAGTAAATTAGTCCATCAATTTCTTGAAAGTCCTCATTAACCTCTTGTCCTTGTAGTTGTTGTCTAATATTCTGAGCCAGTGGGTCTTTGGCAATTTGCGTCTTCACCTTAGAAAGAAAAGTAGAATCTTTAGGAGCTTGGTTCATGGTGGCGTTTAGCTTAAGCTGCTCAGGTCTCAAAATCATTGACTCTTGTTGATCAAATGTTGCGTCGCCTTCTCTAGGTGCAAGGTAGGATCTTCTTGATAAGGCATGTAGCTTAGCTTGTTGACCAGTCCACCTGGTTTGGCGACGATTCAAGACGCGGGATGTCATGAAGTATTCCAAATTCTTGTGATCTGTATAGACAGTGATCTTATGAGGAGCTCCTTTAAGTAGGTGACGCCAAGTGTCGAAGGAGTCGATGATTGCTAAGAGCTCTTTGTCATGGATTTCATAATTGATTTCTGCAACTGATAACTTGCGGGAATGAGGGGCCACTGGATGTACTCCATCATCCTCTCCTACTTGGGATAGAATAGTGCCAAGGGCAAAATCTGAAGCGTTTGTTTCTAGAATGAAAGGCTTTGTAGGATCTGCGTGAATTAGAATGGGTGCGGTCGTGAAAGCTTGCTTGAGAGTCTGAAATGCTTTCGCGGCCTCTGAGTCCCAGACAAACTTATTATGGCCTGTCAACCTTGTGAGTGCTGCAACCACCTTGGAGTATCCCTGATAAAGATACGATAAAAATTTGCAAATCCGAGGAAACATTGGACATCTCTTACCGAGGTGGGTGTCTCCCAATCTTGTCTTCCTTAAAGACTGTGCATGCAATGTAGATGAACCAATAGACGGAGTGACAACCCGTTCATCAAACACATGCAAACAATGCGATCGAATCTTTCTCTTATGATCTAGAGCAATCAACTGTGCCAATTCACAAGTGAAATGCCTATGCTTGGTGCTCATGCTTTCATGTGCTCTTTCTACAAATGTGTCATGCCAAGGAAGAGACATGGAATGTGACTTCCTTTAATGCATATTTTTCAGCTTTTCATGAAAAATCCGCATACATTCGTGCTCATCCATGAGAGAAACATGCTCAACATACAATATGTCATGCCTAGGAAAAGGGATCACATAACGATGCTGACTAAAATACAGGAAACGATCACGAATGAAACACTCGAACAATGCGTGCGTATCAATCATGCGAACACATAATACTTCGTGTAAGGGTTCTGTGGACCTAGGCTCGAGAGCCAAGATCGGTTCTTCGTGATTGATCGAATCTACAACGAGGTTAGGTTCTCTAGAAAAAGCATCCACTAACACATCATCCTTGCGAACAATCATGTCATCTTCATGCAACTCATCATGCTTGTGAGAAATCACATCTTGATCATGCAAATCATCATGCTTGTCATTGTCATCCAAATCATTATGCAAATCATTGGCATCCAAATTATCATGCTTATCATTGTCATTTAAATCATCATGCAAATCATTGTCAATCAAATCATCATCATGCTTCACACAATCATGCAAATCCTGTGTGTCATGCTTTGGAGAAGAAGAGACCAAGAGAGTCTCCTTTCCCCAAATCTCTTGCACCTGTGCCTGACCTTGAGAATAGAGTCGCCAGAACTCTTTGTTTTGTCGGTCGCTTTGTTCTTGTAGTGCTTTGGCTTCCAAGTCCTACTTACTCTCTATGGCTGCCATTCCTTCTTTGTAGTCACGATCTATGGCTGCCCTTCGTTCCTCGTATGCCTTTCTTTCTGCTTATCTTTCTTTGCGTTCTAACTGTCTTTCCTTAAACAACTGCTTCAACTCCTCCATAGGAGTTAGTGCAATCCTTGACGTAGATGGGGAAGGGGGAGGGTCGGAAAAACCTCCTGGTGGGGAAAATTCTTCTTCGCCTCTCTCATGCTCATCACCTCCAAGCGAAGGATCCATTCCGCTTCGAGTGATGACCATCCACTGAAGTCGTGGTTCTTGTGGGTTCTTAAGTTCACGAGGAACTTGGGTTCTTGGGGGTCTTGGGTTCTTAAGTTCACGAGGAACTTGGGTTCTTGCGGTTTTCTTTTGCTTGCAAATCTCGTTTGAGAAGGATCTTCTCTTCACCCGAGTTCTACTCCTTTCTGCAGGACACACCTTGGCGGCCTTGCGCTCACACCAAGGTTGCTTTTTCCCACCTCACATCGATTGGCCGGCCACTAAGGGCACGGTCATCTCTCAATGAGTGAAAAGAGACACAAGGGGAGGCTGGACAAGCCCTTCCTTCCTGGGATTCCTGTCACTCTTCAAAAACACGATTAGGAATCGACACGTCCAAGCAAACTTGGGTTCGTGCGACCACAACAAGCAAAAAAATTATTCTTGTGATTCTTGTGGTTCTTTCCTTGAGTGATACAGAACACTGCCAAAGCTCTGATACCAATGTTAGGTGCACCGGAATGATTGTTTGCGCTTTGCTCAAGATGAGTGCTCCGAACTATGCTCAAGGTTCCTTTTAGTTCTTATGGAAGGGAGAACCTTCCGTTCTTAATGGAAAGTGCTATGATCACAAACAAAGTGAATAGACACTGTGCATGCAAGTGTATGAGACTGAGAGATAGAGAGAGAAGAGAGATACGACACCAAAGACGTAAAACCCTCCTCCGAAGGCCCCACTCTCGCGTCTACTTATGATTGCACAAAGTGGTACAATGCGGATGCAATGGACTGATGCAACTTGGGACTATGCCGACGATGACGACGGTGATGAAGAAGTCGACCTAAGGGCTGAAATTGCAATCTTTCTACTGCTGTCCAAAAACGCTATGGGCTGAAATCTGCTAATCTTCTATCTGCTGAATTCTAACTCTATGTCAATGAAGATGTTGATGGCGATGATGCGACGACGACGCGCTGAAAACGCAGATGCTGAAATCTGCGTTTTCCGGGCTGAAACTGTAAACCTTGCGGAAACTGACTGTGGGGCGAGGAACTGCTGCGGGAAGGTGAGATCTGCGAGGTTTGGGACTTGATCTGCGAAGTCTAACTGCTGAAAACTGAAAACGTTGGTCCTAGGGCTGATTCTGTCGCGATAGATCTGCAAAACGCTGAGGTTGCTGGCAGACGCAAAAATGCTAGTGCTGAAAATCTGTGTTTCTGTCACCGGGATTCTGCAGATGCAAAAACGCTAGGCTGATCTACTGTGGTCTTGTCGCCATGGCTCTGCAAATGCAAAACGCTGGCTGATCTGTGGTGTCTTGTCCAAAAACACTAGCCAAGTTGCTGTGGAGCAAAAACGCTAGAAGTCCTTGGGGTCCTGCTCAGAAGGTGCTTGTTGAGCATGTACTCCTGTTGCCTCTTCTGCCATTTAGTGCTAACTTGGGTTTGCTTATATATTTTCTTAGCAAAATTGTCCTACCTACTTTTGTTGGCAAGTCACTTAAAAATAATAAGTGAAAAATACCAAAAATAGGGAAAATAGGCTAAATGCACTGGAAAAATCCCCTAACTGATTCTAATGGATTCTGATGAGATTACTGATGATCATGCTGTGTGCAACCAGAGGATATACATCTACACTAAGTGACTGAGCATGCACATTCTACGAATAGACTCACAAAAGTGCCAGATCACTTCTAAATCGAGACTGACTGGACTCACTAAACCTTGATCATGCTGTAGCTTGTCCACGGACACATAGGGTTGGATGTGTCACGTGACACCAGTGGGAGGTCTTCACATGATGCTAGGGATACACACGTTGGCAGTCACTCAAAAGACATTTATTCGGTATGTATTCAACACTAATGTGTCTCTTGGAAAGGAGCCTTGAATAATTGCAAGTAAGCATCTAGGTTCTTCGTGCTCATCTCCACCTTGTACGAGTTCGTAAATCTCAGGATCTCGTTGACCGGCAAAGAGAGTGCCCGAACGGTCGCATGAAAGGTGTCCATGAGCTAGGCATGGGATGTAACCTAGATCTTCCTACTGTTATGAGTGCGTATAGAGCTAGAGGAGAGCAAGAGGAAGCACTCACAATGTACAAGAACTTAGACTTGATGATAAGCTTAATATTGATTACAAGACTTAATATTTTATTAAGAGAGCTAGATACGAGACTTTGATTACATGACTCGAGTACAAGACAAGGCTTGATTGCAAGGACAAGAATTGAACATAAGACAAGAACTAGAAGAGGGATTTCCTCATAGGAGCCTCACAACTGGTGTTGGCAAGACTGAGGGGCTTGTGGCCCAAGACCCCTATTTATACTAATGCTCGAGGAGGTTAGGACTTTCTAGGTTCTTCTTGAGGAGGTTAGAATCTTCTAGAACCCTCTTGATCCTTCTAGTTCTTCTAGAACCTTCTGGATCCTTCTTCAACTTTTTAGAGCTTTCCAGAAACTTCTAGATTCTTCCGGAATCTTCTCCATGCTTCTAGAAACTTCTAGAATCTCCTTGATCCTTCTAGATTCTTCTAGAGCCCTCCAGCGATGATGTAGGCAATGACGTAGATGATGATGCAGGCAGCGACTGACTCTCAAGCATCCATGACATTACCCCCTCCTCTAGCGACGAGTTCCACGAGGAGCAGTGGTGTTCCTTGAGTTGGGCTTCCATGGATGTTGTTGATGGAACTCTTGGACTTTGAGAGATGCATGATGGAGATTGTGTGCTAGTTTCCAGGTTCGTTCACTAACATCATAGCCTTGCCAATGCACCAAGTACTGTAACCTGCCACGCGAAACTCGAGAATCTAAGACTTTCTCGACCTCATATTCGTGATGTCCTTGAATCTCAACCGGAGGAGGTGGTTGTAAGGCTCTTCCTGGGATCTTAGATGTGTGACAAGGTTCTAGGACTGAGACATGAAAGACCGGATGGATTTTCATGGATGAGGGCAATCGGAGTCGATAGGTGACTGGATTGACTTGACGAATAATTTTAAACGGACCAAGCCTTTGATAATCAAGCTTTTGACAGGGACAAGATGAACGCAGATTTGGTCGGAGAAGCCACACTTTATCCCCTTCTTTGCTGCATGTGATGGAGATCTGCACTTTCCTTATACTTGGATTGAGCTTCTTTGATATGAATTGTAAGTTCTTTGTGAATTGCAGATAATTGTTGTGTAAGATGAATAGAAGCTGGATTCTTGACTTGATAGTGTCTGTGGATATCCTGTTTGAGATGTTGACCATAATTAGCAAAGAATGGAGTGTGACGGGTGGAGGCATGAAAACTGTTATTATAGGAGAATTCTGCTAGCGGTAGGAGCTCGACCCAATTATCTTGGTGATAATTGATAGTACAACGGAGATACTGTTCCAAAACTTGATTTACTCTCTCTGTTTGTCCATCACTTTGTGGGTGATTGGCTGAGGAGAGGTTGATTTGTACCCCGAGTAGCTTGAATAAGCTTTTCCAAAAGCTAGAGATGAATTGTGGGCCTCGATCAGAAACTATGTCATCCGGTAATCCGTGATAACAATAGATATGCTGTAGAAAGAGTTTGGCCGTACCTTCGCTGGTGATGGTTTTAGTGGTTGGAATGAAGTGTGCCATTTTGGTAAACCGATCCACGACTACTAAAATGGAGTCAAATCCTTGTGACAAGGGTAGCTCTACAATGAAATCCATGGAAATGGATGACCATAGTTTGGTTGGAATGGGCAAGGGATGGAGTAACCCATGAGGACGATGACGAGGGGCCTTTGATCTATTGCAAGTGTCACAAGTGCCTACATACTCCTTGACAAGCTTCCACATTTGAGGCCCCCAAAAGTCACGAGAGAGAAGCTCAATTGTCTTATTAACCCCAAAATGCCTTGCTGATGGAAGATCATGCCGTTGCTGAAGTACCTCCAAGCGTGTAGGTCCTAGCGGAATATAGAGAAGACCCTTATAGTAAATTAGTCCATCAATTTCTTGAAAGTCCTCATTAACCTCTTGTCCTTGTAGTTGTTGTCTAATATTCTGAGCCAGTGGGTCTTTGGCAATTTGCGTCTTCACCTTAGAAAGAAAAGTAGAATCTTTAGGAGCTTGGCTCATGGTGGCGTTTAGCTTAAGCTGCTCAGGTTTCAAAATCATTGACTCTTGTTGATAAAATGCTGCGTCGCCTTCTCTAGGTGCAAGGTAGGATCTTCTTGATAAGGCATCTGGCTTAGCTTGTTGATGGCCAGGTCTATAAGAGATAAGAAAATCAAACCTTGATGGGATACCACTCCACCTGGTTTGGCGACGATTCAAGACGCGGGATGTCATGAAGTATTCCAAATTCTTGTGATCTGTATAGACAATGATCTTATGAGGAGCTCCTTTAAGTAGGCGACGCCAAGTGTCGAAGGAGTCGATGATTGCTAAGAGCTCTTTGTCATGGATTTCATAATTGATTTCTGCAACTGATAACTTGCGGGAATGAGGGGCCACTAGATGTACTCCATCATCCTCTCCTACTTGGGATAGAATAGTGCCAAGGGCAAAATCTGAAGCGTTTGTTTCTAGAATGAAAGGCTTTGTAGGATCTGCGTGAATTAGAATGGGTGCGGTCGTGAAAGCTTGCTTGAGAGTCTGAAATGCTTTCGCGGCCTCTGAGTCCCATACAAACTTATTATGGCCTGTCAACCTTGTGAGTGCTGCAACCACCTTGGAGTATCCCTGATAAAGATACGATAAAAATTTGCAAATCCGAGGAAACATTGGACATCTCTTACCGAGGTGGGTGTCTCCCAATCAAGGATGGTTTGAACCTTCTTTGGATCCATGGAGATTCCCTTTTCAAAAATTACATAACCAAGAAATTCCACCTTAGATTGATGAAAAGAGCACTTCTCCAACTTTGCATATAACCCTGATGCGCGAAGCTTTTCAAGCACTAATCATACATGGTGCTCATGCTCTTCTTGATCCTTGGAAAATATCAAGATATCATCCAAATATATTACCACAAATAATCCAAATACTCTCGAAAGATATCGTTCATTAAATGTTGAAAAACAGCTGGGGCATTTGTGAGACCAAATGGCATGACGGTATAGTCAAAGTGGCCATACCTTGTCCGAAAGGCTGTCTTCCATTCATCACCTTCTTTGATTCTGACTAGGTTGTAAGCACCACGAAGATCTATTTTTGTAAATATTCATGTCTTGCCAAGGCGCTCAAGAAGCTCTGGGATCAAGGGAAGGGGATAGCGATTCTTGACGGTGATCTTGTTTAGGCCCCTATAATCCACGCACATCCGGAGAGTTCCGTCCTTCTTCTTTACAAAGAGTATTGGAGCTCCTGCTGGGGACTGTGAATGCCATATGAACCCCTTAGCAATATTCTCATCAATATTTTTCCATAATTCTACCAATTCATCTTGAGATAGCTTGTATATTGGGCCAAAAGGGGGTTGGGTTCTCTCCTGAAGCTCTATAGCACAATCATAGGGTCAATGCTCCGGTAAGAGGTCAGCATTCTTCTTCTCAAAAACATCATTGTAATCTTGATATTGACGTGGCAATGCCTCCATGATTTTTTTTGTCGACGTGTCGGTTGGTGTTGCAAATATTAGGAAAGTTGGATACTTTTTGGCTGCATGCATGAAGACCTTGGCTCCAAGATATATAGGCCTATTATGCCTTCCCTTCTTCTTTTGGACTTTTTGTGGTTCAATTCTCCGAACCCTCCAATCGATGACAGGATTATGTAATTCAAGCCATGGTAGCCCAATAACAAATGGATTGCTTGGTCTTTGTATAATATTGAACGCTATTCTTGAAGACGACCATCAATGACTTCTACAGTTGCTGGATTAGACTTCTCCACAAGTGGTATGCCTTGTTCTTTTGCAAATTCTTCGTCCATGAAGCACGCCGTTGCGCCTGAATCTAGTAATGCTTCACAATCCATGTGCCTACCCGGCATATGGATCTTGACTGGTAGCATAAAACTTGAAGTGGAATCAGCGGGAAGAAAGACACCTTTTGCTTGTCTTTTGTCCAACCGGTCGGTCTCTATTGGGGTTGGACGTCCATGTTTTCCGAACACGTTGAGGCCATTGCACCATGAACCTTCATCCTTCTCTTCCTTGGACACTGTTGAGCCATGTGCCCCTTCTCTCCACAATACATACATAAGCCATTAATGCGTCGCCTTTGCCTCTCCTGGGTGCTGAGAGGTTGAAACTGTGCTGAATCAATTTGCATGGGCTCAATGCTTGATTCATGGCTCTGTTGAGGTGTGTAGCCATTATGTGTCAATTCTATTTGGGGTTGCAATGGTGCCCCAAGACGCCTCTCTTGTCTCCTCTCAAATAGTCGATTATCACATTCTATTGCTTTAGAGATGAACTCGCTTAGTGTATGAACCTTTGGCATAGTCAATAAAAGATCTTTTAGGTCATCCTTTAATCCCCACCGAAATTGACTAATGAAATATTCCTCATGCCAAGTCAGATCACAAGTGAGCTGTTGAAATTCGGATGCATAGACGGATGCAGGTCTCGATCCTTGGCGGAGATTTCTAAGTTTGGTTTCAGCAACCCTTGCTCTATCAGTATCGCCAAAGGTTACAGAGAACTCCCGCACAAAAGCTTCAAAGTCATGAAGAAGAGGAGATTCTTTTTCAAGTAAGGGAGCAAACCAAGAGAGAGCCGTACTCGAGAGGAGGGTCCCAATAAGGCCTACTTGAGAGGCATCATCTGGATAACGCTCTCGTTGCATTCGAATGAAGAGGCACACTTGTTGGAGAAAACCTCTAAACTTTGATCTAGTCCCATCAAATTTTTCAGGCATGCTGACCTTCAGCTCCTTCTTATGTTGTTGAGAATAGCTAGATTTTGCAGCTTGTGCTTGTCTCTTGAAGCTCTTGAATTTGACGTTGAAGATTTTGCAACGCCGGTCCAAGGATTAGGGGTTGCCCTGCTTGAAGTTGAGCGTTATTGTAACTGAGCTTGGATGCTTTGCAATGCCTTAATGACACCTTCCATCGTCGACTCCATGATTGCTTGAGAAGATTAAGAGATGGTAGTCTTGCCAAACTGTTATGAGCGCGTATAGAGCTAGAGGAGAGCAAGAGGAGGCATTCACAATGTACAAGAACTTGGACTTGATGATAAGCTTAATATTGATTACAAGACTTAATATTTTATTAAGAGAGCTAGATACAAGACTTTGATTACATGAATTGAGTACAGAACAAGGCTTGATTGCAAGGACGAGAGCGAGAAAGATCGAGCTCTTCCCCCCGCCTTGACCTTTGTTAATGGCCTCCTCGTTAACTCTTCTTTTCCAACTCCCGCATGCAAAAGGCCTCGTCCTAATAATAGCGTGCACCCCTTAGCAGTGGCGCCCGACGTCACTGACGTGGCGCAGGAATTGACGCGATGATGTGGCAAGCTCGGACGATGATCTGCATGGAAATGAGTGGAACCAGGGCCGAATAAGTTCACTTCCACCTGCTAAGCAACTTTCGTTTCATCGACATGCGCATCCAATGCTCATGGTTCCCCACGCGAGATGTTTTCTTCTGTCTGCACTCGTTTTGGTTGCTGCACGCCATGGCCTCCATGTTTTTCTCTTTTCTTTTCCCATTTGCCTTTATTAAAACCCTATTGGGCGGCCATTGAAGAGGCCTTTGGACGGCCGGCTTAACCTTTTTGAATATGGGCGGCCTTAGGCCCTTGGGTGGCCATGCCATAAGGCTTTGGGCTTTGGGCATCACACTTGGCATACATAGCGACCAAAGCATTGCCAAGCACAACTTATTTCTCCCAACAGTCCTTGGCTAACAATATCTTCATGAATTTCAATGTCGTAAAAGTCTTGAATAGTGCCACATGCCTGCAAGCAGCAAGTATAAGTGATTGCATTTGATGTAAGGTCTTCCCATCACATTCAATCAAAGAGTGCCAGACTAGCCAGGCATTGCAAATTACGACTACCGCCGGCCAACATTGGACGGGCTATGGCGTACATACCGATTAAAGCACTGCTATCTCAAAACACTTATTCAGTTGTATTCAAAACCCTTGCTGCTACTCAAAACTCCCAGACGGAACACCGATCGAGCGGACTGGATTGGTACGGAACCGGCCCCTGATGAATGTTTATCGGGCAATATCTTGGCGATAGGGACTCCGATCACTGATCTGAAAAGACCGACGCGCTCTACAATGTGAGCGCTTCAGGCCCGTGCATTCATTTCATTTCTGTCCCCTTAGCTGCAGTTGCCCAATCCGGTACGGATCTGCAATTGACTCAAACTTCGAACTGCCATAACTTCTTCACCGTAGCTCCAATCGACGAGCCATAAAAAGAGGCCAGTAGAGCACTTCAAGCACTGCAGTTCTAGATCATAATCTTCCATCTGTTCTCACTTCAAGCATAATCATTTTTGGCATCACTAAGGCATCTATTGGCCCTATTAAGACGTATCTAGCATACAGTAATAATTAAACTTGGCTTGTTAATAAGCCTTGGTCACTGACCATTAATCAAGTAAGCTTTAAATAAGTTTGATATGTATTTTTCTGGAATTTTTCTTAGCATGGGAGCGGAGCTACACGACATCACCCCTTTTGAACCTGCACAGTCTCCGGTCTGTGCCAACTACACTTATAAAGCATCATCAGACTCATATAACTGTACGGAAAATGAAATAAGGCTTATACCCTATCATCAATGTTCTAGCTTGTTCATTAGGTAGCTATCCATCAAAAATCTTTGAACTGTATCTGCCGTATCTTCAAAGCATTCAATTATGGATAACCTGTTTAGTGAACCCCGCCAGACTCAAGTGCTCCAGTTAATGATTCGCATGGCTTGACCATTAAGCTCTCTTTAAGGAACCCTGTCAAGCTCAAGTATGCCTTACTCTGTCTGCACACGGAATGACCGTCAAGTCCTTTACCTCAAGTTCTTGTAGCAGAACCAACTCAAAAGATGTAAAGATACTTCATTAATTGTCCAAAGAAGTTAGCTGGAAGCCAGCCATGTTATCTTATTGAATGCATAACGTGAAACTCTTCTGACTTAGCATAATCTAGAAAACAAAACCTTGCATCATGCAGCCTGCTACATCAGGCATCTGGTATCCTCTGCATCTGTAACTTGCACTTTAGTAGCCCCCAGGATCAAATGGAATAATAAGGAATTGCCCACACATTTGGGCATCCATATTCACATGAGCATACATTTCTTGTGTCAATCAACATCAAACATTTTTGGTGCAGATATGCTACCCCTGGTTCAAATAGCACGCAATTAGTATGCATACTGATCAGTATCCATCCGTATTGAATCTGCTTATGAATATCCTTAGAATCTCCTAGATCAAACACCATTGATATCACATAACATTGACGGGATCTACAATATACTAGAGCTTCACCTGAAGCATAGTGAAACACCCACATCCCGTAAACTGTTGGCAACTTAAGCTCGTTACCAGAAAGCATTAAAGAAATCTGACTCCCTTTTACTGGCAGCCAAGACAGCACTCATATAAGCATCGATAGGAATAACATCCAAATCCAGGTACATTTGGCACATTGCCCAAGGAACTGAAAAACCTTGTGCACCTTTTGCAGTATGAAGGATGATTTAGCATCATCACCCCCTCTAGCTTCATAGACATCACGAAAAACCTTGGGAGTCTCTCGACCTGTATCATCAGACGAATTTTCACCTGTTGGGATTTCAGCTTGATCATGAAAAACAGCTTCATCCTGGAGATCTTCATCCATAATATCCTCGAGAAAATCACCCTTGGAAGTCTCAACATTAATCAAAACTGTAGGAGTTATCTCCTCATGCAGTCCATGTACAAGCATAGATGCAAAATCCCAGTCTATAATCTGTTCACAATCAGCATGTTCTGAGCAATCTTCATACTCATCCATATCATCCTCTGCTTCCTCATCTGCACTTAGCAATACATTATAGAACTGTAAAGGCTCGTTTGGAACCCCCTCTGAAGAGGTATACGCATCAGAAAGCTCTTCTATACTGCCATAAACATCTCCTTCAGACCTAGACAAAAATTCACGGATTATAGCATCCTCTTTTGTGATAGCAACATCTGTAAGCATATTGTTAGTAGCAATCATAGGTTCATTGACATCCTCAGGCTTATCCTGTGCTGGGTTCACAATCTTGGTCACTACATCAGCTACTGTGTATATAATAGCTTTAGTTATGCAATCATCTGTAGTAGACATGTTATCCTGCTCAACTATAGTGCAAATAGTTTCAGTAATATCCTGTAGAGGCTCATCTGCTTGATAAACTCTTTCAGAATAACCCATGTCAAGGTCAAGAACTTGTGAACCACTTGCTGTACAGTCTATGTCTTCATTGGAACCATTATTAGAGGTAGCGTCCATGCGAGCAATCTTTGAAAAAAAATCATATAAGCCTATTCCAGCATCAAATTCATCGTTTACCTTTTCTTCGTTGCTCAAAATAAGCTCCTCTCGAACTGAATCTGCTACTTCCAGCTCAACATTTTCTTTGGCTTTACTTCTTGCAGAAATATGCTCCCAGAATTCATCATAGTTAAGGATCTGCATCTGATCCCCTTCACCTTTACTGAAGACAACCTTGTTTCGTTCAGTAATCTCCTTTATTTCCCGATCTAGAATCCTTGAGTTTTTGTAAATGAATTCCTGTGCAAAATACTCCCACCGTGTGGGATATGCTTCTGTTAGTTCTTGAACCTGCTTTTTAAAATCCAAGTTTACAGCCTCTTCAAAAGCTGCAATCATCCGATTTTTTGGAACATTTCGGCTCTTCATCTCAGCTTCATAACATGCAATAAAACCTTCTCGATCATATCCCTGAAAAATATAATACTGCTCCCGAACAGCATCAAGTGCTAGCTCTACAGCATCATGAATCTACTTTTCTATCTGCATGGCTTTTGCTTCTTGTAGATACCCTTGAACCAATTCCATCATTTTTGGCAAATCTGTAACTGCCAGATTTTTATCAAATTCATTCAAACTGAAATCGTCCATAAATTGCTTCAATTGCTCTAGTATCTCCATCTTTACCTCCCACCCCAGCTCGTTTCACGTCGGGTTTACCAAAGATGTCGGGGGATATGTGTTTGAAACGTGAGCCAGGAAGGCGCTGGGCCTCTGGCTGTGGGAGGTGTGAGAGACTAGATGCAAGACACAAAGCAAAAGACTCTGAAAACACCTTGAATGCTTAAAAATTGACAAGCGGAATGTTCCAAGCTCCTAATGATTAGCCGAAGTGAAATTCGATTACAAATATTTGCCGTTAACGGGGCTGATGGTGTTAGGAGAGTTTAACGCTCTCAAATTAGATCATGAATGTAAATTTCTCACTTATGCCTGCCATTAGAGCCATTTGAAGCTGATCAGGACGTACATATCTGGTAATATTCCTTGCTTGATGCCCTTGTAATTCCCAATTATGGTAGAGCGATGTTTTACTCTCTCCTAATTACCTTACCACTCCCTTATCTTGCTAGTTAACCCCAGACTCCCTGAATGATTGCCGAGTTCCGACATCTTCTCTTGCCAAACTTCACTCACCTAATCTTTCCCTTGCTGGGATCTGCTTATCTGCTCTTGCCAAACTTCTCTCGCCTTATCTTTCCCTTGCCGGGATCTGCTTATCTGCTCTTCCCAAGCACCCTTCTCGTTATTGAACTAAGGCGAGGTCGAGAACGAGAGAGACTTCGATCTTGCTTCTTCTCCCGATTGCCTTGCTTACCTTCTTTCACTTGATCACGACCGAGAGAGGGATAGGAAACTCCTTGCTTTGATTGGAGATCGAGAGAGAGAGAGAGAGAGAGAGAGAGAGAGAGAGAGAGAGAGAGAGAGAGAGAGAGAGAGAGAGAGAGAGAGAGAGAGAGAGAGAGAGAGCCTTGCTTACCCTCACCTCCTCGCCTTGCTTTGCTTGCTTCGTTCAAGCTCGAGAGGGAGAGAGGAAAGCTTGCTTGCCTCGAGGACGCGAGCGAGAAAGATCGAGCTCTTCCCCCCGCCTTGCCCTTCGTTGATGGCCTCCTCGTTAACTCTTCTTTTCCACACCCACATGCAAAAGGCCCCGTCCTAATAATAGCGTGTGCCCCTTAGCAGTGGCGCTCAGCGTCACTAACGTGGCGTAGGAATTGACGCTATGACGTGGCAAGTTCGGATGATGACCTGCATGGAAATGAGTGGAACCAGGGCCGAATAAGTTCACTTCCACCTGCTAAGAAACTATTGTTGGGGTATAAAGCCCAATGTGGTCGCCCAGGTAAGTGGGCGGGCCGCCAGGTATGTACACATATTCTTTTGTTAAAACCTAATAAGAACTCACTATGCTCTACACATTACAGTAGAGCGAGTTCACCATATCGTCGTGCTCTTCTTCTCGCACTCTCTCTCGTGTCGCACTTCCGCTCGTACTCCTTCAACTGGTATCAGAGATCAGATCGAGGCTCGGGGTAGCACTGAAGGAGGCTAGAGTCACCAGCTCAGATTGGAGTGAAATTCGACAAGCAAAGACACGGCCCCAAATCTTGTGGGAAAGCTCGTAGGGCTTGGTGTGCTCAGAATTTCATTCTGAGGTCATCTCGGCCACCGTTCGGCTTTGACAAAGGTCTACGTAGGCCATTTTTGACTACGTGGTCTCGACGAGTGCAGATCCGACTCTGCAAATTTGGGGTTTTCGGCCTACGACTGCAGGTGCTGAGGATATCGACACTCCCAGAGTGTTGATTTGTGGCTGTCTACACATCGAAGGACAGCTCACAGTTCTTGGAGGCGTGTCACATACGACACGGGCGCATCTACACACAGACTGTAGGCGACATCCACTAGTTCATCAGGTAGCTTGTGTTTGCTGCTTGATATTCCAGATTTCATCCTGACATTGCAGGTACTTCCACATGGGATGTATTGTTAGAGATGATGTATGTCTGCTGAGGGTTTGCTGGCTGTGAGTCACGCAGCAAACAACCGCCGCAGCGGTTATAGCATACAGTGGGAAATTTGTGGATGTATGACTTTGTGGGAAGTCTATGTACTGTCAGATTTACTGCAGCCTTTTGTTGAGGGTCGAGTGAGGTTTTATTGAGCTGGGGAATTCTCGAATTTTGAGATCCTTTCGGTGATACAGGTCTTGGAGCGATCCCTCGAGCACCCTTAGATAGGCAGCTAGGATGTATTGACTGTGAGTTAGACAATTGGGATTGCATCTTTGCTTTACTGCCGTTGAGGCATTTTCGCAGTTTATGCTTACAGGACAGTGACAGGACAGTCAGCGACAGTACATGTGCAGGACAGGTTTACCCACAGCTTACAGTGTCAGAGAGACAGTGTTTTTTGAGCTGTTTTTTGGTCTGTTTTTAGTACACCAGAGCCATTTTACTCTGCCAAAATTTTTGCAGAATAAGAAGCTTTCTTGGTTCATTTGACAGGTTGATATTGGTTCAGAGGTCAGTTTACAGGGGAAACACTGCCGAGTTTTTCCCAGGAAAGTAAACTACTGTGAAGCGTAACTATGGCTGGATCACAGGACACTGCTCTTTACAATATCAAGAAGCTGGATGGAACCAATTTCCCATTGTGGAAGAAGCAGATTTGGCACGTGTTGGTACAAAAGAATCAAATAAAACCTATAAAGCTCAAGGGGATAAAACCAGAAGATATGGACGAAGATGAATGGAGCGAAATGGATGAATTGGCACTTTCTACCATTATGCTGACTTTGGCAGAAAGCGTTTACTTCAATGTAGCAGACGAGATGTCGGCTTATCAAGCATGGTTAAAGCCGAGTGATCTTTATGAGAAGCAGAGTGCAGCTTCACAGGTATACTGGCTTAAGAAGCTTGTTGACTTGAAGATGAAAGAAGGGACACCTATGTCCAATCATCTGAATGAATTCAACACAATCTATAGTCAGTTGTCAGCTCAAGGTGTCAAGTTTGATGAACCTGTTAGAGCTATGTTCCTGTTGATCACATTGCCGGAAAGTTGGGACACTTTTCGCACAGCTTTGAGTAATTTTGCACCTCCAGATGGTTTGAACATAGCAGGTGTAGAAGGAAGTCTGCTTACTGAAGAAACCGATAGAAAGACAATGGACAAAGGCAAAGGAACAGCCTTAGTTGTCAGGGGAAGGACCAAAGAAAAGTACAAAGGTGGAAAGAGGAATCAGTCTCGTAGCAAGTCCCGCAGTGCTAAAGGCAAGAGTGACATAGAATGCTACCATTGTGGCAAGAAGGGTCACATGAAAAGAGACTGCAGAGAATGGAAAGCAGAAAAAGGCAAAGAGAAAGCTGAAGACCATGGTGAGAAGAACAAGTCCTCAGTGAAGATTCAAGAAATAAATGTGACAAACACTGTTGCAGAGGATGACAGTCTAGTGTCAGGAGACATCTACTTCTTGAAGAATACAATGGACTCAGCTCTTCTTACAGCATCTGATGGAAATGCACTGAGTGACTGGATTATAGACTCAAGGGCATCACTTCATGTGTCTCCAAACAAGGAGTGATTTACCTCTTATGTGACCACTAAAGATCATGTTCGGCTAGGCAATGGGCAGACATGTGAGATCTTAGATGTTGGAGATGTTCAATTGAAGTTTTAAAATGGCTCTTCTTTCACACTGAAGAATGTGAGACATGTTCCCGCAATTACAAAGAGCTTGATCAGCACAGGTTTACTTGATGATGCTGGCTACGTCACCACTTTTGGACAGAACATGTGGAAGATATCCAAGGGTTCTATGAAAGTAGCACACGGAGTAAAGTCTGGAGGACTTTACATGATTTATGTATCAAATGTCTCTAAAAATGTAATCAATGTAACCGAACAGCCGAACGTTTTTTTGTGGCATAGCCGGTTAGGACATATGTCCAAGAAGGGAATGGAAATCTTGTCTCGTTTTGGTTATTTTCCTGGCTTTTCATTTAATGATTTTGAATTCTGTGAACATTGTCTGTATGGTAAGCAAACACAGCAGCCACATAAGCATAGAAGCAGGAGAAGAGATACACAGTTGGCACTTGTTCATAGTGATTTGTGTGGACCTATGCCTAACCTATCTCTAGGGGGAGCTTCTTACTTTATGACATTTATAGATGATTACTCGAGGAAAGTATGGGTTTAATTTCTCAAGCACAAGGATGAAGCGTTTAGTGTTTTCAAAACGTTTGTGACACTTGTGGAGAATCAGAGTGGAAAGAAGCTTAAATGCTTACGCATTGACAATGGTGGAGAGTATGTTTCAAAGGCCTTTCAGGACTTTTGTGAGTCAAAAGGTATAAAACGTGAACTTACTGCTCCTTACAATCCTCCTCAAAATGGTGTTGCTGAGAGGATGAATAGGACCATACAAGAGAAGGTTAGAAGTATGTTGTCTAATGCACAGTTGCCAAATGGGTTTTGGACTGAAGGTGTATCAACAACTGTTCATCTTGTAAATAGATCTCCTAGCAAGGTTTTGCAGAAGGATTCAGTGCCAGAGATGGTATGGTCAGGCAAAATGCCCTCATACAAGCATCTCAGAGTCTTTGGCTGTGAGGCATATACTCACGTTCCAAAGGAATTTAGGAACAAACTTGAGCCAAAGAGTAGAAAGTGCATCTTTCTAGGCTATGGTAATTCTGGTGAGATGGGGTACAGACTTTGGGATCCCGAATCCAGAAAGGTTGTCCGCAGCAATGATGTTCACTTTAATGAATCCAAATATCATTCTAAACCAGAGAGGGTTGAGGAGATTAAAAGAGTTGTCTTCCAAGAAGATGGACCTACATGTGCAAGACAAAATGTCAGGGCTCAAGAGGAGCAAGGACAGGATAGAGTGGAACCATAGGTTGTGGCTGAGCCTGAGCCACCTATTGTGCGTAGATCTGGACGTGTCACGCGACCTCCTGATAGGTTTGTTCCATCTATGAACTATGTCATGTTGACTGATTGCAATGAGCCTTCATGTTACAAGGAAGTAGTGCAAATGAAGGACTCCGGGAATTGGCAATTGGCCATGCAGTCAGAGATGACAGCTCTGCATAAAAACAAGACATGGAAGCTAGTTAAATTACCACAGGGCAAAAAGGCTCTACCTTGTAAATGGGTTTACAGGTATAAGATCACCGCTCATGATAGTCAGCCAAAGTACAAAGCAAGGCTTGTTGCCAAGGGCTTTAAGCAAGAACAAGGCATTGACTTTGATGAAGTCTTCTCTCCAGTGGTCAAAATGACTACATTGAGATGCTTTCTTGCATTGGTTGCCATATTAGATTTGGTGTTGCACCAAATGGATGTCAAGACAACGTTCTTGCATGGTGATTTAGATGTGGAAATTTACTTACAGCGACCAGAAGGGTTTGTTGAGAAAGGCAAGGAAGATTGGGTATGCCAGTTGTTAAAGAGTCTTTATGGCTTAAAAACATCACCGAGGGCATGGTACCATAAATTCCACAAGTTTATGCTTTCTCAAGGCTACAAACGTAGTGAGTTCGATCACTGTCTATATACAAAGAAGGCTAAGGATGGTAGTTGGCTGATCCTTATTTTGTATGTGGATGATAGTTGATTGCTGGCAAGCACTTGGAAGAAATTTCTGCTTTGAAGTCAAAGATGGCAAAATCGTTTGACATGAAAGACATGGGTGAGGCAAGTCATATACTTGGTATGCGCATTGAGAGAGACAGATCAAAGAAGTTGATTTGGTTATCTCAAACAGAGTATATTGACAAGGTTTTGCAACGTTTCAATATGGAGAAGGGAAAGGCATTGAGTGTTCCATTGCCACTATATGTGAGTCAGGAGCTAAGTGTAAAGGGTTTTACAGACTCAGATTATGCAGGTGACTTAGACAACCGAAGGTCTACATCAGGGTATGTCTTTACATTGGCTGGTGGAGCAGTATCATGGCGTTCTAGATTACAAGATTGTGTTACTCAGTCTACTACAGAGGCTGAATATGTTGCAGCATCAGAGGCATTCAAAGAATCAATTTGGATTAATCGACTAGTAACAGATTTGGGAATCAAAGAAGAGATGCCTGTGTTATATTGTGATAGTCAAAGTGCTATACAATTGGCTCGCAATCCAGTTTATCACTCAAAGACAAAGCATGTGGATGTGAAGTATCATTTCATCAGGGAAATGCTCGAGGATAAGCAACTTCAGCTTGTCAAAGTTCACACCACAGAAAATCCTGCTGAGGCGTTTGATAATAATCACGGAACGTAGGTCTCTTTTTAATTTGGGCAGACGCTTTTTCCATGATTGGCAATCTAGTCATGCATGTCGTCCTCGCAAACACCATGGAACAAGAAGTGGGACAACTGTTACTTGCCATCATCAACACCAAAAAATACATCAGAACATATTTTATTAATGTGGAAAGGCAACTGTCATCATCCACCCACACATGTTATAGATGGCACGAGCTCATAATGTTATGTCTCTGTGATTCAATAAAAGTTCAATTTGGTTGTTCAAAACATGTCCAAATCACTCTTAAATTCAAAGAGCAAGACCATAAGATCCCTACTTCCCTATGGTTCCTAGCTTAAGTAGCCATGAGGCCATCAACCTTCCCCTCATTGAAATGATATTAGTCGCCTATAAACAACCATCATATTCCATAAGAGTACTCCTCGAGAATGATCGATGAGGTCAAATAACCATTAGTATTTCAAATTGATTCATTACCAAGAACTCTCGCCCAAACTAGCAAGCCATTTACCACTTATAAAAAAAATGTAATTGTCATGTCTTTGAGAATTGAGTAATAGCTTAATCAATCTTTAACCCTGATCATGAGAAAGCCCTATCATAGGCATCCAAGAGTGTTCAAAAAGACCAATTCTTCAAATCATGGAAAAACGTCAGGGGATTTTGTTCTAAAGGATAGAAAGAGAAAAACTTACTACTAGATTAGATAGCCATATGCATAGATAGTCACTCGATATACTATGTAACCAACATCTTTTCCAGTTGGTGAGTTATCTCTAAGATAGCCTCTTAAGATGAAGAAAGAAGAACAACATAGTTTCCAAAGTGTACCTTCATATACTGAAGGACAAAAGATCGATTTTAAGGAGGAATTTTTGAGACCTAACACTTGGCACCCAAGGTAGAAGCATGATAAACCTAATAAGTTTTGATGCATTGCAATATGAATTTTTTATATTGTTACCCGAAGTCAACTTAAAACATACACCCTCTCAAGATTACGATAAACACAACTATTTGCTTGCTTAAGAAGTTAATCAGCTACCTTTCAAAACTTTGATAGGTAATATAATTATCCGAATAAAGATAATGACCAAAAAAGTACTTATGAATTTTGTGATAGTATATCTTGATCTATGATAATCGTTTGCTTGGAATGATTAAAGAAACTCATTTTGCCTTGGAGCCTTATTGATAAACCAATTGTAGAAGGTGTTGTTCATGGTTGAATTTTGTCATTTGGTGCATAAGTTTAAGAAATAGATGAAATTATGCGATGCCAATTCGAGCAATTGATAAAATTCTACGAATCCAATTAATGAAGTTCATGAAATTGGTAGTGAGAGGGGAGGGGTTCAAACGTCTTGGAGCTTTTGAGCTTATATCTCTTTTCTTTTAAATATGGTTTCCAAGGGCATTGGTTTGGTCAAGGATTGCTAGTGGGTGTTACCTCTAGTAAAGCAAAGGCTTGAATATTAAAGCTTAGACTTTTTTTTAAAATAAAACATAAGCCTGCAGCCTTCAATAATATAGTCAACATGAAAGCAGGGTAAAAGATGCTTCGTTGTGTGGCTTTCACTCAACAAAAATATGTGTGTGTGCATGCGCGCGCGTGTGTGTGTGTGTGTGTGTGTGTGTGTGTGTGAGAGAGAGAGAGAGAGAGAGAGAGAGAGAGAGAGAGAGAGAGAGAAAGAGAGAGAGAGAGAGAGACTCAGACCCTGAGGCTAAGGGTAATTCTATGCCTCACAACGAGTTGGTAAATAGTGGCAACTCCTCAAGCTATGATTTATCCTTTCGTAGCACTTAGCACTTATGAAGGCAATCTTCAGCTCGTTGTCAACATCAAGAGCTCTTTTTCTCAATCAACTAGCAAGGTTAGGAGTGCAACCTTCTGGCTAGGTTGATAGCATAGTGTGGCTTGTAAAACTCAAAGCTTCTAAATTTTTGGAAGTAGATGTCGTTTTGTGTACCCATAACATTTTGCATGCCAATCCAACGATGGGAGCTCACCAAGAAAGAAGTAAGTGTAGGAGCACTTGTTCTAGAGATGCTTGTTGAGGAAGAGAGAGAGTGTACATTATATATGAGAGAGAGAGAGAGAAGCGACTTGGCAGAGAAGAATGTGTTTTGACGACTTTCACAAATATCTTCTCATCAAGATTTGTAGTGCTTGTGTTAGTATAGAAAAAAATTGTTTTTCTTGCTTTGTTTATATGTATAAGGCTTAGTACTATCTTCAAAAATAATGAAAATTGTACAATCTTTATGACTTTTGTATGAAATCTTTATCCAGCCACACATGTTATAGATGGCATGAGCTCATATTGTTACACTAGTCTCTATGATTCAATAAAAGTTCAATTTGACAGTTCAAAACATTTCCAAATCATTCTTAATTCAAAGAGCAAGACCATAAGGTCCCTGCTTCCTATGCTTCCCAACTTAAGTAGCCCTGAGGCCATCAACCTTCCTCTCATTGAAATGATGTTAGTCGTCTATAAACCACCGTCATATTCCATAAGAGTACTCCTGGAGAATGTTCGATGAGATCAAATAACCATTATTATTCCAAAAATTGCACCCAACTGCATCGCATATCTCCTATTCCATTTTGCCTCTTACAGTTTGCTAGGTCGATGCTTGATGATGGACCCATCATGGAACTTATCCCCTTCCTTACCTTGCCGCGAAAGGAGCATTACAAACATATTGCTTCTGTATAACATAAATTACATTTTGAAAGAAGAAACTATACTATATGAAAAAAACATGTTACTAGTTGTCTTGCACCAAGGGACCCATCTCCTATACCACGGTTTATAGTTGTTACTTATCGATTTTCAAGGATTTACCATTGGCTCGAAGAATAGTCCTTGACACTATTTCTTTTTCCACACACATCTTGACTTTCTTAGCCATAAGAGAGATAATGTTTAGCAAGAAGTTGCTTAGTACATAAAGAGTACTATAGCATAAATTCCTCTTAAAAGTAAAAGAGATTAAGTTTACATAATAAATAAAAAGAGTACTTGTCAAGATTAATTAAATAATTGTTTTTTGAAAAAAACAAAATTTTGAATTTTTCTTCCAAAAAATTAGCTCTCTCCCACTCTCTCCCTAATCAATGCATTTCTCTCTCCATTTGATTTCAATATTCTTCTCTTCCTCTCCCAACTCCATATCTCTCTCTAGCTATCCACTCCCACCTCTCTCTCTCTCTCTCTCTCTCTCTCTCTCTCTCTCTCTCTCTCTCTTCACTTCCTCTCTCACTCTCCTTCCCCCACCGTTCTCACTCTCTACCCTCCTTCGAACCCCTCTCTCATTATCCCTCGCTAGTGTACTCTCTTTACCAGCCTCCACTCCCATCCCCCCCCCCCCCCCCCCCCCCCCCCCCCCCCCCCCCCCTCTCTCTCTCTCTCTCTCTCTCTCTCTCTCTCTCTCTCTCTCTCTCTCTCTCATTGCCCTCTCTCTCATTGCCCTCTATTCCCTCTTTCCTATCCTCCTCCCATTCCTCTCTTCTCATCTCTCCCCTCCCACCCACCTTCTATCACTCTTTCTCTCACTCATCCATTATATCCCTCTACCTCTACCCCTCTTGTCTATCTCTCACCTGCCTTTTTTTCTTTCGCTTTCACCATCTCTTTCATCCACCCTTCCCTTTCTATCCCTTTCTCTCACACCGACCTTCTCTCAGTCTCTCTCTCTCTCACCCGATTTTTCTCTCCGTCTATCTCAACCTCGCGCATCCTCACTCCCTTGTTCTCACTTTCATTGCCAAAGAAAAAAAAAAAACCAATTCTTATGAGAAACGGATTCAAAGGAGTTAATAGTAGGAAGAAATTTCAGTCAACATGACTCAAAAAAGCAGTTTTTTCCTTGCAACAACATTTGTGATTGTTGTGTTGTGGTGACGATTACACACTGAGAGATACCCCTCCTCGGGGGTATATGCACAAAATATACAATTTACACTTTTATACAATTTTCAAAATACGTCAGAGTTGCGAAAGCATTTGCATAGCGGAGGATTTCTCAGCGTCAGACCAAGCATGGAGTTTAGGCCATGAGCTGGTCTGCATCAAGATGTACGTAGCGACTAGTGCTACCCCTGAATGGGTGTTATGAATGAAAGCGTACTCAAGAAAAATATAACATTGTGGAGGGTGACTATATGTGTACAGTGCATTGCGGGAGAGAGAGAGAGAGAGAGAGAGAGAGAGAGAGAGAGAGAGAGAGAGAGAGAGAATATAGTGGAAGGTGAAATAGAGTGCACAGAGACATGAGAAAATGACAACAGAGAATCTTTAAATGCCCCGTCTAAATGAAACAGGCCAGCATGTATTGATGCAATGACAAAATCTGGATATACCATAACATCAAAAAGTTTATAACAAAATAACTAGCAGAGCACCAGACCCTGTATAGGGATCGACCGGTCCACCCATCCACTTCCGCTCTACTATGGACAGAGAGAATTTCACTTCGCCGGGAGCGAGCTAGAACACCTCCAACCTACCTGAGCCATACATAAGCAGAGGCCGCTTTGCCTCCCTCCATGAACCCGAGCTCTGAAAGGATCCCAAGTATCAGTAGGTGGTAGGGTATCAACACCAACCATACCAGTTTAAGTGCCACGCCTCTTCATTGCCCAGCACCGATAGTTTAGGCAAAGCCAAAGCAAAATCCTCGACACGTTAGCGTGTAGGTCATTCAACACCCGACGCACTAACCGTGTAGATGAGCCTAACAAAAAGAAAAAAACCTAGGCAACACCCCCGATCCAGCAAAGCCTTAGGTCAACGACCCTTTTGTCTAAGGCTAAGCGATGTAGGTGATCCTACTCTTGTAGCGACGCTGCCATGAGAAACATAACACGTGAGTCCAATCACAATGGCAATTTCCATATGCACAAACATTCCATATGCACAAACAATCTTTTCCAAGCAGTTATATTGTATAGAGTCTCTACCCTTATACGTCTACCATCAACTATCTAGATCACTTCATGATCCATTTGAATCCAATCATATCACACGGGTCATCACTCCACCCAACTTGGGTGAGGCACAATCAATCCTGCATAACCACTTTAGAACATACCATGGCTGCAAAAATTTAGGCAGCATAACCTATATCTAGAAAAAAAAAACTATGAGCCCCACCGGCTTCCACTATAAAATTACAACCATAATCCATGAGAGAATCTCAGCCCTTAACCATAAATCATAACCATATTGAACCAACTCCCACACTTGGAGTTTGACATTACCCCTGCAATCAATCGAAGTCCACACACATGTGACTCTTAAGACATGATACTTTCATGCATAAAAAGAGTCCAACCAGCAACTAAACCTTATATAAAAATCCAATTTTGACAACATCCAACCATGAAAAGTTGATGCATCACATTTTGCACTTCACCTCCCTAGCACATAGAGTTAGTTTTGACATAGGAAGGTGGAAAGCAATCATAACCATGCATATGAGGCATCCACATCAATCGATGAGTTCTCATACATCATATGATAACATTCCATCACCATAAACATGATGCAAAATAGCTCCGACCTTTAGGTCACCCATAAACCGTAACTTCACACAGATGCAAAAAACAAATTTTTTGGCATTTTTGAGAATATGCAAAACATGCAAATGCAAGTATTTTACCTCAAACCAATGCATTAATCTCAGCTCTATAATATAGACTATCACTCTATCACTCTATCACATCACTTCACCCATATGGTACTCACACAACAAACGGCAACCCCAAAAGGAAGCCACTTTAATCATATCTGCCTATGCGGTTCGGGATGTTTAATCATATACTCTCACATAAGTTTATGGTCATCTAATAGTTGAAATACTCTCACCAAAACAAACCATAAAACATATAAAAACAGCTCGGTTAACTTACAACGACATATGGTACCCCCCCATGTTAGCACCCCTACACGTGTAGGTAAAACCGGTTATAGAACGATTAATAATTTGCATTCCCGAGGTGATAACGGAGACCTAAATTCATTTATCATCATTCATCAAGATTTTCAATTGATTAAGTGGTTTTACCCATCCGGTGAATCTATATAGTGGGTCTCCAAAGAGCCTGGAGTAAAAAAAATTGGTTTACAGTGGGCATCAAACTGCTTTTTGACCGTATCTCTTAGCTCGTGCGTGTTTTTCATATGACTCCAAAGAGATAAAATGTTCTAAATGATGTTTTTTATCTCTAGTATGAAGTTTTCGGGCTGATTCATATCAGTTTGTGATTTATGACCAAAACAATGTTCCTACCGCCTCTATGACGTGAAGCAAAAAGCTTTTTTTATGCACGCACATGACCATAAACGCATCATGTGCATAAATCAGCGTGTTAAACATGATGAAATAATCATGGGACAACTTCATACATACTCGGTTAATCCATACATGCACTCGTGTGATGCGAAAAAACAATCACCGAGAAGGTGACTACTCAGAAAAATGACATAGAGAGAGAGAGTGAAAGAGAGAGAGAGAGAGAGAGAGAGAGAGAGAGAGAGAGAGAGAGAGAGAGAGAGAGAGAGAGAGATGATGGATATGGAGTTTAGAGCTTCTCAGTGTGCTTTAGAATCGATTAGGAACTGTCAAAAGGCTTCTTGCTTTGCCGCAAGAGAGCGATGATGAGAGCTATGTAGAGGTATTCACCACGAAAGCTTTCGGAGAGCGCGTACACCGTGAGACGAGATTGAAGATAGTAAGCAAGTAGAGAGAGCGTTTCCTTCTTCTTCTTCTTCTTCTTCTTCTTCTTCTAGAGAGAGAAGAGCTTATGGACATGGTGATGAAGAGCTTGCACCACTCCGTATAATAGATACGTATAGCCTTGCGATAGTAGACGCAACAGACGGCACTAAAAACTGAGCACTCTATGCCAATTTATAGGTTCTGCAGCTACCCGGAGTGTGTACCAAGGTGAAGGTAGTGCTACCTCTTCTGCCTAGAATAGTTTCACAGCTTTTGAAACTTTTCTAAAACCAAGCCTTTGCTTTTGGTGGTCAACTCTCCCACTTACCATTCAATTTTTATAGCAAACTTGGCCAATTGAACAGTATCTGGTCAACTAATGGAAACCGTAGCTAGACTCAAAAAGTAGATTTTTACAAAATTGAACCATAGCTTCCCTGGAACACGTAGAATAAGGATCCGACGTTGCTTTTTGTAAAAAAGTACCTAAAAGCATAAAAAGCATGAAAAGGCTAAAAATTCGAGAAATTCGAGGTGTCCTCACCTCGACATGAAATCTTGATAATTTAGTCTCATTACATAATCACATTCCCAAGTGGCATCGTCCTGAAGATACATTGACCATTTAACGAAGTGTTCAATAATGGTCCGATTACACAGAAGCTTGGTTCTGCTTTGAATTATTACTTCGGGATATACTTCAAAAGTTTCTTCAGTAGATGTAGATAATAGAGAATCATCAAAAATATGTTACGGATCAGGTACATACTTCTTGAGCAAGATGACATGAAAAACATCATGTACCTTTATGTGTGGTGGTAACAAGAGCCTGTAAGCTTAATCATTAATCCGCTTTGTGATTACAAAAGGTCCCCACAATATCTAGCACTTAGCTTCTTACACTTACCCATTGATAAAGCACTACGTTTGGGTTTTACTCTCAAAAACACCATATCGTTCTCTTCAAAAAGTCTGGCAGATCGTCTTGGGTCAACATAACTCTTCTGTCTATCTTGAGCACTCTTAATATCCTATCGTATAAGATCCGTTTGTAGTTTCATTTCATCCAACATTTCTTTGGATGCTTGAACTCGTATGAGAGGATCTGTCTATTGAGTGGAGTAAGACACTCTTGTCCGTACAATGTTTGAAAAGGAGACATCCCAATTGAGCGTTGGAATAAGAAATTATACGCAAATTCAACAAAATACAAATATCTAGTCCATTTACTCTACTAATGCATACAATAAGCTCATAACATGTCTTCAATGATTTGATTTGTCCTTCCTGTCTGCCCATCAGTTTAAGGATTGATAAGCAGTACTAAAGGCTAACCGGGTTCCTATAGCTGTGAATAAGGCTTTCCAAAAATTTGAGGTGAACTTCATATCACGATAGAAAATTATCTGTTGAGGTAAACCGTGATATATGAAAACACCTTTCATGAAGACTTGAGCTATATCCTTAGCCGTAAATGTTGTCTTGACTGGAAACAAATGGGTCATTTTTGTAAGCATATCAACAACCACAAAAATAGAGTCATATCCCAGAGATGTAGGAAGTCCTATAATAAAATCCATGGATATGCATTCCCATTTCATTTGTGGAGCATCAATAGGTTGAAGCTTACCGGGGTAATGAGTTCGTTCAGCTTTAACACGTTGACATATAAACATCTTGTAACATAGTTCAATACATCACGCTTTAGTCCTGGCCAAAAGAAACTCTTTCTTACAGTAGAGTAAGTCTTAATGTATCATGGATGTCCTGCTATAGGTATATCATGAGCTTCCTATGATATCTAAAGTTTGATTCCACCTTGATTTGGAATACAAAGACGGTTACCGAAGTAAAGGGGTCATCACCTTTAACGTGAAATCCTTTGATTTACCTTTCTTGCTTCTCTGTGCCATTATTTAAGTTCATCATGTACTGTATTTTTAGGTAATACGGGTCATTCGTCATACCTTCTCAAATAAGGTCGATCAAAGAAGTAGTACAACACTCTTCCTGCTCAAAGCATCGGCCACAAGATTTTCCTTCCCAGGTTTATATTTAATTCCAAAATCATATTCGCATAACAACTCCATGCATCTACGTTGTCGCATATTAAGGTCAGGTTGGGTGTAGATCCACTTCAGGCTTTTATGGTCGGTATGTAGTTCAAATCTCCTTCCAAGAAGATAATGCCACCATACTTTAAGAGCATGCACAACGGCCAATAATTCCAAGTCATGTGTAGGATAATTTAACTCATGTATACGTAACTTACGAGATTCATAAGCTACTGGTTTTCCTTCTTAAGACAGAACGCCACCAATTGCTTGTCCACTTGCATCATTGAGCACAGTGAATGTCTTTGAGAAGTTTGGAAGTTGTAGTATTGGAGCATTCACCAAAGCTTCTTTGAGTTTCTCAAAATTAGCTTGAGCACGTCCATTCCAAGTAAATACTTTAACCTTCTTAAGCGTATTGGTCAATGGAGATGAAATCTTAGCATAACCTTCAATAAATGTAAGATACCATCCTGTCAAACTAAGAAAGCCACGTACTTCTCGTACTAATTTCGGTGTAGGCCAAGCTATAATAGCTTCGATCTTACTTAGATCAATAGAAACACCATCCTTGGATACAATAAATCCCAAATATTCCACCTTGTCAGTGAAGAAGGTGCATTTGCTACGTTTGGCATAAAGTTGATTTTGACGGAGAAGTTCAAGTACTCGTTGCACATGTTGTTCATATTCTTCTCTATTTCTTGAGTAGATCAGGATATCATCAAAGAAGATAAGAAAAAAATCACCAAGATGCTCTCAAAATACATCGATCATAAGACGATTAAAAGTTCTGGAGCATTGGTAAGTCCAAAAGGCATAACTGTAATTTCATAATGTCCAAAACGAGTATTAAATCTTGTCTTTGGTATGTCCTCCTCCTTTGTTCGGATTTGGTAATACCTTGACTTAAGATCAATCTTTGTGAAGATAGAAGCTCCATGTAATCGATCAAGCAATTCATACTTATTCTTAATTGTTACTTGGTTCAATCCACGATAATCAATACAAAGACGTAGAGTACCATCCTTCTTCCGATTAAAGAGAACAGGAGTACTCCATGGAGAAACGTTGGGTCGAATGAAACCTTGTTCAAGGAGTTTAGTTAATTGCTCCTTGAGTTTCGTAGATCTAGGTACTGACATTTTGTAAGGTCTACAGGCAACTGGTTGAGCTCCTGGAGTAAGCTCTATTGCATGATCAACATTACACTTGGGTGGTAGCTATGAAAGTTCTTCAAGAAATACATCATCAAATTCTGTTATCCATTCGGGTTCAAATGAATCTATCTTCTTCTCCTTATGATTGAGCTTTACTGCATAAATCCTCTCATTCTTCCTATTACTCTTTATAAGTTTGGTAAAGTTCACTAGTCTGAGCTTAAGCTTCCAGTAACTGTAACCCTAGAGTTTTGGTCATTTCTGAAATTCAATGAAGCGTCTTTACAATGTATGTGAGCATCATTGGCTTTAAGCCAATCCATTCTTAGAATTCCATCGTAGATTCCTATGGGTAAGACTCTGAAGTTTGCAGAAGTATTATGACCATCCAAAAAAAAATTCAAGTTTCCCATTGAAGTAGAAGATCTAACCTTCCTACCCGTAGCTAATGTACTGTAAGGTTTGTATCAGGGTGTTGAGGCAAAATGAGGTTTCTGATGCACTTAGGAGATATGAAAGAATGTGTACTCCCTGAATCAATCAATAAGGTAAAATGGTTACCTTGATACTGCGCTTGGGTTTGAATTACTAAAAATTGTTCATTCACTCCCTGATGTTCAATTGCAACATGAACATACGCATTTGCTTGATTTCCTTCACCTCTAGTCCCTTTAGCTCTGTTAACTTGAGGTCTTCCTTTTGGACGAGGTTGACGGTTAACATTCTCGTTATTGTTATTATTGACAGGCGGTCCATTCAGAACAAAAGGTGGATTGTGTGGTCTAAAATTCCCTTGGTTTTGAGGTTGTCTCTGGTTTTGGTTAAAGTTTTTTTGATTGAAGTTCCTCTGAAGTGGCGATGATCTCGGTCTAAAATTTCTGAAATTCCGATTCGGGTTGAAGTTTCTATGTTCATAATTGTCCACCAATCCTGTGAAGCTTGAATTGTTAAATGGACAATCTTTGGATTGATGAGTAGGATCAAGACAAGAGTAGTACAAATGATCATGTGTGGCTTTCATACGTAATAAGTTCTCTCTTCTTTGTTGTGGATTTCCATATCTTTGTTCCTCCTCGGAACAAGGTCTTTTGATTTCACGAACAGGAATATGTTCTGGTTTCCTCTTTCCGGTAGTAGATAACTCTATTTCGAGAGGTTTGTCTGCATCAAGGACATTTGCAAAATTGGCCAAGTTACAACATTGGATCAAAATTGTTTTCTGTGCAAGGGTCTCTCCGTCAACGCTTGGTTGTTTTCTCTAGTCTGAACTTAGCGATGATAGCTGTGTTTACTGCGAACGAATGAGCCAAATCAAAGTAGTCATCCATGCACTCAATCCAATCTTCAAGAACTTTGCCTACATCTTTGCCTTCCTCGCTAAAATTTTTAGGTTGAGACTTGCGAAGCATAGCATCGATGTCTCTATCGATGATGGTTTGTTGAGGAACAATAGGTGCATCGCGTTAGCAGCAGTCGCATTTCCTCTAGGAGGCATGGTAACTGCACAATATCAACCAAAATCACACTTAATAAAATATTATATTCCGCTCGAAGTCCTTAAATCAAATAGAATAGACATTTAAAGATAAGATGAGAAGAAGATAGGAGAAGAAATAATGAATAAATTAATCAAATTTTTATATCACAAAACATTGGGTTTTTGAAAAGTCTACAAAGTGTCTTGAAAGTTTCTAATAGATCCTAAGTGCTGATATAATGCACTCGGTAATATCCATTGTGACATCCTTCCACTAATGGAGCATAGTTGTCCCATTCCTTGAGTATGTCTGATGGTTGATTCCAGTAATCCTTTATGATCTTTGGCTGAAACATCTCTTTGTTGGCGTATGATTCATACCATTCTTGAGTAAGAGATTTGTTTGTTACAGGTACCCCCATTTCGATGTGACCAATCACCTTCCGATACCCGAAGTAGTCATCGAAGAAAGCAGATTCTTTTGGAAACACATCTAGTGTGTCCCATCCAACTGAGTTGTGTATATTTGCACAATCTACAAGGCACTGAGGTTTATTGTAGGCATTGTATAAAATTTTTACATTTTGAGGATTGTAGATTAGTGACTTCCCAAATAAGTCAAATAATAGCTTCCAAGGTACTGGACGAAAGGAATGTCGATCGTTGTTTTCACATTGTCATCCCCATACATTAAACATAACAATGTCAAAGCATGTCGTAGCCATTACTAAAGGAAGTATGTTTTTGGCCATCCACGTTTCCTTTGTCGATCTTAGGACAATTTCATAAGCATTTATGTACAATATTTGATTAGTGACTACAATCTCCGTTCCCAACTTGGATTGTATCCACTCGATACTCCCAATAGGCAAGGGTTTATGCTCAGGTAGTTTAAAGTCAGGGTTCCATGCAGCATAATGATACCAAGCTCATAAGGTATTTCGTACAATAAAATCCGTAGACATCAACATTTTCTTCTCTTCCCCATTATGCATGGTAGCACAAGCCTTTACACTTCCACTTCAGTTTGGAAATGCTCTTCCACCATAAGGCGGGAGAGTATATCCGCCCATATCCCTCGAGGCAAGATATCAGTCATCTACACACACACACCATCACTCAAGTTAGTTAGAATGATAAAACCAAGATTTAAACTCAAATATTATATCCTCAAATCAATATGTGTTATATCAAAATCAAATTTTTATAACCGCAGAAGAACAAAATGGTACATAGTGTTTCTATGGAGATACATAAATACAAAAGGGTCCAATGAACCAATTCTCGGTTCCTACAACTGAGGTTCTACCCCTATATTTGTTCACATCTCGGGTGTCAAAGTTTAGCACTTCAACTTGTGCACTAAAAGTCACGTCCTTCTCGTACCATTCTTTTCCCCGTGATACATCCTTGGGTGATAATCCGTTAAGCAGTTTACATGAGCATGTTGTTCATTTATATCATAACTGTAGAAATATCTACTCGAGTTCACTGCCATTGGTTGTGCTTGGGCAAAGTCACCAATGCCCCTTGGTTTCTCGGTAGTAACTTAGTACACATATGAACCGAAATTGAATCTACGCTTCTTTTATTCATCAAAATTTGATTTTTATGATTTCATTATAATATTATGAGTGTCTTGAATCTAGTTCTCTAAATATTCTTTTAACTCTCATAACAGGGTATTCTCTCAGACCTCCCACATGACAACGTGGTCTGTAGTTATCTTCTAACTTCTCTTTTCCTATGACAGCTACAAGAGATTCAAACTTCTTAGTAACTTTGGCAATCCTTAACATTTGGGAGTGCATTGCCAAGTAGAAGAACATGTTCTCTAGGCCTAACCATATTCTGAGTTGAAGTAGCCTCAGGTTGGCAAACCAATCTCTTGGACTGTCGTCAATATAGATGAAGACTTGACAGAAGGGTTCTTGGTAACGGGTAAGGTAACTACGGTCAACATTCTTTCAGCAAGTTGTGCTTCCTGGCATGCCGAAGACTTTGGTCCCCATTTTTAAGTAAAAGAGTTATCGTTCATCCCTGGACAATCGTGTTGCCATATTGTTGAACACAGGTACCTAGTGACTAGTGCTACCCCTGAATGGGTGTTATGAATGAAAGCATACTCAAGAAAAATATAACATTGTGGAGGGTGAATGTATGTGTATACATCGCGTTGCGGGAAGAGAGAGAGAGAGAATATAGTGGAGGGTGAAATAGAGTGCACAGAGACATGAGAAAATGACAACAGAGAATCTTTAAATGCCCCATCTAAATGAAACGGGCAACCATGTATTAATACAATGACAAAATATGGGTATACCATAACATCAAAAATTTTATGAAAAAATAACTAGCAGAGCACCAAACCTTGTGTAGGGATCGACTGGTCCACCCATCCACTTCCGCTCTACTACGAAAAAAGAGAACTTCACTTTGTCGGGAGCGAGCCAGAACACCTCCAACCTACCTAAGCCATACATAGGTTGAGGCCGCTTTGCCTCCCTCCATGAACCCGAGCTCGAAAAGGATCCCAAGTACCAGTAGGTGGCAGGGTATCAACACCAACCATACCAGTTTAGGCGCCATGCCTCTTCGATGCCCACAATCGGATATTTATGCAAAGCCAAGGCAAAATCCTCGACGCATTAGGCATGTGGGTCATTCAACGCCCGATGCACTAACCGTGTAAATGAGCCTAAAAAAAAAGAAAAAGAGCTAGGCAACACCCCCAACACCCCCTATCCAGCAAAGCCCTAGGTCAACGACCCTTTTGTGTAAGGCTAGCAATGTAGGTGATCCTAGTCTTGTAGCGACACTGCCATGAGACACATAACACGTGAGACCAATCACAATGGCACTTTCCATATGCACAAACAATCTTTTCCAAGCAATTAGATTGTACAGGGTCTCTACCCTTACACATCTATCATCAACCATCTAGATCGCTTCATGATCCATTTCCAAAACCATAAACCATAATCCAATCATATCACACGAGTGAGCATTCCACCCAACTTGGGTGAGGCACAACCAATCCTGCATAACCAATTTAGAACATAACATGGTTGCAAAAATTTCTGCAGCATAACCTATATCTAGAAAACAAAAGATGAGCCCCATCGGCTTCCACCATAAAATCACAACCATAATCCATGAGGGAATCTTAGCCCTTAACCATAAATCATAACCATACTGAACCAACTCCCACACTTGGAGTTTGACATATCCCCTGCAATCAATCAGAGTCCACACATATGTGACTCTTAAGACGTGATTCTTTCATGCATAAAAAGAGTCCGACTAGTAACTAATCATGATATAAAATTCCAATTTTGACAACATCCAACCATGCAAATTTGATGCATCACATTTGCACTTCACCTCCCTAGCACATAGAGCTAGTTTTGACCTAGGAAGGTGGAAAGCAATCATAGTCATGCATATGAGGCATCAACCAAAGCAAGAAGAGACCTTGCTTGTAGGGTATACTCACCCACACATACTTACACACACTCTCATTGTGTACTATGTAAAGTGTAAGAGCTCCATCTCCTTCTCCAAGCTCCTTGAGAAGTTGAGAGCCTACACCAACACTCTTGGCTATGGAGTATAAATTCAACCAAGAGCCATGCTTCAAAGCTTAAGCTTGCCATCTTCTCCATCTTCATTACTATGCTATTATGTATGCTAGAAAGAAGAGTTATGATAAGTGAGGAACTAATTCTTTCTCCTATGAAATGTTTCTTCTTCCTCTTCCCTATCCTCATTCCCTGCTAGTTTATGTTATGCTTGTGATGCAAGAAGCTTTCCATCTTCATTGCATCACCTAGGTCACAAGGAACACAAAGATTGTATTGTAACAAGTCTCTCTTAATGGGAGAAATTGTAATAGAAATGGATATTGGAGGGGGGACCGGATCCACATAAATCCGGTCCTCAACTGTTGTCATGTTCTCTAAATTCTCTCTCTTGCAAAAGTATTGTTCATGCCAAGTAAACTAGTTGCTATGTTTATGTTGTTATCTTCAACTATGTCCACCCGTTATGCTCACAAAGTAATTTCTTAATAGTATTCTCATTAAATTCCGCTACTCTCAAGTTAATAGGCCAATTCCATTACATTGGTATCACAGCATTTGGTTTCTCTTTTCTTGCTTAAGAGGAGTGGTCCTTAAGTAGCCTATAAATGGTTGATGTTGTTAATTATATTAGGGCAAGTGGAACTGGGATCTATTATCGATTTTGTTGAGCCCACTATGTGGAATATGCTGCACACCTCAGGAGCTTTGGACTTAATAATGGAGCCTTTTTAGACTGCCTACGGCTTTACCATTATTGAGCCATAAGAAGTCCGAAATTAGCTAGCCCTCCGCAACTCTGCTATGTTAGACCTACTCCACTACTCTCTATAATTAACCACTTTGAGCCGTGGGTGTAGATACTTAAGAGCCAATTTTCAAAGGCTAAGAGGAGTGGCGACTAAAGTTTTGAACTGCCAAAGCATATACTAAGTACATACATAAATTTTTTTAACATGACTGACAATAATCAAGAGAGTAGAATGAAAATTGATAGCTTTGATTTTGCACATGAAGGTGCTAATGATCATGCCCCCATGTTCGTGAATTATCTCATTACTAGGTTGCATCCAAGAGGAGAGAGAGCTTAGGAGGCCTCTTGAAGAGACCCCCAAAAGAAGACTCTCTCCCATTCGAGAGGGGGAATCTAAAGAGCAAGAAAGCAATGAAACTTTAAGTTCCTCTGAAGATGTGGCTCCACGAAGAGGACGGTCTAGACGATCGCCCACTCCTCCCAAGAGAAAACTTGATCAACACACAGTCCCTCTCCTTGTCATTCCAAAAGAGAAGAGAGGAACCAAAGGAAGAAAAGGGCCAGGAAGAGGTCACCCTCTTCTCCTTCTTCTTCACCTGCCTTCTCTTTTGATGAAAGCTATGGCTATTCTCCTAGAGAATACAGGAGGGGAGGACATCAAAAATCATATCTTGCATGGCAAAGGTCACAAAAGCTAAAGAAGTTCAAGGAGGGAGGAAAGAGTATCTCTTTTCTCACCTATGATGGCACCTTTGGTGCTACCGACAAAGTGTCGGCCTTCATCAAGCAATTTGATGCAGCCTTTGGAGATGAGGGCTTCACAGAGTCCTCCAATCTACACCATGTAGCTATGCACTTTTAAAAATCAGCTCGTCAATGGTGGGCTAGCCTTCTTGGCGACGGCGAAGCCCCAAAGACATGGAAAACTCTACGAGTTTCCGTCATGAAGCAATTCCTTGCAAGCGATGTAAAGGACAAAGTGCTTACCGAATGGTGCAGCTTGAAGTTTCTCTCTCAGGAGTCTATCCACAAGTATGTAGACAAGTTTTGGGATTTACATCTCAAGGCTATTGTCTTTCAAAAGATAGACTTTGCCGAGCAAAGCCAACAATTTTGTACAGGATTACCTGAAGAGATGGCCGAATACATTAACTCTCAACGGCTTGGTTCTATTAGTGAAGTAATCCATCACACCATGGTTGCTTCATGCATCAATTTCCATCAAGGGGCTACATGGAATGTCAAGTCCATGGAAAACAAAGACAAAAATGATGCAAAGGGGAAAACCAATGCTCAAAATTCTTCCCAAGGCACTTCCAACAACAACAAGAATCGGTCCAAGGAGAAAGGAGTTTACAAAGGCAAAAACAAACTCTCTCCTCAAGAGCTTGAAGCTTTTTGCAAGGACCATAAGTGTTTCAAGTGTGGGGAGCAAGGACATGGCTATCATTCTTGCCCTACAAGAAAATGCTCATAGTGAGACTCCTAGGGCTTCCACCATCGAAGCTCCAAAAGATGATGCTCATTACAAATGATCATTACTTTCTTATGCTTGGGGAAAGGTAATAGAGCATGATGCTTGCATCTTGTTTGACCCTAGCTCTACTCACAATTTCATATCAACGGAGTTGGCCACCAAGTTGGGCATTCAAGCTTTCGAGATGGGAGATATGGTAATGGGGCTGACACAACTTTCAAGGGACAGCAAGCCTCCGTTACTCCCTTGATTGGGAAGTTGAGGCTTCATATTCAAAGCTATGTCGACAAAGAAGAATTTTTCATCTCTCCTCTCCAACATGAGGATGCTATCCTAGGGGCACCATGGTTTGATCGCATGGCTACCAATATGAAGTTCCCTGAAAGGAGAATCTACTTCACCTACAGGGGAAAGAATATGTATATAGATGCTAGTGAGCGTGATCGCACTATTCCAGTTATAAATCCTCTTGCTTTTGATAAATCAATGAAAAGCTTAGTTTCTACGTATATGATTTTTGTCAAAGAGTCTATAAAATATCATAATGTTTCATCAAATGTAAATGGTAGGAATCAAGAAGATTTAGACTTGTCTAATTTTCTAAAAGGATTCCAAGATGTGTTCATCGATGATATCCCTATGGACTTACTTCCAAAACGAGGGGATGATGACCATCGCATTGAGCTCCTTCCAGGAAGCTCACCGCCTAACAAGCCTCCTTATCGAGTCTCACAAGCTCAAAAAGAGGAGATCATGAGGCAAGTACAAGAAATGGTAGACAGAGGGATGGTGAGACCTAGTTCCTCTCCCTTTTGTTCTCCAGTCCTTTTAGTGCAAAAGAAAGATGGTACATACCGTATGTGTGTGGACTATAGAGCACTAAACCATATCACTATCAAAAACAGATTTCCCATGCCTCGTGTAGAAGATCTGTTTGATAAGCTACAAGGATCTACCTACTTCAGTAGGATTGACCTTAAAAGTGGCTATCATCAAATAAGGATAGTGGATGAAGATATCCTAAAGACCGTGTTTTG
The DNA here is from genome assembly GCF_014529385.1 of Adiantum capillus-veneris. Classification (NCBI taxonomy): domain Eukaryota; kingdom Viridiplantae; phylum Streptophyta; class Polypodiopsida; order Polypodiales; family Pteridaceae; genus Adiantum; species Adiantum capillus-veneris. The sequence goes on along the minus strand of NC_140955.1, from coordinate 77,552,117 downwards.
CACAATGTTGGTCTTTATGAATATCTAGTCATGCCTTTGGCTTGACTAATGCACCAGCTACGTTTAATCATCTAATGGAGAAAATTTTTAGACCTTATCGCAAATTCACTAGAGTGTTCTTTGATGATATCATCATCTACTCCAAGTCTTTGGAGGAACATAAGCAACATCTCCAAGTGATTTTACAAGCATTGAGGGAGAATAAGCTTTTTCTCAACCAAAAGAAAAGTGAATTTTTCCTTCAAGAGATTCAATACCTAGGTCATTTTATCTCTCAAGATGGTATCCATATGGATCCATCAAAGTTAGAGGTAATAAAAGCATGGCCTAATCCAAGGAATCTACATGAGCTAAGAAGCTTTATTGGTATGTGGGCATACTATAGACGCTTCATAGTAAAATTCTCTCAAATAGCAGGACCACTACATGACTTAACTAAGAAGAATGTTAAGTATGTATGGACTGCTAAGGAGCAAAATGCTTTTATAAGCTCAAGCATATGAGAGCCGAAGGCTCAATACGGATGAGCGAGTCTTGGGCATTTATGAGAAAGAGCTTTTAGTTGTTCTACATGTCCTAGACACATGGAAGCACTACCTACTGTGGACTCCATTTATCCTACAAACCAAGCTGTCCGACAAACAAATGAGGTGGGTAAATTTTCTTTCGCAATTCAATTTCCATATTGCTCACGTTGCTCGTAAGCACAATCAAGTGGCCAATGCACTTTCACAATGACCAAAAGTTAATGTAGTGTCTATAGCTACTCACAATTATCTATCCTCTATGATAGATGAGTATGCTACTGACCCTGACTTTAGAGACATAATGTTAGCCCTTGATTTGGGGAAGAAAGAGGAACCATTCACCTTGCAGGATGGTTATCTTCTCCATGGCAATAGGCTATCTGCTACCCATTCCCTTCGTGAGAAAGTTATGTATGAATCCCATGCTCCTCCCTATGTGGGGCATAGAGGAATTCAACCTACTCTTCGAGGAGTAGAGATGTATTTCTATTGGCATACCATGAAAGTGGACATACAAGAGTATGTTTCAAAATGTGTAGTATGCCAAAAGACCAAATATGATAGAGGGAAGCAACCTGGATTACTCTAGCCATTGCCTATCCCAAATTCACCATGGGAGAGTATACCCATGGAAAAAGTTATGTATGAATCCCATGCTCCTCCCTATGTGGGGCTTAGAGGAATTCAACCTACTCTTCGAGGAGTAGAGATGTTATTTCTATTGGCATACCATGAAAGTGGGACATACAAGAGTATGTTTCAAAATGTGTAGTATGCCAAAAGACCAAATATGATAGAGGGAAGCAACCTGGATTACTCTAGCCATTGCCTATCCAAATTCACCATGGGAGAGTATACCCATGGATTTCATCTTTGGATTGCCCAATTATATCCATGGGAATACGGGAATATGTACAATAGTCGACAGGTTAGCAAGCAAGCACACTTTATTCCTGTCAAAAAGACTATTAAGGCACGCCAAATGGCAACTCTCTTCATATCTCATATTTTCAAGCCCCATGGATTACCAACATCCATCATGTCAGATAAAGATCCTAAAATGACCAATAATTTCTGGAAAGGTCTCTTTGAAAATCTAGGAACAAGATTGAATTTCTCTTTGGCCTGTCACCCACAAACGGATGGCCAGTGAGATAGCCAATCTGATGATACTCGATCTACTGAAAACTTATGTTACTGAAGTAGATCAACGCTCACAATGGAAAAGTACTTACCTCTTGTAGAGTATGCCTACGATAATAATGTACATACTTCTACGGGAAAAGTACCTTCTGAGATCATTGAGGGACGACCTAAAAGTCCCTTGCTACTCAAAGTACATGGGAAAATCTTCGCCGGGATGAGTATAGCCGTGTGACTCTTATAAGACTAGCTCTCTTTTTATTATGTACAAATTTAAATAGTATGCATGCTTAGAATCATGTTTGTGATGACAACGTCTCTCTAACACCAAGTAAAATTTGTCACTCTACTTGGGGAGAATGAAATGTACTAAAGAGCAGACATGCTTGCGGCAGCTATGTCTCCAAAGCACCAAATGGATTAGTCATCCATCTTGGAAAGATGTCATAGGGTAAAAAGGGATCCTCTACCCGCTAAGGAAGATTGACTAATGACTAAGGCTTTATCTCTTTCACCTCATAGTCAAGGACAACTATGATTTCAAGAGAGAGGTAATGTCATAAAATCTAATATCTAACCAACCCAAAAGATTTTCTCATATTAAACTGATCACTTAATGTGGGAGAATAAACGGGAACAAGGGTAATATATAGACATGTGCTTATAGATCTATCTTAACAAGGAGCCAATGGTAAAGGGCCACAAATGAGAGATGGTCTATCAATGGAGCTTAGAAGACCTTAGGGTTAGCTTCATTAAAGACCTCCAAAGGTTAGTGTTTAAAGTCCTTTGACCTAAGTTAGGGCTGAGCTTGAGATGAGAACCCGACCCAAGCTCGAGGTGCTTGTCCTGGTGGATGATTAAGGTGCTTGAGGTGCTTGTCTTGATGGATGACTGAGGTGCTTGAGGGGCTTTGTTGTGCTTGCTTGAGATGCTTGTGGGAACAACCCCAAGCTAGAAGTGCTTTGTCATGCTTGATGAGTAAGGTGTTTGAGCACCAAAAGTTAAAGTGATCCCTACATAAGAGGGGGCGAGCCCATATTGTAGGGGCTAGTGAGAGAACACACAAACAACAAACACACACCACACACTCAAGGTAGCCCCAAGCCTTAAGAGGTAGCAAGAACACATGTCAAGCTCCTACCATGCTACCTTCACGAGGTGCTTGAATCCTATTGGCCAAGTTTAAAAGGGGTCCAATGATAAATTACTTGAATTAACTAATTGTTTTTGCTCAAGTCCTCTCTCTCAAGGGAGAAAAGGGGTACACTTGTCCCAAGACTACCCCTATTGCTAGAAATGGCCCAAGCTTGTGATTGGCTAGGCTTGGCATGATCTAATGAGCTTCAAGCATGAGCTAGAAGAGGGGGTTGAACAAAGCAAGAAGAGGCCTTGCTTGTAGGGTATACTCACCCATACAAACTCTCATTGTATGCTATGCAAAGTGCAAGAGCTCCATCTCCTTCTAGCTCCTTGAGAAGTTGAGAGTCTACACCAACACTCTTGGCTATGGAGACCAAATCCAACCAAGAGCCATGCTTCAAAGCTTAAGCTTGCCATCTTCTCCATCTTCATTACTATGCTATTATGTATGCTAGCAAGAAGAGTTATGATAAGTGAGGAACTAATTCTTTCTCCTATGAAATGTTTCTTCTTCCTCTTCCCTATCCTCATTCCCTGCTAGCTCTCTCACCTTCGAAGGTGTTTGAGGTCTTGGAATTGAGGCTTGGGATAGTTAAATTTTTCTTAAAAGTTTATGTTATGCTTGTGATGCATGAAGCTTTCCATATTCATTGAATCACCTAGGTCACAAGGAACAAAAAGATTGTATTGTAACAAGTCTCTCTTAATGGGAGAAATCATAATACAAATGCCTATTGGAAGGGGACTGGCTCCACATAAATCCGTCGTCAACTGTTGTCATGTTCTCTAAATTCTCTCTCTTACAAAAAGTATTGTTCATGCCAAGTTAACTAATTGCTATGTTTATGTTGTTATCTTCACTATGTCCAACGCTATGCTCACAAAGTAATTTCTTAATGTATTCTCATTAATTTCCGCTACTCTCAAGTTAATAGGCCAATTCCATTACACATAAGTTTATAGTCATCTAATAGTTGAATTTAACTCACCAAACAAACCATAAAACATATAAAATAACTCGGTTAACTCACGACATCATATGGTACCCCCCCCTTGGTAGCACCCTTACATGTGTAGGTAAACCGTTTAAGAACGATTAATAAAATCGCATTCCCAAAGTGTATAACGGAGACCTAAATTTATTTATCATCAAGTTTCATCAAGATTTTCAATTGGTTTATGTGGGTTTACCCATCCGATGAATCTTTATAGTGGTTCTCCAAGGAGCCTGGAGTCAAAGAAATTGGTGTACAATGGGCAGCAATTGTTTTTTGACCATATCTCTTATCTCATGCGTGTTTTGCATATGACACACAAAGAGAGAAAATGTTCTAAGTGATGTGTTTTTATCTCTCATGTAAAGGGTTTGGGATGATTCATAGCAGTTTCTGATTTATGATCAAAACAATGTTCCTACACCTCTATATTGTGAAACAAAAAGCGTTTTTTTTTTTAACTTTGCCGCAAGAGAGTGGTGATAAGAGCTACGTAGAGGTATTCACCACGGAAGCTTCCGGAGAGCGTGTACACCGTGAATGAGAGAGAAGATAGTAAGCAAATAGAGAGAGAATGTCTTCTTCTTCTTCTTCTGGAGAGAGAAGAGCTTATGGAGATGGTGATGAAGATCTTGCACCACTCCGTATAATAGATACGCATAGCCTTGCGGTAGTAGACGCAATAGACGGCAGTGAAAACTGAGCACTTTGTGCCAATTTATAGGTTCTGCAGCTACCCGGAGTGTGCCCAAGGTGAAGGTAGTGCTACCTCTTTTGCTTGGAATAGCTGTATAGTTTTTGGGACTTTTCTAAAACAAGCTTTTTCTTTTGGTGGTCAACTCTCCCACTTATCATTCAATTTTTACAGTAAACTTGGCCAATTGAATAATATCTGGCCAACTAATGGAAACCGTAGCTAGACTATGCCACACTGTAATGGCCGACATAATTATGACTTTCCTATACTGTCCCAACGTATTTATGGTATCGCTTTTTATAAAAAATAATGCCCGTAAAAATCCCGTATGGTCCCATTTTTGTTCCGGGTGATCATTTTTAAATCCGACAGAGACAAAAATTAAAATTTTTATGTTTAGGTCATCATAAAAGCCCATTGCTTTTCGAAAACGCCAAAAAGCACGAAAAGCTAAAAATAGCATAAAAGCAAAAAAATTTAAGCTGAACCAAGGGTGAGGTGTGAGGTGTGAGTGTGCTCTGCGAAAATGTTGGATCGGGATCGTTTCCCCAAGCTTATGATATATACTAGACTCACTCTTATATATATACCCTATTCCCACAAGAGGGAATGAGGGCATGTGGACAAGTTCCTCGAGTCCTCCACCATCCCTTTCACACTCACACTTTGAACTTACTAATTCTAGCCCTCTCCGCACCTAGGAAAAGACTAGTTTTAGGATTCCGAGGGCTATACGTAACCGAAATGGGAGGCTGTAAAGCAAGACACGTCCCTCTAGCCAAGACGCTGTTTTGAGCTATCCCACGCCATATTCTCTGGCTCGGTTAAAAAAAGGGACCAAAATATATTAAAAAATGGGTTATAACACCTAAAAAACTAGGTGAGCGGCCTCCACGGGCACTCACCAACACCTCTAGAGTGTCACATGCACCTACGCTCTGGTCGTGTGCTAGAGGACGAGCACATCGAGAGTGTTCTTCGTTTACGCGGGCACTCATTATTCCTCTAGCTTAGGCTCTAGGCCCTCAACGGGTACCCAAGGTAGTACCACTCAGGACCACAAATAGAGTCTAGTGACTCTTCCTCGGACTACGACGTCATGGAGGGTTACCCAATGCGTAATCCTAATAGATCAATCCAAGGCATGCATGCCATGGTCCCACGGTCTGGGCCGAGCGTGCTTAGCTGCTTGAACGAAACTTTTAGTAGAGCCACTCGCTCCGAATATGGAGCTAACGATGTAAATGATGGGGGTGGGGAAGTAATTCACCATTCATGACCAACGTAGGTCCATGCTCTTGGAGAGTGTGCATGTGAATACTCCATTCTCACTGCACCCCCTGACTCTTCAGAGCTATTCCCCTTCGAGGTTATATTACCTAATGGTAGAAGCCTTGCCAAAGTGCAAGAGGCTGAGCGGATATATCATTGCGGCTAGGGAAAAGGAAATCGAGTGCTTACGCAAGGTGGAGCAATGAAGAGAGTTAAAAGCAAAAGCTCCTATGTCAATATCATTGCTAGGAGAGCAATCGAGTACTCCTGAATTAGCGACCACTAAGGGTCAACCTTAGAGCCACATTACATCTAGTTCAAAGGACACCCCTAGCACCTCAAGCCTAGATGGAGGTTCCTAAATGAGAACTAGGAGTACGAACTACAAACGAAAACTCTAACCGACCTATACACAGGTCACACCTATCACGTGGGTTGGTTAGATGTGCTACAATCCACAACGGGTGCTACTAGTGTGGAGGATCAACAACAAAGGGTTTGTGAGGTCATCCATAGGGTTACTGAACTAGAGAGACAGAACAAGGGGATCCACATGCCTTCAACGGGTCTCATGAGATTCTTGGATACAGGGAAGGCTAAACAACCAGCCTTATCGCAATGGAGACTCCCTCGATAAGTCCAATGGATTGTCCATATGTTGTTTTGCCAAGGGGGTCTCAGTGCAATCTGAGCCCACAAGTGATAGCTTTAATTTTCCAAGTCTAGTGCATCTTTCCCTGGATGACACCACGGATACCATGCCTACCCCAATGATGGGCATGCCAAGAAACACGCCATGGACCTCATTTGTTAGTAAAGCACCGCTACGTGGTAGCTCAATGCCGACAACAACCCTTAAAAGTGTGTATCAATAGTATGCACCTATGGGTCATGGTACTCATGTAGTCCCTACCCCTCCCATTGTTTCTACAACCTATGCTCCACAACACAACACCCAAGCTCTTAATGGGACCATACCGGCTAGCATTAGCATGTCACATCCAACGTCTGCTATGCCTAGGGCCACACATATGAACTTTGGGCCAGCACATGACACAACACCGTATCAAATGTGGAACCCAAGGGCTTCCTATGCTCCAAGACCAATGTCAATACTACTCCACATGTAGGCTCTGGAGCGCCTTCACCCACGGTGCCTGCTTACTTAGGTGACCTGGTAACATTTGCTTAAGCTATCGGTCGATCTATTGCCGAGAATATGCGTAACACGCCTGATAGAGAACCTAGAAGTAAGGCATTACAAATAGCCAAGCTCACACAAAAATTTAGTGGAAATGGGGATGTAAGAAAGCATATCAAAGTGTTTGAAAAATATGCGATTCTCTAGGAGAACACAATGACCTGCATAAGAGTAATGCTTTAAGCCTAACCTTAAGTGGGAAGGGTGGGGATTGGTATAGAACCCTAAGGGTGGAAGAGAAAACGATTTACCCTACACTTAGGAGACTGTTCTTGAAGGAATACATACGAGAGGGAGTGCTTTGGGGTGTAGCTTCTCAGCTCCAGAAAGCCCAACGAGAGAAAGGAGAGTCAGTGAGAGACTTTATTAGTCGCTTAAAGCATTTGATTTCTCATTGTAATCCAAATGAGCACTTCAATAATAATCAATTTCTTGATAGATTCATTAGGGGATTACCACATGAGGATATCTACAGTGGCCTAGTCATTAGAGGTATCACCACTTGGGAAGCGGTCACCACCAATGCGATCCAATTAGAAGATAATTTAATGATTCAAGGAGAAAGAGTGTCTGTTGAGCCTAAATCTACTAGCTCGCAAGCATCGGGGCATCAGCAAATGACCCTAAAGCCTATTGCTAAGGAGCCAAATATATCTGAGATGACTTTAGCAGATCTCACCAAGGCCATTCAAGAGAGTCTTAGAGACAATCGTGCTCCACAAAACAATCATATGTATCCAAGAAGGGAGCAATAACGGTGCTCAGTATGCTATGGTACGCATAGTACCAATGAATGCCCTACTTTTAGAGTGAAATTGAATGGGAATTGCAATGCCTGTGGGAGATATGGCCATCAAGCTAAGGATTGCATAGTATTTAAGTGCGCGATGGCCAATAGACCCACCTTAGCATGGACAAACGCACCTCGAGTGCCTACATTGATGCCAGCTCCACCTCTTGAACAAACGTCACAACACATGGTCACTAGGGCCCAAAATGTTGTTCAAACAACACCCTTACCCCCTCCAGTGCTAGGACCGCAACCACCACATCCGAGAATCAATTCTGTGAATCAAGTGGGTTGTGAGTCATCTATTGCTTGTTTGGAAGGCTGTGAGGAAGATATAGACCCTAATATTGCCTATGGGATGGATGCGCTTGAAGAAAGTTCACAATACTACATGGAGGACTATTGGGGACAAGTCAAACCTGTCTATCAAGTAGTTGCTCTTACTGCAAGAGGCCAAAATATCAATTACACTGCTAAGAGACCACCTCTTCAATGCTATGAGTGTGAAGGTCCACATCGTGTGGCCAAGTATCCTATTAGGCTACAAAACAAGGCAACACTAATGCAAACCAATCAAGCGAGCACGTCTACAATGTCGATACTCATGTGTAATCGATGTGGCATAGATCATTTGATTGCCCAATGTCCGAATGATCAAATGCGTCGAAGATCACCCCATTAAACTTGATCGAGGTTACGAGAAGGGGCCATCACAAAGTACACATGTGGTACCAGTAAATGTACTCACATGATCGATGCTCCATAAACAAAATTATATTCTTGAATAAAGAGACACGGCATCAATTACCCAATCTCAAAAAAAGAAGAAAACACGAAGGCAAAGGTCGCAAAAAGCAGCGAAGTCAGACCCCAATTCAAAGACCAACATGGGGACTAGTGACGAACCCGTATATATGAACGATGCTGAAGAGGATTTCAGGTGAAACCATGGAGATCAAAACGACCACTAGGAAAGAAACCAAAGAGGAAGATCGTCATGAGCCACAATGGCCAGGATCCAAGAAGAAGCCAAGAACTTATCCAAACCCTATAAAGGAGATCAAGCGGGTCAAGCAATTAAGGAGTTTGGTAGAAGATACCCAAAGGACTCTAGAGCTAGCACATAGGGAGATCCAGATTATAGACACATTGTTCCCTACGCAACAACAACCTCAGAAAGTCCATAGACCCCTAGGCATACCTAGTGTTATCCAAGAAGAAATCGACTTAAAGTCATGGGAAAGTGGACGTACTCACTTCTTGTTGGAAAGAATGTTTACAGAGAGACTACCTGATCCTATCGAAGAAATGGAGATCCCTTCTTCCCCATGTCAAGGGCTCAAGCCCAAAAGGTGCCGTTAAATATTTCCAAATTGATTGACTTCATGGCTTCAGAAGTTAGAACCACCATCATATCGAAACTATATGGAGACCTTCAACTATATATTCTTAGCTCTTCGAGCTTTCCTCAATGGAGAACTGAAGGTCGGGGGCTACCACAATTTGCACAGATGGATGGAGTTAGGGAGATGCCAATAGAGGAACACTTAGATTCACAACCCAACCTAGATGAGAACCCTATTGTAGAAATACCTGTTAACAAGTTGGGACAATACTTTGAGGGAGATGAAACCAATGCAACCATACCAATCACTACCAAGGGATTAACTATGAAGGCAATCCTTGATGGTGGCGCTGGGTTTAGCATTGTGACTAAAAATTGCTAGGAAACTACGGGAAGACCTCACCTTGCGACCACAACCATAGTAGTGAAGATGGCCAATGGGTCTATTGTTAAACCTATTGGGATGCTAGAAGATTTCAAGATCGAGGTCTTTGGACATAAAATAAGAATTACCTTCATTGTTATGGATTTCTCCAAGCACACTATGGCATCGGAGATGATCTTAGGACATCCTTTCATGAGGGAAGAAAAAATGGTGCAGGACTGGTCTAAAAACCATGTCTACTTGCAGTTCCAAAATTCTGTCATTCGAGTGGATCTTGTAACTATTCGAGCACATCCTCTAGGAAACAGGTTTATAATTGATCATAGATCTGACATCACAGTTCACTCGCCCCCCTTGCAATATTGTTACGCGTGTAAAGCGGACACTGATGCTGGGGGAGATTCTCCTTATATGGATGTACTAACTGGGATGACTGAGTCGGACAATGTGGATTGGGTCCACTTAGCAGGAACCATAGACACTTGGGGAAACAGGGGGACGACCTGGGTAACAGCTGAGGGGAATGAAATGCCACCAGTCGTACCTTTAAATATGCTAGAAGCAATGCATATAGCTTCTGAGGACCTACAAGATGAAGGTTTGACTGGCATTGGAACCAGTAGCGTCTCACAAGACTACAGCCCACACGATTTGGGGTCAGAATCATCAATTGAAATTGACTTTGAGGACAAAGAATCTGAGTTAAATCTTAGTGCAAATGTGGGGACAAACCATTCAGGGTCCAGTGGTACCCTAGATGACAATATATCCAAGGGAGTTGAAGACTCTTCACTAGAGATCGGCCGTAATCGAAAATTAGACAAGAAGAGTAAGAGATATAAGAGGTGACGAAAACGAGCAAATGTGCATGCTAGAATAAATGAAAACAAATCTATCACAAAATGGCTTAATTATATAGGGGCATGTGATGCTCATCGGAAGTTGGTAGATAAATGGGGTGAATACCTTCAAAGTGTTATATGGTGTAGTCCACAACCCATTGACATCGCACAAATAGAGGCTACAGAGAAGCCAATGTTGAGCCATACCATAAGAAGACGAGAAAATCGAGAGTTAGCTCAACAACAAAAGGAATCGGAAGTGAAATCACACTCCACAAAACAACAGGACCCCACATACTTACACCTTGCACCTGAACATTTCAAATCCTACACCACAGAGGAACGTACGGTTGTGTATACAAAGGCTCAAAGAAAACCTATCGATGGAAGCAATGGAGTCTATGATGGTCCAATGATAGTTGAGGAAATAGAGTTAGTAGACCCAAGAGAAGAGTCGAAACCTGTTTTCATTGCCCAAGATGTGACAGAGACTGAGGAGTGTGTACTTAAAGAACTTCTCAAGGAATTGACGTACATATTTTCCTGGAGATATCATGATATGAAAGGTGTTTCACCTTCCGTGGTGCAACACACAATCCCCATGACTAGCATGGCTAAACCAATTTAGCAATGACCCTACCCAATGAATCCTAAATATGCAAAGATCATTCAAGAAGAGATTGAAAAGCTTGTGAAATGCGGATTCATATACCCTATTGAGCACTCAGAATGGTTGTCTCCAATAGTGATTGTGCCAAAAAAGAATGGGAAACTCAGAGTGTGCTTGGATCTGAAGAAAATCAATGCCGCCACTAGGAGGGACCATTATCCCTTGCCATATTCAGAACATGTGCTTGAAAGAGTTGCAGGGAAGGAAGCTTATAGCTTTTTAGATGGGTACTCTGGCTACAATCAAATCACAATTGCACTAGAGGACCAAGCTAAAATAGCCTTTATAAACAAATTTGGAGTGTTTGCATTTCATGTTATGGCTTTTGGCTTAACCAATGCCCCTGCTACCTTTCAAAGATTAATAAACACTGCTTTTAGAGAATATTTGAGGGAGTTTTACGAAGCTTTCTTAGATGACCTTTGTGTTTATTCCTCTTGGAAAGAACATCTATCATGCTTACAAAAAGTGTTTGAGAAGTGTAGATTGTATCGCATCTCCTTAAACCCTTTCAAATGCCAATTTTGGGTTAAACATGGAGTCATTTTAGGGCATATACTGTCCAAACATGGGATTTCCACAGATGAGAGCAAAATTAAAGCCATTGCTAAATTGCCACCACCTACAAACTATAAAGGGGTTCAAAGGTTCATGGGCCATGTTGGTTATTACCGACGGTTTATTTTAAACTTTGCCTGGATAGCTCATTCTTTGTACAAGCTTCTTATTGAGTTTCACTGGACCGCGGAGTGTGACCATGCTTATGAGTCATTGAAAAAGACCTTGACTAGCGCTCCTATTATACGAGTGCCTGATTGGAATATAGTTTTCTGTGTGCATATTGATGCATCGAACTTTGCTATTGGGTGTGTTCTATCTCAACTAGGAGAACATAAATTGGATTACCCCATTAGCTTTGCAAGTCGTCAATTGAATGATGCCGAGAGAAACTACACCACTACAAAGTGAGAAGGTTTAGCTATGATTTATGCAGTAAAGAAATTCCGCTACTACCTTCTTGCCAACAAGTTTGTTTTCTATGTGGATCATCAAGCCTTGTTGTATCTAGTAAATAAACCTTGTTGCGCGGGAAGAATTACACGATGGTTGTTAATTCTCCTTGAGTTTGATTTTACCATTGTAGTGAGACCTGGTAAAAAACATGTCATGGCGGATCATTTGTCTCACATACCCAATGGTGAAGCCCCTACAGGAGTCAATGATGAATTGCCTGATACTTCTCTATTCCTAGTCGAGACCATAATTGAATGGAGTGAGAAGATTGTGAACTTTCTAGTTAATGGTTTTCCACCCAAAGAGCTTCGTAAGGACATAGCTCGAAAACTGTTAAAAGAATGTGAACCTTATTCTCTCAGTGCAGGAACTCTCTACAGGGTAGGGAAGGATGATATTCTTAGACGTTGTGCCCGTGAGGATTAGTATTTATACATACTGCAAGAACCCCACATGGGTATAGTCGGAGGACATTTCTCAGGGGAACTAACAACTAGAAAGATGTTGTAATCAGGCTATTGGTGGCCTACCTTATTCAAGGATTCATCACTTTTTGCAAAAGGATGTGATGAATGCCAACATTACAAGATCACACAACAAAAGGATAAGATGCCCTTACATCCTGTTAAAGTGACTCAACCATTTGAAAAATGGGGTTTGGACTTTGTAGGCCCCATTAGTCTTGCAGCTCGTAGCAATCAATCTCGATATATTATCGTTGCCACTGACTATGTGACAAAGTGGGCGGAAGCCAGGGCGACACGTAAGGCTGATGCGAGGTTAACTGCCAAGTTTCTCTTTGAGAACATTATTACAAGATTTGGTTGGCCCTTTGAGATTGTGAGTGACAATGGTACTCCTTTAATAAATGGAGAGATAAAAGAACTCACTATCAACTTCATGATAGCTCACCATAAGTCCACACCTTATTATCCACAAGCAAATGGCCAAGCTGAGAGCACCAACAAGACCTTAATATCTATCTTGACCAAAACGGTGGAAGCTCATCGCACAGATTGGGATTTAAAGCTGACTTCAGCTTTATGGGCTTATCGTAATGCATACAAAGTTGCCATTAACTGCACATAGTTTAAGATGGTGTATGGCTAAGAAGCGGTTATGCCATGGGAGTTTGTCATTCCTAGTCTTCGAGTAGCTTCTCAAGAAGGTTGGGATGGTAACCCCTTAGTTGAGCGATTATATATACTTGAAAGGCTAGATGAAGAGAGGCAATTAGCTGTGCAAAATGCACTTGTGGAAAAAGATAGAAGGAAGAAATGGTTTGATTGTCATCTAAAGAACAAAGATATCAATGTTGGTGATAAAATCCTTATGTATGGAGTGTGTAACGAGAAAAAAAGTTGAAATATGCGGGAAAAGGACCATATAGAGTATCCCACAAGGGGCCCACAAGGGACCATTCGTTTGGAGACTCTTGATGGAGTTGAAACCATTGGATTCCTCAATGGTAGCAAATTCGAAAAGGTACTATGATACTCTAAGCCACGAAGAGCTACGTGCCATCCATCAAGAAAAGGAAGCCAAGGCACAAAAAAAATTGAATAAGATACAAGCTCAAGCTGAGGCTAAAGAGCAACAGTGCATAAGACGCCAACGAGAGGCCAACATTGGAGTTACACATGCATTCCACGTTGAAATAGAGGATGATTGGTTGGACTCTGACACACCTCTATGATACCCTATTGAACTAAATAGCGCCTATGGAAAAGTGCTATATAATGCCTTATTGGACACGGGTCCTAAATATAATCTGTTGTCATATGGATTTTGGTTTCAGTTAGGGAAGCCACCTCTATTTGAGAGTATTATCCAAGTCAAGGGTGTCAACAAGAAAAAAACTACGATTTTTGGTATCTGGCACACTTCTATCAGTTATGACAATGGGGTTGTAGCTCAAGACTTTTTGGTCATGCCTGCTGGAACTATGGAGGGCAACATAAACCTTGGATGCACATGGATGTTGGCAACCAAATGCACTATTGATTGGGGTATTGGTAGTGTCACGACATGACCACCGACTCTTACCCCTATCCTTGAAGGAAAGTCACCTACGTTGCAGACACTAGCGAAGTTGCAGGATAGCCAAGATTCAAAAGTGGTTAACTCGTCCTTGTCGGTTGCCCATGAACCTAGCACTTCAATGCTTGTAGTTGCAGCAAGGAGTAATATTGCAAGTACTCAACCTGCACGACCTAAGAGTACATATCAATGGGTTCCCAAGGCCTTACTTCCAGACACCTCAACCCTTCCATCCATTTCAAGAAAAACTTCTCATGGAAAACCAAGAGCGCGCTCTAGGAGAGTCAAGACCAAATCACGATGGATTCCAAAATGACTAAAGGAAGCCCAAGGCTACTATGATGGAAATGATCAATTTTGGGTACCTAAACTATGTCTTTCCCTATCACCTACAAAACCATGTGAGTCAATGAATGTAACTCCAAAGGCAATGGCAGATCGTGGAAAGGGAAAGATCACAAAATGCTACACACCTATTCTAGAGCTAGCTTGGGTTCCAAGGCAAAAACAAATTATTCCACCTAGCTCAGGAAGTGGGGAGTCCCATGAAGCTTCTAGCTCCTCATGTAATGCATCCATAGAGATAAAAGCTTCTTCACAAACTCCACCTACAATAGTGGACCTCCATGAAGCTACAAAGGAATCCACACCTCCCAGTGTTCAAGAATCACCTGATGAACCACTTCGAGTTCGATCCTGGGAGAGTACCTTACCACCCTTACAACTCGATGAAGCACCTAAGGTAATAGAAAACTAATGGAAAAAATCCTCACCTATTACCAACTGGAACAATTGGTTTCAAAGGGTCACGAGCACATTTCAAACAGTATGACCTACCCAAGGAAGGGGGTAGTCCTCACTCAAGTCAATATTTTGGATCCCCATCCTCTTAAATTTTCGTCCCTGCTGACATCTGAACTCTGCAATTGAGGGACTGTATATACATAGCCTTATACTAGTTCTAGCAAACAAACAAAAAAAGATAACAAATAGTAAAAGAGCAAGAGCGACTAGCAACAAGAGAGGCCCTATCAGATCCTACACATAAGTACAAATTCACCATGTCACATCAAGCAGCACACGAAAACAACTCTTATGTTTTAAAGACCTAACCAAATCTATCTGTATTCTTAGAGATGGCTAGTTCACTAGAGGCATGCGCTTCTATTTTTTATGAAAGGTACCATTTTTATTTTTCTCAAGTGTTTCACATCTCCTACCTTGTACTTTCTTGCGAATGGGATTTGGTAGAGAGACTTGCGCGTGAGAGAAATTTTGAGGAGTTAAAATGGCTGATACGTCTATGGTTAACTAGTGATCCCTACCCTGTAGCGAATGTTTCTCCAGTGGCACATGCTTATTCTTTTGCACAAGATGAGTATCCATGCATAGCGAGGTTCTTCATTAACACGCTTGTGCAAGAGGATGATGAAGAAGAAATAATAGAGACTGAGGAAGACTACGGCCTCACGGAAAATGATTTTGTTTATCTAGATGATGAGGATAGAGGCCTAGCCGTAGGGTGGCCACCCGATTTATATAATATCCTCTTTCCTTGATTCTAAAAGGGATGACAGATAGGTAGGTTAGGGGTCTGGATTGTGTTTTGAGTTTGTTTTCTAGGAGTTTTAATTTTTTCACACTGACATGCCTCCTAGAGGTATAGTGCCTTGTTGTTTGATATTGTTATGTAGGACTTATATGGATTTCCATCCACATGGCTAAGGACATTTGCTTCGACAAAATCAGCAACTCCATACCTCTAGGTGTACTACTTTCCATGATTCATGCTGGGGGATATGTATAATTGCTAATTGTGGTTTTTCATGGTTTGTTTGAGTGCAATAGTTATGTTTGTTATCTGTCATTATAGATCTATAAATTTGTCTTTCCTTAAGTTGATTGAACTAGAGTTTAATCTTATAGATGAGCTTTGAGATTAGGAGATCGTGACTTTAGGTTAACTCATTTACTTGACCACTAGTTCTAGTTGATAAAATTATCTGAGTGTTTGAGACCTTAACCTGTTTTATGCATAGAGAACCTTGCTCACTTAAATAACAAAAGACACTAGTGAGAATACCAAGGAAATGGAAGCAAAAAACATAAGTGCCACAAATGAAAAATCTTATGTTAGAAGAGAAATCCTGGCTTGATTTGGTACTTCACTCACATGTATTTTCTATGGTACTAGAGCCCTAGAGGTTCCCAGTGTGGGCGCTTTTCCTTGAGAAGCAAAAAGCCCCGGGCATACAAAATAAGCACACACGTCAAATGATTGTGAACCAAAGTAAAGAAAAAAAAAGACATTTAAAAGATTTCCATCGAGCTTATAATTAAAATTTCAAGCTTTTGTTCGGATTTGTGAGAGCTAGTTGGATAATCAAAGCTAAAAAGCACAATTAGGGAATCTTGCATTTAGATAATCTTCTTAGCTTAGCTAGTACTAGAGTAGTTGTTTTAACCTTAGTCATAACTAACTAATTGATAAACTCACCCATAAGCCCAAAACTCTTGATTAATTAATTTCATCAAAGTGCAATTTATTTGTCCTTAATGGCAGTCTAGCATTTTATAAATCTCGCATTTAGTCATTTCCGCATGTACTTTACATTCCTCTTATGATTTATTGCCATATAATTCCGCTTGCATAAAACAGTGACTTTGCCTTGCAGATTCAAATCCAGATGCTCTACGACATGGACCAAACGGGATTTCTCTTACTAGCTTCCAAGGACGGAATCTACATCAGGAAGGGGGGCATGTTACCACCAAGCGATCACCACCACTAAGCGATCACCTTTTATGTAGCCATGGGCCGGGCTTGTCGGACCCGATAGTAGTGTATGATGTTATTGGCCGGGCTTGTCAGTCAGGTAAGAATGGTTAAGAGTGATCACCGATGAATGGTGCACTCTAAAACTGGAACCTATAATGTTTGGGTAAGATTGGCTAAGTGTGGATGCCCAAATGTGAACGGGCAAGCCCATATAAAAGTCAATCTAAACCTAAAATACCTCATTCTCTCATGTGTGCAATGCAAGAAGAGTGCTCTTGCTCCATCTTCTTCTTCGTCTCCCTTGTGTACTAGTGTGTGTGTGTGCTTGAAAGAGAGAGAGAGAGAGAGAGAGAGAGAGAGAGAGAGAGAGAGAGAGAGAGAGAGAGATTGAGCATTGTGGCGACACGGCGGCGGCAAGGCGGTTGAGCGTGGCGCAGTAGCGGCTCCTTCTTCTTCGCGGCGAGGAATCCTCCACGATAGCAAGTGTAGAGAGGTGAGTGACACACCATCGTCATCTTTGAGCTTACTAGTTTAGGCTAGTTGCGTGCTTGGAGCCATTTGTGGCTTGCACACAGTGTTAGGCAAGGCCCTTGCTTTGATACGTGCGGCAGACGCCCATAGCTTCACACATGGAAAGATTGGGTACTATTGCGTGAGCGATTGGATATATTCTTAACTCCAAAGGTTAAGTACATGCTCATGAAGTTCAACCCTAAGGAGATGGCGGAGTTTCTATTATCGCTGATTAACACTAGGTTGGTAACCTAACAGGACATAAAAGTGTCCTTTCAAGGTTTTGAAAAAAACCTCCAAAACCATAGTAGATCCATTCATTTTGTAAAATCCTTTCATGAGGTTATAGTTCAAGGCCTACTACACATGGAAAAAATAAGAAACTTGTAAAATTTCTCATCTTTTGGTCACACCAAGCCTCCAAAGTTGATGGACCAGTAGATTTTCATCAAAACAGTCATTTCTTATGTTTTGTTGCATAAAAATAAGATTAGGGATTTTTATAGGACTTGAGATAAATTCCCTAGTTAACTTCAATGGGTTGGTGATCAGACCATATGATTGCTTCTCACTCACTATTTTTTGTTTTGCCAAAAGAAATAGGTACAAAAAAGTTGAATTTTTACCATTCTGCAAACCTATCATCAAAGTTTCTATAGCCACGCTCAATACAAATAATATATGCATGTTTTCTTAGTTCCCTATTGTCCTTTAGGTTCATAAGGAGACATGGAGCATGTCAAAAGAATAATACATATCTTACCAAGGGGAATCTTGGGGACAAAGATGAAGTGTTAAATACAGCAAACATGAAAAAACTGGGTTCAACATTATGAGTTGTAGAATCCCATAGAAACTATTCAATATCTAGCCAAATTTGATCCTTATGACTAGATATGGTTACTACCTACAAAATGCATGTAGTTGTCACAAGAAACTAACAATATTGAAAAAGCTATACTTGATATACTAGAATGTTTTGTTTTCTTCTATAATTGAAAAAATCAACCATCGTTGTCCACTATGTAAAATAGGGTATTAGGTGCCCCAAAACTCAAGGAATATTAGCTTTATGTTACAATATGCGACATAGAAAATCAAAATTGCATTTGGATATCATGAAAGCCACCAAAAAAATCATAGAAGAGCTAAAATTGGCTAAAAAACAGGATTTGACAATTTTTGTAATTTGGTCATAACTTACAACTTTAGCATTTATTTCTCCCTAGAAGCATCAGGACATGTTGAGGACTACTAAAGATAGTTCTCTAGCATTATAGACCTCACAAACATGAATTCTAGAGTGGTATAGTTGCAAAAAAAAGAAAAAAGCCAAAAACAGGACCCGTTTTTTCACACAGTTTAGGTTGTGAAATGTTGTGCAAGGACAAGGTTAAAGATGGAATTGATATTCCAAAAAAATGTCGAGTTTTTTTCAGCTCATGAGACAACTTTCTAGACAGATAGCACCTCAAAATACATTTTGAAACTCTTGACATAATTCAAGGAAAATGGTCACTTAACAGGACATAAAAGTGTCCCAGGACATCAAAGTGTCCCATTACCAACCTAGTGTTAACAAGTAAGGTTCTTTACATTATGTTTTTTGCACTTGAATTTCAAATTAATGCTGAATTTTTACCAAAAAAATTAGGGTCACATATGAGTCCATGTGCCTCACACCACTAACCACAACATCTTCATGATGCAAAAGTTGGCACTTTTGCAAACCCACACTCCTTGTTGGACAAGGTCAATGAGGAGGGCAAGGAAAAAGCTGAGACAGTGCTTTGTGGCATGGCAATGAACCATTCAAGATGGCTTAGACTATTAATGTCTTTGCTAGTATAGCTACTGTGAAAGGTGAGTGTAAGTTATAGTACATGTGCATTGGATGACTTGACTATATTTTAATATCTTTGTGTTGTGTACTATAGGAGGAATTTGATGCAATATATTGACAAAAATGCAAAATTTTCTTGCTAAGGAAAGTAAAGAGTACCTTCCAAGAGAAGCGGAGTACAAAGAAAACTATGATGTGGCTCTAAGGGACATAGAACTTCTTTGTTTGAAAGGGGGTAGTTGTCATCGCCAATCCAAAGAATGGCATGGACTTCTTTTGAAAGTGTATTTAATTTGTGGCTCGGGGAGAGAAGGGATGCAAAATGACCCCCTTCAGAGTGTCTCAAATTGCACGTGCACGCATCAGCCCTGCGGATTGAGTATTCTTTTCTTTTGAATGTATCTAATATTATGTCCAATAAAACATTGTAGGAAATGTTTTTTGGTGGACATATTGTCCAAGAGCAAGGTTTCTATGACCAAGGTATCTATTCCAACACAAGAGAAGGTTTCCATGACAAAGGTATCTATTTCAACACAAGAGAAGCCATTCTCAGAAAGGCTAAGAATGTATGTTTACTTGTGGCAACTGGAAAGATGGGTATAGTAACATTAGAGGACGGGATCATATACATGAGTGCAATGTTGCTAATGCTTGAAGTGCAAGGGTGTATTGAGCTTGGCAGAGAAGATGCACATTGAGAACTCAACGGTGAAGAACCTCCATGTATGTGCTACACCCAATTATGGACTATCTCTTGGAGAGACAATGCAAGCTTTTTTACAAGACCACTTTGACAAAGCATTTGAGCGGTGGAAGACAACCATATAAGCCACATACAATGGAGAGGACTAGCCGCACTTTGCATGCACAATGTGATGCTTAGTATACAAGTATTTAACTATCAAGTTTTATTGTTGTGTATGATTTATATTGTATGTTTTGGTCAATGGACTCTATATTGTAATTTGTAAATGGTGGTTGGATGCCCTCAAGAAAGGTTTGCATAGTCTAAACCCTAAGCATCCAACAATGTATGGGTGGAGTCTAAGAGAGAGGAGAGTGGGATCTATTTTGATGAGTGGATAGACAAGTTTCATGATGAGGATGCGTGGAGAGATTGTCCATGGTTCTTGGACTATGTCGATGCCGAGTTCCTCGAAAACAAAGCAAAAGCATACAACGATAATTTATTTCCTTCTTATGCAGATAACATGATACTCATTGGTGTATAGTGTCCTCACTATCCTTACAACATTACACAAGAAGGTTAGGGAAAGGGCAAGAGCACAAGTATCACCATCAATTAGCCTCTCGATACCGTTTCTACTATCATGGCCATGGGACGTCTAAGCCCAAACACAACAACTGCAGGACCATCAAGTGGAAAGAAGAGAGGTTGAGTAACCATTCAAGAATTGGAGGAGTCATGAAAAGAGTAGCAGATTGAAAGGAATGAACGGCAAGGTGGCGGTGAATATTTTGAGCAGGGCGACTTCAAGTGATGCTCGAAATCACATAGGTCGAGTCCATCGTAGGGTTTGAGATCTAGGGGCTCGATATGTGAACTAGGTCCATTGGCATTTAGTTAAGGATCGAGTTTGCAAGCATATATACTCATCATAGCTAGCACATCTTTTTGCAGTAGATAACAAGTCTACTTAGTACTTGAGAGACATAGATGGTGGAAGTGTGTGTCCTTTTGTATGCATACATTTTGGAACATTTGAAACATAAAAGAAGAGCATTTAGATGAACAACTCAAACAAGAGAAAATATTTTCCTTTATTTTCTTTTGCAAAATTTACATAATGATTAATTAGAAAATCATGTTTTAAGCTTCAAACTAAATTATAGCTGCCTTGAAACATTGTAGGATGGTAGAAAATGAATTCCTGTCATTAAACTTTCTTGGGGCTCTTACACGCAACACAAAATATTGTGTGTCAACTATAGTAGAAGCATTTGCAATATCTACCATGCTAGGTAGCCATTGAGATATGCTGCTGAAATATTTTGAATCATGGTGTAGTATGAGAAAGAATAACTTACATAGCTTTTCTTGCCCAAAATGTAAGCAACATAAAAAGTCAAATACATAATAAAAAATGAGTGTATCTTATTCAGTGGAAGCAGATACCTTCCGAACAATTCTACCTTCTTTAAGAGGAAAGTAAGGCTTGAATCGTCTCCTACTATGCTTGATTTTTAATCTTCATGTATACAGAACTTTCAACTCTTTGTGAGAATTTTGTTGATGTCATGCTCAAGTTGGTTCTTATAGTTTTCTTCTTGTATGGTTACTGAAAAACAAAGCCGTGCTTGGACTCTTGAATGTTTGAAATCTCCAAGTCGCTTTTAGTCGTTGTCCAAACGGATCTTATACCTTGTAAAAGGTGTATGTACTTCGATTCTTGATAAATTTTTTGAGTTTATGAAAAAATCAACTGAATTGCTTTACTTTGGACACCTCGACAACGCTGTATGCTCTTGATGGTTTTTTCCTTGGGTCTCGTGTTGAACCTTGAAGGGGATGTCCAAGAGAGTAGGGAGGGGGGGGGGGGGGAGGGGGGGCATGTCCCTTGATAAAATTAAGTGCCCAAGGCCTTTGGCCTTAGGGCATTAATGTGAAAATAAAGCTCTGTGTGTGTGTGTGTGTGTGTGTGTGTGTGTGTGTGTGTGTGTGTGTGTGTGTGAGAGAGAGAGAGAGAGAGAGAGAGAGAGAGAGAGAGAGAGAGAGAGAGAACTAGCACTCTATGTATAGCTTCTCGGTGCTCACACTTATGGTGCATTTTGTTCCCTTGCACGACGTGAACCCACCAAGATCCTTTGCGTCCGTTTTTGTGCCAGTCGACCCGAGCCTCCTCCCTCTCAAACGGCTCTTCACACGGCCTGTCCCGCTTCAAGCTCCCCGCCTCGCAAGAGTCCTTCTCCACGCCTTCGTTTTCTCCACATCTACCACATGCAACATGCACATGCAAAGGCTCCCTTTCTAAAAATAGGTCCACGACCTCCCAAGCTCTGATATCAGTATGAAGACCCAGGGGCTGCCGTGAGAATACCTTTGCCCAACCACCCTTTAGATAGGCCCTTGGCCCTACGTATTCGGTATTCCCCTGTCCACACTTAGGTAGCTGGCCCTTGGCCTGGGTCCGTGACCCCCCTAGGATTGCCCTTGGCCTTACATTGATGACTAAAGACATTCATGTAACCTGTTTTCAATCGTTAATTGCGTGTTTTATTTATCTAGTAGTTTTCACGTGCTCTAAGGATGACATGCATGACTAGTTTTGCAATCATGGAACAACCGTTTGCTGGAAATAAAAAGGCAGCTCCATTCCATTATGAGTATCAAACACCTCAAGAAAAACTATAGAGCTGCTACAAGTATTCCAGAAAGAGCTAAGCTTATGCGTGACTCTACATTGTGTTCCCAGTAGGTATGAATCTTGCCATGGGTATCGAGTGGCCACGATCAACCCTCCTCTAATAGTACACGACAGCCTTATTACAAACTCCATAAAGAATCCTATGCATGTCTCACACTGAGCATTATGAAGCGCATACTCCGCACAATCCCACACATAGCTCTCAACAAAAGCTTTCATGCGTGGCCAATACAAGTACCTACTTACCGTGGCCAAAGTTTTGTATATGTAAAGGTTTCTTGCACTACATGTACTAGCATATTAAAAGTAAATTGCACAATGGGTAGCCAAATCTATAAGGCACACACACTTTTCCTTGCTTGAAATGAAGAACATCAATGATCTCCTTGATGATGAATAAGGGAATTGACTTCTCAGGCTATGAATAAGAGATCCAATAAGAAGCTTTACTCTTTGGTCATAGATGAACTCAAGTGGAACAATCGTGTAGTTACTAGTATCATCCAAGTTAGGAAGTTCCTTGAGAGGAATAGTGTGTTCATCTTTCCCCAAAAATTCCTTTGATTGATTATTGTAGAACATTTGATGAATGGTAAGGTGTGAAGTAGGTCCAGCTTATAGTATCTGCCTTTATCTTCTCTAGGTTTTAGAATGGTCCACATACCCATAGAATAGTGCTAAGTACTTCTTGGTGGGAAGAGTTTTAGATTCCTTGGCTATTCTAAGATATACCCACATGCTTGCTTGTCGTGTACCTTGGGGGCTAGGATTTTAAGCCATTGATGTGTGAAATTTTGTAAATTTTTTCTTTCCCTTCTCTTATACAAAGTCTTGGGCTATGGAGTATATCCATGTGCTTGTATCTTCTCTACCATGCTGTGAAAGGGTGTAAGCGTTTGTCTCTTCTTTTTATGTGTACTATTCTATGTGCATGTCAACATCTCTCTCTCTCTCTCTCTCTCTCTCTCTTTCATGCTCATGGGTCTATGCAAAATATTTAATGGTTTTATCTTGGGGTATTCAGTTGGCATGGCAAGGACTATAACCCGAGATGGTTCAAAGCAGGTGATCTTTTTGGTGACGGGGCTGATTTATCCCATTGGTGCTACCGGCAACGGGTGTTGGCATAAGAGGGGACATGGGTGCGAGAGGAAGGCGAACTTACCTGGGTGGGGTCAATAAATTAATGATGAATATAGTACTATGCATTAAACAAATCAATCAATCAATACATAACTATAAACAAAACAAGAAAAATATTTTTGTTATGAAGCAAAAGAAGCAGAATAACTCTTGATGAGAAAATATTTGTGAAAGTGATTGAAACACCTCTTTCTTTGCCAAGTCTAGCGTCTCTCTCTCACTCTCTCTCTTCCTAGAAAAGCAGCTTCAATACGAGTTCTCCCAAACATATTTCTTTCTTCGTCAACTACCATGTAAGATTGGCATGCAAATTATTATAGGTACACAAAGTGACATCTACTTCCAAGAATTTAGAAGCTTTGAGGCTTGTGAGCTTGAATATGCTATCAACCTAGCAGCGAAGGCTGCACTCCTAACCTTGCTAGTTGATTGAGCAAAAGACCTCTTGATGTTGAGGACGAGCGAGTTGAAGCCCGCTTGATGATGGCCTTCATAAGTGCAAGGTGCTGAAAAAGGAGAAACTATGATGTACACTCTCTCTCTTCCTTGGTAAGCAGCCCCAGTACGAGTTCTCCTACACGTATTTCTTTCTCGATAAACTCTCTGTGACATATGATGTACACTCTCTCTCTTCCTTGGTAAGCAGCCCCAGTACGAGTTCTCCTACACGTATTTCTTTCTCGATGAACTGCCATCGCTAGATTGGCATGCATAATGTTACGGGTACACAAAGAGACATCTACTTCCAAGAATTTAGAAGCTTTGAGGTTTGTGAGCTTAAATATGCTATCCACCTAGCGAGAAGGCTGCACTCCTAACCTTGCTAGCTGATTGAGCAAAAGTCACACAAAGGAGCACCTCTTGCCATGCTTGCATGTTGACTGTATTATTGAAGGCAACACGCTTCTGTTTTAATTATTTTAAAGTCTAAGCTTTCATACTTTACTGGAGGTAATGCCCACTCGCAATCCTCGACCAAACCAACGCCCTTGGAAATCATATACAGAAGAAGAAGAAAAGATATAAGTTCAAAAGATACAATTTCATTGGTTGAATTGTTCAAATCGGCATGATGGGATTTCATCAATTTCTTGAATTGGCACGCATTGATGGACAACACCTTCTACAGTTGATGAAAATGAGGTAAAGGCATATACTCATGCCACAATGAAAGTGGCATCAGAGCAAGGTTTTGATTTGCGAGCGAGGAATGCCATCATCACAACACTCTTGGATGTGGATGATAGAGATGACATATTCATTGGGTATGAAAATTGAGTTATCCCATCGGCGCTACCGGCGAGGTGCGTTGGTATAAGAGGGGACGTGGGTGGCAGGTGAAGACATACTTACCTGGGCGGGGTCAATCGGTGATCATGAAGGCCGATGGCCTAGGGTCGGCCTTTCCATTGCACTGCGGACGGGCCGCACCCTAGCATCTCCCCTCTGAGGGAGAGTGCACGTCATAATTTGTGGCAGCGGGGGCTCGCGTTCGCGCGGCCCCCATTCCAATCTCAATCTCCACCTGACAAGAGGCGATCACGATTATGTTGTTCTTGCTGTCCAGTTATTGCAGGACTGTGTGCGCTGTCTGTACAGTTGGAACGATCAGAATCTGATGGGACAGTGGATTGGATGTTTGACTTTCTCATCCGTCTCTCTCTGTCGCCGGGCAGAGGCCAGGGGCGGGGCAGGGCAGTCTCAGTCTCAATCTCAGTCTCCTTCTCTGGAGAGAGTCTCGCTGACTCCGCTGTGGTGTTCTTGATCTCTTGTGCGCAGCTGCTGAGGAGCGTTAGTTGGAGCGATCAGATCAGAGTCTCAAGGTCCTGGCTGATGTCTCATCTGTTTTTTGGGCGCCCGTCATTCCAAATTCTCCCCAGCATTTGTTGATCTGCAACACAGGTCTTCACATGACCACTATGAGGTTCTACTATAGACAGTTGTCCCCGGGAGAGCAAGCAATAAAGGTGAAGAAGAGTATATCTCAAGTCTCTGTGGGCGTACCGTTTTTGGTTTCGTATATTTTTGCACATGCATGGTTGATGTTCTAGGACATATTGATAGTGAACGGTAGCGTAGATTGTTGCACATGCATGATTGATGTTCTTGGACGTGCTGGGCACCAATTGTAGTTGAAGGCAATGAATGCTATGTACAGCTAGAAATAAATGTCCAACTAGAAAACTTCACTTCACTCTTTGTAAGGTATTGTATGTTTTGTTATAGTATGCCATGAGCTCCAAAATATACACTCCTCCTCAAGCAATACCAACTTGCTAGAAGTCGCAATACACGATGCAAGCGCAAATCCAGAAAAAGGGATGGAAGGGCAAATCCACATTTGGCAACGGGATATATATTCACACTCTCCATAGCCAGTGGGATATTTCAGTTCAGCTGGCTCTTCCAAGGCAGCAAAGGAGGGGGAGGGTCGCTGATGCGGTGGGCTCATACCACACTGTTCCTGAGCCCAAGGTCTAGATGTCGCCATCGATCATGATAATGATGTGCCTTCAAGCTTCTTAGTAGATGAAGAAGAGGAAAAAGAGGCCGAACATGAGGCCCACATGCTTGCTTTTCCAGCCCTCCACGCTGCCTATGCTTGTAAACAAAAATAGCTTGCACGATCCTATGCAGCCTTTAGGCTTTCCTTCACAATCGCGAGCATTTTCTGCATAGCTTGTAGACAATCATTACAGACTATCACCACTATTCGCACTGCTATAAGGCAATTCAATTTCCACGAGATACTTTTTCCAATCCATTCGACGACTAAAGACGTGCACGCAACACGTCTTCAATAGTCCATTATGTGTTTTTTTTAGTATATGCCAAGGTGCCTTGCATTACATGAAAAAGGATACTCAAAAGTAAATTGCACAAGAGATAGTCAAGCCTGTAAGGCACATACACTTTGCCTTGCTTGAAAGTAAGAACATCAATTATTTCCTCGGTGATGAATACCCGGAAGATAATCCACAATACTTCTTGGTGGGAAGAGTTTAGAGTCCTCGGCTATTCTAAGATATACCCACATGCATGCTTGTAGCCCTTCGGACTGCAGAAGCTGTCGTCACGACTCATGACTCGGTTGAGTGGAGGAGATTCTTACGGTTTTGGCCCTATCCATGGTCATGTAGCTTCCTAGAGGCCTGGTGGATGTTTATCCTACCTTCCCGGTGCTTCCAAATGTTGCCTAGGCCCTTCTCCACATTTTTCCACTTTTTCTTCTATTTATTAGGTCGTGGGGGCTGATGTTTGGGTCGGGCATACAGCCTACGGCACTATGTAGTGGGCAGGGGCAGTAGCTAGCTATGTAGACGAGGGGCGAAGACTTCAAGACACATTCAAGGCAAGATCACATGATGGCCTTGGTGTGGTAGGTTGGTTATGCCATTTCCCTCTTGAATAACAGGACTTGAGTTCAACTCTCCTCGTCAGATAGATCTTTAAGGTCTTTTGGGATAGTTTCCTATGACGCTAAAATTCTCTTCTTCTTCTTCTTCTTCTAGATCTGTCTAGCTAGCTACCAGTAGGAAATGCATCTTGTTCTCTCAGGATGCTTGGGGGTTGTTGTCGATCTAAGGCCAAGTCAGTGGTCTCATGTGCAAGAGAAGATGGCAGTAGGAGTAGCAGTTGTGCATGTACCAGGGGTCTATCCATTTAGGGCATAACAAATCTATGCTAGACCACCCTTGGCCACTTGTGTTTGCAGCTTTGTATCAGCATGGGGAGCCTCTCTCCCTCTCTCTCTGTCTCTCTCTTTCAGAGGTCCTGTCTCTTTCTAGCTCAATGAACTCTCTTCTTCAAAGTGGCCTTGTATACGTATGTGGCATTGCAAGTGTTCTCTAGTGTCAAAGAATCATGATTGGAGTCGAGGTGTCCACCGGATAAAGCACATAGTCGCATAGTCTCTCTTAGTACACAGTCCCACAGTTCAGAAACGAGTCAATCATTGCATGAAAAGGAACCTCTCTCAATCGTTTCTTCTCCTAAGCAGGACACACATTTTGTGCATTGATAGAGATTTAATTGTTTGTGAGGATCATCACGCCCTCAAGTTGCTCCAATCTGTACCGAGCACAGCTTTTGGATGGTGTGCTTTTTTCCACACTGCTATCAATATCATGGCGGATGTTTTCTTGAGCCACTAGAAAACGCTAGAGGATCTGGCAGAATCCAAAAACGCTAGTTGTCTAACTGGCTGAAAACACAAGGTCTTCTACCGTCTTGCTGAGGAGAGAACACTGCAAGCCTGAGCTTCTTCTGTCTCTTCTGCTTCTATTGAGTGACCATTGGGTTTCTTTTATCTTTCCTTAGCGATTTGCCCTACTTACTTTTCCAACAAAAGTCACTTATTAATAAATGAGTGAAAAATGTGTATTTTGTGAAAAAGGGTTCTATGCTCTGTAAAATGCTCATGATGCGTACCGAATGCCTTGCTGATGATTATATTGTGTGCAATCAGAGGATATGCAACTAATCTAGGTGCCTGGACATGCACGGCTTGCTCACAGGCTCACAAAGGTGCCAGAACACTTCCTAGGCTGACCTGAACCCTAGACCTGAGATAGCTTGTCCACATGCACATAGGGTTAGATGTGCATGTGACATCCCGTCCCTTTCAAAGTGAGGTACTGGTACCGAGCTGTATGGCGTCGAGGGAGTGCACCAACAACTCCTGGAATTCTGCGAAGAACTCTTCGCCGGCCCACTCTGATGCGTGGGTCGTGCAATACTTGAACTTCATGAAGGATTGCAATGCTTGCTTTTTTGGGCCGCGCCGAAAGCGACAAAAAATGATATGTTGCGGCTTCAATTCTCCATCTTCGGCTATGGTTGCGGGTCCACCTTCTTCAAGAATCCCCGAGGAGGAAAATTCCTGAAACCATGTCCAACACAAAACCATAAACATACCCATTCCGTGTAGAGTAACTGGAAAAATACTATTCTTCCTAAATGACTGTGCATGCAATGCAGATGAACAAAGTGACGGAGTGCCAAACCGTTCACCAAACACATGCAAAAAGTGGGATCGAAACTTGACTTTTCGACTTAAATCTACCGACTGTGGCAAATCACAACGGAAATTCAGATGCTTGATGGACAATCTTATTCGTGCTCTTTCTCAGACTGTGTCATGCCAAGGAAGAAACATGTAAAAGCGATTGACAAAACGGACAATCGAGAAACAATGTGAATTCCATAATGCAAACTTTTATTCGTTTTGAGAGTGATCCGCATACATCCGTGCTCATCCGTGAGTGAATCATGTGCATCGTACAATACGGCATGCCTGTGAAAAGGGAACACATAAAGACGGTGACGAAAATACAAGAAATCGTCACGAATAAAAAATTCCAACAATACGTGCTGACTAATCATGCGAACACACAAAACTTCTGTGTAATGAGAGAGTCCATACCGGGAGCGAAGCCCGACACCTCGAGAGGAGTTGTCTGGATAACCTCCAAGCGGGCTCTTTCTACAAGAGAGGCACCAATCACATCATGCATACTGCTTGAATCAAACAAGATCACCATGCGTTGACCATTCTCATGACCATAACACTTCATGAGAGACTCATCAGCTAGATGATCATTAGAAACTTGGGATACACTAGTATTCTTATATATGGCATTAACAGAGGATGTGGGTTCTGTGGGTTCTTGAGGTTCGTTGGATACTTTCTTAGGACATGTCTTCTTTATATGACCCTTGAGGTGACATTGATAACATCGACCTTCCTTAGCATAAATGACTTGTTCTTTTGGCGTTATGTACCCTCCTACAATTTCTTGTGTAGCTTTTTCAACTGGGGTGATTTAGCTTTACGCCTTTCTTTCTTCACGGTCGCGATCCAAGGCAGTGCGTTGCGCCTCTTGTTGTAGCATAATGTCCATCATTGACTTGACCAAAGCCTCCATATGATTTGGTGCAACCTGTGGCGTACATGGGGAAGGGGGAGGATCGGAAAAAAATCCTCCTGGTAAGGAAAATTCTTTGTCACCAACTACTCTTATCACCTTCAGGCAAAGTATCCATTCCGCTTTGCGTGACGACCATACACTGAGATCTTGGGTACTTAAGTTCTTGAGAAACTTGGGCTCTTTAGGTTCTTGGGTTCTTGAGGTTCTTGAGTTCTTGAGGTTCTTGAGTTCGCTAGCTTGCAATCGATTTTTGAGAAGGCTTTTCTCTTACCCGAGCTTGACTCTTCCCTGCGGGCGCACCCCTTGGCGGCCTTGCGCTCACACCAAAGTTGCTTTTTCCCCACCTCAAGTCGATTGGCCGGCCGCTAAGTGCACAGTCGCTCTCAATGAGTGAAAAGAGGAACAAGGGGAGGCTGGACAAGCACTTCTTTCCTAGGTTACCTGTCACTCTTCAAAAACACGATTAGGAATCGACACACCCAAGTGGACTTGGGTTATGTGCGACCGCAACAAGCAAAACATTTCTTGTGGTTCTTTCCTTGAGTGATACAAAACACTGCCAAAACTCTGATACCAATGTAAGGTGCAGCGGAAGTGAATGTTGATATTGCTAAAGATGAGTGCTCCAAACTGCGCTCAAGGGTTCCTTTTACTTACGGAAGGGAGAGCCTTCCGTTCCTTTAGAGAGAGAGTGCAATGATCACAAACAAAGTGAATGCTATTGTGAATGAAAGTGCTGAGACTGTGAGAAAGAGAGAGAGAAGAATACAACACCAGGCGCTTTTCAAACCCTCGTCCAAGGGCCCCCCTCTCTATGGCGAGAGAGGTCTATGCTATAGATTGCACAAATCTCGTATGTTGGCCTAGATGCAATGAACTTGCCGACGATGTCCACATCGATGATAACGACGACGAGGACAGGCTGAAAACTGAAAACGCTAGGGCTGAAAAGCTGAAATCCGCAAACACTAACTGTCTGTTGAACACTGGCACTGTGTTAGCGAGGATGGCGATGACGGCGACTCCACGATGATGCGCTGAAAACGCAGATGTTGTAATCTGAAAAAAGTGGGCTGAAACCGTAAACGCTGGTTGATTTGACGGTACGGCGAGGATCTCCTGTGGGTAAGGTGAGATTTGCGAGTATATGGCTAAATCTGCAATGGCTAAGGGCTGGAAATTGAAAACGCTAACTGTCTTGGCTGAACTTGTGCCGAACATTGCAAATTACTAGGCTTGATCTGCTACTGAAAAACGCTAGGCTGATTTGCTGTTGATGGAAACGCTAGAAAAGGATCTGCTGCTGTGGAGAAAAACGTTGGGCTGATCTGCAACTGAAAACGCAAGGTCTTCTGCCTTCTTGCTGAGGCAAGAACACTGCAAGCCTTAGCTTCTTTTGTCTCTTTTGCTTTTGCTGAGTGACCACTGGGTTTCTTTTATGTTTCCTTAGCAATTTGCCCTACTTATTTTTCCAACAAAAGTCACTTATTAATAAATAAGTAAAAAATGTGTATTTTGGGAAAAAGGGTTCTATGCTTTGTAAAATGCTCATGATGGGGACTGAATGCCATGTTGATGATTATGTTGTGTGCAATTAGCGGATATGCAACTAATCTAAGTGCCTGGACATGCACGGCCTGCTCAAAGGCTCACAAAGGTGACGGAACACTTCCTAGGCTGACTTGAACCCTAGAGCTGAGATAGCTTGTCCACATGCACATAGGGTTAGATGTGCACGTGACACTTTCTTTATCCCTAGACTGGCATGGAGTTTCGTTTAGGTGGATGCTAGTCCTTCTTGGACTAGGAGCCAATTACAATCAATAAAATTTGTCACTCTCAGTTCTGATGGCGTCCTTCAAATATAATTTAAAGTTCATGTGTGGTATACTGTGGTAGTTAAGCTCTTTGATTCTTCATCATCGGAGAGCTTATAGGTCAGTAGTCTTCGTTGTCCACAGTTTTGTTGGACTTCCCATAGCAGTTTGGAGATTTATGTGATCGGAGATCTAGATTTCCGACTCTTTCTTGGTGTAATCAATATCCAATACACAATTAAGCACAGGTGGAAATGACATACGTTTGACAGAGATTTTAAGGAAGTTACAACAGTAGGAGTATATGTGCTCTTCCGAGTCTTTATGGATATTGGCATATTGTATCGGATTGTAACCACAGGTTTGATTTTGACAGATGCCGAGGAGTGGCATACATATGGTTTGATCTCAGGGAGTTTTCTTGAGTAGCTAGGTATTGCGGGACCCGATGGTGTGATGACATTTGTGGTCTTTCATTTCTTAGCAGATCGAGTTTACCAATGATGTGATCCTCTTTGGGTGTCAGGTGCAGCGGAAGGGTTTAAGGATTTAGCTCAGATCTAGTACTCAGTACAAACACAAGCTTACATTACTTCACTTGAAAAGAACTCAATTGAACTGAATGAAAGAGAGAGACGCGCACACACACACACACACACACACACACACACACACAGAGAGAGAGAGAGAGAGAGAGAGAGAGAGAGAGAGAGAGAGAGAGAGAGCATGTCGGGTCCCAACCACCCTGAAGGGCCCCCTTGCTCTGGCAACAGAGCAAGTACTTGCTTTATTACTTGCACAAAATGTTGATACAATGATGCTAAATTATGAGATGCTGAGATGCTAATGGGTACTTGATGCTACTGATGCTGGGTACTGAAGGTGCTACTGAGGTGCTAAGGGGTGCTATTAGAGATGCTTGGTGTTGCGTAGACGACGACGATGACGATGACGAGGAGGAGGAGGATGTGGGCTGATCTGCTATTGCCGGGGACGACCATGGGCTGAAAATTGAAATCACTGGTGATGCTAATGGGCTGAAGGCTGAAATCTGTTGCAATGGGGGTACTGCTTGCAATGACGAAAGGGTTGAAAACTGACCGAAAACGTTGATGGGCTGCTGACGTTTTGGTGGCTGAAAATGCTAGTGACTGATGGGAGAAATACTGGCTTTCTCTGGTGCAAAAATGCTGGTCCTACTGGTGCTTCTTGAGAGACACTTAGTTCTGCTCTTATGTTCTCTACTGGTGCCCAAGGGCTTCATTTTTAGGTCTTTTAGCCATTTTCCCTACTTACTTTTAATAAATGTCATGTCAGAGTCACTTATTGATAAATGACTTAAGTGACTGTTCATATGCCTATATGCTTAAGTAACTTAAATGTGCAAGTGAGGGTATGCAACTATGACCGGCTTGGACATGCACGTCCTACTAGAGGCTCACAAGGGTGCCAGGTTAGGTCCTAAGCTAAGAATTGAACTGAATGAAAGAGAGAGATGTAGAGAGAGAGAAAGAGAGAGAGAGAGAGAGAGAGAGAGAGAGAGTAGACACGGCATGTCGGGTCCCAACCACCTCAAGGGCCCCTTGCTCTGTTGCCATAGCAAGTACTTGCTTTATCACTTGCTAATACAATGATGCTAAATGATGAGATGCTGAGATGCTAATGGTACTTGATGCTACCGATGCTGGGTATTGAAGGTACTACTGAGGTGCTAAGGGTGTTGTTATAGATGCTTGGTGCCACGTTGCCGAGGAGGAGGAGGAGGAGGTGGTTGTGGGCAGATCTGCTATCGTCGGGGACGGCGATGGGCTGAAAACTGAAATTGTTGGTGCTGCTAATGGGCTGAAGGTTGAAATCTGTTGGAGGTACTGCTGGCAATGAAGAAAGGGCTGAAAAGTGACCAAAAACGTTGATGGGCCACTGATGTTTTGGTGGCTGAAAACGTTGGTGACTAATGGAAGAAACGCTGGCTTTTGTTGGTCCAAAAACGTTGGTCCTGCTGGTGCTTCTTGAGAGGCACTTAGTTCTGCTCCTCTGCTTTCTATTGGTGCCCAAGGGATTCATTTATAGGTCTTTTAGCCATTTTTCCTACCTAACTTTTAATAAATGTCATGCCAAAGCCACTTATTAATAAATGATTTAAGTGACTTTTCATATGCCTATATGCTTAAGTGACTTAACTGTGCAAGTGAGGATATGCAACTGTGACCGGACTGGACATGCACATCCTGCTAGAGGCTCAAAAGTGAGGGTATGCAACTATGACCGGCCTCGACATGCACATCCTGCTAGAGGCTCACAAGGGTGCCATGCTAGATTCTAAGCTAAGACTGACGCTAGACTGTAGCAGAAGCTTGTCCACGTGGCGCAAGTGAAGTGCGCACTTGACATTGGGTCTCGAGTTTTATGAGACTTAGGCTTCAATTCTGGTGAGCCATGCTAGATCCTCAACTAAGACTGACGCTAAACTGTAGCAGAAGCTTGTCCACGTGGCGCAAGTGAAGTGTGCACGTGACATTGGGTCTCGAGTTTTATGAGACTTAGGCTTCGATTCTGGAGCTTCGAGTTACAATGGATTCCAATGTAGGATTGAGATGAAGCTACCCCATAGCGCACTTTTGAGGATATCTCTTTTTCAAAGGGGGCTTCTAGGTTATTATCTTCATTTGATTTCTGGTGTTCCATTCAATTCCACGCTCACAGTCTTCTCGTCCTTGGTTTCCTTGCCCGCTTCTTGCGACTTTTGGATGGTGTGCTTTTTCCTACAGTGCAATTAGTATGCCATATTGAAATTAGTATCATGGCAGATGTTTTCTTGAGCCACTTTGGTGGTTGCTTGGTCCTTTGGATTTCTGGTGTGACAGTTGCTCTTACTATTACATTGGAGCAGGCAATCCTATGCTTTTGTCTTCCGGATGTGATCGTTGGAGGTTGATACATTCACTGTGTCCTCTTTATTTATCTCTAGACTGGCATGGAGTTTCGTACAAGTGGATACTAGTCGTATGGTATATCACACACACACACAGAGGTCTCGAATATTATAATCTAGATGTTGCCATCGATGATGATAATGATGTGCCCTCAAGCTTCTTAGTAGATGAAGAAAAGGAATAGGAGAAGCAAGAGGCCAAACAAGAGGCCCACATGCTTGCTTGCAACCCTCCACACTGCCTATGCTTGTAAGCGAAAATAGCTTGCACAATCCTATGCAGCCTTTAGGCTTTCCTTCGCTATTGCGATTCCATCGCAATCGCAAGCATTATCTGCATAGCTTCTAGACATCAGCTACGGATTACAACTTAAGCCCCTTTAGTCTAGTAGCAATAAGTGGTTTTAGCAACCCAACAGGGTGCCCATAGTGGGCAGCCTAAGTCACAACAGCAGCCAGCTATGTAGAGGAGGGGCGAAGACTTCATGACACATTAAGGGTAGCATCACATGATGGCCTTGGTGTATTCGTCTTTCTCTCTTCTCGATCATTCTAGCTTGCTGTCAATAGGAGGTGCATCTTGTTCTCTCAGGATGCTTGGGGCTTGTTGCTGATCTTGAGGTCGAATCAGTGGTCTCATGTGCAAGAGCACATGGAGGTAGTAGCAGCAGTTATGTGTACCGGGGTTCTATCCATTTAGGGCATAATAGATCTATGCTGGACCACCCTTGGCCACTTGTGTATGAAGCTTTATATACAACATGGGGAGCCTTTCCCAGATTTCTCTCTCTCTCTCTCTCTCTCTCTCTCTCTCTCTCTCTCTCTCTCTCTCTCTCTCTCTCTCTCTCTCATTTTCAGAGGTCCAGTCTCTTTCTAGCTTAGTTATGTATGTGGCATTGCACGCGTTCTTTAGTGTCAAAGGATCTTTTCGGAGTCAAGGATGATTGGAGTCGAGGTGTCCACCGGATTTGTGTGTCTTCATTGCACCTTCCCCTGCCTATTTTGACTTGGTAATAGAGCCTTGGTGTCTTGACCACCTTCGATGCTCGGTGTAGGAGGCTGGTCCGGTGCCATATCGGACTTAATTGAGAGAGAAATCCTGTTGTGTGATCCTGCACTTTTTTCCAATTTAGGCATGGTTTGGGTTATGTACAGGCTATGGACCTTCTCTACGATTTCCCTCTCTTCTACCTACCCTTCTTTACCCCGACCTCTCTTCACCGAGAGGAACCCCGTGGAGGATTTAGGATGTGGGGCATTGCTAATTGCTTTGGTTTTTAAAGATGGAGATTTGTTGTTGTCTCTTCTAGCAAGGGGAGCAAGCTTGTGGGTTTTGGATCTAGGAGGGGATACCATTTTCCCGGAATTCTTCTTCTGAGAGAGAAATGTTTGGACAGCAGTGGGATCTTCTTGAACACATATGGAGCGGGTTCCTATGACTATGTATTCTTCGAGAAAATGGATTAGCTTAATTGTTGCGTCTTTGCGATTTCACTTTTACCTTGGAGTTATTGGCAGAGTTATCCCTATGGAGGCTTTATGTAGGCTGATCTGGAGTTCCAGCCTTGTCTTGCACAAGCATATGCGGAGTTTCACTCCATCTTCAAAGAGGGGTAGTAGGTTGCAAATTTTAGATTTTGTACCACCTTAATACCTTTTTGGGGTGTGGACTACTCCTATCTCCATGTTCTCTCTGCGACAGTAGTGTGGCTATACAGATTTGATCACTCCCATCATCCATGCCCGTTTGTGAGCTTGTCAGTTCCAGTTGATAGACAGTTTTGCAATCTTGATGTACAACAGAAGATCTCTCGAGATCCAGATGACAAGTTTGCATGCAATGTCGGTAGTTACTTCCGCAATCAGCAACATATTGAGGCTCCTCTTGTATATTCCTTTGGAGAGCTCCAACCTTGGGACAACCATTTCGATTTTCAAAGGCCTAGTGTAGGTCCCCTAGGCGATTCCTTTACTCTCACCTTGAGTATTACTATAATGTTGTGTATTGGATATTGATTACACAGTTGTGTGGGTTTATTCTCTGAAGCATAAGTGGAAGGACATACTTTTGACAAAGATTTTAAGGAAGCGAGTTACAACAGTAGGAGTATATGTGCTCTTCTGAGTCTATATGGAGTTTGGCATATTGTATCAGATTGTCCCCACAGGTTTGATCTTGACAGATGACCCTCTTTGGGTCTCGAGTTTTATGAGACTTAGGGTTTGCAATTCAGTCACAGAGAAATCAATTTAACTCTAGGTTGTCTCAGATTTCTTTATGGTGGGTTTTATTCTATTTTTCCATGATTGAACAAGAAGGGGGCTTCCTATCTTTAGAGGGGGGCTCCCAACTTCAGTTCTAGAGCTTCCAATGACAATGGATGCTCTATTCTGACGTAAAATTGAGACGAAGCTACCTCATAGCACAATTTTGAGGATCTCTCTTTTTCAAATGGGCTTCCATGTTATTATCTTCATTTGACTTCTGGTGTTCTCACAGTCTTCTCGTCCTTGGTTTCCTTGCCCGCTTCTTGCGACTTTTGGACGGTGTGCTTTTGCCCAGAGTGCAATTAGTATCATGGCGGATGTTTTCATGAGCCACTTCAGTGGTTTCTTAGTCCTTTAGATTTTTGGTGTGATAGGATCTTCTACTAGTACATTAGAGTAGACAATCCTATGTTTTTGTCTTTCGGATGTGATCTTTGGAGGTTGTTCCCTTCACTTTGTAAGGTGCAACAGAAGTGAATGTTGATATTGCTCAAGGTGAGTGCTCCGAACTGTGCTCAAGGGTTCCTTTTACTTACGGGAGGGAGAGCCTTCCGTTCCTTTAGAGGGAGAGTGCAATGATCACAAACAAAGTGAATGCTACTGTGAATGAAAGTTCTGAAACTGAGAGAAAGAGAGAGAGAAGAATACGACACCAGGCGGTTCTCAAACCCTCCTCCAAGGGCCCCCCTCTCTATGGCGAGAGAGGTCTATGCTGTAGATTGCACAAATATGGTACAATGGTCTAGATGAAATGGACTTGCCGACTATGTCGACGACGACGAGGACGAGGACGGGTTGAAAACTGAAAACTGACAACGCTAGGGCTGAAAAGCTGAAATCTGCAAGTGCTAACTTTCTACTGAACACTGACACTGTGTCGGCGAGGATGGCGATGACGACGACTCGACGACGATGCACTGAAAACGCAGATGCTGAAATCTGAAAACAGCGGGCTGAAGCTGTAAACGCTGGCTGATCCGATGATACGGCAAGGATCTGCTCCGGGTAGGTGAGATCTGCGAGGCTATGGCTAAATCTGCAATGGCTAAGCGCTGGAAACTGAAAACGCTAACTGTCTTGGCTGAATTGGCGCCGAAAATTGCAAATTGGTAGGCTTGATCTACTACAGAAAAATGCCAAGCTCATCTGTTGTTGATGGAAACGCTAGGAAAATTCTGATGCTGTGGAGAAAAACGCTCGGCTGATCTGCAACTGAAAACACTAGAGGATCTGACAGAATCCAAAAACGCTGGTTGTCTAACTGGCTGAAAACACAAGGTCTTCTGCCGTCTTGCTGAGGAGAGAACACTGCAAGCCTGAGCTTCTTCTGTCTCTTCTGCTTCTATTGAGTGACCATTGGGTTTCTTTTATGTTTCCGTAGCGATTTGCCCTACTTACTTTTCCAACAAAAGTCACTTATTAATAAATGAGTGAAAAATGTGTATTTTGGGAAAAAGGGTTCTATGCTCTGTAAAATGCTCATGATGCGTACTGAATGCCATGCTGATGATTATATTGTGTGCAATCAGAGGATATGCAACTAATCTAGGTGCCTGGACATGCACGGCTTGCTCACAGGCTCACAAAGGTGCCAGAACACTTCCTAGGCTGACCTGAACCCTAGACTTGAGATAGCTTGTCCACATGCACACAGGGTTAGATGTGCATGTGACATCCCCTCCTTTTCAAAGTGAGGTACTGGTACCGAGCTGTATGGCGTCGAGGAAGTGCACCAACAACTCCTGGAATTCTGCGAAGAACTCTTCGCCGGCCCACTCTGATGCGTGGGTCGTGCAATACTTGAACTTCATGAAGGACTGCAATGCTTGCTTTTTTGGGCCGCACCGAAAGCGACAAAAATTATCTGTTGCGGTTTCAATGCTCCATCTTCGGCTATGGTTGTGGGTCCACCTTCTTCAAGAATCTCCGAGGAGGAAAATTCCTGAAACCATGTCCAACACAAAACCATAAACATACCCATTCCGTGTAGAGTAACTGAAAAAATACTATTCTTCCTAAATGACTGTGCATGCAATGCAGATGAACAAAGTGACGGAGTGCCAAACCGTTCACCAAACACATGCAAAAAGTGGGATCAAAACTTGAGTTTTCGACCTAAACCTATCAACTGTGGCAAATCACAACGGAAATGCCGATGCTTGATGGACAATCTTATTCGTGCTCTTTCTGAGACTATGTCATGCCAAAGAAGAAACATGTAAAAGCGATTGACAAAACGGACAATTGAGAAACAACGTGAATTCCTTAATGCAAACTTTTATTCATTTCGAGAGTGATCCGCATACATCCGTGCTCATCCGTGAGTGAATCATGTGCATCCTACAATACGGCATGCCTGTGAAAAGGGAACACATAAAGACGGTGACGAAAATAC
Source organism: Adiantum capillus-veneris (assembly GCF_014529385.1). Taxonomy (NCBI): domain Eukaryota; kingdom Viridiplantae; phylum Streptophyta; class Polypodiopsida; order Polypodiales; family Pteridaceae; genus Adiantum; species Adiantum capillus-veneris. The sequence goes on along the minus strand of NC_140955.1, from coordinate 77,513,044 downwards.
AAGAAATCGTCACGAATCAAAAATTCCAACAATGCGTGCTGACTAATCATGCGAACACACAAAACTTCCTGAGTGGGTTCTTTGGACCTCGGCTCGAGAGCCAAGATCGGTCCTGCGTGACTGATTGTATCTGCAATGAGGTTAGCTTCACTAGAAACATCCTTGCAAACAACCACATCTCTATCATGCAAAAGATGCGTGTCGTGCTTCGGAGAAGGAAAGACTGAGAGAGTCTCCTTCTCATGTTTCTTTTCAAGCTTCGCCTGCACATTAGAAATGAGAGGTAAAGAATGAATACTCTCATCACCATGAATGATAATGGGAGAGTCACTTTTGGCATTTAGGATGAGCGTATTGTCTGCCCAATCAATGAGAGGGTTATGCTCACAAAACCATCTAATGCCCAAAATCATATCACATCCTGAGAGAGGAGACGCAACAAATTTTCTACGGAAGAAAGCTTGCTGAACAGTTAATAACACATCAAGGCACTCTCGTGTAATGAGAGAGTCCATACCGGGAGCGAAGCCCGACACCTCAAGAGGAGTTGGCTCTTTCTACAAGAAAGGCACCAATCACATCATGCATACTGCTTGAATCAAACAAGATCACCATGTGTTGACCATTCACATGACCATAACACTTCATGAGAGACTCATCAGCTAGATGATCATTAGAAACTTGGGACACACTAGTATTCTTATATATGGCATTAATAGAGGATGTGGGTTATGTGGGTTCTTGAGGTTTGTTGGATACGTTCTTAGGACATGTCTTCTTTATATGACCCTTGACGTGACATTGATAACATCGACCTTCCTTAGCTTAAATGACTTGTTCTTTTGGCGTTATGTACCCTCCTACAATTCCTTGTGCCGCTTTTTCATCTGGGGTTAGCTTAGGTTTAGCAAGTGATTTAGCTTTACCCTTAGATTCATTTTGAGAATTCTTTTCCGACGGATTAGAGGAAGATGGGCTAGAAGAGTTACCATTCTTACTGTTGTGTGGGTTCTGAGGAGTCTGAGAGGTACTATGAGAAGACTTGTTCTCCTTAGGCTTTCCTTTGTTGTGCTTTATCTCCTGTGCGAGAGTAATCGCTACCGCCTTGATGAGATCCACGTGGTCGAGTACTTCGACATCAAACTTGATATACTCGTCCAACCCAAAAAGGAATGCCTCTTTGCGCTCATCATCCGATTTGCGTAATTGGGTGCCGAGCTACAAAACACTGTTAGAGAAAGATATGACTGGCATACCATTTTTCTTGAGATTGCGCCAATCTTCTTTCAACCGCGCTAAGTACTGATGTGGCATAAACCGCACCTTGAGCTTGTCTTGGAAGTCGGCCCAATCGAAAGAAAGGGGCACGCCTTCTTCGGCTTCCTCTAGGTGCGCGGCCAACTGTGCCTCTTGCCATGCGTGATACCAATTGATGGCATCACCGGCAGGATATATGGCTACGTCAAAACTTTGCTATTCCCTGTTTTCTTAGTTGTTGCAAAGTAATCATTAAATTGATGCAACCAAGAATAAATAACATTAGCATCCATCTTACTCTCATACTTACTGAACATCAACTTCTCAGTGTTGGATTGTTGGAGTCTCTATCTCTACTTGTGCTACCTGATCAACTGCCCATATCTTTGACCGGCTCGGATTTCGAGGTGAGTACCTATAGGACCAACTCTTGCATGAGTTGGTCTCTCTGCGCCTCAGGCTCTAATTCCAAGGCCGCTCCCCTTTGTCCGGCCGCTATGTGTTGAGCTTTGCGTGCTTGCTTACGCTCAAGCTCCATAGTTGCCTTTCTTTCTTCACGATCGCGATCCAAGGCGGTGCGTTGCGCCTCTTGTTGTAGCATCATGTCCATCATCGACTTGACCAAAGCCTCCATAGGATTTGGTGCAACCCGTGGCGTAGACGGGGAAGGGGGAGGATCGGAAAAAAATCCTCCTGGTAAGGAAAATTCTTTGTCACCAACTACTCTCATCACCTTCACGCAAAGTATCCATTCTGCTTTGGGTGACGACCATACACTGAGATCTTGGCTACTTAAGTTCTTGAGAAACTTGGGCTCTTGAGGTTCTTGGGTTCTTGAGGTTCTTGAGTTCTCCAGCTTGCAATCGATGTTTGAGAAGGCTTTTCTCTTACCCGAGCTCGACACTTCCTTGCGGGCGCACCCCTTGGCGGCCTTGCGCTCACACCAAAGTTGCTTTTTCCCCACCTCAAGTCGATTAGCCGGCCGCTAAGTGCACAGTCCGCTCTCAATGAGTAAGAAGAGGAACAAGGGGAGGCTCGACAAGCCCTTGTTTCCTGGGTTACCTGTCACTCTTCAAAAACACGATTAGGAATCGACACACTCAAGTGGACTTGGGTTATGTGCGACCGTAACAAGCAAAAAATTTCTTGTGGTTCTTTCCTTGGGTGATACAGAACACTGCCAAAACTCTGATACCAATGTAAGGTGCAACGGAAGTGAATGTTGATATTGCTCAAGATGAGTGCTCCGAGCTGCGCTCAAGGGTTCCTTTTACTTACGGAAGGGAGAGCCTTCCGTTCCTTTAGAGAGAGAGTGCAATGATCACAAACAAAGTGAATGCTATTGTGAATGAAAGTGCTGAGACTGTGAGAAAGAGAGAGAGAAGAATACGACACCAGGCGCTTCTCAAACCCTTCTCCAAGGGCCCCCCTTTGTATGGCGAGAGAGGTCTATGCTATAGATTGCACAAATCTCGTATAGTGGTCTAGATGCAATGAACTTGCCGACGAACGACGAGGACGGACTGAAAACTGAAAACGCTAGGGTTGAAAAGCTGAAATCCGCAAACACTGACTGTCTGCTGAACACTGGCACTGTGTCGGCGAGGATGGCGATAACGGCGACTCCACAATGGTGCGCTGAAAACGCAGATGCTGAAATCTGAAAAAAGTGGGCTGAAACAATAAACGCTGGCTGATTTGACGGTACGGCGAGGATCTCCTGTGGGTAGGTGAGATCTGCACGGCTATGGCTAGATCTGCAATGGCTAAGGGCTGGAAATTGAAAACGCTAACTGTCTTGGCTGAACTTGCGTCGAACGCTGCAAATTACTAGGCTGGATCTGCTATTGAAAAACGCCAGGCTGATCTGCTGTTGATGGAAATGCTAGAAAGGTTCTGCTGCTGTGGAGAAAAACGCTGGGCTGATCTGCAACTGAAAACGCAAGGTCTTCTTCCGTCTTGCTGAGGCAAGAACACTGCAAGCCTTAGCTTCTTTTGTCTCTTTTGCTTCTGCTGAGTGACCACTGGGTTTCTTTTATATTTTGTTAGCAATTTGCCCTACTTATTTTTCCAACAAAAGTCGCTTATTAAAAAATAAGTAAAAAATGTGTATTTTGGGAACAAGGGTTCTATGCTTTGTAAAATGCTCCCAGATTTCTCTCTCTCTCTCTCTCTCTCTCTCTCTCTCTCTCTCTCTCTCTCTCTCTCTCTCTCTCATTTTCAGAGGTCCAGTCTCTTTCTAGCTTAGTTATGTATGTGGCATTGCACGCGTTCTCTAGTGTCAAAGGATCTTTTCGGAGTCGAGGATGATTGGAGTCGAGGTGTCCACCGGATCTGTGTGTCTTCATTGCACCTTCCCCTGCCTATTTTGACTTGGTAATAGAGCCTTGGTGTCTTGACCACCTTCGATGCGCGGTGTAGGAGGCTGGTCCGGTGCCATATCGGACTTAATTGAGAGAGAAATCCTGTTGTGTGATCCTGCACTTTTTTCCAATTTAGGCATGGTTTGGGTTATGTACAGGCTATGGACCTTCTCTACGATTTCCCTCTCTTCTACCTACCCTTCTTTACCCCGACCTCTCTTCACCGAGAGGAACCCCGTGGAGGATTCAGGATGTGGGGCATTGCTAATTGCTTTGGTTTTTAAAGATGGAGATTTGTTGTTGTCTCTTCTAGCAAGGGGAGCAAGCTTGTGGGTTTTGGATCTAGGAGGGGATACCATTTTCCCGGAATTCTTCTTCTGAGAGAGAAATGTTTGGACAGCAGTGGGATCTTCTTGAACACATATGGAGCGGGTTCCTATGACTATGTATTCTTCGAGAAAATGGATTAGCTTAATTGTTGCGTCTTTGCGATTTCACTTTTACCTTGGAGTTATTGGCAGAGTTATCCCTATGGAGGCTTTATGTAGGCTGATCTGGAGTTCCAGCCTTGTCTTGCACAAGCATATGCAGAGTTTCACTCCATCTTCAAAGAGGGGTAGTAGGTTGCAAATTTTAGATTTTGTACCACCTTAATACCTTTTTGGGGTGTGGACTACTCCTATCTCCATGTTCTCTCTGCGACAGTAGTGTGGCTATACAGATTTGATCACTCCCATCATCCATGCCCATTTGTGAGCTTGTCAGTTCCAGTTGACAGACAGTTTTGCAATCTTGATGTACAACAGAAGATCTCTCGAGATCCAGATGACAAGTTTGCATGCAATGTCGGTAGTTACTTCCGCAATCAGAAACATATTGAGGCTCCTCTTGTATATTCCTTTGGAGAGCTCCAACCTTGGGACAACCATTTCGATTTTCAAAGGCCTAGTGTAGGTCCCCTAGGCGATTCCTTTACTCTCACCTTGAGTATTACTATAATGTTGTGTATTGGATATTGATTACACAGTTGTGTGGGTTTATTCTCTGAAGCATAAGTGGAAGGACATACTTTTGACAAAGATTTTAAGGAAGCGAGTTACAACAGTAGGAGTATATGTGCTCTTCTGAGTCTATATGGAGTTTGGCATATTGTATCGGATTGTCCCCACAGGTTTGATCTTGACAGATGACCCTCTTTGGGTCTCGAGTTTTATGAGACTTAGGGTTTGCAATTCAGTCACAGAGAAATCAATTTAACTCTAGGTTGTCTCAGATTTCTTTATGGTGGGTTTTATTCTATTTTTCCATGATTGAACAAGAAGGGGGCTTCCTATCTTTAGAGGGGGGCTCCCAACTTCAGTTCTAGAGCTTCCAATGACAATGGATGCTCTATTCTGACGTAAAATTGAGACGAAGCTACCTCATAGCACAATTTTGAGGATCTCTCTTTTTCAAACGGGCTTCCATGTTATTATCTTCATTTGACTTCTGGTGTTCTCACAGTCTTCTCGTCCTTGGTTTCCTTGCCCGCTTCTTGCGACTTTTGGACGGTGTGCTTTTGCCCAGAGTGCAATTAGTATCATGGCAGATGTTTTCATGAGCCACTTCAGTGGTTTCTTAGTCCTTTAGATTTTTGGTGTGATAGGATCTTTTACTAGTACATTAGAGTAGACAATCCTATGTTTTTGTCTTTCGGATGTGATCTTTGGAGGTTGTTCCCTTCACGTTGTCCTCTTTCTGTAAGGTGCAACAGAAGTGAATGTTGATATTGCTCAAGGTGAGTGCTCCGAACTGTGCTCAAGGGTTCCTTTTACTTACGGGAGGGAGAGCCTTCCGTTCCTTTAGAGGGAGAGTGCAATGATCACAAACAAAGTGAATGCTACTGTGAATAAAAGTTCTGAGACTGAGAGAAAGAGAGAGAGAAGAATACGACACCAGGCGGTTCTCAAACCCTCCTCCAAGGGCCCCCCTCTCTATGGCGAGAGAGGTCTATGCTGTAGATTGCACAAATCTGGTACAATGGTCTAGATGAAATGGACTTGCCGACTATGTCGACGACGACGAGGACGAGGACGAGGACGAGGACGGGTTGAAAACTGAAAACTGACAACGCTAGGGCTGAAAAGCTGAAATCTGCAAGCGCTAACTTTCTACTGAACACTGGCACTGTGTCGGCGAGGATGGCGATGACGACGACTCGACGACGATGCACTGAAAACGCAGATGCTGAAATCTGAAAACAGCGGGCTGAAGCTGTAAACGTTGGCTGATCCGATGATACGGCAAGGATCTGCTCCAGGTAGGTGAGATCTGCGAGGCTATGGCTAAATCTGCAATGGCTAAGCGCTGGAAACTGAAAACGCTAACTGTCTTGGCTGAATTGGCGCCGAAAATTGCAAATTGGTAGGCTTGATCTACTACAGAAAAATGCCAAGCTCATCTGTTGTTGATGGAAACGCTAGGAAAATTCTGATGCTGTGGAGAAAAACGCTCGGCTGATCTGCAACTGAAAACGCTAGAGGATCTGACAGAATCCAAAAACGCTGGTTGTCTAACTGGCTGAAAACACAAGGTCTTCTACCGTCTTGCTGAGGAGAGAACACTGCAAGCCTGAGCTTCTTCTGTCTCTTCTGCTTCTATTGAGTGACCATTGGGTTTCTTTTATGTTTCCTTAGCGATTTGCCCTACTTACTTTTCCATCAAAAGTCACTTATTAATAAATGAGTGAAAAATGTGTATTTTGGGAAAAAGGGTTCTATGCTCTGTAAAATGCTCATGATGCGTACTGAATGCCATGGTGATGATTATATTGTGTGCAATCAGAGGATATGCAACTAATCTAGGTGCCTGGACATGCACGGCTTGCTCACAGGCTCACAAAGGTGCCAGAACACTTCCTAGGCTGACCTGAACCCTAGACTTGAGATAGCTTGTCCACATGCACATAGGGTTAGATGTGCATGTGACATCCCCTCCTTTTCAAAGTGAGGTACTGGTACCGAGCTGTATGGCGTCGAGGAAGTGCACCAACAACTCCTGGAATTCTGCGAAGAACTCTTCGCCGGCCCACTCTGATGCGTGGGTCGTGCAATACTTGAACTTCATGAAGGACTGCAATGCTTGCTTTTTTGGGCCGCGCCGAAAGCGACAAAAATTATCTGTTGCGGTTTCAATGCTCCATCTTCGGCTATGGTTGTGGGTCCACCTTCTTCAAGAATCTCCGAGGAGGAAAATTCTTGAAACCATGTCCAACACAAAACCATAAACATACCCATTCCGTGTAGAGTAACTGAAAAAATACTATTCTTCCTAAATGACTGTGCATGCAATGCAGATGAACAAAGTGACGGAGTGCCAAACCATTCACCAAACACATGCAAAAAGTGGGATCAAAACTTGAGTTTTCGACCTAAACCTATCAACTGTGGCAAATCACAACGGAAATGCCGATGCTTGATGGACAATCTTATTCGTGCTCTTTCTGAGACTATATCATGCCAAAGAAGAAACATGTCAAAGCGATTGACAAAACGGACAATTGAGAAACAACGTGAATTCCTTAATGCAAACTTTTATTCATTTCGAGAGTGATCCGCATACATCCGTGCTCATCCGTGAGTGAATCATGTGCATCGTACAATACGGCATGCCTGTGAAAAGGGAACACATAAAGACGGTGACGAAAATACAAGAAATCGTCACGAATCAAAAATTCCAACAATGCGTGCTGACTAATCATGCGAACACACAAAACTTCCTGAGTGGGTTCTTTGGACCTCGGCTCGAGAGCCAAGATCGGTCCTGCGTGACTGATTGTATCTGCAATGAGGTTAGCTTCACTAGAAACATCCTTGCGAACAACCACATCTCTATCATGCAAAAGATGCGTGTCGTGCTTCGGAGAAGGAAAGACTGAGAGAGTCTCCTTCTCATGTTTCTTTTCAAGCTTTGCCTGCACATTAGAAATGAGAGGTAAAGAATGAATACTCTCATCACCATGAATGATAATGGGAGAGTCACTTTTGGCATTTAGGATGAGCGTATTGTCTGCCCAATCAATGAGAGGGTTATGCTCACAAAACCATCTAATGCCCAAAATCATATCACATCCTGAGAGAGGAGACACAACAAATTTTCTACGGAAGAAAGCTTGCTGAACAGTTAATAACACATCAAGGCACTCTCGTGTAATGAGAGAGTCCATATCGGGAGCGAAGCCCGACACCTCAAGAGGAGTTGGCTCTTTCTACAAGAAAGGCACCAATCACATCATGCATACTGCTTGAATCAAACAAGATCACCATGTGTTGACCATTCACATGACCATAACACTTCATGAGAGACTCATGAGCTAGATGATCATTAGAAACTTGGGACACACTAGTATTCTTATATATGGCATTAATAGAGGATGTGGGTTATGTGGGTTCTTGAGGTTTGTTGGATACGTTCTTAGGACATGTCTTCTTTATATGACCCTTGACGTGACATTGATAACATCGACCTTCCTTAGCTTAAATGACTTGTTCTTTTGGCGTTATGTACCCTCCTACAATTCCTTGTGCAGCTTTTTCATCTGGGGTTAGCTTAGGTTTAGCAGGTGATTTAGCTTTACCCTCAGATTCATTTTGAGAATTCTTTTCCGACGGATTAGAAGAAGATGGGCTAGAAGAGTTACCATTCTTACTGTTGTGTGGGTTCTGAGGAGTTTGAGAGGTACTATGAGAAGACTTGTTCTCCTTAGGCTTTCCTTTGTTGTGCTTTATCTCCTGTGCGAGAGCAATCGCTACTGCCTTGATGAGATCCACGTGGTCGAGTACTTCGACATCAAACTTGATATACTCGTCCAACCCAAAAAGGAATGCCTCTTTGCGCTCATCATCCGATTTGCGTAATTGGGTGCCGAGCTACAAAACACTGTTAGAGAAAGATATGACTGGCATACCATTTTTCTTGAGATTGCGTCAATCTTCTTTCAACCGCGCTAAGTACTGATGTGGCATAAACCGCACCTTGAGCTTGTCTTGGAAGTCGGCCCAATCGAAAGAAAGGGGCACGCCTTCTTCCGCTTCCTCTAGGTGCGCGGCCATCGGTGCCTCTTGCCATGCGTGATACCAATTGATGGCATCACCGGCAGGATATATGGCTACGTCAAAACTTTGCTATTCCCTGTTTTCTTAGTTGTTGCAAAGTAATCATTAAATTGATGCAACCAAGAATAAATAACATTAGCATCCATCTTACTCTCATACTTACTGAACATCAACTTCTCAGTGTTGGATTGTTGGAGTCTCTATCTCTACTTGTGCTACCTGATCAACTGCCCATATCTTTGACCGGCTTGGATTTCGAGGTGAGTACCTATAGGACCAACTCTTGCATGAGTTGGTCTCTCTGCGCCTCAGGCTCTAATTCCAAGGCCGCTCCCCTTTCTCTGGCCGCTATGTGTTGAGCTTTGCGTGCTTGCTCACGCTCAAGCTCCATAGTTGCCTTTCTTTCTTCACGATCGCGATCCAAGGCGGTGCGTTGCACCTCTTGTTGTAGCATCATGCCCATCATCGACTTGACCAAAGCCTCCATAGGATTTGGTGCAACCCGTGGCGTAGACGGGGAAGGGGGAGGATCGGAAAAAAATCCTCCTGGTAAGGAAAATTCTTTGTCACCAACTACTCTCATCACCTTCACACAAAGTATCCATTCCGCTTTGGGTGATGACCATACACTGAGATCTTGGGTACTTAAGTTCTTGAGAAACTTGGGCTCTTGAGGTTCTTGGGTTCTTGAGGTTCTTGAGTTCTCCAGCTTGCAATCGATGTTTGAGAAGGCTTTTCTCTTACCCGAGCTCGACTCTTCCTTGCGGGCGCACCCCTTGGCGGCCTTGCGCTCACACCAAAGTTGCTTTTTCCCCACCTCAAGTCGATTAGCCGGCCACTAAGTGCACAGTCCGCTCTCAATGAGTAAGAAGAGAAACAAGGGGAGGCTCGACAAGCCCTTGTTTCCTGGGTTACCTGTCACTCTTCAAAAACACGATTAGGAATCGACACACTCAAGTGGACTTGGGTTATGTGCGACCGTAACAAGCAAAAAATTTCTTGTGGTTCTTTCCTTGGGTGATACAAAACAGTGCCAAAACTCTGATACCAATGTAAGGTGCAACGGAAGTGAATGTTGATATTGCTCAAGATGAGTGCTCCGAGCTGCGCTCAAGGGTTCCTTTTACTTACGGAAGGGAGAGCCTTCCGTTCCTTTAGAGAGAGAGTGCAATGATCACAAACAAAGTGAATGCTATTGTGAATGAAAGTGCTGAGACTGTGAGAAAGAGAGAGAGAAGAATACGACACCAGGCGCTTCTCAAACCCTTCTCCAAGGGCCCCCCTTTGTATGGCGAGAGAGGTCTATGCTATAGATTGCACAAATCTCGTATAGTGGTCTAGATGCAATGAACTTGCCGACGAACGACGAGGACGGACTGAAAACTGAAAACGCTAGGGTTGAAAAGCTGAAATCTGCAAACACTGACTGTCTGCTGAACACTGGCACTGTGTCGGCGAGGATGGCGATAACGGCGACTCCACGATGGTGCGCTGAAAACGTAGATGCTGAAATCTGAAAAAAGTGGGCTGAAACAATAAACGCTGGCTGATTTGACGGTACGGCGAGGATCTCCTGTGGGTAGGTGAGATCTGCACGGCTATGGCTAGATCTGCAATGGCTAAGGGCTGGAAATTGAAAACGCTAACTGTCTTGGCTGAACTTGCGTCGAACACTGCAAATTACTAGGCTGGATCTACTATTGAAAAACGCCAGGCTGATCTGCTGTTGATGGAAATGCTAGAAAGGTTCTGCTGCTGTGGAGAAAAACACTGGGGTGATCTGCAACTGAAAACGCAAGGTCTTCTTCCGTCTTGCTGAGGCAAGAACACTACAAGCCTTAGCTTCTTTTGTCTCTTTTGCTTCTGCTGAGTGACCACTGGGTTTCTTTTATATTTTGTTAGCAATTTGCCCTACTTATTTTTCCAACAAAAGTTGCTTATTAATAAATAAGTAAAAAATGTGTATTTTGGGAAAAAGGGTTCTATGCTTTGTAAAATGCTCATGATGGGGACTGAATGCCATGCTGATGATTATGTTGTGTGCAATCAGAGGATATGCAACTAATCTAAGTGCCTGGACATGCACGGTCTGCTCACAGGCTCACAAAGGTGACGGAACACTTCCTAGGTTGACTTGAACCCTAGAGCTGAGATAGCTTGTCCACATGCACATAGGGTTAGATGTGCACGTGACACTTTCTTTATCCCTAGACTGGCATGGAGTTTCGTTTAGGTGGATGCTAGTCCTTCTTGGACTAGGAGCCAATTACAATCAACAAAATTTGTCACTCTCAGTTCTGATGGCGTCCTTCAGATATAATTGAAAGTTCATTTGTGGTATATTGTGGTAGTTGCAGCTCTTTGGTTCTTCATCATCGGAGAGCTCATAGGTCAGTAGTCTTGGGTATCCACAGTTTTGTTGGACTTCCCATAGCAGTTTGGAGATTTATGTGATCGGAGATCTAGATTTCCGACTCTTTCTTGGAGGGTGGAGTTTTTGGGAGTTGGGAAATAATCCGGATATCTGGAGTATATGGCTTTACCCTCAATTTTGATGCCATCTCTTGGAGCCATCAGCAACAATAGTTTCTGCCAATGCTGGTGTCACGACTCATGAGTGAGTTGAGTTGAGGAGATTCTTGTTACAACTAGGTTTTTAGGGTTTTTTCTATGCCCATGGCCATGAAGCCTCCTACAAGCCTGGTGGATTCTTCTCCTGCCTGCTAGGTGCTTCTAGATGCCTCCTAGGCCCTTCTCTACATTTCTTACTCTTTCTCCTATTTTTTAGGCCATAGGGGCTGATGTGTGGGTCCGCAGCCAGCCTATGGCACTATATAGGGAGCAAAGGGTACTTCTCAGGTGCATGGTACAGCCTAGTAGGGCACCCCCTTGTGGGCGGCCCTAGGCCACAATAGTAGCCATCTGGGGTATATCTGCGTTTTTGCAAGCCCCGCTTTGGCATTTTTGTAGCCTTTATCTACGTTTTTCGGTGGCAGTTCTAGACAGCCCAGAGGCTTTTCCCCTTGGCGTTTTTCCTCTCAAGACAGTAGTATCGTAGCGATCTCAGATGGTGGGCACTCACCCAACGGTGGTGTTGTCCATGGAGAGCACTTCATGACACATTGAGGGCAGCATCACATGACTGCCTTGGAGTATTTATCTTTCTCTGTTCTCGATTAGTCTAGCTTCCAGATGGAGGTCCATCTTGTTCTCTCGGCGGTTGTTGCCAATCTTGAAGGCGAGCGAATGGTCTCGTGTGCAACAACAATAGCAATTGTTTGTACTAGGGGTCTATCCATCGAGGGCATGTCAAATCTATGTCAGACCACCCTTGATCACTTTTATATGCAGCTTTGTATCTGCATGAAGAGCCTTTCCTCTCTCTCTCTCTCTCTCTCTCTCTCTCTCTCTCTCTCTCTCTCTCTCTCTCTTATTCTTTGATGTCGTGTGTCTTTCTACCTCAGGGATCTATCTTCTCCACAGTTTCCCTGTATATGTATGTGGCATTGCAGGTGTTCTCTAGTGTCAAAGAATTTTTTTAGAGTTGAGCCATATTGGAGTCGACGAAAATAAAGTCTGCATTGCAAAAACCGCCAAGAATTCTAGGTCCATGACCACACACCAAAAAGATGAGTAGAGTTGTTGCCAATCAATAACTGTTACTGCTTGGAACCATGAGGATCAAACACATTCTCATAGCCAACTTATCCATAACACATATCTCTAAATAAACAATCATATACCTGGAGGCATAGATGAGGTTCTCTGCTTCAAGCCACAAAATTTCAACTCATGATGTCTCCTCTAAGATATGAAGTAAGAGGAAAGTTGAAGCCATAAAAAGCTGCTAGCCTTTGTTATGTTTTGTATTCATCCGGAACCAATCTTGGACTGGCCTTGAGATGCAACAATTAAGGGGTATATATGGATTGACACTGGAATTGCCAGTTGTTAGGTGCAGCGGAATGATTGTTTGCGCTTTGCTCAAGATGAGTGCTCCGAACTGTGCTCAAGGTTCCTTTTAGTTCTTATGGAAGGGAGAACCTTCCGTTCTTAATGGAAAGTGCTATGATCACAAACAAAGTGAATGGACACTGTGCATGCAAGTGTATGAGACTGAGAGATAGAGAGAGAAGAGACATACGACACTAGAGACGTAAAAACCTCCTCCAAAGGCCCCACTCTCGTGTCTGCTTATGATTGCACAAAGTGATACAACGCGGATGCAATGGACTGATGCAACTTGGGACTATGCCGATGATGACGACGGTGATGACGAAGTCAACCTAAGGGCTGAAATCTGCAATCTTTCTACTGCTGTCCAAAAACGCTATGGGCTGAAATTTGCTAATCTTCTATCTGCTGAATTCTGACTCTATGTCGATGGCGATGATGCGACGACGATGCGCTGAAAACGCAGATGCTGAAATCTGCGTTTTCCGGGCTGAAACTATAAACCTTGCGGAAACTGGCCGTGGGGCGAGGAACTGCTGCGGGAAGGTGAGATCTGCGAGGTTTGGGACTTGATCTGCGAAGTCTAACTGCTGAAAACTGAAAACGCTAGTCCTGGGGCTGATTCTGTCGCGATAGATCTGCAAAACGCTGAGGTTGCTGGGAGATGCAAAAACGCTAGGGCTGAAAGTCTGTGTTTCTGTCGCCGGGATTCTGCAGATGCAAAACGCTAGGCTGATTTGCTATGGTCTTGTCGCCGTGGCTCTGCATATGCAAAACGCTGGCTGATTTGTGGTGTCTTGTCCAAAAACGCTAGCCAAGTTGCTGTGGAGCAAAAACGCTAGAAGTCCTTGGGGTCCTATTGAGAAGGTGCCTGTTGAGCATGTACTCCTACTGCCTCTTCTGCCATTTAGTGCTAACTTGGGTTTGCTTATATATTTTCTTAGCAAAATTGCCCTACCTACTTTTGTTGGGAAGTCACTTAAAAATAATAAGTGAAAAATACCAAAAATAGGGAAAATAGGCTAAATGCACTGGAAAAATCCCCTAACTGATTCTAATGGATTCTGATGGGATTACTGATGATCATGATGTCTGCAACCAGAGGATATGCATCAACACTAGTGACTGAGCATACACGTTCTATGAATAGACTCACAAAAGCGCCAGATCACTTCTAAATCTAGACTGACTGGACTGATTGAACCCTGATCATACTGTAGCTTGTCCACGGACACATAGGGTTGGATGTGTCACGTGTCATCCCCTCCTTTTCAAAGTGAGGTACTGGTACCGAACTATATGGCATCGAGGGAGATCACCAATAGCATTCGGAATCCTGGAAGGGACTCTTCGCCGGCCCACTCTAATGTGTGGGTCGTGCGGTACTTGAACTTCATAACGGTCTGCAACACTTGCTTCTTTGGGCCGCGCCAAAAGCGACACAAAGTCGTCTGTGGTTCCTTCGATGCTTCAACTTTGTCTAGAGTCATGCTTCTTTCTTCTTCAAGAATCTCCATGGCTGAAAATTCATGAAACCATCTCCAACACAAAAACATGAACATACCCATTCCATGTAAAGTGAGTGGAAAAAATCTTGTCTTCCTTAAAGACTGTGCATGCAATGTAGATGAACCAATAGACGGAGTGACAACCCGTTCATCAAACACATGCAAACAATGCGATCGAATCTTTCTCTTATGATCTAGAGCAATCAACTGTGCCAATTCACAAGTGAAATGCCTATGCTTGGTGCTCATGCTTTCATGTGCTCTTTCTACAAATGTGTCATGCCAAGGAAGAGACATGGAATGTGACTTCCTTGAATGCATATTTTTCAGCTTTTCATGAAAAATCCGCATACATTCGTGCTCATCCATGAGAGAAACATGCTCAACATACAATATGTCATGCCTAGGAAAAGGGATCACATAACGATGCTGACTAAAATACAGGAAACGATCACGAATGAAACACTCGAACAATGCGTGCGTATCAATCATGCGAACACATAATACTTCGTGTAAGGGTTCTGTGGACCTAGGCTCGAGAGCCAAGATCGGTTCTTCGTGATTGATCGAATCTACAACGAGGTTAGGTTCTCTAGAAAAAGCATCCACTAACACATCATCCTTGCGAACAATCATGTCATCTTCATGCAACTCATCATGCTTGTGAGAAATCACATCTTGATCATGCAAATCATCATGCTTGTCATTGTCATCCAAATCATTATGCAAATCATTGGCATCCAAATTATCATGCTTATCATTGTCATTTAAATCATCATGCAAATCATTGTCAATCAAATCATCATCATGCTTCACACAATCATGCAAATCCTGTGTGTCATGCTTTGGAGAAGAAGAGACCAAGAGAGTCTCCTTTCCCCAAATCTCTTGCACCTGTGCCTGACCTTGAGAATAGAGTCGCCAGAACTCTTTGTTTTGTCGGTCGCTTTGTTCTTGTAGTGCTTTGGCTTCCAAGTCCTACTTACTCTCTATGGCTGCCATTCCTTCTTTGTAGTCACGATCTATGGCTGCCCTTCGTTCCTCGTATGCCTTTCTTTCTGCTTATCTTTCTTTGCGTTCTAACTGTCTTTCCTTAAACAACTGCTTCAACTCCTCCATAGGAGTTAGTGCAATCCTTGACGTAGATGGGGAAGGGGGAGGGTCGGAAAAACCTCCTTGTGGGGAAAATTCTTCTTCGCCTCTCTCATGCTCATCACCTCCAAGCGAAGGATCCATTCCGCTTCGAGTGATGACCATCCACTGAAGTCGTGGTTCTTGTGGGTTCTTAAGTTCACGAGGAACTTGGGTTCTTGGGGGTCTTGGGTTCTTAAGTTCACGAGGAACTTGGGTTCTTGCGGTTTTCTTTTGCTTGCAAATCTCGTTTGAGAAGGATCTTCTCTTCACCCGAGTTCTACTCCTTTCTGCAGCACACACCTTGGCGGCCTTGCGCTCACACCAAGGTTGCTTTTTCCCACCTCACATCGATTGGCCGGCCACTAAGGGCACGGTCATCTCTCAATGAGTGAAAAGAGACACAAGGGGAGGCTGGACAAGCCCTTCCTTCCTGGGATTCCTGTCACTCTTCAAAAACACGATTAGGAATCGACACGTCCAAGCAAACTTGGGTTCGTGCGACCACAACAAGCAAAAAAATTATTCTTGTGATTCTTGTGGTTCTTTCCTTGAGTGATACAGAACACTGCCAAAGCTCTGATACCAATGTTAGGTGCACCGGAATGATTGTTTGCGCTTTGCTCAAGATGAGTGCTCCGAACTATGCTCAAGGTTCCTTTTAGTTCTTATGGAAGGGAGAACCTTCCGTTCTTAATGGAAAGTGCTATGATCACAAACAAAGTGAATAGACACTGTGCATGCAAGTGTATGAGACTGAGAGATAGAGAGAGAAGAGAGATACGACACCAAAGACGTAAAACCCTCCTCCGAAGGCCCCACTCTCGCGTCTACTTATGATTGCACAAAGTGGTACAATGCGGATGCAATGGACTGATGCAACTTGGGACTATGCCGACGATGACGACGGTGATGAAGAAGTCGACCTAAGGGCTGAAATCTGCAATCTTTCTACTGCTGTCCAAAAACGCTATGGGCTGAAATCTGCTAATCTTCTATCTGTTGAATTCTAACTCTATGTCAATGAAGATGTTGATGGCGATGATGCGACGACGACGCGCTGAAAACGCAGATGCTGAAATCTGCGTTTTCCGGGCTGAAACTGTAAACCTTGCGGAAACTGACTGTGGGGCGAGGAACTGCTGCGGGAAGGTGAGATCTGCGAGGTTTGGGACTTGATCTGCGAAGTCTAACTGCTGAAAACTGAAAACGTTGGTCCTAGGGCTGATTCTGTCGCGATAGATCTGCAAAACGCTGAGGTTGCTGGCAGACGCAAAAATGCTAGTGCTGAAAATCTGTGTTTCTGTCACCGGGATTCTGCAGATGCAAAAACGCTAGGCTGATCTACTGTGGTCTTGTCGCCATGGCTCTGCAAATGCAAAACGCTGGCTGATCTGTGGTGTCTTGTCCAAAAACACTAGCCAAGTTGCTGTGGAGCAAAAACGCTAGAAGTCCTTGGGGTCCTGCTCAGAAGGTGCTTGTTGAGCATGTACTCCTGTTGCCTCTTCTGCCATTTAGTGCTAACTTGGGTTTGCTTATATATTTTCTTAGCAAAATTGTCCTACCTACTTTTGTTGGCAAGTCACTTAAAAATAATAAGTGAAAAATACCAAAAATAGGGAAAATAGGCTAAATGCACTGGAAAAATCCCCTAACTGATTCTAATGGATTCTGATGAGATTACTGATGATCATGCTGTGTGCAACCAGAGGATATGCATCTACACTAAGTGACTGAGCATGCACATTCTACGAATAGACTCACAAAAGTGCCAGATCACTTCTAAATCGAGACTGACTGGACTCACTAAACCTTGATCATGCTGTAGCTTGTCCACGGACACATAGGGTTGGATGTGTCACGTGACACCAGTGGGAGGTCTTCACATGATGCTAGGGATACACACGTTGGCAATCACTCAAAAGACATTTATTCGGTATGTATTCAACACTAATGTGTCTCTTGGAAAGGAGCCTTGAATAATTGCAAGTAAGCATCTAGGTTCTTCGTGCTCATCTCCACCTTGTACGAGTTCGTAAATCTCAGGATCTCGTTGACCGGCAAAGAGAGTGCCCGAACGGTCGCATGAAAGGTGTCCATGAGCTAGGCATGGGATGTAACCTAGATCTTCCTACTGTTATGAGTGCGTATAGAGCTAGAGGAGAGCAAGAGGAAGCACTCACAATGTACAAGAACTTAGACTTGATGATAAGCTTAATATTGATTACAAGACTTAATATTTTATTAAGAGAGCTAGATACGAGACTTTGATTACATGACTCGAGTACAAGACAAGGCTTGATTGCAAGGACAAGAATTGAACATAAGACAAGAACTAGAAGAGGGATTTCCTCATAGGAGCCTCACAACTGGTGTTGGCAAGACTGAGGGGCTTGTGGCCCAAGACCCCTATTTATACTAATGCTTGAGGAGGTTAGGACTTTCTAGGTTCTTCTTGAGGAGGTTAGAATCTTCTAGAACCCTCTTGATCCTTCTAGTTCTTCTAGAACCTTCTGGATCCTTCTTCAACTTTTTAGAGCTTTCCAGAAACTTCTAGATTCTTCCGGAATCTTCTCCATGCTTCTAGAAACTTGATCCTTCTAGATTCTTCTAGAGCCCTCCAGCGATGATGTAGGCAATGACGTAGATGATGATGCAGGCAGCGACTGACTCTCAAGCATCCATGACATTACCCCCTCCTCTAGCGACGAGTTCCACGAGGAGCAGTGGTGTTCCTTGAGTTGGGCTTCCATGGATGTTGTTGATGGAACTCTTGGACTTTGAGAGATGCATGATGGAGATTGTGTGCTAGTTTCCAGGTTCGTTCACTAACATCATAGCCTTGCCAATGCACCAAGTACTGTAACCTGCCACGCGAAACTCGAGAATCTAAGACTTTCTCGACCTCATATTCGTGATGTCCTTGAATCTCAACCGGAGGAGGTGGTTGTAAGGCTCTTCCTGGGATCTTAGATGTGTGACAAGGTTCTAGGACTGAGACATGAAAGACCGGATGGATTTTCATGGATGAGGGCAATCGGAGTCGATAGGTGACTGGATTGACTTGACGAATAATTTTAAACGGACCAAGCCTTTGATAATCAAGCTTTTGACAGGGACAAGATGAACGCAGATTTGGTCGGAGAAGCCACACTTTATCCCCTTCTTTGCTGCATGTGATGGAGATCTGCACTTTCCTTATACTTGGATTGAGCTTCTTTGATATGAATTGTAAGTTCTTTGTGAATTGCAGATAATTGTTGTGTAAGATGAATAGAAGCTGGATTCTTGACTTGATAGTGTCTGTGGATATCCTGTTTGAGATGTTGACCATAATTAGCAAAGAATGGAGTGTGATGGGTGGAGGCATGAAAACTGTTATTATAGGAGAATTCTGCTAGCGGTAGGAGCTCGACCCAATTATCTTGGTGATAATTGATAGTACAACGGAGATACTGTTCCAAAACTTGATTTACTCTCTCTGTTTGTCCATCACTTTGTGGGTGATTGGCTGAGGAGAGGTTGATTTGTACCCCGAGTAGCTTGAATAAGCTTTTCCAAAAGCTAGAGATGAATTGTGGGCCTCGATCAGAAACTATGTCATCCGGTAAT
This sequence comes from Adiantum capillus-veneris, assembly GCF_014529385.1. Classification (NCBI taxonomy): domain Eukaryota; kingdom Viridiplantae; phylum Streptophyta; class Polypodiopsida; order Polypodiales; family Pteridaceae; genus Adiantum; species Adiantum capillus-veneris. Next base: position 77,494,126 of record NC_140955.1, on the reverse strand, counting down.
CCGTGATAACAATAGATATGCTGTAGAAAGAGTTTGGCCGTACCTTCGATGGTGATGGTTTTAGTGGTTGGAATGAAGTGTGCCATTTTGGTAAACCGATCCACGACTACTAAAATGGAGTCAAATCCTTGTGACAAGGGTAGCTCTACAATGAAATCCATGGAAATGGATGACCATAGTTTGGTTGGAATGGGCAAGGGATGGAGTAACCCATGAGGACGATGACGAGGGGCCTTTGATCTATTGCAAGTGTCACAAGTGCCTACATACTCCTTGACAAGCTTCCACATTTGAGGCCCCCAAAAGTCACGAGAGAGAAGCTCAATTGTCTTATTAACCCCAAAATGCCTTGCTGATGGAAGATCATGCCGTTGCTGAAGTACCTCCAAGCGTGTAGGTCCTAGCGGAATATAGAGAAGACCCTTATAGTAAATTAGTCCATCAATTTCTTGAAAGTCCTCATTAACCTCTTGTCCTTGTAGTTGTTGTCTAATATTCTGAGCCAGTGGGTCTTTGGCAATTTGCGTCTTCACCTTAGAAAGAAAAGTAGAATCTTTAGGAGCTTGGCTCATGGTGGCGTTTAGCTTAAGCTGCTCAGGTTTCAAAATCATTGACTCTTGTTGATAAAATGCTGCGTCGCCTTCTCTAGGTGCAAGGTAGGATCTTCTTGATAAGGCATCTGGCTTAGCTTGTTGATGGCCAGGTCTATAAGAGATAAGAAAATCAAACCTTGATGGGATACCACTCCACCTGGTTTGGCGACGATTCAAGACGCGGGATGTCATGAAGTATTCCAAATTCTTGTGATCTGTATAGACAATGATCTTATGAGGAGCTCCTTTAAGTAGGCGACGCCAAGTGTCGAAGGAGTCGATGATTGCTAAGAGCTCTTTGTCATGGATTTCATAATTGATTTCTGCAACTGATAACTTGCGGGAATGAGGGGCCACTAGATGTACTCCATCATCCTCTCCTACTTGGGATAGAATAGTGCCAAGGGCAAAATCTGAAGCGTTTGTTTCTAGAATGAAAGGCTTTGTAGGATCTGCGTGAATTAGAATGGGTGCGGTCGTGAAAGCTTGCTTGAGAGTCTGAAATGCTTTCGCGGCCTCTGAGTCCCATACAAACTTATTATGGCCTGTCAACCTTGTGAGTGCTGCAACCACCTTGGAGTATCCCTGATAAAGATACGATAAAAATTTGCAAATCCGAGGAAACATTGGACATCTCTTACCGAGGTGGGTGTCTCCCAATCAAGGATGGTTTGAACCTTCTTTGGATCCATGGAGATTCCCTTTTCAAAAATTACATAACCAAGAAATTCCACCTTAGATTGATGAAAAGAGCACTTCTCCAACTTTGCATATAACCCTGATGCGCGAAGCTTTTCAAGCACTAATCATACATGGTGCTCATGCTCTTCTTGATCCTTGGAAAATATCAAGATATCATCCAAATATATTACCACAAATAATCCAAATACTCTCGAAAGATATCGTTCATTAAATGTTGAAAAACAGCTGGGGCATTTGTGAGACCAAATGGCATGACGGTATAGTCAAAGTGGCCATACCTTGTCCGAAAGGCTGTCTTCCATTCATCACCTTCTTTGATTCTGACTAGGTTGTAAGCACCACGAAGATCTATTTTTGTAAATATTCATGTCTTGCCAAGGCGCTCAAGAAGCTCTGGGATCAAGGGAAGGGGATAGCGATTCTTGACGGTGATCTTGTTTAGGCCCCTATAATCCACGCACATCCGGAGAGTTCCGTCCTTCTTCTTTACAAAGAGTATTGGAGCTCCTGCTGGGGACTGTGAATGCCATATGAACCCCTTAGCAAGATTCTCATCAATATTTTTCCATAATTCTACCAATTCATCTTGAGATAGCTTGTATATTGGGCCAAAAGGGGATTGGGTTCCCTCTTGAAGCTCTATAGCACAATCATAGGGTCAATGCTCCGGTAAGAGGTTTGCATTCTTCTTCTCAAAAACATCATTGTAATCTTGATATTGACGTGGCAATGCCTCCATGATTTTTGTTGTCGACGTGTCGGTTGGGGTTGCAAATATTAGGAAAGTTGGATACTTTTTGGCTGCATGCATGAAGACCTTGGCTCCAAGATATATAGGCCTATTATGCCTTTCCTTCTTCTTTTGGACTTTTTGTGGTTCAATTCTCCGAACCCTCCAATCGATCACAGGATTATGTAATTCAAGCCACGGTAGCCCAATAACAATTGGACTTCTTGGTCTTTGTATAATATTGAACGCTATTCTTGAAGACGACCATCAATGACTTCTACAGTTGCTGGATTAGACTTCTCCACAAGTGGTATGCCTTGTTCTTTTGCAAATTCTTCGTCCATGAAGCACGCCGTTGCGCCTGAATCTAGTAATGCTTCACAATCCATGTGCCTACCCGGCATATGGATCTTGACTGGTAGCATAAAACTTGAAGTGGAATCAGCGGGAAGAAAGACACCTTTTTTGCTTGTCTTTTGTCCAACCGGTCGGTCTCTATTAGGGTTGGACGTCCATGTTTTCCGAACACGTTGAGGCCATTGCACCATGAACCTTCATCCTTCTCTTCCTTGGACACTGTCGAGCCATGTGCCCCTTCTCTCTACAATACATACATAAGCCATTAATGCGTCGCCTTTGCCTCTCCTGGGTGTTGAGAGGTTGAAACTGTGCTGAATCAATTTGCATGGGCTCAATGCTTGATTCATGGCTCTGTTGAGGTGTGTAGCCATTATGTGTCACTTCTGTTTGGGGTTGCAATGGTGCCCCAAGACGCCTCTCTTGTCTCCGCTCAAATAGTCGATTAGTGTATGAACCTTTGGCATAGTCAATAAAAGATCTTTTAGGTCATCCTTTAATCCCCACCGAAATTGACTAATGAAATATTCCTCATGCCAAGTCAGATCACAAGTGAGCTGTTGAAATTCGGATGCATAGACGGATGCAGGTCTCGATCCTTGGCGGAGATTTCTAAGTTTGGTTTCAGCAACCCTTGCTCTATCAGTATCGCCAAAGGTTACAGAGAACTCCCACACAAAAGCTTCAAAGTCATGAAGAAGAGGAGATTCTTTTTCAAGTAAGGGAGCAAACCAAGAGAGAGCCGTACTCGAGAGGAGGGTCCCAATAAGGCCTACTTGAGAGGCATCATCTGGATAACGCTCTCGTTGCATTCGAATGAAGAGGCACACTTGTTGGAGAAAACCTCTAAACTTTGATCTAGTCCCATCAAATTTTTCAGGCATGCTGACCTTCAGCTCCTTCTTATGTTGTTGAGAATAGCTAGATTTTTCAGCTTGTGCTTGTCTCTTGAAGCTCTTGAATTTGACGTTGAAGATTTTGCAACGCCAGTCCAAGGATTAGGGGTTGCCCTACTTGAAGTTGAGCGTTATTGTAACTGAGCTTGGATGCTTTGCAATGCCTTAATGACACCTTCCATCGTCGACTCCATGATTGCTTGAGAAGATTAAGAGATGGTAGTCTTGCCAAACTGTTATGAGCACGTATAGAGCTAGAGAAGAGCAAGAGGAGGCGTTCACAATGTACAAGAACTTGGACTTGATGATAAGCTTAATATTGATTACAAGACTTAATATTTTATTAAGAGAGCTAGATACAAGACTTTGATTACATGAATTGAGTACAGAACAAGGCTTGATTGCAAGGACAATACTTGAACAAAAGACAAGAAGTAGAAGAGGGATTTCCTCATAGGAGCCTCACAACTGGTGTTGGCAAGACTGAGGGGCTTGTGGCCCAAGACCCCTATTTATACTAGTGCTTGAGGAGGTTACTTGAGGAGGTTAGGACTTTCTAGGTTCTTCTTGAGGAGGTTAGAATCTTCTAGAACCTTCTTGATCCTTCTAGTTCTTCTAGAACCTTCTGGATTCTTCTTCAACTTTCTAGAGCTTTCCAAAAACTTCTAGATTCTTCCGGAATCTTTTCCAAGCTTCTAGAAACTTTTTGATCCTTCTAGTTCTTCTAGAACCTTCTAGATCCTTCTTCAAATTTCTAGAGCTTTCCAGAAACTTCTAGATTCTTCTGGAATCTTCTCCATGCTCCTAGAAACTTCTAGAATCTCCTAGATCCTTCTAGATTCTTCTAGAGCTTTCTAGCGATGATGTAAGTGATGACATAGGCGATGATGCAGGCAACGGCTGACTCTCAAGCATCCATGAAACCTGCAAGCAAAGATATCCTAGCATCATATGCATGCATACGATAGGCAAACGTAAACTATGTGTATCAAAACTTCAATAGGCGTGTCTAATTTCGTGTGACTATGCTTGAAGCATAGCTATGAGAGCACAAACCTATCCCAGGGGCAAGGATGAAGAACCACTAATATAGCCTTTGTGTTGTCGAGGGATATGTGTTCGAAACGTGAGCCAGGCAAGCGCCGGGCCTCTGGCTGTGGGAGGTGTGAGAGACTAGATGCAAGACACAAAGAAAAAGACTCTGAAAACACCTTGAATTCTTTAAAATGGACAAGCAGAATGTTCGAAGCTGCTAATGATTAGCCGAAGTGAAATTCGATTACAAATTTTTGCCATTAACAGCACTGATGGTGTTAGGAGAGTTTAACGCTCTCAAATTAGACCATGACTGTAAATTTCTCACTTATGCCTGCCATTAGAGCCATTTGAAGATGATCAGGACGTACATATCTGGTGAAATTTCTTGCTTGATGCCCTTGTAATTCCCAATTATGATAGAGCGATGTTTTCCTCTCTCGTGGTTATCTTACCGCTGCCTTATCTTGCTAGTTAACCCCAGACTCCCTGAATGATTGCCGAGTTCCGACATCTGCTCTTGCCAAACTTCACTCGCCTTATCTTTCCCTTGCCGGGATCTGCTTATCTGCTCTTGCCAAACTTCTCTCGCCTTATCTTTCCCTTGCCTGGATCTGCTTATCTGCTCTAACCAAGCACCCTTCTCGTTATTGAACTAAGTCGAGGTCAAGGACGAGAGAGACTTCGATCTTGCTTCTTCTCCCGATTTCCTTGCTTACCTTCTTTCACTTGATTATGGACGAGAGAGGGATAGGAAACTCCTTGCTTTGATTGGAGAGAGAGAGAGAGAGAGAGAGAGAGAGAGAGAGAGCTCTCCTTGCTTACCCTCACCTCCTCGCCTTGCTTTGCTTGCTTCGTTCAAGCTCGAGAGGGAGAGAGGAAAGCTTGCTTGCCTCGAGGACGAGAGCGAGAAAGATCGAGCTCTTCCCAGACGGAACACTGATCGAGCGGACTGGATTGGTACGGAACTGGCCCCCGATGAATGTTTATCGGGCAATATCTTGGCGATAGGGACTCCGATCACTGATCTGAAAAGACCGACGCGCTCTACAATGTGAGCGCTTCAGGCCCGTGTATTCATTTCATTTTTGTCCGCTTAGCTGCAGTTGCCCAATCTGGTACGGATCTGCAATTGACTCAAACTTCGAACTGCCATAACTTCTTCACCGTAGCTCCAATCGACGAGCCATAAAAACAGGCCGGTAGAGCACTTCAAGCACTGCACTTCTAGATCATAATCTTCCATCTGTGCTCACTTCAAGCATAATCATTTTTGGCATCACTAAGACATCTATTGGCCCTTTTAAGACGTATCTAGCATACAATAATAATTAAACTTGGCCTGTTAATAAGCCCTGGTCAGTGACCATTAATCAAGTAAGCTTCAAATAAGTTCGATATGTATTTTTCTGGAATTTTTCTTAGCATGGGAGCGGAGCTGCACGACATCCACCCCTTTTGAACCTGCACAGTCTCCGGTCTGTGCCAACTGCACTTATAAAGCATCATCAGACTCATGTAACTGTACGGAAAATGAAATAAGGCTTATACCCTATCATCAATGTTCTAGCTTGTTCATTAGGTAGCTGTCCATCAAAAATCTTTGAACTGTATCTGCCGTATCTTCAAAGCATTCAATTATGGATAACCTGTTTAGTGAACCCCGCCAGACTCAAGTGCTCCAGTTAATGATGCACATGGCTTGACCATTAAGCTCTCTTTAAGGAACCCTGTCAAGCTCAAGTATTGTCAAGCTCAAGTATGCCTTACTCTGTCTGCACACGGAATGGCCGTCAAGTCCTTTACCTCAAGTTCTTGTAGGAGAACCAACTCAAAAGATGTAAAGATACTTCATTAATTGTCCAAAGAAGTTAGCTGGAAGCCAGCCATGTTATCTTATTGAATGCATAACGAGAAACTCTTCTGACTTAGCATAATCCAGAAAACAAAACCTTGCATCATGCAGCCTGCTACATCAGGCATCTGGTATCCTCTGCATCTGTAACTTGCACTTTAGTAGCCCCCAGGATCAAATGGAATAATAAGGAATTTCCCACACATTTTGGCATCATAATATCCACATGAGCATACATTTCTTGTGTCAATCAACATCAAACATTTTTGGTGCAGATATGCTACCCCTAGTTCAAATAGCATGCAATTAGTATGCATACTGATCAGTATCCATCCGTATTGAATCTGCTTATAAATATCCTTAGAATCTCCTGGATCAAACACCATTGATATCACATAACATTGACGGGCTCTACAATATACTAGAGCTTCACCTGAAGCATAGTGAAACACCCACATCCCGTAAACTGTTGGCAACTTAAGCTCGTTACCAGAAAGCATTAAAGAAATCTGACTCCCTTTTACTGGCAGCCAAGACAGCACTCACATAAGCATCAATAGGAATAACATCCAAATCCAGGTACATTTGGCACATTGCCCAAGGAACTGAAAAACCTTGTGCACCTTTTGCAGTATGAAGGATGATTTAGCATCATCACCCCCTCTAGCTTCATAGACATCACGAAAAACCTTGGGAGTCTCTCGACCTGTATCATCAGACGAATTTTCACCTGTTGGGATTTCAGCTTGATCATGAAAAACAGCTTCATCTTGGAGATCTTCATCCATAATATCCTCGAGAAAATCACCCTTGGAAGTCTCAACATTAATCAAAACTGTAGGAGTTATCTCCTCATGCAGCCCATGTACAAGCATAGATGCAAAATCCTAGTCTATAATCTGTTCACAATCAACATGTTCTGAGCAATCTTCATACTCATCCATATCGTCCTCTGCTTCCTCATCTGCACTTAGCAATACATTATAGAACTGTAAAGGCTCGTTTGGAACCCCCTCTGAAGAGGTATACGCATCAGAAAGCTCTTCTATACTGCCATAAACATCTCCTTCAGATCTAGACAAAAATTCACGGATTATAGCATCCTCTTCTGTGATAGCAACATCTGTAAGCATATTGTTAGTAGCAATCAGAGGTTCATTGACATCCTCAGGCTTATCCTGTGCTGGGTTCACAATCTTGGTCACTACATCAGCTATTGTGTATATAATAGCTTTAGTTATGCAATCATCTGTAGCAGACATGTTATCCTGCTCAGCTATAGTGCAAATAGTTTCAGTAATATCCTGTAGAGGCTCATCTGCTTGATAAACTCTTTCAGAATAACCCATGTCAAGGTCAAGAACTTGTGAACCACTTGCTGTACAGTCTATGTCTTCACTGGAACCATTATTAGAGGTAGCGTCCATGCGAGCAATCTTTGAAAAAAAATCATATAAGCCTATTCCAACATCAAATTCATCGTTTACCTTTTCTTCGTTGCTCAAAATAAGCTCCTCTCGAACTGAATCTGCTACTTCCAGCTCAACATTTTCTTTGGCTTTACTTCTTGCAGAAATATGCTCCCAGAATTCATCATAGTTAAGGATCTGCATCTGATCCCCTTCACCTTTACTGAAGACAACCTTGTTTCGTTCAGTAATCTCCTTTATTTCCCGATCTAGAATCCTTGAGTTTTTGTAAATGAATTCCTCTGCAAAATACTCCCACCGTGTGGGATATGCTTCTGTTAGTTCTTGAACCTGCTTTTTAAAATCCAAGTTTACAGCCTCTTCAAAAGCTGCAATCATCCGATTTTCTGGAACATTTCGGCTCTTCATCTTAGCTTCATAACATGCAATAAAACCTTCTCGATCATATCCCTGAAAAATATAATACTGCTCCCGAACAGCATCAAGTGCTAGCTCTACAGCATCATCAATCTGCTTTTCTATCTGCATGGCTTTTGCTTCTTGTAGATACCCTTGAACCAATTCCATCATTTTTGGAAAATCTGTAACTGCCAGATTTTTATCAAATTCATTCAAACTGAAATCGTCCATAAATTGCTTCAATTGCTCTAGTATCTCCATCTTTACCTCCCACCCCAGCTCGTTTCACGTCGGGTTCACCAAAGATGTTGGGGGATATGTGTTTGAAACGTGAGCCAGGAAGGCGCCGTGCCTCTGGCTGTGGGAGGTGTGAGAGACTAGATGCAAGACACAAAGCAAAAGACTCTGAAAACACCTTGAATGCTTAAAAATTGACAAGCGGAATGTTCCAAGCTCCTAATGATTAGCCGAAGTGAAATTCGATTACAAATATTTGCCGTTAACGGGGCTGATGGTGTTAGGAGAGTTTAACGCTCTCAAATTAGATCATGAATGCAAATTTCTGACTTATGCCTGCCATTAGAGCCATTTGAAGCTGATGAGGACGTACATATCTAGTAATATTCCTTGCTTGATGCCCTTGTAATTCCCAATTATGGTAGAGCGATGTTTTCCTCTCTCCTAATTACCTTACCGCTCCCTTATCTTGCTAGTTAACCCCAGACTCCCTGAATGATTGCCGAGTTCCGACATCTTCTCTTGCCAAACTTCACTCACCTTATCTTTCCCTTGCTGGGATCTGCTTATCTGCTCTTGCCAAACTTCTCTCGCCTTATCTTTCCCTTGCCGGGATCTGCTTATCTGCTCTTGCCAAGCACCCTTCTCGTTATTGAACTAAGTCGAGGTCGAGAACGAGAGAGACTTCGATCTTGCTTCTTCTCCCGATTGCCTTGCTTACCTTCTTTCACTTGATCACGGCCGAGAGAGGGATAGGAAACTCCTTGCTTTGATTGGAGATCGAGAGAGAGAGAGAGAGAGAGAGAGAGAGAGAGAGAGAGAGAGAGAGAGAGATAGCCTTGCTTACCCTCACCTCCTCGCCTTGCTTTGCTTGCTTCGTTCAAGCTCGAGAGGGAGAGAGGAAAGCTTTCTTGCCTCGAGGACGCGAGCGAGAAAGATCGAGCTCTTCCCCCCGCCTTGCCCTTCGTTGATGGCCTCCTCGTTAACTCTTCTTTTCCAACACCCACATGCAAAAGGCCCCGTCCTAATAATAGCGTGTGCCCCCTTAGCAGTGGCGCTCGGCGTCACTAACATGGCGTAGGAATTGACGCTATGACGTGGCAAGTTCGGACGATGACCTGCATGGAAATGAGTGGAACCAGGGCCGAATAAGTTCACTTCCACCTGCTAAGCAACTATTGTTGAGGTATAAAGCCCAATGTGGTCGCCCAGGTAAGTGGGCGGGCCGCCAGGTATGTACACATATTCTTTTCTTGAAACCTAATAAGAACTCACTATGCTCTACACATTACAGTAGAGCGAGTTCACCATATCGTCGTGCTCTTCTTCTCGCACTCTCTCTCGCGTCGCACTTCCACTCGTACTCCTTCAACTGGTATCAGAGCTCAAATCGAGGCTCGGGGTAGCACTGCAGGAGGCTAGAGTCACCAGCTCAGATTTTACCATCTTCAGGATTCCATAGGCGATACCCAAAGTCTCCTTCTCCATAGCCAATGAAGAAACACTTTTTGGACTTTGCATCTAGCTTTGATCTTAGGCTTCTATCTATGTGCATGAAAGCCTCACACCCAAACACTTTGAGAAATGCATAATTCACCGGTTTACCTGTCCATGCCTCTTCTAAAACTCCCCCATCCAATGCCGTTGAGGGTGACCGATTGATTAAGTACACAGACGTACTTACAGTTTCCGCCCAAAGCTCAAGCGGTAGGCCTACATGTAGACGCATGCTTCATGCTCGTTCCATGATTGTCATGTTCATCCTTTCTGAAATCCCATTTTGTTGAGGTGTCCTTGGGGTTGTCCTTTGCCTCCGAATGCCATTGCTAGCACAAAAGCTTTCAAAAGCTTGGCTGCAATATTCGCCTCCATTGTCGGATCTAAGGCATTTAACCTTGGTACCTGTTTCATTCTCCAGAAAGGCTTTCCACCTTTGAAATATGGAAAATACATCGGATTTATTCTTCATGACATAAACCCATGTTTTTCTAGTCGCATCGTCTATGAATGTTACATAGTACAATGAGCCACCAAGTGATGGTGTACTTGCAGGACCCCAAACATCAGAATGAACCAACTCAAGTTTTTTATTTTTTCTTTCATTTCCTGATTTTTGAAATTTTACCCTCTTTTGTTTACCATAAACACAATCTTCACAGAACTCTAAGTCCACTTCTTTCAAACCTGGTAGAAGCTTCTTTGTTTGAAGGATTTGCATTCCTTTGGCACTCATATGCCCAAGTCGATAGTGCCACACCGCACTGTCAACTTCTGTAGTTGCTACATAAGCTGAAGGTTGCGTGCTAACAGTACACAAGTAAAGTGTACCGACTTTTTCTCCCTTGGCAACCACCAAAGATCCCTTTGAGATCTTCCACCGTTTGTTTCCGAATGCAATGTTGTAACCTTCATCGTCCAATTGTCCTGTAGAGATCAATTTTTTGCGAAGAGAAGGAACATGCGTAACATCTTTAAGCTTCCATTCATTTCCGTTAGCAGTTTTGACAGAAACTGTACCTTTGCCGACAATCTCACAAGCTTCATCATCTCCCAAGTATACATACCCAAAATTACCTTTGGTGTAGTCTTGGAAATGTTTCTTGTGTGGTGTCGCATGGAATGAAGCCCCAGAATCTACTATCCAGGAATTAGACACATTGTCTAATGAGAGAATTAGAGCATCTTGCTCTACTTTACCTGCCACATTGGCCTCCGATGTTGGCTTGTTGTCTTGAGACTCTGTCTCCTTCTTCTTCTTGGACCAGCAATCCTTCTTGACGTGGCCCTTCTTGCCACAGTTCCAACATTCAAGAACTGACTTTATGCGTGACTTGCTCCGTCTTGAGCGATCATGATCCTTGTGGATTTTGAACCTCTCCTTAGGCCTTCCTCTTGTTTCCACTGATAGTGCAGCACTTGATGATTCTCCTGTGCTTCTCCTTCGCATTTTCTCGCTTAGGAGAACACCCACAACATCATCAAACTTAAGAGTATTTGTGTCAGAGATAGAATTACTTACAACCATCACAAGGCTGTCCCAACTATCTGGTAGAGATGATAGTATAAGGAGAGCTTGCACTTCGTCATCGAAATTGATTTTCACTGATCGAAGTTGACTTATGTTTGTGTTAAAGTCATTTAGGTGTTCTGCAACTGAACCATTCTCTGTCTTCTTTAGATTGAACAAGCGCTTCATAAGAAATACCTTATTGGATGCTGATGGTTTCTCGTAGAAGTCGTCAAGTGACTTCATCAAGTCCTCCGTGGTCTTCATCTTCGAAACATTGAAGGCCACAATTGACGCCAAGCTTAACCGGATTGTTCCCAATGCCTTTCGATCAAGGACAATCCATGCTTCATCTGCCATTGTTGCGGGCTTCTTCGCAAGACCGCCTAGTGGCAAATAGAGGTCCTTCTGGTAGAGATAGTCTTCAATCTGCATCTTCCAATGTTGGTAGTTTTTGCCGTTGAACTTCTCAATCTTGAGCTTCCCTTCCTCCGCCATAACTCCCACTCAATTCAAGGAATCCTTTCCTTGAGATAATTTAGCTATGAGCAAACCTTGCTCTGATACCAGTTGTTAGGAAATAAGACGTAGCTAAATAGATATTTGAGTAGATTACTTAATGGAGAGAGATAGATTTCACACACGAGATTATAGAGTAGAGAGAGAGAGAGTACACACGATATACGTGGTTCACCCAATGTGGGCTACGTCCACGGAAAAGCAGCCACTCAATGGCTTTAGTACTTCAAAACAAGAAGTAGTTTACAAAGGGATTATACCCTTAATGGAGCTCCCGTCTTGCTTCACTCTCACCACCTCACACTCACCTTGTTGCATCAACTTCACACTATGAAATGTGTGTAGAAATGGCCTCCTTTTATAGGCCAAAAGGGCTGCCCTCTCTTATGAGAGACAGCCATGTGTAGCCGCCCTTGTGCGAATAAGTCCAAATTGGACCCTCCAATCCGCCCATGTGTGGCCGCCCTTGAGAAGACAAGTCCGCTTTTGAATTCGGCCACCGGCCACCGGCCATTGACTTCCGACCACCGGCCATCGGCCATTGACTACCGGCCACCGGCCAACCAACCGGTTGATTTCTGACCACTTTCCGGCCGTCGTCTGGCCATAATATTCCGGCGAAAAGGAATATTCATGCGAGGAAAAAAAAAACCCCTGATTCTTGTCCGTTAAAATTTTGGTTTCCGGTGAGTGATTTTCCTTCACGCACGATGGCTTCTCCTCATAATGGGGGCCTTACAAATGTGCGCTTTTTCCACAGAAAATTACAAGGGTAAATCAAGCTCCATACTTAACAATCTACCCTTTTTGCTACTCAAAACTCCTAGACGGAACACCGACCGAGCGGCCTGGACTGGTACGGAACCGGCCCCCGATGAATCTTTATCGGGCAATATCTTGGCGACCGGGACTTCGATCACTGATCTGAAAAGACGGACGCGCTCTACAATGTGAGCACTTCACGCCCGTGCATTCATTTCATTTCTCTCCCCTCTGACGCAGTTGCCCAATCCGGTACGGATCTGCAATCGACTCAAACTTCGAACTGCCATAACTTCTTCACCGTAGCTCCAATCGAAGAGCCATAAAAACAGGCCGGTAGAGCACTTCAAGCACTGCAGTTCTAGATCATAATCTTCCATCTGTGCTCACTTCAAGCATAATCATTTTTGGCATCACTAAGGCATCTGTTGGCCCTTTTAAGCCGTATCTAGCATACATTAATCATTAAACTTGGCCTGTTAACAAGCCCTGGTCACTGACGATTAATCAAGTAAGCTTTAAATATGCTCGATATGTATTTTTCTGTCATCTTTCTTAGCATGGGAGCGGAGCTGCACGACAGTGTATGTGTGGAGTCTAGCAAATCAATGCCTTGAGAGGCTTGATATCTGTGATGGGCTAGGTCCTTCGAACTGATCTTCTTGCCGCATGAAATATCTCTTGTCGGCGCTCCTCCATCTTGTTGATGTGACCCATCATGGATATTGTCACAAAATCAATAATTCGACAATTTGACAGAAGACAAAGACTGACATGTGGCAGCTCACCGCCCGGAAAACGCAAAGACTTTACACATTATGTGGCAACCATATAGTACTAACATGGCATGCTTTTGGTAGTTAAATCTTTGGGCACCAGCCTTCTGTATCGATTGCTTTTGGCCGTATTGCCTATAAAAATATGCCCAAGGAGTCAATCTCAACAGATCAGTGCATGGTTGCACATTTGCAGAGTGACTCCGTTGCAATTGTACTTTGTGACTTATCAATATTAAATGAAGTAACTAAAGGGGCGACTACCTTGGGTCATGGCTACTATTTGATTCAAGTTAAAATGTTAAAAAGTTTTTAGTTCTATTCGTGTATTTTTGTGAGATTACAGCCTTGTTGGTGCCAAGCCGGTTACAGTGGTGTCAAAGCTTTAATCTATTCTTCTTAAATGGAGGATCCGGTTTGACTTTTTGTTGTACAAGTTATGGATTCTAATAGAGAAGTCAATCAAGAAAAAGAATGCATTCCGCCTACTGTTTTGTGGGATGAATATGCTGAATATGCAAATTTTTTGAAGGAGCAACCAATCCAAGAATTTTATGAGAGGTGGTAGAAAGTCGTGAACCCTACTTCTGAATTCGGTAACAAAGTGAAAGAAAAATCGAAATTTGATATGAAATCTTCTCTTTCAACATCAAATGAAATCATGAAGTACAGGAAACACTCTTGTAAGGGATGAGCTCCGAGTCTTTCCCCGATTATCTTGGTCGACAGTCAGAGAAGGGGTAAAACAAGAAACACAGCCAATCTGTTCACTTTGAGGACTGCCAATGTTTCCAATACCCAAGATCGATGATATACTTGATAGATTGCAGAGTTCTCCTTATTTTAGTAGGACCGATCCTAGCTATCATCATATTGGGATTGCTCCTAGAGATGTATACAAGACCCCGTCTTTGGTGATGCCTTTCAATCTCACAAATTCTCTTGCATGTTCAACAAGATGATGGAGCGGATCTTTAGAGAGTACAGACAGTTTGTGAGCACACTTTTCGACAGCATTATTGTTTTCTCCGAATGCGAAGTAGAGCATCGAGAACATGTGTTACAAGTATTCAAAGCTTTAGGACAACACATGCTGGTTATCAATGAGAGATAGACTTTCGAGGACATATTGTTTCATCCAAGGGTGTTAGAATGGCTCCGGCTAAAGTGGCAGCTATTCCAGATTGGCCTACTTTGAGAAATATACATGTGTCAAAGTCGACGATGTGGAAGCGTAGAGACCAAGGGGAGAAAGCACGAGAGAGAGAGAGAGAGAGAGAGAGAGAGAGAGAGAGAGAGTCTCCTGAATCAACCAATCTTGGCCAAACTAGATAACGGGATCACGTTGGGCATGCCAAAACTCTAACAACATAATGTAAGGAGCTTTTTGGAGTTATGCTCTTACTACAGGCGGATATGTAGTGATGACATGGCAACCCGGCAAAAGACAAAGTGACAGATGGGAGCCCACGCAAAAAATGTGGCAGACTTTACATGATGTGGCAGCCGCACGGTGCTGACGTGACATGCTTTTCGGCAATTAAAACTTTGGCCCCAACTTTCTATATCAGTTTCCTTTCTTGGCCACAATGCTATAAAAGTATGGCTAGGGAGTCACTCTCGGCACATCAATGCACGGTTGCATTGTGATTCCCTAGCAGCTATACTGTGTGAAAAGAAGAAAAGTGCGCCCAACTTTGGGGCGAGTGCAATTGGAAGTTGAATTCCACCACTTTTGTCGTGACTACTAATTGATTTCAAGTTCAAGTGTTTATGTTTCCAGTTTTGTTGATATGTTGTCCTCAATCGGGTCCATGCTTGTAAGAGGGAAAGACTGCCATCGTGGGTGCCCGCCATATGGCACATTTGTTACCAACCAATTGCCGATCCATTGAAAAGATGGGAAGTGTGGGGATCTTGATTGGTTTGTCGGCCTCATGATGGATTTTGCCACAAAAATGACGATCTGCACACTGGGGGACTCTTGATTTGGGTCCATGCTTCGTGGAGTGATCGGAGCTCTTCTACCTCCTTCCGAGGCTGAGATAGTGTGTCCTTCTAAAGAGACCTTTCATTACGTAGCGACTCTAAGGAAGGTGGACCTTTCTTCCTAAAGAGCTCTTTGCAACTTAAGTGCTTCCAACTCCTTGCGCATAGTCATCAAGGGGTCAGATCATTTTCCAAAAAAGGATAGATGGGGGAAGAACACGAGAGGCATCATCCCTTGCCCCTTTTAGCTTGGTGCTAGAAGCAACAAATTCGACTGATGTAAAGTCGTGCTTCGCTGACTTCCTCAGCTTTTATTGCGAGAGCTTTCTGCATCCATTTCCATATCATGGAAGTCACCATGCTCCCCAAATGTCTCGCCATGTTGGAGTATCATATTCCCGAGTTCATCAAGGGCCTTCTCTTGATAGTCTCCTCATTGGAAGGCCCTTGATGAGCTTTTGTGGCCCATCGGAGGTGCAAAGCACTAGACAAGGATTAGAAGTACCTGGCCGAGCACGAGACTAGAACCGGTAAGTAGTGGACCAAGTACGAGAATTGGACATGGACTAGTAGTACCTAGCAGTAGACCATAGAGTAGCTGTGTATGGAAACCTTGAGACCAACTTTGAGCAGATGAGGGCGTGCAAAAAATGAGAGCACCTGTAGCAAAACAACACCACCACTTGTAAGATTGACAGTTGAAGGACACTAGTAAGGACTCAATGCTATTGCTCAGCTGAACTCCTCTACTTACAATGTACTGACTGGCTGGCGCTAGGCCACGCCGCTATCCTGCTCTACTCGCTCGAAAGAAACTGCGACGTCAGCAATGAGCAGGTCCGCCGACCCGGTTGAACAAACTAGACTCGGGGTGCTAGGTAAGCCGGACTATCCCTCAGGACATTTGCATCGAGAGTCTGCATCTGTAGAATAGAATTGTTGGCCCATCGGAGCTGTGGCTCGTGGAGCGCAGTGTCATTCTTAATCGCGAGATTGAGAGGGGCCCCCTCGCAGAGGAGGAAGCCCTCGCATGTGGCTCTTTTCTCTTCCCAACTTCCAAACGTGTCATGCATATTGAGCCGTCGCCCCCTCTTGGGTTCCTCCTATTCAAAACTCAGTAGCAATAAGAACAATCAGTTTGCGTCCCTTTTCTATGTAACACATCCATCTAATGTCAAAATGCGCTTTTGGGCAAGAGCATCTGGATAGCCTAGCACAAGCCATGATCGGTTTTATTTTTGACCTATTTGTGTCCTGACCGTTCCTACTTAGGGCCATCCCCTTTCTTCTTGTTCTTAGGGCAATTCCATGCAGGGTAATGTCCTTTGGCCTTGGTAAGTAGGTATCCTATTGGCCACACGTGAAAGCTTCTATTGAGAGCTATGTGTGAGATGTGCATAGTGCACGCTCATAATGCTAAATGTGAGACATTTAATCTATTCAAAATTCTAGGTGGAAAGTGGAGCAGCCTTGCAATGGAGTACTATTAGAGGTCATGGTGGTGCCATACCGTCTGATAGTGGCCACTTGAAACCCATGGCAAGATTCATTCCAACTAGGACCACACTTCAGTAAGGTTAACATTTTGTGGAATACTTGCATTAGCTCAACGAGTTTCCTGAGGCGTTTGATAATAATCACGGAACGTAGGTCTCTTTTTAATTTGGGCAGACGCTTTTTCCATGATTGGCAATCTAGTCATGCATGTCGTCCTCGCAAACACCATGGAACAAGAAGTGGGACAACTGTTACTTGCCATCATCAACACCAAAAAATACATCAGAACATATTTTATTAATGTGGAAAGGCAACTGTCATCATCCACCCACACATGTTATAGATGGCACGAGCTCATACTGTTATGTCTCTGTGATTCAATCAAAGTTCAATTTGGTTGTTCAAAACATGTCCAAATCACTCTTAAATTCAAAGAGCAAGACCATAAGATCCCTACTTCCCTATGGTTCCTAGCTTAAGTAGCCATGAGGCCATCAACCTTCCCCTCATTGAAATGATGTTAGTCGCCTATAAACAACCATCATATTCCATAAAAGTACTCCTCGAGAATGATCGATGAGGTCAAATAACCATTAGTATTTCAAATTGATTCATTACCAAGAACTCTCGCCCAAACTAGCAAGCCATTTACCACTTATAAAAAAAATGTAATTGTCATGTCTTTGAGAATTGAGTAATAGCTTAATCAATCTTTAACCCTGATCATGAGAAAGCCCTATCATAGGCATCCAAGAGTGTTCAAAAAGACCAATTCTTCAAATCATGGAAAAACGTCAGGGGATTTTGTTCTAAAGGATAGAAAGAGAAAAACTTATTACTAGATTAGATAGCCATATGCATAGATAGTCACTCGATATACTATGTAACCAACATCTTTTCCAGTTGGTGAGTTATCTCTAAGATAGCCTCTTAAGATGAAGAAAGAAGAACAACATAGTTTCCAAAGTGTACCTTCATATACTGAAGGACAAAAGATCGATTTTAAGGAGGAATTTTTGAGACCTAACACTTGGCACCCAAGGTAGAAGCATGATAAACCTAATAAGTTTTGATGCATTGCAATATGAATTTTTTAGATTGTTACCCGAAGTCAACTCAAAACATACACCCTCTCAAGATTACGATAAACACAACTATTTGCTTGCTTAAGAAGTTAATCAGCTACCTTTCAAAACTTTGATAGGTAATATAATTATCCGAATAAACATAATGACCAAAAAAGTACTTATGAATTTTGTGATAGGATATCTTGATCTCTGATAATCGTTTGCTTGGAATGATTAAAGAAACTCATTTTGCCTTGGAGCCTTATTGATAAACCAATTGTAGAAGGTGTTGTTCATGGTTGAATTTTGTCATTTGGTGCATATAAATTTAAGAAATAGATGAAATTATGCGATGCCAATTTGAGCAATTGATAAAATTCTACGAATCCAATTAATGAAGTTCATGAAATTGGTAGTGAGAGGGGAGGGGTTCAAATGTCTTGGACCTATTGGAGCTTTTGAGCTTATATTTCTTTTCTTTTAAGTATGGTTTCCAAGGGCATTGGTTTGGTCAAGGATTGCTAGTGGGTATTACCTCTAGTAAGGCAAAGGCTTGAATATTAAAGCTTAGACTTTTTTTAAAAATAAAACATAAGTCTGCAGCCTTCAATAATATAGTCAACATGCAAGCAGGGTAAAAGATGCTTCGTTGTGTGGCTTTCACTTAACGAAAATATCTGTGCGTGCGTGCGTGCGTGCGTGCGTGCGTGTGTGTGTGTGTGTGTGTGTGTGTGTGTGTGAGAGAGAGAGAGAGAGAGAGAGAGAGAGAGAGAGAGAGAGAGAGAGACTCAAACCCTGAGGCTAAGGGTAATTCTATGCCTCACAACGAGTTGGTAAATAGTGGCAACTCCTCAAGCTATGATTTTGCCTTTCGTAGCACTTAGCACTTATGAAGGCCATCTTCAGCTCGTTGTCAGCATCAAGAGCTCTTTTTCTCAATCAACTAGCAAGGTTAGGAGTGCAACCTTCTGGCTAGGTTGATAGCATAGTGTGGCTTGTAAAACTCAAAGCTTCTAAATTTTTGGAAGTAGATGTCGTTTTGTGTACCCATAACATTTTGCATGCCAATCCAGCAATGGGAGCTCACCAAGAAAGAAGTAAGTGTAGGAGCACTTGTTGTAGAGATGCTTGTTGAGGAAGAGAGAGAGTGTCAATTATATATATGAGAGAGAGAGAGAAGCGACTTGGCAGAGAAGAATGTGTTTTGACGACTTTCACAAATATCTTCTCATCAAGATTTGTAGTGCTTGTGTTAGTATAGAAAAAAATTGTTTTTCTTGCTTTGTTTATATGTATAAGGCTTAGTACTATCTTCAAAAGTAATGAAAATTGTACAATCTTTATGACTTTTGTATGAAATCTTTATCCACCCACACATGTTATAGATGGCATGAGCTCATATTGTTCCGCTAGTCTCTATGATTGAATAAAAGTTCAATTTGACAGTTCAAAACATTTCCAAATCATTCTTAATTCGAAGAGCAAGACCATAAGGTCCCTGCTTCCTATGCTTCCCAGCTTAAGTAGCCCTAAGGCCATCAACCTTCCTCTCATTGAAATGATGTTAGTCGTTTATAAACCACCGTCATATTCCATAAGAGTACTCCTGGAGAATGTTCGATGAGATCAAATAACCATTATTATTCCAAAAATTGCACCTAACTGTAGCGCATATCTCCTATTCCATTTTGCCTCATACAGTTTGCTAGGTCGATGCTTGATGATGGACCCACCATGGAACTTATCCCCTTCCTTACCTTGCCGCGAAAGGAGCTTTACAAACATAATGCTTCTGTATAACATAAATTACATTTTGAAAGAAAAAACTATACTATATGAAAAAAATATGTTACTAGTTGTCTTGCACCAAGGGACCCATCTCCTATACCACGGTTTATAGTTGTTACTTATCGATTTTTTGGGATGTACCATTGGCTCGAAGAATAGTCCTTGACACTATTTCGTTTTCCACACACATCTTGACTTTCTTAGCCATAAGAGAGATAATGTTTAGCAAGAAGTTGCTTAGTACATAAAGAGTACTATAGCATAAATTTCTCTTAAAAGTAAAAGAGATTAAGTTTACATAATAAATAAAAAGAGTACTTGTCAAGATTAATTAAATAATTATTTTTTGAAAAAAAATTTGAAAATTTCTTCCAAAAATTAGCTCTCTCCCACTCTCTCCCTAATCAATGCATTTCTCTCTCCATTTGATTTCCATATTTTTCTCTTCCTCTCCCTACTCCATATCTCTCTAGCTATCCACTCCCACCTCTCTCTCTCTCTCTCTCTCTCTCTCTCTCTCTCTCTCTCTCTCTCTCCTCCCCTTCCCCCACCGTTCTCACTCTCTACCCTCCTTCGAACCCCTCTCTCATTATCCCTCGCTAGTGTACTCTCTTTACCAGCCTCCACTCCCATCCCCCCCCCCCCCCCTCCCCCCCCACCCCTCTCTCTCTCTCTCTCTCTCTCTCTCTCTCATTTCCCTCTATTCCCTCTTTCCTATCCTCCCTCCCATTCCTCTCTTCTCATCTCTCCCCTCCCACCCACCTTCTATCACTCTTTCTCTCACTCATCCATTATATCCCTCTACCCCTCTTGTCTATCTCTCACCTGCCTTTTTTTCTTTCTCTTTCAAACCATCTCCTTCATCCACCCTTCCCTTTCTATCTCTTTCTCTCACACCTACCTTCTCTCTCTCTCTCTCTCTCTCTCTCTCTCTCTCTCTCTCTCTCTCTCTCTCTCTCTCTCTCTCTCTCTCTCTCTCTCTCTCTCTCTCTCCGATTTTTCTCTCCGTCTATCTCAACCTCGCGTATTCTCACTCCCTTGTTCTCACTTTCATTGCCAAAGAAAAAAAAAACCAATTTTTACGAGAAACCGATTCAAAGGAGTTAACAGTAGGAAGAAATTTCAGTCAACATGACTCAAGAAAGCGGTTTTTTCCTTGCAACGACATTTGTGATTCTTGTGTTTGTGGTGACGATTAGACAATGAGAGATACCCCTCCCCGGGGGTCTATGCACAAAGTATACAATTTACACTTTTATACAATTTTCAAAATACATCAAAGTTGGGAAAGCATTTGCATAGGGGAGGAGTTCTCAGCGCCCGACCAAGCATGGAGTTTAGGCCATGAACTGGTCTGCATCCAGACATGCCTAGCGACTAGTGATGCCCCTGAATGGGTGTTATGAATGAAAGCGTACTCAAGAAAAATATAACATTGTGGAGGGTGAATATATGTATACGCATCGCGTTGCGGGAAGAGAGAGAGAGAATATAGTGGAGGGTGAAATAGAGTGCACAGAGACATGAGAAAATGACAACAGAGAATCTTTAAATGCCCCGTCCAAATGAAACAGGCAAGCATGTATTGATGCAATGATAAAATCTGGGTATACCATAACATCAAAAAGTTTATGACAAAATAACTAGCAGAGCACTAGACACTGTATAGGGATCGACCGGTCCACCCATCCACTTCTGCTCTACTATGGACAGAGAGAATTACACTTCGCCGGGAGCGAGCCAGAACACCTCCAACCTACCTGAGCCATACATAAGCAGAGGCCGCTTCACCTCCCTCCATGAACCCGAGCTCTGAAAGGATCCCAAGTACCAGTAGGTGGTAGGGTATCAACACCAACCATACCAATTTAAGCGCTGCGCCTCTTCGATGCCCAGCACCGGGTGTTTAGGCAAAGCCAAAGCAAAATCCTCGACGCGTTAGCCGTGTAGGTCATTCAACACCCGACGCACTAACCGTGTAGATGAGCCTAACAAAAAGAAAAAAACCTAGTCAGCACCCCCGATCCAGCAAAGCCCTAGGTCAACTACCCTTTTGTCTAAGGCTAAGCGATGTAGGTGATCCTAGTCTTGTAGCGACGCTGCCATGAGAAATATAACACGTGAGTCCAATCACAATGGCAATTTCCATATGCACAAACAATCTTTTCCAAGCAGTTATATTGTACAGAGTGTCTACCCTTACACGTCTACCATCAACTATCTAGATCACTTCATGATCCATTCCCAAAACCATAAACCATAATCCAATCATATCACACGGGTTAGCACTCCACCCAACTTGGTGTGCACGTCTGTCGCACGTGTCAATGCAAGGAACTTGCGGATACACTGTGTGCGAGCCACAAATGGCTCCAAGCACACAACAAGCCTAAACTAGTAAGCTCAAAGATGGCGTTGGTGTGTCACTCACCGCTCTACGCTTCCTGTCGTGGAGGATTCCTCACCGCGAAGAAGAGGGAGATGCCGCTACGCCGTACTCAACCGCCTTGCCGCTGTTGTGCCGCCGCAATGCTCGATCGCACTCTCTCTCTCTCTCTCTCTCACGCATACACACACACACAAGGAGATGAAGAAGAAGAAGATGGAGATGGAACAAGAGCACTCTTCAATTGCACAAATGAGAGAATGAGTGAATTTTAGGTTTAGTTGACTTTTATATGAGCTCACCCCATTCACACTTGGTTGCCCATGCTTAGCCAACTAATCCCTTGAATATTCCAATTAGAGTGCGCCTCTCATCGACGATCACTCTTACCCTTTTCCTATTGGACCGACAAGCCCGATACCTGACTCTACCAAGTAAATAATACAACGTCCGTCGTAGGTGATAGGGTGTCCGTAAGCCGTGAGGGTTAACATGCCCCCCTTGCTGATGTAGATTTCGTCCTCGGAAGCTATTGAGTTGAAGCGCGTTCGTCGATGTGGAAGAGCTTTTGAGATGAATGTCCTTAGCCTCCTTCAGTCACTACAAAATCAAACAACATTGGCACAGTAATTGCATTCTCATAAGCAATTAAAAAGCATATGAAGTTGTAGGCAGACAATTTGATTGGTAATAGAATTTTAAACCATTTGTCAACAATAAACATTAAATTGCAATATAATCAAACACATAAACAGCTGTAAAGGTAAAAAATTAAACAAGTTTGCGGTCGCTAATTTAACGATCGAAAGGCACTAAAGATCGACTATTAATACCATGGGTAAGCTTCTCAATTGTCTCTGGTCAATTAAGTTGTTTCATCGCAAGAGCCAAGTATTTCATGTTCGAGGGCTGACTAGAGGCTATACCTAGAAGACCTTGTAGTTAAGCTACGATAAAAGGAATTTCTCACGAAATCATCGCCTGACTGATTAATTTTTCTTTGACCCCCCAAGTCTTTTCACAGTGATTCAATTTTGATGTGTGTGCTTATTTTGTATGCCTTGGGTTTTTTGCTTTTCAAGGAAAAGTGCCCACAGTGGGAACCTCTAGGGCTCTAGTACCATAGGCAATACATGTCAGTGAAGTACCAAATCAAGCTGAGATTTCTCTTCCAGCTTTAGATTTTACATTGTGGCACTTCGATTTTTATTTTTTTTGTTTGTTCATTTTCGGCATTTTAATTTGGTAACTTTGGGGGGTCATATAACACTGTTACACCTCCCCAGGCTCATCACACTAGTGAACTCTCTTTATAATACTTAAGCTAAAGGTCAATAGGGAATAAGCCCACTAGAAAGCCCTAGTACATTTCACACAATGCTGCCTAAATCGGATTAAGAACCTAAGTAACCATTGATTATTAGGAAGGCATTCCCCATGGTATTAAGAGAAGATCTGTAACACCTAACTTGGTCAAACTAGCTTAGTCGGACTACTTGATTTTTAAATCTAGACAAGTGATTATGACAAAAAATTACATTGAATTTAATGTTTGGTACCAAGCAAATGCGCTGAATATTATGCTATCAATCACAATCAAAGCAGACAAACATGGATGCAAAAACGATAAGGGACAATGCTAATGGACAAGAAACACCTGTTTGTGTTGATGGTCACGCTTGATTTGAAGTGTGAACAAGAGAAAGATCCCATGAAGGTCCAAATTCTAACAACAGCAACACGTTCCTGTACACACTAAGAAACACAAAGCATACCTCTAGGAGGCACATCAGTGGGAAAAGGTACCAACACTTATTGAACACAATTAAAAAGCATAAGGAGCCCTAACCTAATTATTTGCACTCCCCTGAGAGAGTCAAGGGAACAGGATATTGTAGAGATTGGGGGGAAACCCTAAGGCTAAACCCCTATCCTTGTGGTCGAGATAAACAAAGTCATCATCCATGAAACCATATGTGTCATCCGTGTAGTCATGTAAATCTTCTTCTTCATCATAGGTACCCATGTTTACTAAGAAGGTCAATAGACGCCTATAGTCATCTTGGTAAAAAGGGTAGGCTTGTGCAATGGGAGAAACGCTCTCTACTAAGTATGGATCAATCGTGGTCAAGATACATATCAGCCATTCTAACTCCTCGAAATTCCTCTCACATGCTAGCGTACCTACCAAATCCCATTCACATGCAAGCACCAGAAAGACCATGTGAAACATTTGTGAAAAGTAATGAGGGTACCTCTCACCCAAGGCAGGAGTGGATGACTCTAGCGTACTAGCCATATCTGTACACGCGAATAGATGATGGTTAGAGTGCAAATATTACAAGGGTCATGTTCTTGTGCATAATGTGTTTTTATGATTTTGTGTTATGGCTCTTGCTCTTTTACTTTTTTATCTTGTTTTTGTGAGTATAAGGATTTATATATACATTCCCTAAGATTGGAGATTAAGAGGTCAGGGAGGAAGGTGAGAGGGAAGCAAGTGAATGATGGATGTCAACAAACACTCCCCCCTTCCTTGGGTAGATCATACCTTTTGGAATGATGTCATCACCTTTTGAAACCAATTGTTCCAAGTTGTTATGGGTGAAGGCTTTAACCAATAGTTTTCGACCGCCCTATGCGTTTCATCTAGTTGCAAGGGTGGTAAGGTACTCTCCCATGATTTTATTTGCAACATTGTTGTAGGTGGTGAACTTACAACTTGCTTGTATGGATATGTACAATGTTAGGTGGAGGTTGTGTCGAAGCTTCTATTTCCGTATAGGAACTAATTGAAGAGCAAGAAGCTTCATTTGATTTCCCTGTTCCTGAGCTAGGTGGAACAAATCATTCTTTCTTTGGTACCCAAACCTCAGGGGGTTCACTATATTTAAGACCACTATATCACGTGCGTTCAGGCTCTTTTTCTAAAATCCCTATTCTGTGAATTTTCTAGGAAATATAATGAACCCTTTTCTTTTAAATTTTGTAAATTGTTTTAGAATTGTAAAAAACATATCCTTATGTAAATTTATTTCGGTAAGTTTTAAGGGATTTAAATACCCTTCTATTGAACTCACGTGATAGGTTACATACTATGTAAGGTGAACCCCCCGGGACCCAAACTAGCTCTGGAGCAGGTGTGTAACATTCCGCGATTTTTTCCTTTCCGCAATCTTCAATTCGTTTTGGAGCCACAGGATTGAGCTCACATGGGCCCGGTGACAAGTAAGAGCACAATTTACGTTTTGGCACCCAGATTTGATCATTCCTTCATAGTAGCCTTGGGCTTCCAATAGTTTTTTTAGGAATCCAACGCAACATTTCTTGGGGTGAATGGGACGTTTCTTACAAGGCTTCTGTCTTTTAGCACTAGCTATGGTCGCTAAAGCAGCTTTAGGGACCCATTTGTATGTTTTCTTTGTTATATTGGGATGGGTTTTGTGTGTCCCAAGCTTTATTTCAACTACATCAGTTGAAGCTCTAGGGAGTTGGGCGATATATGGTTCAACCTCTTGGACATGCAATGTTTTGGGTTTTATTTCCTTAAGAGGCAATATCTCAGGAACTATGGCTTGAGTGGCAAGGCTAAGAGTTGGTTTCTGTGTTGTGACACCCCCCGTCCCCCAATCAATAGTGCATTTGGTGGCTATCATCCACGTGCGTCCTAGATTTATATTACCCTCCATAGTTCCAACAGGCATGACCAAAAAGTCTTGAGCTACAACCCCATTGTCATAACTGACAGAAGTGTGCCAGATTCCAAAAACCGAAGTTTTTTTCTTGTTGACACCCTTGACTTGGATAATACTCTCAGATAGAGGTGGCTTTCCTAACTGACACCACACCCCATATGATAGCAGATTATATTTAGCACCCATGTCCAATAAAGCGTTATATAGCACTTTTCCATAGGTGTTGTTTAGTTCAATAGGGTATCATAGAGGTGTGTCAGAGTCCAACCAATCCTCATCGGTTTCAATGTGTAATGCATGTGTGACTCCAAGGTTAGCCTCTCGTTTTCGTCTTATGCGTTGTTGTCGCTCCTTAGCCTCAGCTTGAGCTTGTATCTTCTTCAATTCTGTTTGTGCCTTGGCTGCCTTTCTCATATGGATGGCATGTAGCTCCTCTTGGCTTAAAGGATCATAGTATCTTTTAAATTTACTCCCATTGAGGAATCCAATGGTTTCAACTCCATCAAGAGTCTCCACACGAATGGTTCCTTGTGGGGTGATTTCACATACTCTATATGGTCCTTTTCCCGCATATTTCAACTTTTTCTTTTCGTTACACACTCCATACATGAGGACTTTATCACCAACATTGATATCTTTGTTCTTTAGATGATGGTCAAACCATTTCTTCCTACTATCTTTCTCCACAAGTGCATTTTTCACAGCTACTTGAAGACTAGAAACAACAAACTCCCATGGCATAACCGCTTCTTGGCCATACACCATCTTAAACGGTGTGCAGTTAATGGCAACTTTGTATGAAGTACGATAAGCCCATAGAGTTGCTGTAAGCTTTAAATCTCAATCTGTGCGATGAGCTTCCACCGTTTTGGTCAAGATAGAGATTAAGGTCTTGTTGGTCTCAGCTTGGCCATTTGCTTGTGGATAATAAGGTGTGGACTTATGGTGAGCTGTCATAAAGTTGGTAGTGAGTTCTTTTATTACTCCATTTATAAAATGAGTACCATTGTCACTCACAATCTCAAAGGGACAACCAAATCTTGTAATAATGTTCTCAAAGAGAAACTTGGCAGTTGACCTCGCATCGGCCTTACGTGTCGCCCTGGCTTCCGTCCACTTTGTCACGTAGTCACTGGCAACGATAATATATCGAGATTGAGTGCTACGAGCTGCCGGATTAATTGGGCCTACAAAGTCCAAACCCCATTTTTCAAATGGTTGAGTCACTTTAACAGGATGTAAGGGCATCCTATCCTTTCGTTGTGTGATCTTGTAACGTTGGCATTCATCCCATCCTTTTGCAAAAAGTGATGCATCCTTAAATAAGGTTGGCCACCAATAGCCTGATTGCAACACCTTTCTAGCTGTTAGTTCCCCTGAGAAATGTCCTCCAGCTATACCCATGTGGGCTTCTTGCAGTATGTATAAATACTCATCCTCACGGGCACAACTTCTAAGAATATCATCCTTCCCTAACCTGTAGAGGGTTCCTGCAATGAGAGAGTAAGGTTCACATTCTTTTAACAGTTTTCGAGCTATGTCTTTACGAAGCTCTTTGGGTGGAAAACCATTAACTAGAAAGTTCACAATCTTCTCACTCCATTCAGGTATGGTTTTGACTAGGAATAGAGAAGTATCGGGCAACTCATCATCGACTCCAGTAGGGGCTTCACCATTGGGTATGCGAGACAAATGATCAGCCATGAAATGTCTTTTACCAGGTCTCACCACAACGGTAAAATCAAACTCAAGGAGAATTAACAACCATCGTGTAATTCTTCCCATGGAACAAGGTATATTTACTAGATACAACAAGGCTTGATGATCAACACAGAACACAAACTTGTTGGCCAGAAGGTAGTAGCAAAATTTCTTCACTGCATAAATCATTCCTAAACCTTCTCGCTCTGGAGTGGTGTAGTTTCTCTCGGCATCATTCAATTGACGACTTGCAAAGCTAATGGGGTAGTCCAGTTTATGTTCTCTTGGTTGAGCTAGAACACACCCAATAGCAAAGTTTGATGCATCAATATGCACATGAAAAATTACATTCCAATCGGGCACTCGTAGAATAGGAGTGCTAGTCAAGGTCTTTTTCAATGACTCATAAGCATGGTCACACTCCGCAGTCCATTGAAACTCAATAAGAAGCTTGTACAAAGGACGTGCTATCTCGGCAAAGTTTAAAATAAACCGTCGGTAATAACCAACATGGCCCATGAACTTTTGAACTCCTTTATAGTTTGTAGGTGGTGGCAATTTAGCAATGGCTTTAATTTTTCTCTCATCTGTGGAAATCCCATTTTTGGACACTATATGCTCTCAAATGACTCCATGTTTAACCCAAAATTGGCATTTGAAAGGGTTTAAGGAGATGCGATACAATCTACACTTCTCAAACACTTTTCGTAAGCATGAAAGATGTTCTTTCCAAGAGGAATAAACACAAAGGTCATCTAAGAAAGCTTCACAAAACTTCCTCAAATATTCTCTAAAAGCAGTGTTTATTAATCTTTGAAAGGTAGATGGGGCACTGGTTAAGCCAAAAGCCATAACACGAAATGCGAACACTCCAAATTCGGTTATAAAGGCTGTTTTAGCTTGGTCCTCCAACGCCATTGTGATTTGATTGTAGCTAGCGTACCCATCTAAAAAGCTATAAGCTTCCTTCCTTGCAACTCTTTCAAGCACATGTTCTGAATATGGAAAGGGGTAATGGTCCCTCCTAGTGGCGGCATTGACCTTCTTGAGATCCACGCACACTCTAAGTTTCCCATTATTTTTTGGCACAATCACTATTGGAGACACCCATTCTGAGTGCTCAATAGGGTATATGAATCCGCATTCCACAAGCTTTTCAATATCTTCTTGAACTATTTTTGCATATTTAGGATTCATTGGGTAGGGTCGTTGCTGAACTGGTTTAGCCATGCTATTCATGGGGATTGTGTGTTGCACCACAGAAGGTGGAACACCTTTCATATCATGATATGTCTAGGAAAATATATCCCTGAATTCCTTGAGAAGTTCTTTAAGTACACACTCCTCAGTCTCGGTCAGATCCTGGGCAATGAAAACAGGTTTAGACTCTTCTCCTGGGTCTGCTGACTCTATTTCCTTAACTATCGCTGGACCGTCATAGACTCCATTGCTCCCATCGATAGGTTTTCTTTGAGCCTTTGTATACACAACCTTACGTTCCTCTGTGGTATAGGTTTTGAAATGTTCAGGTGCAGGGTGTAAGTCTGTGGAGTCCTGTTGTTCTATGGACTGTGATTTCACTTCCGATTCCTTTTGTTGTTGAGCTAACTCTTGATTTTGTCGTCTCCTTACAGTACGCCTCAACTTTGGCTTCTCTGTAGCCTCTAGTTGTGCGATGTCATTGGGTTGTGGACTACACCACATAACACTTTGAAGGTATTCACCCCAATTATCTACCAACTTCCGATGAGCATCACATGCCCCTATATAATTAAGCCATTCTGCAGTAGATTTATTTTCATTTATTCTAGCACGCACATTTGCTCGATATCATCGCCTCTTATATCTCTTACTCTTCTTGTTTAATTCTCGATTACGGCCAATCTCTAGTGAAGAGTCACTAGATGAATCACTACTTGTGTCTTCTGCTCCCTTGGATAGATTGTCATCTAGGTTACCACTGGGCCCTGAATGGTTTGTCCCCACATTTAGCACTAAGATTTAACTCCGATTCTTCGTCCTCATAGTCAATTTCAACTGATGATTTTGACCCCAAATTGTGTGTGCTATAGTCTTGTGAAGCGCTACTGGTTCCAATGCCAGTCAAACTTTCATCTTGTAGATCATCAGAAGAAATATGCATTGCTTCTAGCATATTTAAGGGTACAAGTGGCGATATTTCATCCCCCTCAGGTGTTACCCAGGTCGTCCCCCTATTTCCCCAAGTGTCTATGGTTGCTGCTAGGTGGACCCAATCCACATTGTCCAACTCAGTCATCCCACGTAGTACATCCATATAAGGAGAATCTTCCCCAACATCAGTGTCCGCTTTACACGTGTAACAATACTGCAATGCGGCGAAGTGAACTGTGGTGTCAGATCTATGATCAATTATAAACTTGTTTCCTAGAGGATGTGCTCGACTCGTCACAAGATCCACTCGAATGACAGAATCTTTGAACTGCAAGTAGACATGGTTTTTAGACCAGTCATACACCATTTTTGCTTCCCTCATGAAAGGACGTCCTAAGATCATCTCAGATGCCATAGTGTGTTTGGAAAAATCCATAACAATGAAGGTAATCCTTATTTTATGTCCAAAGACCTTGATCTTGAGATCTTCTAGCATCCCAATAGGTTTAACGATAGACCCATTGGCCATCTTCACTACAATGGTTGTGGTCACAAGGTGAGGTCTTCCCATAGTTTCCCAGCAATTTTTAGTCACAATGCTAACCCCAGCGCCACCATCAAGGATTCCCTTCACAGTTAATCCCTTAGTAGTGATTGGTATGGTCGCATTGGATTCATCACCCTCAAAGTATTGTCCCAACTTGCTAACATGTATTTCTATAACAAGGTTCTCATCTAGGTTGGGTTGTGGATCTAAGTGTTTCTCCTCTATTGGCATCTCCCCAGCTCCATCCATCTGTGCAAATTGTGGTAGCCCAAACTTTAGTTCTCCATTGAGGAAGGCTCGAAGAGCTGAGACTAGCTGAGGGTCTTTATATAGTTTAGACATGATGGTGGTCCTAACTTTTGAAGACATGACATCCATCAATTTGGCAATGTTTAACGGCACCTTTTGGACTTCAGTCCCTTGATGTGGGGAAGATGGGATCTCTATTTCTTCGATAGGATCAAGTAGTCCCTCTGTAAACATTCTTTCCATCAAGAAGTGAGTACGCCCACTTTCCCATGACTTTAAGTCACTTTCTTCTTGGATGACACTAGGTATGGCGAAGGGTCTATGGACTTGGTGAGGTTGTTGTTGCGTAGGGAACACGACGTCTATAATCTGGATCTGCCTAGGTGCTGGTTCTAGATCCCTTTGGTATCTTCTACCAAACTCCTTAATTGCTTGACTTGCTTAATCTCCTCTGTAGGGTTTGGATAAGTTCCTATCTTCTTCTTGGATCCTGGCCATTGTGGCTCATGAAGATCTTCCTTGTTGGTTTCTATCTTAGTGGTTGTTTTGGTCTCCATGGTTTCACCTAAATCTGAATTTTCTTCAGTGTCGTTCATATATACGGGGTCGTCACCAGTCCCTATGTTGGTCTTTGAACTGGGGTCTGACTTCGTTGTTTTTTGTGATCTCTTCCTTTGTGTTTCCTTCTTTTTCTGAGATTGGGTAATTGATGCCGTGTCTCTTTCTTCAAGAATATAATTTTGTTTTTGGAGCATCGATCATGTGAGTACATTTACTGGTACCACATGTGTACTTTGTGATGGCCCCTTCTCCTAACCTCGATCAAGTTTAATGGGGTGATCTTCGACGCATTTGGATTATTCGGACATTGGGCAATCAAATGATCTATGCCACATCAATTACACATGAGTATCGGCATTGTAGACATGCTTGCTTGATTGGTTTGCATTAGTGTGGCCTTATTTTGTAGCCTAATAGGATACTTGGCCACACGATGTGGACCTTCACACTCATAGCATTGAAGAGGTGGTCTCTTAGCAGTGTAATTCATATTTTGGCCTCTTGCAGTAAGAGTAGCTACTTGATAGACAGGTTTGACTTGTCCCCAATAGTCCTCCATGTAGTATTGTGGACTTTCTTCAAGAGCATCCATCCCATAGGCAATATTAGGATCTATGTCTTCCTCACAGGCTTCCAAACAAGCAATAGATGACTCACAACCCACTTGATTCACTGAAGTGATTCTCGGATGTGGTGGTTGCGGTCCTAGCATTGGAGGTGGTAAAGGTTTGAACAACATTTTGGGCCCTAGGGACCATGTGTTGTGCTGTTTGTTCAAGAGGTGGGACTGGCATCAATGCAAGCACTAGAGGTGTGTCTGTCCATGCTAAGGTTGGTCTATTGGCAATCGCGCGCTTAAATACTATGCAATCCTTAGCTTGATGACCATACCTTCCACATGCATTGCAATTCCCATTGAATTTTACTCTAAAAGTAGGGCATTCACTGGTACTATGTGGTCCTTAGCATACCAAGCACCATTGTTGCTCCCTTCTTAGATACATATGATTGTTTTGCGGAGCACGATTGTCTCTAAGACTCTCTTGAATAGCCTTGGTGAGATATGTTAGAGTCATCTCACATATCTTTGGCTCCTTAGCAATAGGCTTTAGGGTCATTGGTTGATGCCCTGATGCATGCGAGCTAATAGATTTAGGCTCAACATACACTCTTTCTCCTTGAATCATTAAATTACAACGAGAATTCAAATGCTTCAAGCGACTAATAAAGTCTCTCACCGACTCTCCTTCTTCTCGTCGGGCTTTCTGGAGCTGAGAGCCTACGCCCCAAAGCACTCCCTCTCGTATGTATTCTTTTTAGAACAGTCTCCTAAGAGTAGGGTAAATCGTTTTTTTTTTCGCCCTTAGGGTTCTATACCAATCCCCAGCCTTTTCACTTAAGGTTAGGCTTAAAGCATTACTCTTATGCAGGTCATTGTGTTCTCCTAGAGAATCACATATTTGTTCAAACACTTCGATATGCTTTCTCACATCCCCGTCTCCACTAAATTTTTATGTGAGCTTGGCTATTTGTACTTCCTTACTTCTAGGCTCTCTATCAGGCGTGTTACGCATATTCTCAGCAATAGATCGACCAATAGCTTGAGCAAACGTTGTCAAGTCACCTAAGTGAGCAGGCACCGTGGCTGAAGGCACTCCAGAGACTACATGTGGAGTAGGTATTGGCATTGGGCTTGGCACATAGGAAGCCCTTGGGTTCCACGTTGGATACGATGTTGTGCCATGTGGTGGCCCAAAGTTCATATGTGTGGCCCTAGGCATAGCAGACATTGGATCTGACATGCTAATGCTAGCCGGTATATTCCCATGGAAATAAGAATTTGGGTGTTGTGGTTGTGGAGCATAGGTAGTTGAAACAATGGGAGAGGTAGGGACTACATGAGTGCGATGACCCATAGGTGCATACGATTGGTACACACTTGCAGGTACTTTTGCAGGCATTGAGCTACCATGTAGCGGTTCTTTACTAACAAATGAGGTCCATGGAGTGTTTCTCGGCATGCCCATCATTGGGGTGGGCATGGTAGCCATGGTGTCATCAAGGGAAAGATGAGCTAGACTTGGAAAGGTAAAGCTATCACTTGTGGGCTCAGATTGCACCGAGACCCTTGGTGAAACAACATATGGGGGATCCATCGGACTTACCGAGGGATTCTCCATTTGCAATAAGTTCGGTTGTTTAGCCTTTCCTGTATCTAAGAATCTCATGAGACCCGTTGAAGGAATGTTGATCCCCTTGTTCTGTCTCTCTAACTCAATGACCCTATGGATGGCCTCACAAACTCTTTGTTGTTGATCCTCCACACTAGTAGTGCCCATTGTGGATTGTAGGACATCTAACCAACCCACGTGATAGGTGTGACCTGTGTATAGGTCGGTCAAAGTTTTCGTTTGTAGGTCGTACTCCCAATTCTCATTTAAGAACGCTCCATCTAGGATTGAGGTGCTAGGGGTGTCCTTTGAGCTAGATGCAATGTTGCTTTCTAGGGGTTGGCCCTTAGCGGTTGCTAAGTCAA
Organism: Adiantum capillus-veneris; assembly: GCF_014529385.1. NCBI lineage: Eukaryota > Viridiplantae > Streptophyta > Polypodiopsida > Polypodiales > Pteridaceae > Adiantum > Adiantum capillus-veneris. The sequence continues at coordinate 77,460,679 of NC_140955.1, read as the reverse complement.
GAGCACTCGATTGCTCTCTTAGCAAGGATATTGACATAGGGGCTTTCGCTTTTAACTCTCTTCGTTGCTCCGCCTTGCTTAAGCTCTCGACTTCCTTTTCCCTTGCTGCAAGGATATATCGCTCAACCTCTTGCACTTCGGCAAGGCTTCTACCATCGGGTAATATGACCTCGGAGGGAAATAACTCTGAAGAGTCAGGAGGTGCAGTGAATGAAGTATTCACGTGCACATTCTCTAAGGGCATAGGCTCTATGTTGGTCATGAATGGAGAATTCACTTCCCCACCCCCCTCATTTACATCATTAGCTCCATGTTCGGAGCGAGTGGCTCTACTAAAGGTTTCCTTCAAGCGGCTAAGCATGCTCGGCCCGGACTGTGGGCCCATGGCATGCATGTCTTGGCTTGAGCTATCGGGATTAGGCATTGAAGAACCCTCCATGACGTCGTAGTCAGAGGAAGAGTCACTAGCTGCTATGTTCGGGTCTTGGTTTGTACTACCTTGGGTCCCCGTCGAGAGTCCGGAACCTAAAGTAGGTGGATATTGAGAACTCGCGTAAGTCAAAATTCTCTCTAGTTGCTCCGCCTCTCGCAAATGACCAGAGCGCAGATGCATGTGCCTTTGGTACTCTACAAGCGTCGGCAAATAACCTCGAAGGTTAACTGCTTAAGTTTTTAATGTTTTTTAATATTTTTTAATGATCATTTTTTTTATTAAAGTGTGTGATAGCTCAAAACGAGCGTATCACTCAGAGGGTCGCGGTGTGCTTTACAGCACAACGTTCGGTCACCTGAGCTCCGTTGGTCCTCAAAAAAGTCGATTTTTAGCTACGTGTGAATCTAAAATTCGTAATTTTAAAGGGCAATAGATGCCTAAGCTTGAGCGTGAGCTTGGACTTGGGTCTGGGCTTGGGTCTGGGAGATATTCTCGATCCCGGTCCTACCTTTATTTTTTTTTATTTGTTTTTTTTTAAAAAAAAAATTTAAAGGATAAGGTCGCCACGGCGTGCGTGAGAGCACACACACTCTACCTACCTACTTTCAACTAATACACCTACTGTTACACACTAACACACTCTATTAGCTCTCACAGATCTACTTCCTACTTACTATACATTACATTACACAGAACTAACACCTTACACAGAGAAAAAACACAGTACCTTTGAAAACTCCATTGACAAAAAAAAAACACAGTAGTAACACAAAATACTTCTTCTCAACACACACACACCCTCCTTCCTTACCTTTCCTACAATTGAAATTGCACCACAAAAGAAGCACAGACTGCCATTCAAGCTTAGTGTATGGCATTCCCCGACAGCGGCGCCAAAAATGTGCGCGTCTGTCGCACGTGTCAATGCAAGGAACTTGTTGATACACTGTGTGCGAGCCACAAATGGCTCCAAACACACAACAAGCCTAAACTAGTAAGCTCAAAGATGGCGTTGGTGTGTCACTCACCGCTCTACGCTTCCTGTCGTGGAGGATTCCTCGCCGCGAAGAAGAGGGAGACGCCGCTACGCCGCGCTCAACCGCCTCGCCGCTGTCGTGCCACCATAATGCTCGATCGCACTCTCTCTCTCTCTCTCTCTCATACACACACACACACACACACACACACACACACACACACACACACAAACAAGGAGATGAAGAAGAAGAAGATGGAGATGGAGCAAGAGCACTCTTCAATTGCACAAATGAGAGAATGAGTGAATTTTAGGTTTAGTTGACTTTTATATGAGCTCGTCCCATTCACACTTGGGCACCCATGCTTAGCCAACTAATCCCTTGAATGTTCCAGTTAGAGTTCGCCTCTCATCGACGATCACTTTTACCCTTTTCCTATTGGACTGACAAGCCCGGTACCTGACTCTACCAAGTAAATAATACAACGTCCGTCGTAGGTGATAGGGTGTGCGTGAGCCGTGAGGGTTAACACTTGGGTTAGGCACAATCAATCCTACATAACCACTTTAGAACATACCATGGCTGCAAAAATTTAGGCAGCATAACCTATATCTAGAAAAAAAAACCATGAGCCCCACCGGCTTCCACCATAAAATCACAACCATAATCCATGAGAGAATCTCAGCCCTTAACCATAAATCATAACCATATTGAACCAGCTCCCACACTTGGAGTTTGACATATCCCCTGCAATTAATCGAAGTCCACACACATGTGACTCTTAATACTTGATACTTTCATGCATAAAAAGAGTCCAACCTGCAACTAAACCTTATATAAAAATCCAATTTTGACAACATCCAACCATGCAAAGTTGATGCATCACATCTGCACTTCACCTCCCTAGCACATAGAGCTAGTTTTGACCTAGGAAGGTGGAAAGCAATCATAACCATGCATATGAGGCATCCACATCAATCAATGAATTCCCATACATCATATGATAACATTCCATCACCATAAACATGATGCAAAACAGCTCCGACCTTTAGGTCAACCATAAACCATAACTTCACACATATGCAAAAAACAAATTTTTGGCATTTTTGAGAATATGCAAAACATGCAAATGAAAGTATTTTACCTCAAACCAATGCATTAAGCTCAGCTCCATAATATAGACTATCACTCTATGACACCGCTTCACCCATATGGTACTCACACAACAAAAGGAAACCCCAAAAGAAAGCCACTTTAATCATATCTGCCTATGCGGTTCGAGATGTTTAATCATATACTCTCACATAAGTTTATGGTCATCTAATAGTTGAAATCAACTCACCAAAATAAACCATAAAACATATAAAAACAGCTTGGCTAACCTACAATGTCATATGGTACAACCCCCATGTTAGCACCCCTACATGTGTAGGTAAAACCGGTTATAGAACGATTAATAATTTGCATTCTCGAGATGATAACGGAGGCCTAAATTCATTTATCATCAAGTTTCATCAAGGTTTTCAATTGGTTAAGTGGGTTCGCCCATCCGGTGAATCTATATAGTGGGTCTCCAAAGAGCCTGGAGTCAAAAAAATTGGTTCACAGTGGGCATCAAACTGCTTTTTGACCATATCTCTTAGCTCGTGCGTGTTTTTCATATGACACCAAAGAGATAATGTTCTAAATGATGTGTTTTCTCTCTGGTATAAAGTGTTCGGGCTGATTCATAGCGGTTTGTGATTTATGACCAAAACAATGTTCCTACTGCCTCTATGACGTGAAATGAAAAGCGCTTTTTATGCACGCACGTGACCATAAACGCATCATGTGCATAAATCAGCGTGTTAAACATGATGAAATAATCATGGGACAACTTCATACATACTCGGTTAATCCATACATGCACTCGTGTGATGCGAAAAAACAATCACCGAGAGGGTGACTACTCAGAAAAACGACATAGAGATAGAGAGAGAGAGAGAGAGAGAGAGAGAGAGAGAGAGAGAGAGAGAGAGAGAGAGAGAGAGAGAGAGATGACGGCTATGGAGTTTAGAGCTTCTCACTGTGCTTTAGAATCAATTAGGGACTGTCAAAAGGCTTCTTGCTTTGCCGCAAGAGAGCGATGATGAGAGCTACGTAGAGGTATTCACCACGAAAGCTTTCGGAGAGCGTGTCCACCATGAAATGAGAGAGAAGATAGTAAGCAAGTAGAGAGAGAGTATCCTTCTTCTTCTTCTTCTTCTTCTTGAGAGAGAAGAGCTTATGGACATGGTGATGAAGAGCTTGCACCACTCCGTATAATAGATAAGTATAGCCTTGCGATAGTAGACGCAATAGACGGCACTGAAAACTGAGCCCTCTATGCCAATTTATAGGTTCTGCAGCTGCCCAACGTGCGTCCCAAAGTGAAGGTAGTGCTACCTCTTCTGCCTAGAATAGTTGCACAGCTTTTGGGACTTTTCTAAAAACAAGCCTTTGCTTTTGGTGGTCAACTCTCCCACTTACCATTCAATTTTTACATCAAACTTGGTCAATTTAACAGTATCTGGTCAACTAATGGAAACCGTAGCTAGACTCAAAAAGCAGATTTTTACAAAATTGAACCATAGCTTCCCTGGAACACGTAGATTAAGGATCCGACGTTGCTTTTTGTAAAAAAGCACCTAAAAGCATGAAAAAGCTAAAAATAGCGGATTTTTTCAAAATTGAACTAAGCGTTCGTCTAACCTATTGGAACATGGAACTGCCTTTCGTTTTACTTTAGAACCTTTCAATACTGTAATTCAAGCATCTTAAGTCAAAATTTGATAAAATACATATTGAAAGCTATTTTTCTTATTTTTAGAAGAGACCAAAAAATTGGTGATCTTACATCCTCCCACACTTGAAAAATTCGAGGTGTCCTCACCTCAACATGAAATCTAGATAATTTAGTCTCATTACATTATCACGTTCCCAAGTGGCATCTTCCTGAAGATACGTTGACCATTTAACGAGGTGTTCAATAATGGTCCAATTACGCAGAAGCTTGGTTCTGCTCTGAAGTATTACTTCGGGATATACTTCAAAAGTTTCGTCAGTAGATATAGATAATAGAGAATCATCAAGAATATTATATTACAGATCAGATACATACTATTTGAGCAAGCTGATAAGAAAAACATCATGTACCTTTATGTGTGGTGGTAACAAGAGCCTGTAAGCTTGATTATTAATCCGCTATGTGATTACAAAAGGTCCCCACAATATCTAGCACTTAGCTTCTTACACTTACCCATTGATAAAGAACTACGTTTTTAGCCTTCTTAAAAAGTATGGCAGATCGTCTTGGGTCAACATAACTCTTCTGTCTATCTTGAGCAGTCTTAATATCCTGTCATATAAGGTCCGTTTGTAGTTGCATTTCATCCAACATTTCTTTGGATGCTTGAACTCATATGAGAGGGTCTGTCCATTTGAGTGGAGTAAGACACTCTTGTCCGTACAATGTTTGAAAAGAAGACCTATTTAGGAATGTTGGGAATTATTCAAGTCCCATTTCTTATAACGCTATTTAAAAACTTAGTATTTTTGTGTAGTTTGAGCTATCATCTATTCACGGTTACACTCTATGTTTCATATACCCTTCAACACATATCTATAGGGATATGTGCATTTATATACATACTCATATGCATCAACTACAATGACATCAAAAGAATGAGGGAAGCATGGCACTAAACTTAATTTGCATCATACAGCATTATTCATGTAGAAAAAGTTCTTTGAATCAGTAGCTCAGATTTGAGACATTAACGTTAAAGAATTGGCTATATCAGTACTCATGAAAAGAATCTACAATAATCAAAAACAAATTTTAGAATTGAAGGGACCTCAAAATAGTGTGGTGTTTAGAAACACCAAGATAGAAAATAAAATCCAATTCACATATTTACATGGATCCAAGTATTTTACAACTCATCCCAGGAAATGATACTATGCTAAGAGGCTCAATGACTATAAATACATCATTAAACTTTGCGTTTTCTCATGTATTGCTCCAATACGTACAAGGTTTCTCTATCACAAGCTGCTTCATTTACCAACATATTGCAAGTATACTCTCGTTTGTCCCTTGCATAGATCCAACCAAGTAACCATGCAGTGATTATTCTCTCCAAAAAAACTTTCAAGCTCTTCTATTGATTGATTCCACATTTTTGGAAAAAATCAAGTAGGTTTCTGGCATATTCCACATTACACTGTAAAGGGCCTTATTAAAAATTAAGGTATTATTTCCATCCAAATCATGAAAATTTCTCCATGCTACATCCAAGTTCTTATGGTATACAAATCGATATCCAATTAGAAGATCTGTCTTTTGGCATGCTGCCTATCCTGCTATGACATTAAATTTTTTATGGTGTTGTGGAAAGCATAACTCAAGAATATGACGAGTCCTTTGCAATGTATTAGTGCTCCAAATCCACACCTCAAACCATTGCATGCAAAAATCTAGGAAAGTGAATGCATCTTTGCGAATAAAATGCGACACATTTGTACTCTCTTCAATGAGATGCATATGTTTTCCCCAATCTGGGCATACATCACCATGTTGCATTTCAATGGTCTTAAGTAAAACACCATTGAGTTCAAGGATCAATACTCTTCTTTGTTTCCGTATAGTATCTGAGGGTGGCGGAATCAGTTTCCTTCTAGGCCTATGAGTCCTCAATGACATGTGCCACCTCAATAGTAAATGCTTTGTACATTTGAAATCAAATTTATATGCTTAAGAATCTCCTGTTCCAAAAAAAAGGCATGATGGTGAATGGAAGAGATATTATTTTCAATTAACATAGTGTGCACCAACATTATTTATTTTATCCATGATATATATAGACTTAAACCTTGAGAAGACAACAAAAGAAATATTTTTCTTCAATACACAGAATAAATCTTGTACAAAGAGCTCCAACCACAAAGATAAAAGAGAGACTTCTTTTCCAAGGTTGAATAACATCTAGTTGATGAAATATAAAAGTGTACATATTTGGTTCATGTTCAAATAATTGGACCCAACACATTGTTTTGGCCGGAATACTAGAGCCCATCACATTGTATTGGTCAAAATCTTCTTAACACATTTCCACCACTCTAGATGTATGTGAACATTCTAGGTGATTGAGTCAACGTGCACGCCAAGCCCTTACTGGTTGCTTTCTTCCACCTGCAATAACAAATTTACTAGATTAGATAAAAATTTGATTTTATTTTTTATATTTTTTGATAAATCTAAAGTGAGTCCTACCCATAAGCTTAAGTAGGCCTTTTGTAGCTTTGATATGTATGCTTTTGCTACAACTCCGCTAATGAAATGACCACGACCATACCCCAAGCTAGTAGCATAAGCAATAGCATGTTGATCACTCAAATTTTTTGTTTTGTGAGACAATTTTAACAAGTTCAGCTGGTTTGAAGATAATAGTGGCACACCAAACTTGGATGCCAACATAGATGGATCCTTGCTTAAGGAGTTCACTACTTTCTTGCCCCTACTTTCTTGAACATAATTTAACGTTATTGCACAATGGTAGTTGTGAAGATGCACAAGATGAGCTTTCCACTTCGACTGAATTGTTGTCAAGTTCTTCCCTTAGAACTTGGACATTGAACATGCCCCATTTTTCCATAATTTCTTGAAACTTTGTAAATAGGTCATGAATCTCTGTGATTGGAGATTGTCCTAGCGGATTGAGTGAAATAACAGATTGAATATCATCTGGATTATTTAGATTTAAAAGGTATGGTAGAAGATCATTGCAAAGAAGATAGTCAGGCCTCCCTTGAAAACTTTCCGGATATAAGCAGTTATCTTTTGGGTTAATACATCCCTCGAAAGGGCTATCATCAATGAGCAATGTATTCTTTGTACTGCATAAATTCTTGCACTGATACCAAACCCTCAACAAAGTCTTAAACATAGCCTCAACATTAGGCTTATCCAGTCTATACACTTTTCGAAGATTATGAATGTAGCAATCTTCTTGTCCCCATACCATAAAGAAATGATATTTTTTATGTGCATGCTTTTCAAGAGTGTTCACATAAGTGCAAACACTCTTTTGTAGCATGGTGGACCAAATACCAACATGAAATACTGACATATCCCATCCAAAAATTCAAAACAACTTGGGCGAACAACAATTGTGGTGTGACCAAGGTCAATTTTGACACAATCTGTACATGGATGCCTCTTGTCTTCTTTGCTAAGTAAAACTCCATTAAGATCAAGAATGAGTGCATGTTTCTTCATGCTGATTGCATGAGCAATATTGTCTGCATACGATACAAAATAATGATAACAATTTAAGGTTTTGCACTTATAAATCTCAAAACAAGGGACCATATATTTGCAGCACACAATTGTAAATTGCACACGTTTATTTATGTCTCATACTCCCATACTCATCTATAATGATGTCTCTTAAAAGTGATTGCTTTTCTCTATTGATGTGGGAAGATTGAAAGACAAGTTTATCTCCATCTCTCTCAAAAGAATATAAGCTTCCAAGTGGCCTACGTTTTCATGCATCCGGACGTAGCTCCTCAACGTTGATGTCTACTTGTGGCACATTGGATCCTTGATTTTGAATGTCAATTCCACCTGAAAGACAACATAATAGAATTTTGTATTATCTTCCAAAAAGGGCCATATCTATACTAATCACATTGGACAAATAAGTACCTTTGTTTTTCTCACCAACTTCAATCCCTTGCTCCCTTTCTTGAATTCTTTGGACTTTGTTTGTATTTAGTGCGCTTTTCCTGTCCCTTTGTCCATTTTTTCTTGTATGTCCTTGATTGCGAGAGTCGCTTGGAGCTCTTCATTGGCTTCACCCTTCTTCTCATTACCCTCTGCATCCTCATCGCTTTGAGGCATGTTGTTAGTGTCGTGTGAAGGTTTTGGAGAATTTTGCACAACAATGTCACTTTGATGCTCTACCACCACCATCTCCTCTTCACTATTCCTAATGTCACTTTCATGAATTTGGGTCTCTCCAATTGTAGGTACCATGTTCTCGCTCTCTTTAGTCATGTCATTTGAAGTTTTTTGAGAGATTTGTTCTACAATATCACTTTTGTGCTCTACAAGATCACCTTTATGAAACTGGGTCTCTCCAACAATGGTGGGTAGCACTTGTGCTGCTTGAGATATGTTATCTTCGTCTTCTATTTTGTTGTCTTCATCTGAAAGATGAAAAAAGCCAAATTTTTACCTATTTAGAAAATAATATAGTGGATTTTCAATAACCATAGAATCCATTTCATTTCCATCATCTAACCCAGACGTTTTATGCTAGAAAGGCTCCATTTAGCACATTAACACAAAAATGCTCACCTAGAATGATACCTAAATCACATTTGAAAGTGAGGCTTAATTTTAAGCTCCAGCCTAAGGCTTAGGCCTCACAGTTTAGGCTTTTGTTCACGCATAAAACTTAAGTGTCAAAATTTATGCTTATGCTTGAAGTTTAAAATGTAAGCCCTAAGCCCCTTTTAGTCTTCATCATTCACTATGTGAAAACCTTTTATACTATGTGCACTCAAGTCTTAACATATGTAATTGCTACAATAGGATATGAAATTATGAGCTTCACTTGAAAGTACTGAGGTAGGATTCTATGACAAGGACTTTTGTCGTTGAAACTTATACACATGATCACGTGATGGTCACCTAACATGATACCTATTTCACATTTGGAGGTGAGGCTCAAACTTAAGCTCATGCCTAAGGCTTAAGTCTTAACTTTAAGCTTATGCTTCAAATGTAAGGCTTAAGTCTCAAGCCATGTCTAGTCTCAATGCATTCACTATGTATAAAATTATTATATTGTGCATATCTAGGGCCTATTCAAAAAACCTCTTAACTATGAATTTTTCAAGGTATGATCCTTTTTACTTCATGATCCATAAGTATTGTATTTGGTATATTACTACGATGCTCTTGAGATTGGCCTAACATGGTAGTGCTTATGAGCTTGGCCTCACATGGTAGTGCTACACTAACATGTGGAGGCAAGGTTCAAACTTAAGTTTGAGCCTACAAACTAAATTTCAATGCCTTGTTAGGTACGAAGACATTATGAGTTTCACGTAACATATGCAAGTGATACACTAGGATATGGAATTTCAAGTCTCACTTAGAACAACTCAGCCAGGACTTTTGTGATTGAAGTTCATACACAAGTGCTTCACTATCTCTCCTTGTTAGGCTTGAACTTAAGTTTGAGCCTCATTAGTGTTTGGTACTACTTCACTATTGTCTCACCAAAACCAAAATTTCTTACTCTTAATACACATCTGTATGTTAGCTATGATTTGTGAATTGGCACTTTAAATAAAGACATGTGCTTTGTGATGGCTCAAACTCAAGTTTGATCCCCCCCATCATTTTTTAAAACAACAACAATTAAATCTAATTAAAATGACATACTTTTAGATAAAGACACAAGATAGTATTAAGAAAATAGTGTTTGAAGGACCTAAAGCATCACAATTGATCAATTCAATACACTATCCTGCCTTTTTACACTTTAGGAGTTTGTTGGTACATGATAATGGCCTGCATCATTAAACCTAGTATCAAAAATACTCTAAGAAGCATTCGCACCTTTTTCATCAGCTACTACAATGTCTTGAGGGGCTCTACATCCTCTTGTGCATACTCATTGCCTGCATCATCATCCTCATTATCTTCATCATTTTCTTTTGCACACTCAACATCCACAACTGAACTCATTTCTCCAACATTGTCTCCCCCCCCTTGATGATCAAAATTCGTAGCTTCTTCAACTTCACTATCATCCGTGTTGTCTACGTTATCATTGTCTTCATTTCCATCAACATCCTCTCCATTGCTTTGTTGCTCATCGATGTCAAGATTGTTAAGGTCTTCTTTTTCTTTATCATCCAGCTCCATTGTTTGTCTCGCAAGTGATGCTTGACTTGCACCACAGCACTCCTGCAAGGACGGATCGCTCTCCAAAAGACTAGAGCATTGAGTTTCTAACTCCATTGCTTCAAAATCATCTTTACATAGAGCAATTGCCCTTCTCTTCTTCGACAAGCTTTGCTCCAGCACAACTCCACCGCAAAAAAATTCCAAAACATAGCTTTGCTCAGGACAAAACCCTGTGATAAGTCCATCAATGAAGTTTCTATCAATAAATTCATGATCCTTACCACAAGAGCCTGAGAAAAAGACTCTTTTTGTATGAGCCTTGCCAATAGCTTCAAATCTATCAACCTTACTAACAAAAAGAGCAACCATTGCAGAGTCCACCGTTCCATCTATCCATGAGTCATCTCTTGTTGCTTGGATATTTCCATATTCAATGTGGACCTTAGTTGACTGGCTAGAAACCCCTTCAACAAGCATTCCGATATTGATGAAATCAATGAAACACACTAGCACATATTCATATTGTGCATTCAATGTGTTTAGATTGAGTGCCAAATTTGCAAAAAAAATCTATAGAGAGCTTTTCTTTAGTACCATGAAGATCCAAGATGACCAATTGAAATGGTACGCGCTCTGTATTGCAAAAGTCTTTGATCTTCCCCATATCAAAGCCCACCCCCTTGATTCTCCATGGAATAGACTCATCTTGAGATATTATGCCCATATTAGCTCTATAAAGATGATCGAGGAGAGTTACTAGACTTTTTGGAAGTGAGGGTGGAGTCTTCTTTGCTCTGTTGAGGGAGTCCTTGACATAGTACTGGCTATAGCTCCTCATTTGATTGTACTCATGCTCTCCTAGCTTGTACTTCTCACAAACTTGCTCCCAAGATAAATTTTCCCTTGTCAAATCAAAGAAGAATGATATTATTGCTTCTTTCAACACTCGATCTGTTTTTAGCTTCCAAGCCATCTCATCCATGTCCATTCTATGAGGGGTATGCTTGCTCTTGTTTAGCAAGATGGTTTTGTCCAGGGTTGCATTTTGTAGTTCAAGAACTTCTTTATTCTCGAGGCCTAAAATGCACCTGAACAATGTAGATGCCAGTGTTGTTGTGCCAGGTGCTTGTCGAATCTGACCACCCTTCATAGTTAGAATTTTAGGATTTTCGTTGGAACCTTCATCAATTGTTTCTCCCTTTGTATTTGGTAGCAAGCCTCGAGCATATTGTCTCATGATCTTGACCCAATTCTTCCATATCTTCTCATCACATAGAAGCAAATGCAAGTCGGTCTTGACAAATCCCTTTTGAAGTGTGTGCTCTATTGTCTCAACAAAGGTTTGCAAAATTGAAAATTCCAACATCAATATTGACAAGGCTCTAACTTGTGGGATTGAGATGCATACTTAATAAGTTCAAACCTAGCTAGATTGAATTGTTTCTTTATATGCTCACATACATTTATGCAAAGTCCAAAATACATGGGTATATGTAAGTGGGGCTCAAACTTAAGTTTGAGCCTCGCTTGTTTGTGCTATAGCCTCATATGCAAGTGACACTAAATCTTAACACTAGGTTGGTAATGGGACACTTTTATGTCCTGTTAAGTGACCATTTTCCTTGAATTATGTCAAGAGTTTCAAAATGGATTTTGAGGTGCTATCTATCTAGAAAGTTGTCTCATGAGCTAAAAAAAACTTGACATTTTTTTGGAATATCAATTCCATCTTTAACCTTGTCCTTGCACAACATTTCACAACCTAAACTGTGTGAAAAAACGGGTCCTGTTTTTGGCTACATGTTGGTGCTACTCTAGTATATGCAAGTGAGGATCAAACTTAAGTTTGAGCCTCAACTGTATATGTTATTTAGCATTAGGGTGTAAGGTTAGCCTCATGACATCTATGCCCTTGGTAGCAACAAGCCCTACATGTTGGTGCTACTCTAGTATATGCAAGTGAGGATCGAACTTAAGTTTGAGCCTACTGGCATTGGTAGCCACACAGATGTCATGAGGCCAACCTTACACCCTAATGCTAAATAACATATACAGTTGAGGCTCAAACTTAAGTTCAAGGCAGACTTGCTATATTAGCATATGTAGGCAAGGTTCGAACTTAAGCTCGAGCCTCTTTCCCTAAGTAGCCACAAGGATGCCATTAAGCCAGACTTGCTTGTGAGGTCTCTGCCCCTTTTTGAGAGGAGCGGAGTACCTTTGATAGGTCTCCAATCCTGAGAAAGAAAAACCAATGGACATTGCCTCAGCTACTACGTAGCCACGGGCATGAACCGTTAGTGAAGGATTGGTCCTATCTCGCTATGGCGGAGCGTGACCACCATAACCCTATCTAAAAACTATCTATAATAAATTATACCTAAAAGTATAAATCTTAGAGTGACCAACCTGTGCGCTTTTTTCCCCATGTTTCAGAAGCACAGCCGCCAAGGTTTGTCTCTTTTAAGATTTATGACTAATAAAAAAAAAATTCTAGCGTTGGAAAGTTACCCGACTCATCGGGTCCACCCGTCCATAGAATGATACCGTCGGGGTATCATTCTCCCACTTTCCACACCACACTCACCCTTCTTTTGTTATTTAATTACTACTACACTGTTTAAACATACATGTTTCTTTACTTTATTTATGATATTGGTTCGTTAAAACAGCCCTTCAAACAATATTACAAACAATAGTCAAACAAGAAGTCGTCCAATTTTAAACCAACAACCCTTGGATTAGGTTCACTCAAGAATCTCTACTGGCGCTATTATGTCCGATCGGTATATACATTATTTATAAAAACCCTTGTCCTCATGAGCGTCCCATACCGCTCGACAAGTACTCATTGTGCTAATCTGGACGTACTCCCATCACAGCAACAACGGTGCCAATCTAGGCATCTTCCTCACGCTACGGCAAAAAAAAACTACAGTATTCAGCTGGGCTAATCTGGGTGTACTCCCACCATAGCATCAGTGGTGCCATCCTGGGCATCATCTCATGCCTCGGCAACTGCCACATAATACCAGCGCTAATAAGTAGAGAGACTTGAGAGAAACCATACCGAAGGTTTTGGACAAACATTCTTTCCTATAGCAACCAGTCTAACCAGACAATCTTTCCTACTTATCAAACATATGACGAGTTTCTTGGGGTTAAGCCCCGTGGTTTCGGTCCGTGTTTTCTTTTCATAAGGTAAATAATATATTCCTATGGTCTCGCATATGCAATGATGCAGAACTTGAAACTGCAATACTAACCTGTACCATAGCTCCGATTGGTCCGATTGGTGGAGACATAGCATTTTCCGCAGGGATTCCACCGTTACTTGTACCAGCTTCATGATCATTAGCGCCTTGGGTTCGAGCACGCTTTGGAGCCATTTTTTTTGTACTACACTTATGCTATACACTTAGAACTTTAAATTGGTCAATTTCCCTAGTAATCTCCTTGTTTTCAAAGAGAGTCTGTAATTTGAACCCTCGCCAACTCAGATTCACACTTAGTGTTGTTGTTCTACATCTAGTTTCTATACATTAAATATTTGCTAATCTTAATTAATAAAAAATTAAGTGTGTAAATTACGAGTGAAAGTTTAGGAATGCATTACTTTTATGCATGACATTTCTAATCCAATTCTAACTTCAATTCTATACTTCAACTAAATCAATTTTTAGTATTATTCAAAATTCTATTTAACCTAATTGACAATAACATTGGTGAATGAGAATTTCATAATGTATAATAAGAATATGATGAGTTCTCTTATGTATTAACTTTCAATTAACAATATATAAGTTAATAGTGAAGATGTACTAACTAGAGAGAGTAGGTATACTTAGAGAGATTAGAGTAAGAGAAAACATACACACACATCTTTTCTAAAGTTAATTGAATCTTACTATCCATTAGAAAGATTAGAGTAAAAGAGAACACACACACATACTTTTCTAAAGCTAATTGAATCTCACCAATCTATTAGAGAGATTAGAGTAAAAGAGAACACACACACATACTTTTCTAAAGCTAATTGAATCTCCCCAACCTATTAGAGAGATTAGAGTAAAAGAGAACACACACACATACTTTTCTAAAGCTAATTGAATCTCACCAATCTATTAGAGAGATTAAAGTAAAAGATAACACACACACACACACACACACACACACATCCTTCTGAAAGCTAATTGAATCTTACTAATCTATTAGAAGATTAGAGTAATAGATAGCACACACACACATAACTAATTGAATCTTACTAATCTATTAAAGAGATTAGAGTAAGAGATAGCACACATACACACATATCCTTTTTAAAACTAATTGAATCTTACTAATCTATTAGAGAGATTAGAGTAAGAGATAGCACACACACACACACATAACTAATTGAATCTTACTAATCTATTACAGAGATTAGAGTAGGAAATAGCACACATACTCACATATCCTTCTTAAAACTAATTAAATGCTCAATTAATACACACCTTATTAGTCCACTAGAGTTTTTGCTCTCTTAGTGGTTTGTGGACGCCTTCTCTCTAAGAGAAGTGGTAGCACTTCGTGAGCGCTATAGAGGCAATCTCTATTTCAAAAGTGTGAGCATGGATGCTCTATTTATAGCAGAAAAGAAAACATCCAACTTTTTTTTCCATTTTTTTTTTTAATTTTTTACATTTTTATTTTATTTTTTTAATTTTTATTTTTTTCCTAAAATCATACCCGCGTTGTTGGTACCCTTGTGGTACCCATGAGCTTGACCACTTTGTCATTATCATCAAAAGATAAGGTCACACAGGCCCCCCCTCATTAAGATTAGTCAAGAGTAGCCTCTCCTTTTTCATGTGACAGTGTGTCCCACTTTGTCTCCTCCTATGTGAGTCCATGTGCCTTCATTTGTCATCCCTGTGTATTCTTTTGTCTTTATAATTATTTTATTTATTTCTTTAATGATAATTTACTTTACATTTTTAAGTTAAACTATATTAACTTTACAGTAGTAAAAGAAAATTCTACAATCAGTAAATAAGTCTTGCAATAAGTTAGTTAGTGATTCATATAGCTAAACATGTCAGAATTTTGTAGCGTAAATTTTAATTCCTAGGTTTTTTCAACCTACGATTCATAATTTGAACTTGAATATCTTAAATAAGAAGTGATGGTTCAAAAAAATACAAATGTGTAATAGAACTTGTGTGCAATTTGAAAGTAGAGACCTTACATTGCTATTATGCTCTTGCCCTGGTTAAGTCTCAAGCACTTGCATGAGGCAACGCTATCATGCTAAGATATCCACAATAAGCTCATGAGGCCACTCTAGAGTGGAATATGCTAGTGCTTTGAGAGCATTAGAAGGTGAGGTTTAAGCTACATCAGTTCATTGTTCTAGTTTCTCAACAAGGAAACAAGGCACCCAAAACGAGCTAAATATCAAAAGCAAAGAATCTACGTCAAGTGGAAATGTCACACTCAGTACCCAACCAAGTAAGTGTTGTTATCTATCTTTTTCTTTAAGTAGATTAATTACTTAATTACAGCTTTAAAAAAAGTTAATTAAAGTACTTATTGATTAAGTACTCTAATTAGAGAATAGCCACTTATTTTCAATTTATAGAGTGTGATTTTAGACGTAGTTGTAGTTTGATTAACTTAATGATAGAGTTTAAAAGGTGTATCAAGGAGGCGGTAGCAAACAATAATGAGTATATGTAGTCATTAGAAGTAGATTAAATAGAGATTAGAAACTAATAGAATGAGATTGAAGACTGAATTTTGAGATGCATTCAGAATTGAAAAAGGTCAATAGATTAGAGGAGAGGAAAAGATTAATATCTGAGAGGAGAGTAGAAGTTTAGGACCTGTGAATGTAATCTCAAAAGACAAGTTACAATGTTTAGTAGAATGAAATTTTAATTGATGCAGGTTTACGAGAGATTAAGAGGAAGGGAGGGAGTGATTAAGAGAAGGCAAGGGAGATTACACAGAGAGATTAGAAGAGATCAGGGAGTGATAAAGAGGAGGTAAGGAAGATTACACAAAGAGATTAGAAGAGATTAGGGAGTGATTAAGAGGAGCTGAGGGTAATTACACAGAAAGATTAGAAGAAGATATCATACACACACACACACACGAGAGAGAGAGAGAGAGAGAGAGAGAGAGAGAGAGAGAGAGAGAGAGAGAGAGAGACCAAGTGGTGCATATGGATAAGCATTTCGAATTTGAAATTCAAATTTCAAATCTGGACTCCACTGCTATATCAGATCTTCACCTGCAATTAAAAAAGAGAAAGACATGCACACACACACACATAGAGAGAGAGAGAGAGAGAGAGAGAGAGAGAGAGAGAGAGAGAGTTAATGTAGAGTGTTTTGGGACTGCAAATAGATTCATAGAGGAGAGGGAGATGGGAAAGTAAAGAACCGTACCTATCACGTCGTCGTCGGTTTTTTCACTGTCTGCACAAAAATCCAAACCCTATTTTAATGTAGAAGAGAGAGAGAGAGAGAGGGAAAGAGAATTAATATAGAGGAGTGAAACAGAGCCTTGTGGGTCCACGAGCAGATGCGTAGAGGGCAAGGAGATGCGGGAGTAAAGAATCTCACCTGTCGGCGCCGTCGTCGAATTCGCCACCGTCTGTAGAAAAATCCAAACCTATTATAATATAGAAGGTTTCAAAAGCATTAAAAAGTCTTTAATAGCTTTTCCCACCAACCCTACCAAGGTTAGATTAGCAAACTCACATGTGTGGACCAAAACTAATGGTTTTCATGATGGTTAAAAAAAGTGAAAAAAAAACTTTTCACGAAAATCAGCATAACTTTCACATACGGAGTCCGATTGCAAAACTTTTTTTATGAGCCTATAGCTTGAGAGTGGCTCTACGCTTTTCTGAGCAGGTTTCAAAAAAATGACGTTTAAGGGATCAAAAAAATTGATGAAGTTAGGGGTGTCTAGAATTAGTTTTTTGAGAGTTTTGGGAAAATAATACTCACAAGTTGGACATAGTTTTGACTTCCCTTGGCTAAAACCTCTTAGGATCAATGAGTGAGGGACCCGCCTCCACCAACCCTCTTGCTTAACCGATTTTGCGGCACCTTTTTGCATGTAAAATTGTCCTGCTACAACATGTAAAACACCATGACTATAATCACCAAGACTCGATTTACACATAAACAACTGAAAAAAACACCTCATTGTATTTTGAATGTCCATCAAGGCTCAATTGTCATAGCATAATCTCCAAGGCCACCTATACTCGAACTAATGTCCTATCCTAAAAGAAAACTATATGACTAACTAGGCTCGAACTTAAGTTTGGGCCACTCATGCAACTACTTTGAAGCCTCACCTTCTTGTAAGCTCCGACTCTTTTGATAGGTCATTCAAGGAAACTTAGGTTTGATGTAAAGCTCATCATTACCTTGGCTCCACCTTACAACTCTTTAACTATATAATGTAGCTCAAACTTCAATTTGAGTCTCCTTCCAAATTCAAGGCTACTTCAACAAAGCTTGGGTTTTTCCTCACACCTCTTGTTGCTCGTAGATTTCTAACACTTGAATGTGCTCTATGCTCAAACTTGAGTTTGAGCCTTCTACCAAATTCCATGGGTGCCTCCTTGTAACTTGGGCTCCATCTTACAACCCGTGTGACAAGTATAGATTTCTAACACTTGGATGTACATTTAGGCTCAAACTTGAGATCGAGCCACCTACAAAATTCCATGCTTGCCTCTATGAAACTTTGGCGTTGTGAAACTCTTTTTATCTAGGTATTTATAGCACTTAGATGTCCTCACACCTACCATCCTCCGTGGGTTGACTCAATATAACTTGAGATCCATCTTGCAACTATTTTAAGCTATAGATTTCTAGCACTTAGACCTACATTTAGGCTCCATCTATGCTCTGACATTGTAACTTAGGCACCATCTTGGACCTATTTTCAGCTTTAGATTTCTAGCACTTAGATGTACATTTAGGCTCAAACTTGAGCTCGAGCCTCCTACCATCCCCAATGGGTTGATTCAATATAACTCGAGATCCATCTTGTAACTCGTGTAAGCTATATATTTCTAGCACTTGGAAGGCTTCATCCTCCTATCAAATTCCATGGGTGCCTCTGCAATGTAACATAGTCCCTATCTTGCAACTCTTGTCAGCTTTAGATTTCTAGCACTTGGATGTACATACAGGCTCAAACTTAAGCTCGAGCCTCTTACCATCCTCCATGGATTGACTCAGTGTAGATTTTCTTAATTGAATGGGATGCAAGCTTTTGCCAAAATTGTGAGTGTATCTTGGGAATGCATTAAATTTTGAGTTATATGTTCAGACATACAATTTCACTGATATCTCTTGATTTTTTAAAAAATTACAAGGTCCAAAACAAGGTGATTTAGTGTTTCTTGTTGATGGTTCCACATGGAAAGCTCGTGGGGTTATTCATTCCACTGATGCATCTCAACGTTGTGGTTTTGAATTGATTGGCACAACATGTGTGGCGATACATGTACTAGAAATTTTTGATGACACCTTCTTGATTCCATTTGTCACAATGGATGCAAAGAACCATGTCTCAAGTAGTTGGAAGCATCATCAAATGGCCATTGCATAATATTGTTATGCACATAGGAAAATCTCACACAATAGATGAGGATTTTCTTGTTGGTCAAGAAGATGGCATGATGGATAGAGCGAGTCGGAAAGAGAAAAGAGTCATCCTTTGGTCTGAGAATAGATCTACAAAACTTGGTAATGGAGTGGTATTGCTGGTCCACCCATATGAGGCTATAAACTGTACTGAACTAGGTGAGAGTAGCTTGGGTGTCATTGTGGAAGGGTCGATGCATCCACATCAAAGTGATATTTCAAGTTTGAATTTGGTAAGCTGGCCTATTAGGCAGCTC
The DNA here is from genome assembly GCF_014529385.1 of Adiantum capillus-veneris. Taxonomy (NCBI): domain Eukaryota; kingdom Viridiplantae; phylum Streptophyta; class Polypodiopsida; order Polypodiales; family Pteridaceae; genus Adiantum; species Adiantum capillus-veneris. The sequence goes on along the minus strand of NC_140955.1, from coordinate 77,441,411 downwards.
ACATTTGAGAATGGTGAGCCCTTGATCAAAGACACTGGATCTTCTTCTGCCATTGAGGGTATTCAAGATTTCCTCATGGAAGAAACAGGAGATTCCCTTGACAGCTTATATGCTTCCAGTGATGAGTTTGAGGATGATGGCATAGATAACAACACTGAAACTAGTTTTGAAGAAGGTATCACCAGTACAAAACTAGGTCTTCTTCTTCATACTCAAAATGATAGAGAGCAGGATGCCATTGCCGGTGACTATGATATAAGAGATGGGACAGGTAAGAAAAGAAGTTATGTAGTTATGTACATAGAGTTAGGCCTAGAAAAAAAAAAGGTAATGCTCATGCTTTCAACAAACAATGTGATGCTGCAAGCATTCACAAAGTTGCAACAATTGATTGTTGTGAGATGCGATGCTGCTAGATTGGAAATAGATCCAAAATCATGCAAGCGAGGGCAGACTTTTGGGGACAAAGCTACACTAGCCGATGCACATTTTATTGGATTGTATGAGCATGGCTCATAGAAAAGATCAAGAAGAGGAATGCTTTGAGTTTACTTTTGATGGAAAAAAGGTATGTAGTAAAGCATGGTATGTAATGCATGGAATAGGAAAGTCAACATTTTACAGCCTGCGTAAAAAATTCTTGGATGGAGCATGCAATGGCAATCATGGAAACACTGGAATAATAAGGAAGAGCTTGACACATGTTGAGATGGCAAAAGCACTCATGCAGGGCTTCATAGATAATAATGCAGATCAAATGCCACATAAGTCAAGGACAACCATGCACGGCACTCGGGAAACTCAACGTGTTCTACCAATGATGTACAAACAAGTGGACAGTTTGCGGGAAGTAAACGACACACTTGTCACAATGGAATACGAAACGTTGTCACAACCAACATTCTCAGGTTGTGGAACGAAGTCTTCAAGATAGTCACTTTATCAAAATCAAGCACATTCTCTAAATGTGACATTTGCACGTCAATAAAGGTCAAGCTGGAGTCTACCAAAAATCAGGTGGAGCGTGCTAGATACATGGCACAGAGGAGAGCACACATGTTGCAACAAATGAGCTGTAGAAATCTGTACTATGCTTGGAGGAGCTCTTCAGAAATGAATCCAACCAAGTTCTTGTGCATTATACATGACAAGATGGACCATAGTAAGAATGTATACCACAAATTAAACCAGTTCCAAAATCTCTCAATGGAGTTGAGAGGCTTCCAGTATCCTTGACAGGAATGCTCACTCATGGACATGGACAAACAACTTATGGTCACTTTGCATTGGGATTATGACTGAGTGATCCCAACTTCACAATTGCATCTCTCTCAAAATTTCTAAGAAACTTAGAAAGAAGAGATAAACATATGTTTGGTGACTTGAGCTTAGAAAACTCAAGTGTAGAACCACGAACAAATATTTTTTATTATGTTTTGTCTACCACTTCTCTCTATCACCATATGAAAGTGCTTAAGGAGAAAAATCAATACTGCAAGGAACAGACTGCTCATAATGAAGAGGTAGAGACTGATCTAATCACAAATGTGAATGTGGACACTGAGAATTTTTCTTCTAGACAGGGAAATGATTGTCCAAGGATGCAATCAATCTTTGCTACTAATGCACATGTACAGGAGGATGGCAATGTATTTGGGTTCAAGAGGTTGCCAAGAACATTGTTGTTGCAACTTGACAATTGTGGTTCGAAAAATAAGAATTGATATGTGTTTTCATACCTATCATTGTTGGTTGCACGAGGAGTATTTGACACTGTGAAGCTTGGATTTCTTATGGTTGGTCACACTCATGAAGACATTGATGCATTGTTCAGTCGCTTTTCTGAGAAGCTTAGGAAACAAGCCATTTTTACATTTCCACATTTGATGAAGATCTTCAGTGAGTGTGTTAGCATGCATCCAACACCTTTTCTCCTACAAAAGGTGGCAGACTTTAAAGGATTTGTAAAGGGGTTCTTACATGATGGAGCAGATAGCTTAGTGGGTCATTCAAAGCCATAGCAATTTAGGTTCTATATGAGTGATGGAATACCTTTGATGCAGTACAAAGTACACCTCAAAAATGTGGATTGGTTACTTGAAAATGGTATAGAGTTATGGAAGAGAAATGACCAAGGAGGAGCCAATCTTCTTGAAGGTGTTCCAAAAGTATTACCACCCTTTGAGTATGTTAAAGATAGTGAGAAAGTTATGGAAGGATTAAAGAAGTATGTTAGTTGGTGGAAAGATCACTTGCAAGAGAAAGGAGATGAAAGTGAGTATGCTAGGTGGATCAACCCAGTTCTTATGTACTGGGAGAATCTCATGCAAGATATGCAAAACCCTGGACAAAGTGAAAACACTTTATTTGATGACTTCTAGCCAAGGAGTATACGTGAACAAGATCATCCGCTTGAAGTTCCATTGGAAGATGGTCTAGATGAAGTACTTGACATAATCGAGGGCCACTATTGTGGTCCAATGCGCAACAAACCTGCTGAGGATTTCAACCCAACTCTTGATGTGGCAAAGGGAGACTTTGTACTTGTGCAACCTCGTGATGAAAATTAACCAATTTGGTTAGGAGTGGCAACAACAGATATTGATCAGAACAATGACTCGGCAACCTATCTTCAAGTGAAGATACAATACTGGGCACCAATTTCAAAGAAGAAGAATGCAAGTGATGTGGAGGTTTACAAGGATTGTTGGAACAAGTATTGGAGAGAGAACATCAATGATCCTCAACACTGGGAAGACACTAGCTGCATCATTTGGGCATGGAAGCCCAAGGGTGGATGAATTCCTGAAAAAATCAAGATTCCAAAGGCAATAATCCTCAAGGCCAAAGAGAGTCAATTGAAACTTGATGAACATGAGGCACCATCAAATGTCAATGCAAATGAAGAGGAATGATCGCTTAGCATTGGCCTTTTAACTTTGTAATCTTCTAGCAATGGTTCCAATTAGTCCACCCATAGCTAGGGTCATAATCAACATCGATAACGGCATCCCACCTTTGTAATCTTCAAGAAATCTTATTCAATATGAATGGTGTTTTTTTTCACTTTAGTCACCCAAGTTTCTTGCAACTTACATTTTAATTGTTTCATAAAATGAAGCATGTGTGGGAAGAAAATTTTGTTTTGGGTGCATGAGCATGTGTGTGTGCGTGCGTGTGTGTGTGTGTATGTGTGTGTGTATTTGTAAACTAACATGTGCAAAGACACTCTAGTGTATAGTATGGTTGCTGAAAACGGACCATATTGGATCTTGCAGACTCATAAGCATCCACTAAACATTGTATCTCAGTTTTCATATGTGCAACAACCTAGTACAATACAACCTTACCTCAAGTCCATGAGACACAAAGAATCGTCCCAAATATGTGAATTTTTCCCTATTTTCCTAAATATGTGTTAAAGGAGACATCCCAATTGAACGTTGGAATAAGGAATTATACGCAAATTCAACCACCTACAAATATCTAGTCCATTTACTCTACTGATGCATACAATAAGCTCGTAACATGTCTTCAATGATTTGATTTGTCCTTTTTGTCTGCCCATCAGTTTGAGGATTGATAAGCAGTACTAAAGGCTAACCAGGTTCCTGTAGTTGTGAATAAGGCTTTCCAAAAATTTGAGGTGAACTTCACATCACGATAAAAAATTATCCGTCGAGGTAAACCATGATATATGAAAACACCTTTCATGAAGACTTGAGCTATATCCTTAGCCGTAAATGTTGCCTTAACTAGAAACAAATGGGTCATTCTTGTAAGCATATCAACACCACAAAAATAGAGTCATATCCCAGAGATGTAGGAAGTCATGTAATAACATCCATGGATATGCATTCCCATTTCATTTGTGGAGCATCTATAGGTTGAAGCTTACCAGGGTAATGAGTTTGTTCATCTTTAACATGTTGACATGTAAAAATCTTGTAACATAGTTCAATACATCACGCTTTAGTCCTGGCCAAAAGAAACTCTTTCTTACAGTAGAGTAAGTCTTAATGTATCATGGATGTCCTGCTATAGGTATATCATGCGCTTCTTGTAATATCTAAAGTTTGATTCCATCTTGATTTGGAATACAAAGATGGTTAATGAAGTAAAGGGGTCATCACCTTTAACATGAAAGCCTTTGATTTACCTTTCTTGCTTCTCTGTGCGATTATTTAAGTTCATCATGTACTAGATTTTTAGGTAATATGGGTCATTAGTCATACCTTCTCGAATAAGGTCGATTAAAGAAGTAGTAGAGGTTGTGACAGCCGCTATAGCACTCTTCCTGCTCAGAGCATCGGCCACAAGCTTTTCCTTCCCAAGTTTATATTTAATTCCAAAATCATATTCGCATAACAACTCCATCCATCTTCGTTGTCGCATATTAAGGTCAGGTTGGGTGTAGATCCACTTCAAGCTTTTATGGTCGGTATGTAATTCAAATCTCCTTCCAAGAAGATAATGTCACCATACTTTAAGATCATGAACAATGGACAATAATTCCAAGTCATGTGTAGGATAACTTAACTCATGTATACGTAACTTACGAGAGTCATAAGCTATTGGTTTTCCTTCTTGAGACAGAACGCCACCAATTGCTTGTCCACTTGCATCATTGAGCACAGTGAATGTCTTTGAGAAGTCTGGAAGTTGTAGTATTGGAGCATTCACCAAAGATTCTTTGAGTTCTCAAAATTAGCTTGAGCATGTTCATTCCAAGTAAACACTTTAACCTTCTTAAGCGTATTGGTCAATGGAGATGCAATCTTACCATAACCTTCAATAAATGTAAGATACCATCCTGTCAAACTAAGAAAGCCACGTACTTCTCGTACTAATTTTGGTGTAGGCCAAGCTATAATAGCTTTGATCTTACTGAGATCAATAGAAACACCATCCTTGGATACAATAAATCCCAAATATTCCACCTTGTCAGTGAAGAAGGTGCATTTGCTACGTTTTGCATAAAGTTGATTTTGATGGAGAATTTCAAGTACTTGTTGCACATGTTGTTCATATTCTTCTCTATTTCTTGAGTAGATCAGGATATCATCAACGAAGACAAGAAAAAAATCATCAAGATGCTCTCAAAATACATTAATCATAAGACGATTAAAAGTTGCAGGAGAATTGGTAAGTCCAAAAGGCATAACTATAAATTCATAATGTCCAAAATGAGTATTAAATCCTGTCTTTGGTATGTCCTCCTCCTTGGTTCGGATTTGGTAATACCTTGACTTAAGATCAATCTTTGTGAAGATAGAAGCTCCATGTAATCGGTCAAGCAATTCATACCTATTCTTAATTGTTACTTGGTTCAATCCACGATAATCAATACAAAGACGTAGAGTACCATCCTTCTTCCGATTAAAGAGAACAGGAGTACTCCATGGAGAAACACTGGGTCGAACGAAGCCTTGTTCAAGGAGTTTAGTTAATTGCTCCTTGAGTTTCGTAGATCTAGCTACTGACATTTTGTAAGGTCTACATGCAACTGGTTGAGCTCTTGGAGTAAGCTCTATTGCATGATCAACATCACGCTTGGGTGCTAATTGTGAAAGTTCTTCAAGAAATACATCATCAAATTCTGTTATCCATTCGGGTTCAGATGAATCTATCTTCTTCTCCTCAGGGTTGAGCTTTACTGCATAAATCCTCTCATTCTTCCTATGAATCTTTATAAGTTTGGTACAGTTCACTAGTCTGAGCTTCAGCTTCCAATAACTGTAACCCTAGAGTTTTGGTCATTTTTGAAAGTCAATGAAGCGTCTTTACAATGTATGTGAGCATCATTGGTGTGTGCGTATGTCGCACCTGTCAATGCAAGGAACTTGCCGATACACAGCGTGCGAGCCACAAATGGCTCCAAGCACACAACAAACCTAAACTAGTAAGCTCAAAGATGACGATGGTGTGTCACTCACCACTCTACGCTTGCTTCGTGGAGGATTCCTCGCCGCGAAGAAGAGGGAGATGCCGCTACGCCGCGCTCAACCGCCTCGCCGCCATCGTGCCGCCGCAATGCTCGATCGCGCACACACACACACACACACACACACTCTCTCTCTCTCTGTCTCTCTCTCTCTCTCTCTCTCTCTCTCTCTCTTTGTCTCTCACGCATACACACACACACACATAAGAAGATGAAGAAGAAGAAGATGGAGATGGAGCAAGAGCACTCTTCAATTGCACAAATGAGAGACTGGGTGAATTTTAGGTTTAGTTGACTTTTATATGAGCTTGCCCCATTCACACTTGGGCGCACATGCTTAGCCAACTAATCCTTTGAATGTTCTAGTTATAGTGCGCCTCTCATCGGTGATCACTCTTACCCTTTTCCTATTGGACGGACAAGCCTGGTACCTGACTCTACCAAGTAAATAATACAACGTCCATCGTAGGTGATAGGAATGTGCGTGAGGGTTAACATGCCCCCCTTCCTGATGTAGATTCCGTCCTCGAAAGATATTGAGTTGAAGCTCGTTCATTGAGGTGGAAGAGCTTTTGAGATGAATGTCCTTAGCCTCCTTTAGTCACTGCAAAATCAAACAACATTGGCAAAGTAATTGCATTCTCATAAGCAATTAAAAAGCATATGCAGTTGTAGGCAGACAATTTGATTGGTAACAGAATTTTAAACCATTTGTCAGCAATAAACATTAAATTGCAATATAATCAAACGCATAAACAGATGTAAAGGTAAAAAATTAAACAAGTATGGGGTCGCTAATTTAACTGTCGAAAGGTACTAAAGATCGACTATTAATACCATGGGTAAGTTTCTTAATTTTCTCTAGTCAATTAAGTTGTTTTATCGTGAGAGCCAAGTATTTCATGTTCGAGGGCTGGCTAGAGGCTATACCTAGAAGACCTTGTAGTTAAGCTACAATAAAAGGAATTTCAAATGAAATCATCGCCTGACTGATTACCTTTTCTTTGACCCCCCAAAGTCTTTTCACAGTGATTCAATTTTGATGTGTGTGGTTATTTTGTATGCCTTGGGTTTTTTGCTTTTCAAGGAAAAGCGCCCACACTGGGAACCTCTAGGGCTCTAGTACCATAGGCGATACATGTGAGTGAAGTACCCAATCAAGCTGAGATTTCTCTTCCAGCTTAAGATTTTACATTGTGGCACTTTGGTTTATTTTTTTTTCATTTTCAGTATTTTAATTTTGTAACTTTGGGGGGTCATATAACGCTGTTACCCTCCGCAAGCTCATCATACTAGGAAACTCCCTTTATAATACTTAAGCTAAAGGTCAATAGGGACTAAGCCCACTAGAAAGCCCTAGTACATTTCACACAATGCTGCCTAAATAGGATTAAGAACCTAAGTAACCATTGATTATTAGGAAGGCATTCCCCATGGTATTAAGAGAAGATCTCTAACGCCTAGCTTGGTCAAACTAGCTTAGTCGGACTGCTTGATTTTTAAACCTAGACAAGTGATTATGACAAAAAATTACATTGAATTAAATGTTTGATACTAAGCAAATGCAATGAATATTATGCTACCAATCAAAATCAAATCAGACAAACATGGATGCAAAAAAGATAAGGGGCAATGCTAATGGACAAGAAACACTTGTTTGCATTGATAATTGCACTTGATTTGAAGAGTGAGTTGAGATAAAGATTCCATGAAGGACCAGATCCTAACAACAACAACAAGCTCCTGTACACACGAGGAAACACAAAGAATACCTCTAGGAGGCACATCAGTGGAAAAAAAGAAACTTTTCTAATCACTCAACTCTAAAACAAAAAAACTCCTATTGTACCAATTCTACCTACCCTCCATCACTCAATTGATGAGTATCAAAGGTGTTTTATGGCATAGGTTTCTGTTTCAGTGCATCGGATGCGAATGTGTAGGTCTGAGTCAATGTTTTGACTTTTATTGTGCATACTCGTTTGCTAATTGCTCTTGCTCTTTATTATTTTTGTTTTTTATGAGTATAAGGCTTTATATATACATTCCCTAAGATTGGTGATTGAGAGGTCAGGGAAACAAGGTTGAGAGGGGAGTGAGTGAATGATGACCGTCAACAAACACTCCCCCCTTCCTTGGGTAGATCATATCGTTTGAAATGTGCTCGTCACCCTTTGAAACCAATTGTTTCAGTCGGTAATAGGTGAGGATTTTTGTCAGTAGTTTTCTATTACCTTAGGTGCCTCATCGAGTTGCAAGGGTGGTAAGGTACTCTCCCAGGATCGAACTTGAAGTGGTTCATCAGGTGATTCTTGAACACTGGGAGGTGTGGATTGCTTTGTACCTTTATGGAGGTCCACTATTGTAGGTGGAGGATGTGGAGAAGCTTTTACCTCTATGGATGCATTACATGAGTAGCTAGAAGCTTCATGGGACTCCCCTCTTCCTGACCTTGGTGGAACAAATCGTTCTTTCTACGGTACCCAAACTAGCTCTGGAGCGGGTGTGTAACATTCTGTTATTTTTTTCTTTCCGCGATCGTCAATTTGTTTTGGAGCTACAGAACTGGGCTCACATGAGCCCGGTGACAAGTAAGAGCACAATTTACGTTTTGGCACCCAGATTTGATCATTTCCTTTATAGTAGCCTTGGGCTTCCAATAGTTTTTTAGGAATCCAACGCAACGTTTCTTTATATTTCTTGGGGCGAGTGGGACGTTTCTTACAAGGCTTCTGTTTTTATCACTAGCTATGGTCACTAAAGAAGATTTAGGGACCCACTTGTATGTTTTCTTCGTCATATGAGGATGAGTCTTGTCAGAAGCTATATGCATTTGCTTCTAGCATATTTAAGGGTAAAAGTGGTGGTATTTCATCCCCCTCAAGTGTTACCCAGGTCTTCCCCCTATTTCCCCAAGTGTCTATGGTTGCTGCTAGGTGGATCCAATCCACATTGTTCGACTTAGTCATTTCATGTAGTACATCCATATAAGGAGAATCTTCCCCAACATCAGTGTCCGCTTTACACGTGTAACAATACTGCAATGGGGCCGAGTGAACTGTGGTGTCAGATCTATGATCAATTATAAACCTGTTTCCTAGAGGATGTGCTCGACCAGTCACAAGATCCACTTGAATGACATAATCTTGGAACTGCAAGTAGACATGGTTTTTAGACCATTCATGCACCATTTTTGTTTCCCTCATGAAAGGACATCCTAAGATCATCTCCGATGCCATAGTGTGTTTGGAGAAATCCATAACAATGAAGGTAATCCTTATTTTATGTCCAAAGACCTTGATCTTGAGATCTTCTAGCATCCCAATAGGTTTAGCCATAGACCCATTGGCCATCTTCACTACTATGGTTGTGGTCGCAAGGTGAGGTCTTCCCTTAGTTTCCCAGCAATTTTTAGTCACAATGATGACCCCAGCGCCACCATCAAGGATTCCCTTCACAGTTAATCCCTTAGTAGTGATTGGTATGGTCGCATTGGATTCATCACCCTCAAAGTATTGTCCCAACTTATTAACAGGTATTTCTATAACAAGGTTCTCATCTAGGCTGGGTTGTGGATCTAAGTGTTCCTTCTCTATTGGCATCTCCCCAGCTCCATCTGTGCAAATTGTGGTAGCCCAAACTTTAGTTCTCCATTGAGGAAGGCTCGAAGAGCTGAGACTAACTCAGGGTCTTTATATAGTTTGGACATGATGGTGGTTCTAACTTCTGAAGACATGAAATCCATCAATTTGGCAATGTTTAACGGCACCTTTTGGACTTCGGTCCCTTGACGGGGGGAAGATGGGATCTCCATTTCTTCGATAGGATCAAGTAGTCCCTCTGTAAACATTCTTTCCATCAAGAAGTGAGTACGTCCACTTTCCCATGACTTTAAGTCACTTTCTTCTTGGATGACACTAGGTATGGCGAAGGGTCTATGGACTTGGTGAGGTTGATGTTGTGTAGGGAACACGGTGTCTGTAATCTGGATCTTCATAGGTGCTGGTTCTAGATCCCTTTGCGTATCTTCTACCAAACTCCTTAATTGCTTGACTCGCTCAATCTCCTCTGTACGGTTTGGATAAGTTCCTATGTTCTTCTTGGATCCCTGCCATTGTGGCTCATGAAGATCTTCCTTGTTGGTTTCTATCTTAGTGGTTGTTTTGGTCTCCATGGTTTCTCCTGAATCAGAATACTCTTCAGCATCATTCATATAGACGGGATCGTCACGAGTCCCTATGTTGGTCTTTGAACTGGGGTCTGACTTCGCTGCTTTTTGCAATCTCTTCCTTCGTGTTTTCTTCTTTTTTAGAGATTGGGCAATTGATGCCGTGTCTCTTTCCTCAAGAATATAATTTTGTTTTTGGAGCATCGATCGTGTGAGTACGTTTACTGGTACCACAGGTGTGCTTTGTGATGGCTCCTCGGTAACTTCAATCAAGTTTAATGGCGTGATCTTCGGTGCATTTGGATTATTTGGACATTGAGAAATCAAATGATCTATGCCACATTGATTACACATGAGTATCGGCATTGTAGACATGCTCGCTTGATTGGTTTGCATTAGCGTGGCGTTCTTTTGTAGCCTAATAGGACACTCGGCTACACGATGTGGACCTCCACACTCATAGCATTGAAGAGGTGGTCCCTTAGCAATGTAATTGATATTTTGGCCTCTTGTCCCAAGAGCAACTACTTGATACACAGGTTTGACTTGCCCCCAATAGTCCTCCATGTAGTATTGTGGACTTTCTTCAAGCACATCCATCCCATAGGCGATATTAGAATCTATATCTTCCTCACAGCCTTCCAAAAAAGCAATAGATGACTCACAACCCACTTGATTCATAGAAGTGATTCTCAAATGTGGTGGTTGCGGTCTTAACACTGGAGGTGGTAAGGGTGTTGTTTGAACAACAGTTTGGGCCCTAGGGACCATGTGTTGTGCTGTTTGTTCCAGAGCTGGGGCCGGCATCAATATAGGCACTCGAGGTGTGTCTGTCCATGCTAAGGTTGCTCTATTGTCCATCGCGCGCTTAAATACTATGCAATCCTTAGCTTGATGACCATACCTCCCACAGGCATTACAATTCCCATTGAATTTTACTCTAAAAGTAGGGCATTCACTGGTACTATGTGGTCCATAGCATACTGAGCACCATTGTTGCTCCCTTCTTGGATACATATGACTGTTTTGTGAAGCACGATTGTCTCTAAGACTCTCTTGAATAGCCTTGGTGAGATCTGCTAAAGTCATCTCATATATCTTTGGCTCCTTAGCAATAGGCTTTAGGGTCATTGGCTGATGGCCCAATGCTTGCGAGCTAATAGATTTAGGCTCAACAGACACTCTTTCTCCTTGAATCATTAAATTATCCTCCAATTGGGTTGCATTGGTGGTGACTGCTTCCCAAGTGGTGATACCTCTAATGACTAAGCCATTGTAGATATCCTCATGTCGTAATCCCCTAATGAATCTATCAAGCAATTGGTTATTGTTGAAGCGCTCATTTGGATTACATCGATAATTCAAATGCTTCAAGCAAATAATAAAGTCTCTCACCGACTCTCCTTCCTCTCGTTGGGCTTTCTGGAGCTGAGAGGCTATACCCCAAAGTACTCCCTCTCGTATGAATTCTTTTAAGAACAGTCTCCTAAGACTAGGGTAAATCGTTTTTTCTTGCACCCTTAGGGTTCTATACCAATCCCCTGCCTTCCCACTTAAGGTTAGGCTTAAAGCATTACTCTTATGCATTGTTCTCCTAGAGAATCGCATATTTTTTCAAACACTTCGATGTGCTTTCTCACATCCCTGTCTCCACTAAATTTTTGTGTGAGCTTGGCTATTTGTATTGCCTTACTTCTAGGCTCTCTATCAGGCGTGTTACGCATATTCTCAGCAATAGATCGACGAATAGCTTGAGCAAATGTTGCCAAGTCACCTAAGTGAGCAGGCACTGTGGATGAAGGTGCTCCAGAGACTACATGTGGAGTAGGTATTGGCATTGGGCTTGGTGCATAGGAAGCCCTTGGGTTCCACGTTGGATATGATGTTGTGCCATGTGGTGGCCCAAAGTTCATATGTGTGGCCCTAGGCATAGCAGACGTCGGATGTGACATGCTAATGCTAGCCGGTATAGTCCCATGCAAATAAGAACTTGGGTGTTGTGGTTGTGGAGCATAGGTAGTTGAAACAATGGGAGGGGTAGGGACTACATGAGTGCGATGACACATAGGTGCATACAATTGGTACACACTTGTAGGTATTGTTGCAGGCATTGAGCTACCATGTAGCGGTGCTTTACTAACAAATGAGGTCCATGGCGTGTTTCTCGGCATGCCCATCATTGGGGTAGGCATTGTAGCCGTGGTGTCATCGAGGGAAAGATGAGCTATACTTGGAAAGGTGAAGCTATCACTTGTGGGCTCAGATTTCACTGAGACCCCTAGCAAAACAACATATAGAGGATCCATCGGACTTACCGAGGGAGTCTCCATTTGCGATAAGGTCGGTTGTTTAGCCTTTCCTGTATCCAAGAATCTCATGAGACCCGTTGAAGGCATGTTGATCCCCTTGTTCTGTCTCTCTAACTCAATGACCCTATGGATGACCTCACAAACTCTTTGTTGTTAATCCTCCACACTAGTAGCGCCCATTGTGGATTGTAGGACATCTAACGAACCCACGTGATAGGTGTGACCTGTGTATAGTTCGGTCAGATTTTCCATTTGTAGTTCGTACTCCCAATTCTCATTTAAGAACACTCCATCAAGGATTGAGGTGCTAGGGGTGTCCTTTGAGCTAGATGCAATGTTGCTTTCTAGGGGTTGTCCCTTAGCGGTTGCTAAGTTAGGAGCACTTGATTGCTCTCTTAGAAAGGATATTGACATAGGGACTTTCAATTTTAACTCTCTTTGTTTCTCCGCCTTACGTAAGCTCTCGACTTTCTTTTCCCTCGCTGCAAGGATATATCGCTCAACCTCTTGCACTTTGGCAAGGCTTATACCATCGGGTAATATGACCTCAGAGGGAAATAACTCATAAGAGTTAGGACGTGTAGTGAATGAAGTATTCATGTGCACATTCTCTAAGGGTATAGGGTCTACGTTGGTCACGAATGGAGAATTTACTTCCCCACCCCCCTCATTTACATCATTAGCTCCATGTTCGGAGCGAGTGGCTCTACTAAAGGTTTCCTTGAGGCGGCTAAGCACGCTCAGCCCGGACCGTGGGCCCATGGCATGCATTTCTTGGCTTGAGCTATCAGAGTTAGGCATTGCGAAACCCTCCATGACGTCGTAGTCAGAGGAAGAGTCACTAGCCGCTATGTTTGGGTCTTGGTTTGTACTACCTTGGGTCCCCGTCGAGGGCCCAGAACCTAAAGCAGGTGGATTTTTCAAAACTCGCGTAAGTCGAAGTTCTCTCTAGTTGCTCCATCTCTAGCACACGACCAGAGCGCAGATGCATGTGCCTTTGGCACCCTACAAGCGTCGGCGAATAACCTCGAAGGTTAACCGCTTACTTTTTTAAGCGTCCGTTTTCACTCGTGTTTTTTTACGTTTTTAATGTTTTTTAATGTTTGATTTATTGATTAAAGTGTGTGATAGCTCGAAACGAGCATATCACATAGAGGGTCGCTGTGTGCTTTACAACACAATTTTCGGGCATCTAAAGTTCCGTTGGTCCTTAAAAAATTGATTTTTAGCTACGTGTGAAGCTAAAATTCATAATTTTAAAAGGCGACTGAGGCCTAGGCCTGAGCGTGAGCTTGGGCTTGGGTCTGGGAGATATTCCCGATCTCGGTCCTACCTTTAATTTTTTTTTAATTTTTTAATTTTTTAATTTTTAAAAAGGATAAGGTCGCCGCGGCCTGCACGAGAGCACACACACACTTTATCTATCTACTTCTAACTAATACACCTACTATTACACACTAACACACTCTATTAGCTCTCACAGATCTACTTCCTACTTATTGTACATTACATTACACAGAAAACTAACAACCTAAATTCACAAAGAATAAACATAGTACCTTTGAAAACTCCATTAACAAAAAAAATACACAGTATAACACAAAATCCTTCTTCTCAACACGCACACCCTCCTTCCTTACCTTTCCTACAATTGAAATTGCACCACAATAGAAGCACAGAGTGCCATTCAAGCTTAGTGTATGGCATTCCCCGGCAACGGCGCCAAAAATGTGCGTGTATGTCGCAGGTGTCAATGCAAGGAACTTGCCGATACACCGTGTGCGAGCCACAAATGGCTCCAAGCACACAACAAGCCTAAACTAGTAGCTCAAAGATGACGATGGTGTGTCACTCACCGCTCTACGCTTGCTTCGTGGAGGATTCCTCGCCGCGAAGAAGAGGGAGATGCTGCTACCCCGCGCTCAACCGCCTCGCCGCCGTCGTGCCGCCGCATTGCTCGATTGCACACACACTCTCTCTCTCTCTCTCACGCATACACACACACACACACACACACACACACACACACACAAGGAGATGAAGAAGAAGAAGATGGAGATGGAGCAAGAGCACTCTTCAATTGCACAAATGAGAGAATGGGTGAATTTTAGGTTTAGTTGACTTTTATATGAGCTTGCCCCATTCACACTTGGGCACCCATGCTTAGCCAACTAATCCCTTGAATGTTCCAGTTAGAGTGCGCCTCTCATCGGCGATCACTCTTACCCTTTTCCTATTGCACCGACAAGCCCGATACCTGACCCTACCAAGTAAATAATACAATGTCCATCATAGGTGATAGCAATGAGCATGAGGGTTAACAATTGGCTTTAAGCCAATCCATTCTTATAATTCCATTGTAGATTCCTATGGGTAAGACTCTAAAGTTTGCAGAAGTATTATGACCATTGAGAACAAAATTCAAGTTACCCATTGAAGGAGAAGATCTAACCTTCCTACCCGTAGCTAATCTACTGTAAGGTTTGTATCAGGGTGTTCAAGCAAAATGAGGTTTCTGATGCACTTAGGAGATATGAAAGAATGTGTACTCCCTGAATAAATCAATAAGGTAAAATGGTTACCTTGATACTGCACTGGGGTTTGAATTACTGAAAATTGTTCATTCACTCCCTGACATTCAATTGCAGCCTAGAGGTATTCTTTATGTTTCCTCGTGTGTACAAGAACGTGTTTCTGTGGTTAGGATTTGGGCCTTCATGGAATCTTTCTGTCATCCACTTTTCAAATCAAGCGCGATCATCAACACAAACAGGTGTTCTTGTCCATTAGCATGGCCCCTTACCTTTTTTGCATGTATGTTTGTCTGCTTTAATTGTGACTGGTAGCATAATATTCAGTGCCTTTGCTTAGTATCACCAAACATTAAATTCGATGTAATTTTTAGTCGCAATCACTTCTCTAGGTTTAAAAATCAAGCAGTCCGACTAAGCTAGCTTGTCTATGAAAGCATACTCAAGAAATATATAACATTGTGGAGAGTGAATATATGTGTACACACCGCATTGCGGGAAGAGACAGCGAGAGAATATAGTGGAGGGTGAAATAGAGTGCACAGAGACATGAGAAAATGACAATAGAGAATCTTTAAATGCCCCATCTAAATGAAACAGGCAACCATGTATTAATACAATGACAAAATATGGGTATACCATAACATCAAAAAGTTTATGACAAAAGAACTAGCAGAGCACTGAACCTTGTGTAGGGATCGATCGGTTCACCCATCCACTTCCTCTCTACTACGGACAAAGAGAACTTCACTTTGCCAGGACCGAGCCAGAACACCTCCAACCTAGCTGAGCCATACATAGGCTGAGGCCGCTTTGCCTCCCTCCATGAAGCCAAGCTTGAAAAGGATCCCAAGTACCAATAGATGGTAGGGTATCAACACCAACCATACCAGTTTAGGCGCCATGCCTTTTCGATTCCCACAGTCGGATATTTAGGCAAAGCCAAGGCAAAATCCCCGATGCGTTAGTCGTGTGGGTCATTCAATGCCCGACGCACTAACCGTGTACATGAACCTAACAAAAAGAAAAAGAGCTAGGTAACACCCCCAACACCCCCGATCCGGCAAAGCCCTAGGTCAACGAACCTTTTGTGTAAGGCTAAGCGATGTAGGTGATCCTAGTCTTGTAGCGACGCTGCCATGAGAAACATAATACGTGAGACCAATCACAATGGCACTTTCCATATGCACAAACAATCTTTTCCAAGCAATTAGACTGTATAGGGTCTCTACCCTTACACGTCTACCATCAACCATCTAGATCACTTCATGATCCATTTCCAAAACCATAAACCATAATCCAATCATATTACACGGGTGAGCATTCCACCCAACTTGGGTGAGGCACAACCAATCCTGCATAACCAATTTAGAACATAACATGGTTGCAAAAATTTATGCAGCATAACCAATATCTAGAAAAAAAAACATGAGCCCCACCGACTTCCATCATAAAATCACAACCATAATCCATGAGGGAATCTTAGCCCTTAACCATAAATCATAACCATACTGAACCAACTCCCACACTTGGAGTTTGACATAGCCCCTGCAATCAATCAGAGTCCACACATATGTGACTCTTAAGACGTGATTCTTTCATGCATAAAAAGAGTCTGACAAGTAACTAATCGTGATATAAAAATCCAATTTTGGCAACATCCAACCATGCAAAGTTGATGCATCACATTTGCACTTCACCTCCTAGAACATAGAGCTAGTTTTGACCTAGGAAGGTGGAAAGCAATCATAGTCATGCATATGAGGCATCAACCAAAGCAAGAAGAGACCTTGCTTGTAGGGTATACTCACCCACACATACTCACACACACTCTCATTGTGTACTATGTAAAGTGTAAGAGATCCATCACCTTCTCCAAGCTCCTTGAGAAGTTGAGAGCCTACACCAACACTCTTATCTATGGAGTGCAAATTCAACCAAGAGCCATGCTTCAAAGCTTACGCTTGCCCTTCTCCATCTTCATTACTATGATATTATGTATGCTAGCAGGAAGATTTATGATAAGTGAGGAACTAATTCTTTCTCCTATGAAATGTTTCTTCTTCCTCTTCCCTACCCTCATTCCCTGCTATCTCTCTCCACCTTCGAAGGTGTTTGAGGTCTTGGGACTGAGGCTTGGGATAGTTAAAGATTTCTTCAAATTTTATGTTATGCTTGTGATGCATGAAGCTTTCCATCTTCATTGCATCATGTAGGTCACAAATAACACAAAGATTGTATTGTAACAAGTCTCTCTTAATGGGAGAAATCATAATACAAATGGATATTGGAGGGGGGACCGGATCCACATAAATCCAGTCCTCAACTGTTGTCATGTTCTCTGAATTCTCTCTCTTGCAAAAGTATTGTTCATGCCAAGTTAACTAATTGCTATGTTTATGTTGTTATCTTCAACTATGTCCACCCGCTATGCTCACAAAGTAATTTCTTAATAGTATTCTCATTAAATTCCGCTACTCTCAAGTTAATAGGCCAATTCCATTACATTGGTATCAGAGCATTTGGTTTCTCTTTTCTTGCTTAAGAAGAGAGGTCCTTAAGTAGCCTATAAATGGTAGATGTTGTCAATTATATTAGGGCAAGTGGAACTGGGATCTATTATCGATTTTTTTGAGCCCACTATGTGGAATATGATGCACACCTCGGGAGCTTTGGACTTAATAATGGAGTCTTTTTAGACTTTCCTACGGCTTTACCATTATTGATCCATAAGAAGTTTGAAAGTAGCTAGACCTCGGCAACTCTGTTATGTTAGACCAACTCCACTACTCTCTATAATTAACCACTTCGAGCCATGGGTGTAGATACTTAAGAGCCAATTTTCAAAGGCTAAGAGGAGTGGCAACTAAAGTTTTGAATTGCCAAAGCATTGATAATCAAGAGAGTAGAATGAACATTGATAGATTTGATTTTGCACATGAAGGTGCTAATGATCATGCCCCCATGTTCATGAATTATCTCGTTACTAGGTTGCATCAAGCTATGGGCAACCCTGCTTTGCAAGCCAAAGTCACTCAACAACTTCGTGCTCATGGAATTTCCCTTCCTCTCCAAGAGGAGAGAGAGCTTAGGAGGCCTCTTGAAGAGACCCCCCAAAAAAGACTCTCTCCCATTCGAGAGGGTGAATCTAAAGAGCAAGAAAGCAATGAAACATTAAGTTCCTCTGAAGATGTGGCTCCACAAAGATGGCGGTCTAAACGATCACCCACTCCTCCTAAGAGAAAACTTGATCAACACACAGTTCCTCTCCTCGTCATTCCGAAAGAGAAGAGAGCAAACAAAAGAAGAAAAGGGCCAGGAAGAGGTCACCCTCTTCTCCTTCTTCTTCACCTTCCTCCTCTTCCAATGAAAGCGAGGGCAAGCTTTTTTGAAATGGGGCCTCTAAACTCAAACCAATGGGCCTATCCTCACAAAATGTTCGTAAAGAGGTACGCACACTACTTGGGGAACCACCTTCTTTTGGGAGTGGAGAAGGAAACCAATCAAAATAACACTTGCACTCACCCACTCAAGCAAGACACTTTGAAAACCCCCTTACTCTATATACACTTTGGACACTTGAACACCATCAACGATTATGCAACGCAATGCCGTGCATCAAAATGAAATATGCAATTTGTGGAATAGCATTCACCTTCTCCCCATAAGAATACCCATAATACATCCAAAATCTTCCTCTCTCAAGCACTCATCAAAAAATCATGCGCACAAGACTTGCCTCTCAAACACACAAGAGAATCACTTACATCAAACTAACACACTTTGCATAGAGAGCTCATCTCCATCTATGCAATGCCATGACACAAATAAAATCACCATGAGAGGTAGCCACATGCATATGTAATGAAGCAAAAGAGAGTTGGAGTGAGAAATTTCTTTAGACCAATTGAATAAGTGTGGAGAAACAAACCAATGGTAGATTGAGAATAGAACACTTACTTGATTTCTCGCACACCTTTTAAGGGGAGGACAGACGCTGGCTAACCATCACGAATTGCGACACTTGAAAGTTTTGAAGATGATTTCATGATCATTAACATCACCATGAGAGAGATCATGATGTATTTACAAGTTATTGAGGTGCTACAAATGATTTATTGGGTTGATGGAGTAAGAGATTGTAGAATGCAAAGAGTGGAGAATAGAGTTGCACTTCCTCCAAAGAGGAGGGTTAGGAGGGAGGATGTGAAAGAGGGAGAGTTGGGGTGTTCTCTACTATTGATCAAGAAACAACATGAAGTTGAAAATATAGGTGTGTGTCCTTGAGTCTCTCCAAGGGGGGCTATTTATAGTTGTGTAGGAGTGGGATTATGCTACACTTAATTAAAGTAAGTGATTAGACCTAATTAAGTGTCCTTTGACCACTCATTGAATATTGGACATAAAAGGGACTATTTATTCACCAAAAATATCATTTTAGACAGTGAAGGCTCCATAGGGGTGCATAATGTAGGTGGGCCCCACCATGAGGCCCTACGGTGGCTCCTGCGGGGTATCTCAACTTGTCTGTCTTGGCATTTAGAAAGCATCTTTAGGTTGGTCCCATCACATGCAAGTGACCTTGAACACTCATTGCTCTTCTAGAAGATGAGTAGGGGAAAAATAAGATCTCACCCTCTTGATTTACTTGATTTACAGTTCCCTTTTGCTGCGAATCTGACAGATTTACACTATTTTGACCATAACTTTTTACTTGTAGCTCGGAATGACATGCTTCAAAAGGCAAAATTGACCTTCTCAACATGTTTGATATGAATTTGGACTATTCTTCACGCCCATGCACCAAGGAATTCGGTTTGGAAGGTCCACACTAAGATAGGGAACCTTTTGCTTCCAAGTCTTCTTGTATGGGCCCTTTGCTTATATGCATCCAAGGGGAATCATGCTTTTTCAAAAGGCTATGATGCTTAAACAAATAGAGGAGGGCCCAATATTATTTTCTTGTGAAAAGAATATAAAATTGGAGTCTTTTTGAAAAGAGAGAAACTATATGTATATTCTTAAGAGATATTGGGCGACCTATGTAGGGGGCATAGAAGACTTGTAGAGAGGGACCATAATCTTTGGTAAAGACAAGTGGAGAGTTGATTTCCATGGGAATTTATCTATATGGGGTGGAAGATGGATATATTATTTTTCTACTACTAATTCACAAGAGGTAAGAAAGTTTGGGGGTATATAGTTGGTTATTGTATGCTTATTCTATTTACAAAGCAAAAAAGAAAAGGGTGGTAATATAAATATATGACTAAGGTGACATTTTTGGGAAGAGTATAATGTATGTGTCGCCACAAAGGTTAAACGAAGAGGGGGAATTTACTCTAGATAACTTAATAGCGTAGAAAAATATATACACATATGAGGAAGAGGACGTTGAGTAGGCTGACAAATGTTGCAAAAAGATGGTTACCATTTTATGCCACTCATATTAGCCCTCCCCCAAGCCTAGAGATATTCATATCTTTAGGAGGACGGTGTTGCTTCTTTTTCTTCTCTTTTTTTTGTCATTTTTCCTTTTTCACTTTTTTTTTTTTTTCAATAGGAGGAGTGTCATGCACTCTTTTACTCCATTAGACCTGCTTTTGATTACCTCAATCCCATAAATCGGAGATGGGAGGATTGCCTTGGGTATGTTCAGATTCCAAGGCTGGTTCTTCTTTGCACATCAAAGCTTTAAAAATAGGTGGAGCATTTGCCAAGCCGAAGGGAGCCATGTCAATTTGGAGCTTAGACGATGTAGGCAGATGACTGCCTATCAACGGATTGATACGTTGAAAGTAGGGCTTTAATCTCCATCCATTGACTCTGGTCTTGTGGAGTTTTCCTGATAAATCTGCTAATCTATAACTACCATTCCCAAACTTTGTTTTTATCATGAAAGGTCCCTCCCATCTTTGCAAAAACTTTTTGTCAAGTCGAGTATCAAGTCGGTTATCATAGCGAAGAACCAACATACCTTCCTTCAATCCTTTCCCCTTGAGCTTCTTGTTGATTTTATCCCTTTGGCTTGTCGCTTTGGTGATGTAGTGATCAATGGACTCTTCTCTATCTAGCTCAAGTCGTTGGAGATCTAAGATCCTTTCATGTAGAACCTCTTTTGGTTTTTTTGCCACTCTTGCAAGAACGCGCAAGCTTGAGAGCTCTACCTCAATGGGGAGAAGTGCTTCCTGTCCATAAACTAGATGAAAAGGGGTGAATTGGGTATATACCTTGAAAGATGTCCTATACGCCCAAAGAGCAGCCGTCAAATGGCGATCCCAATCATTAGGCCAGTCCACAACCTACTTAGAAATGATCTTACATATCATTCCATTCACTTTTTCCACCAATCCATTGCATTGAGGATAGTAGGGTGTGGAATGCAGGTGTTTCACTTTTAACCTCCTCAAGAGATCATTCAGAAGGTCAACCCTAAAACCCGGGCCTCGATCTGATAAGATTTCTAGGGGTGTTCCAAACCTACTACAAATATGATCAAAAATAACCTTTCATACCTCTTCAGCTGTGATTCGGGTTGTGCTTGTTGCTTCCGCCCATCGTGTCATGTAGTCAACACCCATGATGATGAAAACCTTCCCTGTAGAAGTACGAGGTAGGGGACCTATTGCATCCACACCCCACTTTTCAAAAGGTCCATAAGATATTATTGGGACTCGAGGCTCATATGTTAGTCGTCTATCCCCAGCAATTTGGCATGGCTTACATGCCTTACACCAATATTGGACATCACGATGTAAGCTTGGCCAAATAAACCCTGCTTGTAAAATCTTCCTACTTGTAATATCTTGAGAAAAGTGACCACCACAGACATCATCATGACATGAAAGAAGAATTTTCTCTATCTCTTGCACACCTGGTACTCTCCTCAAGACCAAATCTTTCCCTTTGTGATATAAATCATCCCCGATCAACTGATAAGGTGTGGCCTTCTTAGCTAGTCTATGTCTTTGCACCTTGTCTAAGTGTTTGGGACACTCACCTGCTTGTAGAAAGAAGATAATGTCTTTTAGCTCCTCTTGACCTTGATATTTGGTTTCATATAGTTTCACACCTCCTACTGCCATTTGAAGCTTTTCATTTGCGAGTAAGTCTGCTTCCTTGTTATGAGTTCTCACAATGTGTTGTACCTGTGTTGCTTTAAAACCCTTCATCAAAGCTCTTACACTACTAAGCCACTCAAACAATGTACGATTCTTGCACCTCCAAGTCCCTTGGATTTGCCTGACCACTAGCAAAGAATCACCTTTTATAATAAGTCTTTGTATGCCTAATTCTTTGCATTCTTCTAACCCAAGGGTTAGAGCACCATACTCAGCCTCATTGTTAGAGTGAACACTGGGTAGAGTGATACCTTTTCTAACCATTACCTCCTTTTGTGGGTTCAAAATGATGATTCCCCCTGCTGCTTTGTCTTGTTGGCGTTGATAAGCTCCGTCAAAGCATAAAGTATGGGCATTATCAATCTCCTTTACTTTGAACTGTTTTGAGCCTTCCTCTCTTTGTAGTCGTGATCCTTCCCTTTCTCTCACTTTGTAGGTGAGAATTGCTCTTGTGCTATCTTCTACAAGGAAAGTGTATTCAAATTCTTGGAGTTCAAGCACCCACTTTGCTATTCTAGATGAGAGGCTCATGTGTTGTACTACATATGGTAGATTGTGCTCTAAGGTGAGAAAAACAAATGGCACAGGGAGAAGATACAATCGAAACTTCCTTACCGCAAACAGGATTGCAAAGACCACTTTCTCCATTTCAGTGTATCCCTTCTCGGCCGGAGTCATCACCTTGCTTGCAAAATAGATCGGCTTCATGTACGATGTTTTAGGATCTTTTTGCATCAAAACAACACCAATTGCTTCAAAACCTACACTTGGAGTGACATAGTAGGTCTCCTTTGGATCTGGTGGCATTAGGATTGGGAGAGAGCTAAGAATGCCCTTCACTTCCTCAAAACATTTTGCATGTTCCCTCCCCCATTCAAATGTAGATTGGCTTGCCAACCTATGCAAAGGGGCGATGGCTTCTGTTAGGAGATGAATGAAGCGAGACATGTACCTCACTTTGTGGTTAAAGGTCATTAGCTCCTTAGTTGTTGTTGGTGGAGATAATGACAAAAGGGCGTCTACTTTAGAGGGATCCACTTGAATTCCTTGTGAAGAAACCACATGGCCTAGCAAAACCACCTGAGATTCATCGATATGACACTTCTCTGGGTTGAGTTGTCCCCCAAATTGATGGAGCCTCTTAAGCCCCTCTTCAACCTTTTGGCAATGAAGTGATCTACAACTATAAATACAGAAATCATCCATAAAGACTCTTATGGATTTTCCAAAGAATGGCTGAAATACAAATATTGTGAATCTCATGAAGGTGCTAGGAGCATTGGTGAGCCCAAAAGGCATTACTCTGAATGCAAAACATCCCCAAGGTGTGATGAAGGTGGTTTTTGGTTGGTCCTCTTTTGCTATTCTAATTTGAAAATATCATGAATACCCATCACACACAGTGTAGCATTCGTGACCTGCTACTTCATTCAAAATTTCATCTTGGAAAGGGAGAGGGAAGTGGTCCCTCTTTGTCGTAGCGTTGAGGGGTTTGTAATCCACGCAGACCCTCCACTTACCATTCTTCTTGGGAGTGACTACAATAGGTGATACCCATTCGGAGTTGGATACTGGATAGATGAAGCCAGCCTTCAAGAGTCGATTCACTTCTAGTAGGAGAGCCTTTTGTTGCACAGATCCTAGTCGCCTTAACTTTTGAGCCACGGGTTTGGTCCCTGGTTTCAATTCAATTCGATGCTCTATTACATCTACACCTCTTATTTGTGAGTAGTCAGTGATAAACAAATTGGGATACCTCCTTAACATATTGATGTAGGACCTCTTCTCCTCACAAGTAAGATCTTTTGCAAGCATCTTCTCAAATCCTTCTTCAAGGTGGTGGCATCTTTCATCCCCTCGTGTGTGATTGTCTCTTGGATTTTCTTCTACTGGAACATCTTGAGTATTGGCGTTGAATACAATTCCGATTACCTCCAAAGAAGACTCCTCTTCACTGGTTGATGCACTAGTTGATGCTTCCTCATCACTTGAGTAAGGACTCTCCTCCTCTCTCTCTTCATCTGCCGTGGTTTCATAGTTGATATCTAGTTGCTTTCCTTCTCGCCAATCATACACCACCGGTTGACCCTTCTTAAGAATCAAACGACCACTTCCCCATTTTTGATCTGCATTCACAGCAATGAGCCAAGGCCTCCCTAGGATGATGGGATAGCCCTCCCCCTTAGCTGGCATGACATACATATCCACTCGTGCATCTATGTTACATACAGAGACTTTTACATTTTCAATGATTCCCAAACACTTCACACTTGAGTTGTTGGCTAGCCTAGCTTGACAATTAGAGGACTTTGTAATTTCAAGCCCTAACCTGTTCATTGATTTTTTCGTGATCACAAACATTTGAGCTCCACCATCAACATATACATTAGACACCTTTTTACCCCTTATGTAAGCATCCACAATGGGTTCCACATCTTTTTGTAGCTTTGAGGCCACAACCTTAATGGAAAGATTTGCTTTCTTTTTTGGAATTCTTGTACTTACCAACTTTGGCCATTGCCTTCTTACTTTGGCTGATAGGTGTAGAAGTTGAGGCCATGAAATTTTTGGCTTTTGGGTTTGTAAATCCTCCAGGATGTTGTAGGGCTCTAGCTCCTTTCCCAATGGGAAGTCTTTGATACCAATTTCCCTTCGCCTTGATCTTTTCTTCCTGCTACTTTCAGCTTCTTCCATCTTTGACTTCTTCTTCTTGTCCCTTCTGGCTGAATTTGTTCCTTCACTTCTCATGTCTTCATCCTTATCATGTGCTCTTGTGCGTTTTTCTGCCGGCATAACATCAAAGTTTAGAGTATGCTCATCTATTACCTCTTCTAGCTTGATGATGTTGACTCCTCTTTCTTCCTCCTCATGTGGGACGGGAGGTATATTTGATGGTGGTGGTGGTCGACGAAGGATTTGTGGGCCTTGAGCTTGTTCTTGCTGCACGGTGAGAGGAGGCGGTCTGGGGGGATATATGTCTCCCGGAAGTCGCCTTGGATGTGGACAATTGTACATGCCATGGCCCATTTCATTGAAATTCCAACATCGCAACTCTTGAGCTTGTCTTCGTTGATTGCGATTCCCTTATCTTGGTTGTCGTTGTTGAGGTAGGCCTTATACTAGATTCAGAGTGAGGTTCTCAAGCTGTTGAGTTAGCCTTTGTAAAACCTCTTGTTGAGAGTTATCTCCTATTTGTGAAGATTGTGCAAGAGGGGCCCTAATTGGTGCTTCCATGGTTTGTGAAGACTCCCTCTCACTCACTTCATTCAAACCCCTTGCTCTATGTGCTTGGAAGTGTAGTTTTCTAAACTTGATGATGGCTACCTCACGTGCTTCTTCGAAGGTGGATAGGAATTTTAGCTCTACTTTAGCCTTTAAAAGTGGATACAAGCCAACCATGAATCTCTCTTTTTTTTAGAAAGTTAGGTGCACCACCATGATTTTCTAATGTAGCCTCCCACCTACCCCATAGATTGACAAAGGTTGCTTCATAAGAGGGATAGTCTTCAAGTGATACCTGCTTATGTCCAATAAGACATTTCCATAGTCCTTCAGAAGTATCACCTTACGCGAACTTGGAGAGGAAGCTTGGTCGCAGTCTCTCCCAATTGGACTTGATTTGGGCTTGCAAGGTCTCATACCATGCTTTAGCTTCTGCTTTTAGAACCAACGGGAAGGCTCGTAGCTTTACTTCCTCTTCATCTCTCCCAGATATGAGATGTGCCATCTCCAAGTTGTCAAGAAACTCTTGCGCATCTTCCCCACTTCTTGCATAGAACGTGGAAAAAGAACTTGACATTTTGTTTAGACTTTTTGAAATCTCTTTTTTTAAAAGAAACTTTTCTCTTACGGGCCGCACAAGATTATTGACACTTTAAATCTGATTACATTAAAATGAAGATGTACACATCCATTGTTAATTCGTACTTTATCATAGGTAGAATAAATGGATTAATTGAAGCATTGATTTCATTGAGGCGAGTGGATCCAAATATCCTCCTTATGATAGATTGAAACCTAAACTTAGTTGCAATGATTATATGAATGGATTGCCGAGCAATAGGCCTAAAAGGTTCATTGTTTTGATCGTGATTCATGTGCTACTCCTCGTTGTTGGTTTGAAGACCTCGTTCCTTCATATGGCCCTTGAGCACCCCTTCACCACTCCTTGTTCCTGCCTTTAAAACAAAATGAAAACGTGAACATCAAAAGAAGTTTCATAATTGATGATTGGAAGTATAATTGGATTGGGTGATGCCAGTATTTCTCTAAGTCATTCTGCACCAAACATAAAAACAATGCGTTGCTGGAAAAAGAATTTTCTATCTATGTGAACATTTACTCTAATGTGATGTGCAAAATGAAATGGATAGATGGGAACTCCATTGTTCATCACTAAAAAAATTGAAGGTAACTTGGAAATATGTTCCTCAGTGGGGGCACCACTTTATGAGGGCGAGCTTTTTTGAAATGGGGCCTCTAAACCCAAACCAATGGGCCTATCCTCACAAAATGTTCGTAAAGAGATACGCACACTACTTGGGGCACCACCTTCTTTTGGGAGTGGAGAAGAAAACCAATCAAAATAACACTTGCACTCACCCACTCAAGCAACACACTTTGAAAACCCCCTTACTCTATATACACTTTGGACACTTGAACACCATCAACGATTATGCAACCCAATGCCGTGCATCAAAATGAAATATGCAATTTGTGGAATAGCATTCACCTTCTCCCCATAAGAATACCCATAATACATCCAAACTCTTCCTCTCTCAAGCACTCATCAAAAAATCATGCGCACAAGACTTGCCTCTCAAACACACAAGAGAATCACTTACATCAAACTAACACACTTTGCATAGAGAGGTCATCTCCATCTATGCAATGCCGTGACACAAATAAAATCACCATGAGAGGTAGCCACATGCATATGTAATGAAGCAAAAGAGAGTTGGAGTGAGAAATTTCTTTAGACCAATTGAATAAGTGTGGAGAAACAAACCAATGGTAAATTGAGAATAGAACACTTACTTGATTTCTCGCACACCTTTTAAGGGGAGGACAAACGCTGGCTAACCATCACGAATTGCGACACTTGAAAGTTTTGAAGATGATTTCATGATCATTAACATCACCATGAGAGAGATCATGATGTATTTACAAGTTATTGAGGTGCTACAAATGATTTATTGGGTTGATGGAGTAAGAGATTGTAGAATGGAAAGAGTGGAGAATAGAGTTGCACTTCCTCCAAAGAGGAGGGTTAGGAGGGAGGATGTACATTCCCTTTGTGTAAAGGGAGCTTGTGTGTGTGTGTCTGTGTGGCTTTCTCTCTCATCCCCTACATGCTAGGCTCGCCCCCTCCTATGTAGGGATGTACAAGGACTTTTTTTGGTCACACACAAAGCATCCAATTCCCTTAAGATTGACCTTTGGACACAACCTTTGAATTTTGGAACCTTAGCATTTTGGAAGTCTTAATGGGCTGAACCTTAGGGTCTTTTTAGCCCATTGTTGCACATGGCTCTTTTGCAAATGCCCCCCCCGCCCCCCTTTGGATCCCTACTGTGGCCGGTCTGCTAGCTTAACCAATATTCTAGATTTTTGACCCCTGGCACTTCCCCACATTAAATGATCAGTTTAATATGAGAAAATCATTTAGGAGAATTAGATATTGATTATTATGACATTACCTCTCTCTTGAAATCATAGTCGTCCTCGACTATCGTGTAGAGAAGATAAAGCATATTCATGAGTCCTTTTCTTAGCGGGTAGAGGATCCCTATGTTACCCTACGACATCATTCCACAATGGATGACTAGTCCATTTGGCGCTTGAGAGCCTGAGGCTGCCGCAAGCATGTCTGCACATTAGTCCTATCAGTCTTCCATAGTAGAGTGACAAGCTCTACTTGGTGTTTGGGAGACGTCGTCTCCGCAAACTTGATCTAAGCATGCATACTACTTCATTTTTGTGCACAATAAAGAAAAAGAGAGTCTTATGAGACAAAAGAAACTTTGTTCATTTTTAACATTTTGTACATTTGCTTACTCTTGGGAAGCATTGTAAGCATTGACAAGGTTTCGGTTATCCTTTAATTGTATGCCTTGCAAAAATCAGCCCCCTCTCTCTCTTGGGCGAGCCCTCATGCTATTTGCTCTTCCTCTACCCTCATTGGGCCTCCCCAAGTCAAGCCAATGATTATAAGCAGCATAAGTGATAGCCTTCTGACATGTGTCTCCCTTTCCCCTTTTGTGAGAGCTTTAGGTAATTTAATAATTCAACTAAACTCTCATTGGACCCCTTTGCCTCCTGGCCAATAGGAATCAGGCAAGCCATTCGACTGATGAATGCTCATTAGACCCCTTGGGAGACTGTCGAATAGTCATCTAGGAGACTTAATTATCATTGGTTCTTTTATTAAGTGTTTTTAAATTAATTAAACTAGATTTACTCTAGCCTAATTCTCATTGGTCCACCTCCAAGGCCATCCAATAGGAATTGGGCACACCTTGTGGGCATCTGGCCTAGGGAGCTGACATGTGTCCCTCATTCCCTTTGTGTAAAGGGAGCTTGTGTGTGTGTGTCTGTGTGGCTTTCTCTCTCATCCCCTACATGCTAGGCTCGCCCCCTCCTATGTAGGGATGTACAAGGACTTTTTTTGGTCACACACAAAGCATCCAATTCCCTTAAGATTGACCTTTGGACACAACCTTTGAATTTTGGAACCTTAGCATTTTGGAAGTCTTAATGGGCTGAACCTTAGGGTCTTTTTAGCCCATTGTTGCACATGGCTCTTTTGCAAATGCCCCCCCCGCCCCCCTTTGGATCCCTACTGTGGCCGGTCTGCTAGCTTAACCAATATTCTAGATTTTTGACCCCTGGCACTTCCCCACATTAAATGATCAGTTTAATATGAGAAAATCATTTAGGAGAATTAGATATTGATTATTATGACATTACCTCTCTCTTGAAATCATAGTCGTCCTCGACTATCGTGTAGAGAAGATAAAGCATATTCATGAGTCCTTTTCTTAGCGGGTAGAGGATCCCTATATTACCCTACGACATCATTCCACAATGGATGACTAGTCCATTTGGCGCTTGAGAGCCTGAGGCTACCGCAAGCATGTCTGCACATTAGTCCTATCAGTCTTCCATAGTAGAGTGACAAGCTCTACTTGGTGTTTGGGAGACGTCATCTCCGCAAACTTGATCTAAGCATGCATACTACTTCATTTTTGTGCACAATAAAGAAAAAGAGAGTCTTATGAGACAAAAGAAACTTTGTTCATTTTTAACATTTTGTACATTTGCTTACTCTTGGGAAGCATTGTAAGCATTGACAAGGTTTCGGTTATCCTTTAATTGTATGCCTTGCATCCATCTAGCATCTTCAAAAGGATAATTCTTAAACTTAATAAGATATCGTCGGATAGTCTTACCGCCTCTTAGTACCTTGTCTTCATGTCGGAGAATGGACTCAGGCTGCAGCACCTCTTCTTGGTCCTCGATCTCCGGTGGGTCTTCAATAGTTGGTTCTTGAGGTGGCTCTCCTTTGTAAGGCTTTAATAGGCTCACATGGAAAGCATTTTGTATGAGCCAATGATTGGGCAACTTGAGTTGATAGGCCATCTCATTGATTGGCCTAAGAATCTGGAAGGGACCATAGTACTTTTTTGCTAGTTTAGCATAGTAATTTTGGTGTCCCGTAGGATTCTTGCCCGTTGTGTGCCTTAATCGAGCCTTGAGAAACTTTAATAAGACCCAATCATTTTCTTTAAAGGCTAGGGCTCTTCTGTGCTTGTCAGCAGCAGCCTTGTGCCTTTGCTGTGAGATAGAGATAGCATCCTTAATCTTTTGAAAAGATTCTTGTAGGTCTCGGGTATACTCATCTGCAGCGAAGATCTTCCCATGTACCTTACGTAGTAAGGGACTTTTTGATCTCCCCTCAATTACCTCGAAAGGTGCTTTTCCCGTGGAAGTATGTATAGTGTTATTGTAAGCATACTCCACTAAGGGTAAGTACTTCTCCCATTGGGATCTTTGATCTACTTCCGTTACATAGGCTTTTAGTAGATCGAGAATGGTTAGGTTAGCTATGTTACTTTGGCCATCCGTTTGTGGATGATAGGCCGAAGAGAAGTTTAGCCTTGTCCCTAAATTCTCAAAGAGACCCTTCCAGAAATTACTGGTCATTCTAGGATCTCTATTCGACACTATGGACATTGGCAAGCCATGGTACTTGAAAATTTGGGAAATGAAGAGGGTTGCCATTTGATGGACTTTGATAGTCTTTTTGACAGGTATAAAATGAGCTTGTTTATTGAACCTGTCTATATCGTCCATATTCCCGTATTCCCATGGATAGACTTAGGCAATGCAAAGATAAAATCCATGGATATGCTCTCCCATGGTGAATTAGGGATTGGCAAGGGTTGAAGCAATCCAAGTTGCTTCCCTCTATCAAATTTTGTCTTTCATGGTAGGCCAATAGAAATATGTTTCAATTCCCTTTAAGGTACATTGAATCCCTCTATGCCCCGCATAAGGTGGAGCATGAGATTCATACATTACTTTCTCACGTAGTGAGTTAGTAACGCATAGTCTATTTCCATAGAGAAGATAACCATCTTGTAAAGTAAATGGTTCTTCTTTCTTCCCTAATGCAAGGGCTGAAATCACATCTCTAAAATCGGGATCAATAGCATACTCATCTATCATTGAAGATAGATCATTGTGAGTTGCTATGGAAACCGCATTCACTCTCGGTCGTCTTGAGAGTGCATCAGCTACTTGATTATGCTTGCCAGCAATGTGAGCAATATGAAAATGAAATTGCGAAAGGAAATTTTCCCACCTCATTTTTTTGTCGGAGAGCTTGGTCTGCGTCATGAAGTACTTAAGACTTTGGTGACCCGTTCGCAGAATGAAAGGAGTCCCCAATAAATAGTGCTTCCATGAGTCTAAGGCATGTAGAACTGCAAGGAGTTCCTTTTCATATATGCCTAGAGCTTGCTCAACCGGGTCGAGCCTTTGACTCTCATAGCCTATGGCGTGCCCTTCTTGGAGCAAAACAGCTCCAAGGAAATCACCACAAGCATCACATTGGACCTCAAATGGTTTTGAGAGATCCGGTAGTGTAAGCACAGGTTGAGAGATAAGCTTTTTGAAAGCATTGTTCTCCTTAGCAGACCATGTATACCTAACGCTTTTCTTTGTTAGGTCATGTAATGGTCCCGAAATTTGTGAGAACTTTTCTATGAAGCGTCTATAGTATGCACACATACCTATAAAGCTTCTTACTTCATGAAGATTCCTTGGTTTAGGCCATCCTTTTATTACCTCTAACTTTGATGGATCCATTTGGATGCCATCTTGAGAGATAATGTGACCTAAATACTGAATCTCTTGCAAGAAAAATTCACTTTTCTTTCGATTAACATAAAGCTTATTCTCTCTCAAAACTTGAAATATTACCTGGAGGTGTTGCTTGTGTTCGTCTAATGAATTAGAGTAGATGATAATATCATCAAAGAACACTCCAGTAAAGGTTCGATGAGGCCAGAACAGCTTCTCCATCAAGCGGTTGAATGTGGCTGGTGCATTGGTCAAGCCAAAAGGCATGACAATGTATTCATAAAGACCAAATGTGGTGCGAAATGCGGTCTTTACAATGTCTTGATCAACTATCCTTATTTGATGATAGCCACTTTTTTTGTCAATCCTACTGAAGTAGGTCGATCCTTGTAGCTTATCAAATAGGTCTTCTACCCGTGGAACGGGAAACCTATTCTTGATAGTGATCCTATTTAGTGCTCTAAAGTCGACACACATACAATATGTGCCGTCTTACTTTTGCACTAATAGCACAGGTGAGCAAAATGGAGATGAGCTAGGCCTAACCATGCCCTTCTCAACTAACTCATGCACTTGCCGCATAATCTCCTCTTGTTGAGCTTGAGAAACTCTATAAGGAGGTTTGTTAGGCGGTGAACTTCCTGACAGAAGTTCAATTGCATGGTCATCATTACCTCGTTTAGGAGGTAGCTCACAAGGGATGTCGTCAATAAAAACATCTTGAAACCCCTTGAGAAAATTGGATAACTCTAATTCCTTTTGGTTGCTTTTATTTTCTTTTGCTAAAGCATTAGGTTCATTCTGAGAATCTTTAACAAAAATCATGTACACTGAAATAGAGCTCTTTATTGACTTGTTGAAAGCTGGTGTATGTACAATGGGGATAGTGTTACCCATTTCCGTAGCATCTATATACATGTCTTTTTCCCAGAACTTAAAGGAGATTCTCCTTTCAGGAAATTTAACATTGGCAGCCAGGCGGTCAAACCATGGTGCCCCTAGGATTACATCCTCATGCTTGAGAGGAGAGATAAAGAAGTCCTCTTTGTCCACATAGCCTTGGACATGAAGTCTCAATTTCTCGATTAAGGGAGTGACTGAAGCTTCTTGCCCCTTGAAGGTACTGTCTACGGGTAGGACATCTCCCATCTCGTAGGCTTGTATGCCTAGCTTGGTGGCCAACTCTATAGATATAAAATTGTGAGTAGAACCAGGGTCAAAGAGAATAAAAGCATCATGTTCTCTTACCTTTCCCCAAGCATGGCATAGAGGAGATCCTTTGTGGTGAGTTTGGTGAGTCTCCTCCTCTTTGATTTCAACCATGGAAGCTCTAGGAGGATCTTGGCGGTTGTTCTTTTGGGGACAAGCATGGTATGCATGCCCTTGTTTGCCACACTTGAAACACCGGTTATCCTTGCGATAACGCTCAAGCTCTTCAGGAGAGAGTTTGTTTTTACCTTTGTGAACTCCCTTCTCTTTGGCTTTGTTGGAGTTGCCCTTAGGTAACTTTTGGACATTGTCCTTCCCCTTAGGCTCATTGGAACCCTTGTTTTCCGTGGGCTTATTATTTCTTTTAGCCCCCGTTTGGAAATTGATTCGAGAGGCCACCATAGTATGGTGTATTACCGCCGATATGGTACGTGGCCTTTGGGAGTTGACATACTCCGCCATTTCTTTGGTTAAGCCCACACAAAATTGTTGCTTTTGCTCTCCAAAATCCAACTTTTGAAGACAGTGGCTTTGAGTTGTAGGTCCCAAAACTTGTCTACATATTTGTGGATGGATTCATAAGGAGAGAGCTTTAAGCTCGCCATTCGGTGAGTACTTTGTCTTTGGCATCGGTGGCCAAAAACTACTTCATAATGGAAGCTCTTAAATCTTTCCATGTTCGTGGAGCTTCACCGTTGGCCCGTAGGCTAGACCACCATTGCCTGGCGGACTTTTGAAAGTGCATAGCTATATGGCATAGCTTAGAGGACTCCGTGAAGCCCTCATCTCCAAACGCCGCATCAAACTGTTGGATAAAGGCCAAGACTTTGTCCGTAGCACCAAAGGTACCATCATAGGTAAGGAAAGAGATGCTCTTCCCTCCCTCTTTGAACTTCTTTAGCTTGGATGACCTCTTCCATGTGGCATAGGATTTCTTATGGCCTCTTCTTTTTGATGGTTCAAAGGTTGCACCATCACTTTCTTCAGAAGGTGAAGAATTTGAAGAAGGTGGAGAAGAGGGTGACCTCTTTCTCGCCTTTTTCTTGTCTTGATCTTCGTTGTCTTCACCATCACTTTCATAAGAGGAAGAGGATGAAGAAGATGGATAAGAGGGTTTCCTCTTTCTCGCCTTTTTCTTCTCTTGCTTTTTATCATCCCTCTTTGAATTATGATGTGGAGAAGGGTGCGATGGTCTTCTCCGCTTTGGTGGTGATGGAGAGCGTTTAGCCCGCCGTCTTCGTGGAGCCATCTCCACCGAGGTGGCGGGAGACTCACTTCTTTCTTGTTCCTTTGGTGGAGGCTCTTGAGTTCTCCTTTGGGAAGAAGATGCATCATCAAGAAGTAAATTCTTGAGCCCTTCGTATGGATTCTCTTCTTCTTCCCGAATCAGAGAGAGACCTCTTTTGGAAGTATCACAAGGAGGCTTCCTAGGTGTTCTCTCGTCATGGTGATGAGCTTGGAGAATCCCGTGAGCACGGAGCTGCCGTTGCACTTCACTTTGGAGAGATGGATTGCCCATGGCTTGTTGAAGCCTAGAACCAAGATAGTTAACAAGCATCAGAGCATCATTAGTAGCTTGCTCATTAGCAAAATCAAATTTATCAACATTAATTTCACTCTCTTTACTATTGTCAGCCATTCTAACAACTTTTAGGTGTACTTTGGCACTTCAAGCCCTAGTTGATACTCCTCTTTACCCCTTTAGAAAAAGCACTCAAGCTACTGTACCCGCGGCTCGAATACCATTAATTGCAAGGAATAGAAGAGAGGGTCTTTCAACACCAAAACAGCACTGGCTCTTGTCAAGCTTCTAATAGCTCAATAGTGGTTAAGCCGTAGGCAAGTCCCGTAGGACTCCACTATTAAGACCATAGATCTTGACGGTGATGCCCCGTTAACTGCACGAAGGCAGGCGCACTGCAAGGCTGAAAAAACCCTATTCTACTTACTCACAGGCAATTAATAATACCAACCATTTATAGCTAGCTTGAGGACCTCCCTTCTTGAGCAAGAAAAGAGAAATCATGATGCTCTGATACCAATGTAACATTTAATGGCCTTAAAACTTGTGTGTAGCGGAAATTAGCATGAACATAGTGGGCATTTCATTAGAATAGATTCCTAATGAGAATTACAAGAGTGCTTGGGTGGAGAGAGCAACAAAAATCATAACACCTAGTTAGATAGCATCAAAAATACTTTCAAAAGAGAGAGAAATTAAGATATTGACAACAGTTGAGGACTGGATTTGCATGGATCCGGCCCCCCCTCGAAAAGGCTTTGTATTATGGTTTCTCCCATCAAGAGAGACATTGTACAATACAATTCTTTGTGTTCCTTCAAGACTAGTTAGTGCAATGAAGATGAAAGCTTCATGCACTAAGCAAAACACTTAGCAAACACAACATTAATTATCCCCGTTCTCCGACCCAAGACCTCACACACCTTCGAAGATGGTGAGAGCTAGCAAGGTATGAGAGTAGATTGAGAGGAAGAAGGAGTATCTTACAAGAAAGATGTACATCTCCTCACATAATCACTCATATTAGCATAGCTTAGCTTAGTAATTAGCTTGGTAGAGGAGATGAGCATGCATTGAAGCTTGGATCTTGGTTGGATTTTCATCCACATGCCAAGAGTGTATCGATGTAGGCTTCTATCTCACAAGCTTGGAGTAGGTGATGAGCTCTCCATTAAATCTTGGGAAGAGATAGTCTTCTCCTTCTTCACACATGAGATTGTGTGAGTGTGTGTGTGATAATGCCTTGCAAAAATCAGCCCCCTCTCTCTCTTGGGTGAGCCCTCATGCTATTTGCTCTTCCTCTACCCTCATTGGGCCTCCCCAAGTCAAGCCAATGATTATAAGCAGCATAAGTGATAGCCTTGTGACATGTGTCCCCCTTTCCCCTTTTGTGAGAGCTTTAGGTAATTTAATAATTCAACTAAACTCTCATTGGACCCCTTTGCCTCCTGGCCAATAGGAATCAGGCAAGCCATTGGGCTGCTGAATGCTCATTGGACCCCTTGGGAGACTGTCCAATAGTCATCTAGGAGACTTAATTCTCATTGGTTCTTTTATTAAGTGTTTTTAAATTAATTAAACTAGATTTACTCTAGCCTAATTCTCATTGGTCCACCTCCAAGGCCATCCAATAGGAATTGGGCACACCTTGTGGGCATCTGGCCTAGGGAGCTGACATGTGTCCCTCATTCCCTTTGTGTAAAGGGAGCTTGTGTGTGTGTGTGTGGATTTCTCTCTCATCCCCTACATGCTAGGCTCGCCCCCTCCTATGTAGGGATGTACAAAGACTTTTTTTGGTCACACACAAAGCATCCAATACCCTTAAGGTTGACCTTTGGACACAACCTTTGAATTTTGGAACCTTAGCATTTTGGAAGTCTTAATGGGCTGAACCTTAGGGTCTTTTTATCCCATTGTTGCACATGGCTCTTTTGCAGATGCCCCCCCCCTTTGGATCCCTATTTTCCCTCCTTTGGATCCCTACTGTGGCCGGTCTGCTAGCTTAACCAATATTGTAGCTTTTTCTCCCCTGGCACATCCCCACATTAAATGATCAGTTTAATATGAGAAAATCATTTAGGAGAATTAGATATTGATTATTATGACAAAGGATCATCACTTTCCTATGCTTGGGGAAAGGTAAGAGAGCATGATGCCTTCATCTTGTTTGAACCTGGCTCTACTCACAACTGCATATCAATGGAGTTGGCCACCAAGTTGGGCATTCAAGCTTTCGAGATGGGAGATATGGTAATGGGGCTGACACAACTTTCAAGGGACAACAAGCCTCCGTTACTCCCTTGATTGGGAAGTTGAGACTTCATGTCCAAAGCTATGTCGACAAAGAAGACTTTTTCATCTCTCCTCTCCAACATGAGGATGCTATCCTAGGGGCACCATGGTTTGATCGCATGGCTGCCAATATGAAGTTCCCTGAAAGGAGAATCTACTTCACCTATAGGGAAAAGGACATGTATATAGATGCTAGTGAGCGTGATCGCACTATTCCACTTGTAAATCCTCCTGCTTTTGATAAGTCAATGAAAAGCTCAGTTTCTGCGTATATGATTTTTGTGAAAGAGTCTATAAAATATCATAATGTTTCATCAAATGTAAATGGTAGGAATCAAGAAGAGTTAGACTTGTCTAATTTTCTAAAAGGATTCCAAGATGTGTTCATCGATGATATCCCTATGGACTTACCTCCAAAACGAGGGGATGATGACCATCGCATTGAGCTCCTTCCAGGAAGCTCACCGCCTAACAAGCATCCTTATCGAGTCTCATAAGCTCAACAAGAGGAGATCATGAGGCAAGTGCAAGGATTGGTAGACAAAGGGATGGTGAGGCCTAGTTCCTCTCCCTTTTGTTCTCCAGTCCTTTTATTGCAAAATAAAGATGGTACATACCGTATGTGTGTGGACTATAGAGCACTAAACCATATCACTATCAAAAACAGATTTCCCATGCCTCGTGTAGAAGATCTGTTTGATAAGCTACAAGGATCTACCTACTTCATTAGGATTGACCTTAAATGTGGCTATCATCAAATAAGGATAGTGGATGAAGATATGCTAAAGACCGTGTTTTGCACAATGTTGGTCTTTATGAATATCTAGTCATGCCTTTGGCTTGACTAATGCACCAGCTACATTCAATCATGTAATGGAGAAAATTTTTAGATCTTATTGCAAATTCACTAGAGTGTTGTTTGATGATATCATCATCTACTCCAAGTCTTTGGAGGAACATAAGCAACATCTCCAAGTGATTTTTCAAGCATTGAGGGAGAATAAGATTTTTCTCAACCAAAAGAAAAGTGAATTTTTCCTTCAAGAGATTCAATACCTAGGTCATATTATCTCTCAAGATGGTATCCATATGGATCCATCAAATTTAGAGGTAATAAAAACATGGCCTAATCCAAGGAATCTACATGAGCTAAGAAGCTTTATTGGTATGTGCGCATACTATAGACGCTTCATAGCAAAATTCTCTCAAAAAGCAGGACCAGTACATGACTTAACTAAGAAGAACGTTAAGTATGTATGAACTGCTAAGGAGAAAAATGCTTTTATAAGCTCAAGGAGAAGCTTACCTCCAAACCAGTCCTCATGCTTCTGGATTTCTCAAAGCCATTTGAGGTCCAAATTATGTGATGCTTGTGGTGATTGTCTTGGAGCAATTTTGCTTCAAGAAGGGCATGCCATAGCATATGAGAGCCGAAGGCTCAATACAGATGAACGAGTCTTGGGCATTTATGAGAAAGAGCTTTCAGCTGTTCTACATGCCCTAGACACATGGAAGCACTACCTATTGTGGACTCCATTTATCCTACGAACCAAGCTTTTCGACAAACAAATGAGGCGCGTAAATTTTCTTTTGCAATTTAATTTCCATATTGCTCTTTGCTCACATTGCTCGTAAGCACAATCAAGTGGCCGATGCACTTTCACGACAACCAAAAGTTAATGTAGTGTCTATAGCTACTCACAATTATATATCCTCTATGATAGATGCATATGCTACTGACCCTGACTTTAGAGACATAATGTCAGCCCTTGATTTGGGGAAGAAAGAGGAACCATTCACCTTGCAGGATGATTATCTTCTCCACAGAAATAGGCTATCTGTTCCCCATTCCCTTCGTGAGAAAGTTATGTATGAATCCCATGCTCCTCCCTATGTGGGGCATAGAGGAATTCAACCTACTCTTCGAGGAGTAGAGATGTATTTCTATTGGCCTACCATGAAAGTGGACATACAAGAGTATGTTTCAAAATGTATAGTATGCCAAAAGACCAAATATGATAGAGGGAAGCATTCTGGATTACTCCAGCCATTGCCTATCCCAAATTCACCATGGGAGAGTATATCCATGGATTTCATCTTTGGATTGCCCAAGTCTATCCATGGGAATACGGGAATATGGACAATAGTCGACAGGTTTAGCAAGCAAGCACACTTTATTCCTGTCAAAAAGACTATTAAGGCACACCAAATGGCAACTCTCTTCATATCTCAGATTTTCAAGCCCCCATGGATTACCAACATCCATCGTGTCAGATAGAGATCCTAAAATGACCAGTAATTTTTGGAAAGGTCTCTTTGAAAATCTAGGAACAAGGTTGAATTTCTCTTTGGCCTGTCACCCACAAACGGATGGCCAAAGTGAGATAGCCAATCTGATGATACTCGATCTACTCAAAACTTATGTTACTGAAGTAGATCAATGCTGACAATGGGAAAAGTACTTACCTCTTGTAGCGTATGCCTACAATAATAATGTACATACTTCTATGGGAAAAGCACCTTTTGAGATCATTGAGGGAAGACCTAAAAGTCCCTTGCTATTTAGAGTACATGGGAAGGTCTTCGCCGCCGATGAGTATAGCCGTGACTCTTATAAGAGTAGCTCTCTTTTTATTGTGTACAAATTTAAATAGTATGCATGCTTAGAATCATGTTTTTGATGACGATGTCTCTCGAACACCAAGTATAATTTGTCACTCTACTTTGGGAGAATGAAATGGACTAAAGAGCAGACATGTTTGCGGCAGCTATGTCTCCCAAGAACCAAATGGATTAGTCATCCATCTTGGAAAGATGTCGTAGGGTAAAAGGGGATCCTCTACCCGCTAAGGAAGATTGACTAATGACTAAGGCTTTATCTCGTTTACCTCATAGTCGAGGACGACTATGATTTCAAGAGAGAGGTAATGTCATAAAATCTAATATCTAACCAACCCAAATGATTTTCTCATATTAAACTTATCACTTAATGTGGGAGAATAAACGGGAACAAGGGTTAAGATATAGACATGTGCTTATAGATCTATCTTAACAAGGGGCCAATGGTTTGACCTAAATTAGGGCTGAGCTTGAGGTGGGAACCCGACCCAAGCTCGAGGTGCTTGTCCTACTTGAGGTGCTTGTCCTGCTGGATGATTAAGGTGCTTGAGGTGCTTGTCCTGATGGATGACTGAGGTGCTTGAGGTGCTTTGTTGTTCTTGTTTGAGATGCTTGTGGGAACACCCCCAAGCTAGAAGTGCTTTGTCATGCTTGATGAGTAAGGTGCTTGAGCACCAAAAGTTAAAGTGATCCCTACATAAGAGGGGGCGACCCCACCTTGTAGGGGCTAGTGAGAGAACACACACACACACACACACACACACACACACACACTCAAGGTAGCCCCAAGCCTTAAGAGGCAGCAAGGACACATGCCAAGCTCCTACCCATGCTACCTTCACGAGGTGCTTGAATCCTATTGGCCAAGTTTAAAAGAGGTCCAATGATAAATTACTTGAATTAACTAATTGTTTTTGCATTTATCAAGTCCTCTCTCTCAAAGGGAAAAGGGGGACACTTGTCCCAAGACTACCCCTATTGCTAGAAATGGCCCAAGCTTGTGATTGGCTAGGCTTGGCATGATCTAATGAGCTTCAAGCATGAGCTACAAGAGGGGGTCGACCAAAGCAAGAAGAGTCCTTGCTTGTAGTGTATACTCACCCATACAAAATCTCATTGTGTGCTATGCAAAGTGCAAGAGCTCCATCTCCTTCTCCAAGCTCCTTGAGAAGTTGAGAGTCTACACCAACACTCTTGGCTATGGAGTGCAAATCCAACCAAGAGCCATGCTTCAAAGCTTAAGCTTGCCATCTTCTCCATCTTCATTACTATGCTATTATGTATGCTAGCAAGAAGAGTTATGATAAGTGAGGAACTAATTCTTTCTCCTATGAAATGTTCTTCTTCCTCTTCCCTACCCTCATTCCCTGCTAGCTCTCTCCACCTTCGAAGGTGTTTGAGGTCTTGGAACTGAGGCTTGGGATAGTTAAATTTTTGTTCAAATTTTGTGTTATGCTTGTGATGCATGAAAATTTCCATATTCATTGCATCACCTAGGTCACAAGGAACACAAAGATTGTATTGTAACAAGTCTCTCTTAATTGGAGAAATCATAATACAAATGCCTATTGGAAGGGGGACTGGCTCCACATAAATCCGGTCCTCAACTGTTGTCATGTTCTCTAAATTCTCTCTCTTGCAAAAGTATTGTTCATGCCAAGTTAACTAAGTGTAATTTCTTAAAAGCATTCTCATTAATTTACGCTACTCTCAAGTTAATAGGCCAATTCCATTACACATAAGTTTATAGTCATCTAATAGTTCAAATAAACTCACCAAAACAAACCATAAAACATATAAAACAACTCGGTTAACTCACGACGTCATATGGTACCCCCCCTTGATAGCACCCTTACACGTTGTGAGCGGGATGGAAACACACAGAACGCCTCTATAATGACCCGACACACACTCTTGGGATGATACACACACACACACACACACACACACTATGGGGCACCACTCGGCTTACACAATCCACCTGGCCGAGATAGGGAACACACCGATGGAGTGAGAGGAGAGAGACTACCCATTTACCCACTCCACACAGAGACACAAACACACACACACACCCAAAAAACTCAGCTCAAAAGAGGACAACTTTTGATGTTTAGATACAAATGAGCTTGAGCCAACACCAAGGGGGCAAATAGCTCACACAGTATGGGTAAAATAAGCCAGATACAATCACAAAATGGAGCAGAAGCTTCGCTCTCATAGGAGAAACTTACATAGCCAAAACACCAGAAAAACAATGAGTAATTTGGCAAAATGGAAAGTCTACAATGTCAAAGTGCTCAAATCCGACCTCGGATGAGCAGTTTACGGCCAAAACAGGCTCCAAAATGAGCAAAAACACAGTTGCGGCTGTTCCTCCTCTTCTCTCCACGTTTTTCTGGGTCTTCTCTCTGTTTTTTCAGTTCCCACACTTAGCTTTATTACTTGGGCACCCTTGGCCTTTTAGATGACCTCAAACGGACCCCGGAACAGGCCAAAAATTGACCTCGCAGTGCATAGTTGTCACCTTTTTTCATCATCCGCACACCTGGCACTCAACTTTTTCCAATAATGCATCCCGCAACCATGTGAAGTGGCCCCAAAATATGGTCCCCATGATGACCTTTCTGCATAATTATCACAAGAAAACACCCACGTTGTGTCCGTACTTCTCCACGTGCAAATATTGACCCCATTTGACCTCGTGACGCCACTATATGCCATCTGACGCACTCGCTTACCTCATGTCGTCGTCCCACGGATAGCTTCCTTGAGAAGTTTTGCGCACTATCAACTCCTCATTATTATAGAAAAAACACACTGGTACTGGTAATGGTGAAAATCGATGCACTATGTACATGCTGTCCTACCTGTACACGTGTGGGCCCCACGTAACCACCTGGCTCTGGAAAATGGGCAATCCTTTATTCGATGCACCATGCATGGGTATGTACAAATGCGCAATCCCTTGCTCCAAAAAACTCCTGACATAATTTGCCCATCCCCTAGCCTGCTAGATCATTCATGATCAGCAACACAACAAAAAGAGAGTTGAGACTTTCCGCATTACAGGTCTCCTCATCCCTCACAGACATTACTTGCTCCACAGACAGCTCATCTTGCTCCACCATCATTAACCTGGCATGATATAATTTAAGACACAAACCATTTACCCTTGACTTATGTAGAATCCCATCCAGGTTAGCCAACTAATATGTACCATTCGGAAAACACTCCACTACCTTGAAAGGGCCTTCCCACTTAATCTGAAACTTCTTTTGGAAGGTGTTGTCTAGCTTACTGTTGTAGCGCAAAACCAAGTCATGCTTCTTGATACCCTTACTTTTGACCTTTTCATTTATCTTTGCCAAAGCCTTATCGTGCATCTGCCCATAATGCTCCAATGCGCTCATCCTATCGAACTGAACCTCTTGTAACTGCAAGAGCCTCTCTTTGAATGCATCACTAGGCTGCCCAAGCAACTTCTCTAACATCTTTACTGCAGGCAAATCTACCTCCATAGGCAATAGTGCTTCCTTTCCATATACCAGATGAATGGAGTAAACCTTGTACCTGTCTTCACCGAAGTACGGTAAGCCCATAATTCACTAGGCAATTCCAAATCCCAATTCTTTCCTTGGTGCTCTGTCACTTTCCAAAGAATTTGCACCAACTCACCATTGAATCTTTCATTTAATCCATTACACTACGGGTAATAAGGAGTGGTATGCTGGTGCCTAATCT
The DNA here is from genome assembly GCF_014529385.1 of Adiantum capillus-veneris. Lineage (NCBI taxonomy): Eukaryota > Viridiplantae > Streptophyta > Polypodiopsida > Polypodiales > Pteridaceae > Adiantum > Adiantum capillus-veneris. Next base: position 77,398,589 of record NC_140955.1, on the reverse strand, counting down.
TCATCTTTGCACATAAAAAATCTAGCAATTTAGCTCTAAATCTTGGCCCCTTATCTGAAAGTAGCTCTAGTGGCACCCCAAACTTGCAACATATTTCATCATACACAAATTTTTCCGCATCCTTTGCAGTGATCTGTTTTACTACTATAGCCTCTGCCCATCTAGAGAGATAGTCTACTGCAGTCAAAATATAGCTTTTGCCCCTGCTTGTGATAGGTAACGGGCCTATTGCATCAATCCCCCACTTTTCAAACACATCAAACGCCATAATGGTTTTTCGTAGCTCCGGCTTCAACACTCTCTTCCCAAATGCTTGACACCTATTGCAAGACCTACACCAATGGTGAACATCCTTGTGAAAACTAGGCCATACATACCCCTCTTGCAAGATCTTATGCAAGGTGATCTTTAGAGCAAAATGGCCGCCACATGTGCCTTCATGATTCTCTTCCAACACTCTATAAAGCTCCTCCCGCCAAGGTACACGTCTTAACACGAGATTAGCCCCTTTCATGTATAAGACATCACCAATCAATTTGTACCTGTATGCTCTATGTACAAAACCATACTTCTTAGAATTCTGAATCTCCTTTGGAATGATTCCTGTTAGCAAAAACTCCTCTTCTTGAGCCAAAATTTCCCGGCCATGATAAAGAGGTAAAGTGGTCCTCAACACAAATAGCTCCCCAATCATGCTTTGAGCTGCTTCATGTGCCTCTCCATTTAGAGAACGTTCAATGTGTCTGATGCTCCATGCTTCAAACTTTTTTAATAGGCCTTTAATTCTGAAACACATTTCCTTCAATGAGGTGTTCTTGCTCTTCCACACACCCAACAATTGCTTCACAACTAACAAGGCATCACCTTTTATGCTCAACCTTCTAACCCCATGCTTCAAACAAATGTGTAATCCAGCTTCCAACGTAGCATATTCAGCCTCATTGTTACTATGCGCATCCAATTTGAACCCTCTCTTGCATACTAGCTTCCCCTCTGGATCATAAAGTGCTATACCCCCTAAAGCCGCATCATGGCTCTTTCTGTATGAACCATAAAAGAACAACACGTGCATTGCTGAACTGTGGCACTTCTTCAAGTACATTTCTCACCACCTCTTCCGTAACAAGGAGGGGATTCTCCTTGTAAGTCAACAAATCAGCTAGCGTAGCTCTTGTACTGTCTTCCACTAGAAAAGAGAACTCAAACTCTTGCAGCTCAATCACCCATTTCTTCACCACATTTGATAGTCAATGCCATTAATTAACTGTGGCAAAAAGTCATAACTCGTCAAGAAAACAAAAGGTCGTGGTAGCAAGTAATGACGAAATCGTCAAGACAAGCAAATATTACACTGGCCATCACTAGCTCTACTTCCGAGAACTTTCTCTCCACTACCAACTTCACTCGGCTTGCACAATACACTGGCATCATATAATGGCTGCCCTTCCCCTTTTGCAATAGCTTGGCTCCAATGGCATCATCCCCTGCTGATGGATTTACATAAAACACTTTCTCCCAATCAAGAGCCTGCATGGCTGACAACCCCCCTAACACCTCTTTCACCTCTTGAAACACTTCTTCACACTTGTCATCCCATTGCAATGGATCATGCTTTGCCACTTGCTGTAATGGATAAAGAAGCTGCGAAGACAATGGAATAAACCGTGCCATGTACTTCACTTTTTGTATAAAGGTTGCCAATTGCTTCGTACTCGTAGGTGATGGAAGAAGAATAATAGACTTAACCTTATCTGGATCAGCCTCAATGCCATTTCTGACACCATATGGCCCAATAACTTCACCCTTGGCTGTGCTAGATGACATTTCTTGGGATTTAGTTGTCCTCCACATTCATCATATCGAGCCAATACCATCTATAGCTTCTCATGGTGTTCAGCCCTACTATTGTAGACACAAAAGTCGTCCATAAAAGCTTTAACACAACTACCAATGAATGGTGCCAATACCCAATTTGCTCTCTCTTGATAAAAGGATGGTCCATTTGTCAACCCAAATGGCAATACCGTGTAACAATAGCAGCCCCATGGCGTAATAAAAGCTGTCTTTGTGCGGTCTTTAAGAGCAATCTTCAATTGAAAATAGCCTGAAAAACCATCACACACACTGTACCTCTCATAACCTGCCACGGAATCCAAGATCTAATCAATAAATGGAAGAGGATATGGGTTCTTCTTAGTGGCTGCATTTAAGGGTTTAAAATCTACACAAATCCTCCACTTTCCATCCTTCTTTGGACTGACTACTACTGGACTCGCCCATTCTGTGGTCTCCACTGGGACTATGAACCCTGCCTTCAATAACTTGTCCACCTCTTCTCGCAAGGCTTCCATCTGCTCTTGACCCATCCTTCTTAGCCTTTGTCGCACTGGCTTAGCACCTTCTTTCAGCTCTATATGCATCTCCTCTCCCTTGAACCCTCTGATCTCTTCATATGAAGTAATGAACAAATCAGGAAGACTAGCCAGCATATGCAAATATATCTCCTTCTCCATAGCTGAGAGGTCTCCACTGATCATTTGTGTCATCCATTCCTGCTTCTTTGACAATTCAACCTTGGTTTGCATCAGCCCTTCAATCACTTCATAAGGCCCTTCACTTTCATCTTCAACCTCATTTACAAATGCGACTAAACTAGACTCCTGGATACCTTTGTCCATCAAAAGAAATGCAACATCAACATCTTCATCACTGCTGGTAGTGCTATCACTATCCTCATTAGACACTGTGGAATAGACACTGTCCTCATTAGACACAGTGGAATAGTCTTCATCACTAGACTCATCTTCATCTTCATAGAGATCCTCCAATCGTTTCCTTGTGTCCATATTATATAGCTTCTTGGCACCTGTCTTTCCATAGAAGCTAATCGTACCACGTCTCCAATCTTGAATAGCTCCCACTGCACGTAACCATGGTCTGTATAATAGGATATGTTCCCAACCCCGCCGGCATCACATGAAAATCAACCACCGCCTTTGCATCATACGCCTCCACTTCTAAGCTCTTTACAACACCCAAACATTTTACTTTTTGATGGTTTGCCAATCTAATCCGAAAGCCTGACACCCCAGTCACCGTAAGACCCATCTTCTCAACGCATGAATGAGTTATGACACATATTTGGGCTCCGCCATCAACATAACCCTGTCCCAAATTTTTTCTTTTATGCCACACATCTACTATTGGGCAAATGTCTGGTAGCTCATCCATCGCCAACACCTTCACTGAACCTCTCTGTGGCTCTTTTTCCATTGGGTTAACCATCCTCTTCCATTGTCTCTTTAACTTAGGCACCATCTCTATAAGCTGCCCAAAAGTAACATCGGCTTTCCTGCTTGTCAGATCCTCCTTCAAGTCATAGCTTAATTGCCCATCCCCTAGTGGAAAATCTGAAACATGAAACTTGCGACGAGCCCTTCTTTTCCTATTGGCCTTGACATCCTCGCCTTCATGGCTCTTTCCCTTCTTCTTACTAGGACTTGGGGCACTTCTTCCTTCCTTGTCCTCTGTGGTCCTCTTCCCAATAGGCATCACTAATGTATCCTCTAGCTTTGATGCCTTCTCCAAGGTGACTACACTGATCACTTTTGTCTTTCCCTTTTCCTCCTGGGTTAATCCACTGGTTCCTTCTTCTCCCTTAATTTTGATGCCATAATCGTTTGACCTAGTTAGCACCTGTCTTGGCAATGGATACATGTCTCCCCCTATCCTTGGTGGCTTATCACATTGCGGGCTGATGTGGCCCAACTCTCCACAATTATAACATGTGGGCGTCTGCCTCCAGAACCTACCATTGCTTTGTCCAGCACCATTCCTAAGTCTTTCTTCACCTCCTGGCTGATTTGCAAACCTCCCTCGACCTCGATTATTTCCCACTTGACCAAGCATGTTTAGGCTAAGATTCTTCATTAAATCTACCACTTGCCTCATGTCTTGCCTTAGCCCATCATCTTGCACTGTTGTAGTGACCACTGCTGGCATAACTTGAGGAGTAACAGAAACCATTGGTTCATGATGAACCTCTGGCATGCGACCTTGTAAAGAGTCCATAGGCTGAAATTCATACCTCATGGGCAAAGACTCTACTCCCAGCTGTCTCATTTTCCTCAGCTTCCACTCTTTGTTCCTTGCTACCTCTAGTGCATCTTCATATGTCCTAGGCTTCTTTAGCTCCACTCTCCAACGTATATTCTCCCAAAGACTAGCCAAGAACCTGTGCTTCTTCATCATGTCAGGTGGGGGTACCTATGGTGCTAAGGCCTTGCACATCCTCTCCCATGCCAATGCAAACTTACGTATGTACGCATCTACTAGCTCACCTTCCTTTTGCACTAAACCCTGTACCTCTTGCCACTCTTTGTCAGGATCTTCTATCTTCACAAACTCCACTTCCAATCTATGTCTTAGATTGTCCCAACTCAATCTTACAGGTGGATCCGCTGCACGCAACTCCTCTTCAAATGCTTTGGGCCAAACTCGTGCATCACTCTTCAAACAAATTTGGAGAAGACGTAACATCTGCGCAGGGTCATGAATCTGGTTGCTAATGCAGGCAACCTCCATCTTTTTCAAAAAGTCTTCTACATCTTCATCACTTCTTCCATGAAACTCCGGATAAGAGAAAGCCATGGCTACCCAAGTTACAATGCTTTGAGAACCCCTTCGAATACACGTGCAAGAACCCAAAACTTTTTACTGACTCGATTCCCAGAAACTTCAATGGCGCTTGTCTTTAGATAAGGACAAACACATGCACATCAAATGAGTTTTCATAGTTAATAATTGGAATAACAACAGGCAAAGGGCATTCAGTATCTCTCTTAATCTTCTTGGCCCGAACATAAAGACTATGCGCTATTGGAAAAAAATCTTCCTGGACACATGAACATTTATCTGGATTCTTTGAGTTAAATGAAAAGGAGTGAATTGAGGGCCATTTTGATCATCCATTAAAGACAACCATGAAGCTCCAAAGAAGGCACACCTGTCTTATCCTCTGATTTTGCCAAAACTTCAGTAGCATAACAGCATAAATGGCTTAAAAGACCAAAAAACCAGCCATCATAACTTGGAAAAATTTTGGCAGAGTTTCCCCATAAATAGAGTAGTGAGAACCCAAAATATAGACTGTATATGTATGCATAAACTGCCAACAATAGAACCCGAGCATCAAGTAGGAATCACTAGTACATAGCCTATGGCGAGGTCACAAAAAGGGTGCTCCAGCTACTTGTATCACCGAAAGGATCTCCACATTTGAGAATCCCCCAACTCAATAAAACCTCACGCTATCAACCCTCACACGAAGGCTAATGCAAATCGCGTATAGTCAAGTCTCAAAAATGACTATCTTCCAGACCAAGTCTCAGAAATAGCTGGGACTGCCAAATAAAACCAAATATGGCTCCACAAAGGCGTACAATTGGCAGTTTCCACAAGTAACGTACAATACCAATAGACAATGTGCTCAAACACGTGCTAAATGATGCATACCCACGACAGCTGCAAGTGACTCCACTGCTAGCATACCACTGTACTCCGGCTACTTGTACTTGTGTGGATCACCTGTACCTATACCTGTCCCTGTAACCTGTAACTTGGAACCTGTAACCTGGAACCTGTAGTCTGCAATCTGAAATCTCTACTCCCAAAGCTGAAGGTACTCATAGAAGTGGGGGCACCAAAAGAATGTGAGGGGATGGAAACACACAGAACGCCTCTATAATGACCCGACACACACTCTTGGGATGATACACACACACACACACACACACACACTATGGGGCACCACTCGGCTTACACAATCCACCTGGCCGAGATAGGGAACACACCGATGGAGTGAGAGGAGAGAGACTACCCATTTACCCACTCCACACAGAAACACAAACACACACACACACCCAAAAAACTCAGCTCAAAAGAGGACAACTTCTGATGTTTAGATACAAATGAGCTTGAGCCAACACCAAGGGGGCAAATAGCTTACACAGTATGGGTAAAATAAGCCAGATACAATCACAAACTGGAGCAGAAGCTTCGCTCTCATAGGAGAAACTTACATAGCCAAAACACCAGAAAAATAGTGAGTAATTTGGCAAAATGGAAAGCTCCATCCTGTCCGGAACGGCCCAAAACCCCAGTCTACAATGTCAAAGTGCTCAAATCCGACCTCGGATGAGCAGTTTACGGCCAAAACAGGCTCCAAAATGAGCAAAAACACAGTTGCGGCTGTTCCTCCTCTTCTCTCCACGTTTTTCTGGGTCTTCTCTCTGTTTTTTCAGTTCCCACACTTAGCTTTATTACTTGGGCACCCTTGGCCTTTTAGATGACCTCAAACGGACCCCGGAACAGGCCAAAAATTGACCTCGCAGTGCATAGTTGTCACCTTTTTTCATCATCCGCACACTTGGCACTCAACTTTTTCCAATAATGCATCCCGCAACCATGTGAAGTGGCCCCAAAATATGGTCCCCATGATGACCTTTCTGCATAATTATCACAAGAAAACACCCACGTTGTGTCCGTACTTCTCCACGTGCAAATATTGACCCCATTTGACCTCGTGACGCCACTATATGCCATCTGACGCACTCGCTTACCTCATGTCGTCGTCCCACGGATAGCTTCCTTGAGAAGTTTTGCGCACTATCAACTCCTCATTATTATAGAAAAAACACACTGGTACTGGTAATGGTGAAAATCGATGCACTATGTACATGCTGTCCTACCTGTACACGTGTGGGCCCCACGTAACCACCTGGCTCTGGAAAATGGGCAATCCTTTATTCGATGCACCATGCATGGGTATGTACAAATGCGCAATCCATTGCTCCAAAAAACTCCTCACAGCGTGTAGGTAAAACCGGTTATAAAACGATTAATAAATCGCATTCCGAAGTGATAAGGGACACCTAAATTTATTTATCATCAAGTTTCATAAAGTTTTCAATTGCTTAAGTGGGTTTACCCATTCGATGAATCTTTATAGTGGTTCTCGAAGGAGCCTGGAGTCAAAAAAATTGGTGTACAATGGGCAGCAAACTGTTTTTTGACCATATCTCTTATCTCATGCGTGTTTTTCATATGACACCAAAGAGAGAAAATGTTCTAAATGATGTGTTTTATCTCTCGTGTAAAGGGTTTGGGCTGATTCATAGCAGTTTTTGATTTATGACCAAAAACATGTTCCTACCGCCTCTATGACGTGAAACGAAAAGCGCTTTTTATACACGCACATGACCATAAACACATCATGTGCATAAATTAGCATGTAAACATGATGAAATAATCATGGGGCAACTTCATACGTACTTGGTTAATCCATACATGCACTTGTATGCGAAAAAACAATCACCGAGAGGGTGACTACTCATAAAAACGACATAGAGAGAGAGAGAGAGAGAGAGAGAGAGAGAGAGAGAGAGAGAGAGAGAGAGAGAGAGAGAGAGAGAGAGAGAGAGAGAGGAGGGGGGAAAGAGAGATGATGGTTATGAAGTTTAGAGCTTCTCATCATGCTTTAGAATCGATTAGGGACTATCGAAAGGCTTCTTACTTTGCTGCAAGAGAGCGGTGATAAAGGTACGTAGAGGTATTCACCACGAAAGCTTCCGGAGAGTGTGTACACCGTGAACGAGAGAGAAGATAGTAAGTAAGTAGAGAGAGAGTGTCCTTCCTCTTCTTCTTCTGGAGAGAGAAGAGCTTATGGAGATGGTGATGAAGAGCTTGTACCACTCCGTATAGTAGATACTTATAGCCTTGCGGTAGTAGACGCAATAGACGGGACTGAAAACTGAGCACTCTGTGCCAATTTATAGGTTCTGCAGCTGTCCGGAGTGTGCCCCAAGGTGAAGGTAGCGCTACCTCTTTTGGTTGGAATAGCTGTACAGCTTTTGGGACTTTTTAAAAAACAAGCCTTTCCTTTTGGTGGTCAACTCTCCCAGTTATCATTCAATTTTTACAATAAACTTGGCCAATTGAACAGTATCTGGCCAACTAATGGAAACCGTAGCTAAACTATGCCACACTGTAATGGCCCGACATAATTATGACTTTCCTATACTATCCCAGCGTATTTATGGTATCGCTTTTTATAAAAATAATGCCCGTAAAAATCCCGTATGGTCCCATTTTTGCTCCTGGTGATCATTTTTAAATCCGACAGAGACAAACATTAGTATTGTTATGTTTATGTCATCATAAAAAGCCCATTGCTTTTCAAAAACGCCGAAAAGCACAAAAAGCTAAAAATAGCATAAAAAGCAAGAAAAAATAAGTTGAATTATGGGTTCCCCTCGTTCATTGGAAAAAGAAAGCGGACTCGCTTTTCGCTAAAAAGCACTAAAAATCATGAAAAGCTAAAAATATAGTGAAAAGCACTCAAAAAGCATATTTTTACAAAATTGAACCATAGCTTCCCTGAAACACGTAGATTAAGGATCTGCCCTTGCTTTTTGTAAAAAAACACCTAAAAGCATGAAAAAGCTAAAAATAGCGGATTTTTCCAAAACTGAACCAAACGTCCATCTAACCTAGTGGAATATGGAAACGACCTTGCTTTTTACTTTAGAACCTTCCGATAGTGTCAATCAAGCATCTTAAGTCAAAATTTGGTAAAATAGATATTGAAAGCTATTTTTCTTATTTTAAGAAGAGACCAAAAAATTGGGGATCTTATACACACGTAGTCCCATTGACGGGTGTAACCACTTCGACAACCATAGAGCCACAAAATACCGGTAATGACCCATTGAGTGATCTCTTTGGATCTATGGTTGATAGTCACATTTCATCGAGATGGATTGATGCACATATTATGCCATAGTCGTCTTTTGGTGAATCCGACCATGAGAATGAACAACAATTGTGTGGAAAAACTCATGGCTTCTATAGGTGAAAGAGGTTATCAACATATGATGGCACATATTATTGTGCCAGGAGCTTTTTCTAGGCAAGATTTTGTACCTTTTGATAGGCGTGGTATTATGGCATAGGGTTGGTGATGTTTGTCAGGTTTGATGATCAAATTAGAGCCATTCTAGAGCTTAATCACATGGAGGAGAAAATGTTCATTGTGTGGGATGGGAATCATTGGCTTCTGTTACCACCAAGCATTCACCACCACCAAGTGAGAACCTTTTATGTAGCCATGGGCCGGGCTTGTTGGACCCGCTAGTAGTGTATCATGTTATTGGCCAAGCTTGTCGGTCTGGTAGGAATGGTTAAGAGTGATTGTCGATGAGAGGCGCACTCTAAAACTGAAACCTATGATGTTTGGGTAAGATTGGCTAAGTGTGGGCACTCAAATGTGAATGGGCAAGCCCATATAAAAGTCAATCTAAACCTAAAATTCCTCATTCTCTTATGTGTGCAATGCAAGAAGAGTGCTCTTGCTCCACTTCTTGCTCCATCTCCTTCTCCGTCTCCCTTGTGTACTAGTGTGTGTGTGTGTGTGTGTGTGTGTGTGTGTGTGTGCGCGCGCTTGAGAGAGAGAGAGAGAGAGAGAGAGAGAGAGAGAGAGAGAGTGTGATTGAGCATTGCAGCGGTACTACGACAGCAAGGCGGTTGAGGGCGGCACAACAGTGGCTCCTTCTTCTTCGCAGCGAGGAATCCTCCACAACAGCGAGTGTAGAGCGGTGAGTGACACACCATCGTCATCTTTGAGCTTACTAGTTTAAACTAGTTGCATGCTTGAGTGTTAGAAGATGGACACACCCTACGAAAACTGACTACTCGGCAGATTATCATTTTTTGTAATTATTCATTTATTGAGAAAACTCGACATTTCACCTTGTAAATATTGGGGCTTACAGAAGTTTCCAGATTGTATCCCAGTTTTGACATTTACATTGAGTAGATGGTTGATTTGGAACTTTAGGGTTTGAGAATTGTAAGGTATTTATACCACTTTTTGACCTTAATGAAAAAAGCCTTTTGTCATTTTTTAAAAAGTTTTGAAGTCTGTGAGTGAGCGTACTATGTACAAGAGAGAGTGTGATCTTCATCTTGACGCTACGTGTGCACCGGTGGTTGGAATTGAGTGCAGAGAAGTGCAGCGTGTTGTCCCCAATGAGAGCTATGCGCCAATACCTACATTGTGCGCGTACGGTCCGGTTTTGCAAGCTCCACTACGAGCTTCATCTGGTGATTCGGTGAGCATACGTTGTCCAATTTTGCATTGCAGCATATCCACGCGTTCACATTGAGTAGAGCTACACATTAAGCACTTTAGATTTCGGAAACGAAGACCTGCAAATTTCGAACAGACATCCTACGTGATTTTGCACCGGGTGTTTTGGGTTGGGGTTTTGGTTCATAGACCTTAGGGAGAGCGACCTCTAGTGGTGTTAGTAGGGTCTCCTTCAAGTTCTGTGGTGTTTCGGATTGTTTCATGGGTGTTCGGATCTAGAAAGCGTTGTAGGAAGTTTCCTCTTATGCACTCTTGAAGACTGTGACTTAAACATTGGGTAGAGATCTCTGTAGGAATTAGTTAGGAGTCGGTGGAGTGTAGATTGACACCCTATGCTTGCTTCCACGCGCTTGCGGGTCGAGCTTCGTCCTTAGCTGACAAATCTTGTTAGGTGAGTTCTCGCTGTGCTGACATCCGTCGCGGTGTATCCGTCAAACATTGGCGCCGCTGCCAAGGACGAAAACCTTAGGTAGGTGACCGAGACTAGTCCTTGATGATAGGGATTTTTGGCTTGCCAAGAGTTTCGTTTTACATTTAGATAGGATCAGAGGGTGGAGGACTCTCTAGGTCTTAGAGGGAGTCTAGAAAGCGTGTGTCTAGCCTAGATCCTTGGACTTAGGTAGATTTAGGTAGACTGAGATAGTTTTAGGTATTAATTGAGTTCTAGAGTAGGAGTTGGAGTGGTAGAAGCGGTGAGAGGAGAGATTGAGAGTCCGGAGAGGCCAGAGAGCAACCAAAACACCATTATCACCATTTCACATGATGAGTAGGAGTAGAGTAAGTAGGACATCATGATTCAGGATCCAAAGAGACAACTACGACCATATCAACAGTAGCGGCAAAGCGACTGCCTTTTGCAAGAAAGACAATTAAACAGAGAGTGGTAGAGTTACAGTTGTTACTTGCAAAGAAAACAGGAAACATCAACGGCAAATGCCAATAAGCATCTTGCTTATACCCTCCTCTTGCACAACATTAATTTTTCCATGCATTGACCGAGTATGCATAAAATAGGGCCACATTAATCGGCCAAGCATTAGCACAAATTTTTCAACCTATGCACGGCACATACTCCGAGGCAATACCTTGTCGTCCGGGAGGACTCCGTCTAGGAGGGGGGGAGGCATTCTCAAATGCGGAACCAATAGTAGAAAGAGCAAAAAAGGGCATGATTTTTGACTATTTTTTAGGGTTGTTGTTTGATTACGAAATTTTCTGTACTAACCCAAGTACATATGCCCTTATACAACATGTATCTATAGGTATATGGGGCCCAACGCTGAATCAAGCCCCTAGGTGTGTGTATATAAGTAGAAATAGCCATTTTTTGGGCAAAATATTGGTAAAACGGAGAAATCCGGCCATAAAAGTTGTATGTGAGTGTATATAATGTTTTACGGTGATGTTTTTTATTTATTATGATTTTTGGGGATTTTCTAGGTTTGATATCTATTTTCCTTTTAATTTTGCTAATTTTTGACAGAAAAACTTCAAAAATACAAAAAGCAGGTGAAAAACGGTCGTAATGAAAAACAAAAAATATGGGGATGATCAGTGACTATAGGACAACCTATGGCACAGTGGGGGTGCAATTATGAGACTGGAGCGAAAAGCGTGTTGTGGCCAGATTTTGATCGAAATGCCAAATTTCTGGTAAACAGGGCAAATGGAGTCCAAATCAAGAAATTTTTTAGCATAAACCGCATCTCGCAAGAAGTTAGGAGCACATGTCAAATTTCATGAAAAGTGGTTCGGGGACCTCCATTATAAGAAATTTTCACCTCATTTTTAGCTCATTTTCACTATTGACATTTGAGAGAGAGCTTCTGCCACCTAGAGCGAGCGGAACGTCCAGCAGCTTCTACGATGCACACGACTATCCGACGGGCTTCAGACATGAGAGGTAGGCTCACCACCTTGAGCTTTTCGCGCATGTTTGTTGTTTTGTCACGAAAACTAGCGTAGGGTTCACACACAAAGCGAGCAGTAGAGACCTACAAGTAGAAGCGGCCACCTAACGGCTAACCCAAAAGCAACGAGACTTCATTGGAAGCTTACCCTAGCATAGGAGACCAGTCTTGGATGTCCAAAGGCAGTAGAAAACCATCGGGAAAAACCCTAATTCCTAGAATCCCGCAAGAGGCAACCAAATGGGAAATCGGTGGAAAGGCGCCCAAATGCTACCAAAATTCATGGGTAGGAGCATCTCGACATGCTCGACAAGTCTATGTAGCCCACATAAGCAAAAGGTGACCCAAAGCGGCACTAAACTTCAGAAACGACATCAGACACACAAAGCGTCAAATAGCTCTCGCGGCCAAACCGCATGTCTGTTTGCCATCAAACTTCACGAGCGGCTTTCCTAGACCATCAACAACCAAGTCCTATGGTGGTAGACCACCACAAATCATCGAAGACTTGTAAACGCAACCACGGGTGCTTCTAGAGCGACAAATTGCCAAATGGAGCTCGGGTGAAGCCAAAGTCGACAAAAACCATACGGCAAGGATCCCCAAGGGATCGGGAAGCTATGGAGACCAATATCAAGAAATTTCATCGTCGCGCTGAAAAGCACTCCAAAAGTCAGAAGACGACTCGAAGGCTCTGAAATCCACACAGGGAGTTACTTTTTATCCATTTGACTTTTTTGTTGAAATTAGGCTTAAAAGGGACTCAAGGGGACTAAGGGCAGGCACTAGTGACAGATTCCATGAAAAAATCATCAGGAGACATCCTACGCGTAGGATGTCTCAAGGGCATTTCTGGGCACATAACCCAACATTTTTCATCACACACATTTTCTGAATAGCCTTTACATGCTAGCCACCAAGTTTCATCCCATTTGGACCAACAGTGACCTCATATACATGAAAAACGCAAAGTTAGGGCATAGAGGCAATAATGGGCCATCGACCTACCAAAACTTGTCCAAATCACATGAAACTTGCACAACACATTCACAAGCACATAGCCAACCAATTTGTGTGCTCACCTGCAAAAATTGATGAAAAAGACATCCTACGCATAGGATGTCTATTTGACCCTTTTGGCCTACAGAGGGTGTTTGTCCATTCCAGATCTAATCACATCATCTTCAAGAGCTCATATACCAAGTTTGAAGCCGTTCTAATAATTTTTGACCCCCAACACCTTCAAGACACACTTTTTGAGCCCAAAAACACTACCCAGGGTCTTATCAACATCAAATCTTGTCCAAATCAAAATCCAAGAGCATGGCCATGTTCCACATGCCAAGGACTACCCACAGAACAAATCCCAAGACATTTTGATAAAATAGACATCCTACGCGTAGGATGTCTCCAGCATATTTTTGACCTTCTGTGCAAAGAGTGACATCATGGGAGCCAATACCATGGTACAATGAGCCCATATATCAATTTTCAACCCATTTGGACATCACTTGCCACCTGTTGTGGACTTTCTACCCAATTTTTTCCAGCATATTTTTGACCTTCTGTGCAAAGAGTAACATCATGGGAGCCAATACCATGGTGCAATGAGCCCATATATCAATTTTCAACCCATTTGGACATCACTTGCCACCTGTTGTGGACTTTCTACCCAATTTGTGACCTAAAGCTTGAATCATCCCAAAAATCCACTTGATGCCCAAATCCAAATCCGAGCACATTGCCATGTTATACAGGCCAAGGACCACCAGCATGCCAAGTATCACCCAAATCTGATGAAAAAGACATCCTACACGTAGGATGTCTAACTGAAATTTTTTAGCCAGAATTTTTTAGAGTTCCTTTTAAGCTTTATTTTCAATTTTCAAGTCATTTGGATGGTTAAAAATCAGTTTCTCAACTGATATGGAAAAAACGCTAACTTCGGACTACTGAGTGCAACAGAATCTATGGCAGCCGCAAAGTCACCGGCAAAGAAGAAAAGGATGACCATAAAAGATTACCTAGAAGAGGTAGAGCCCTCCGTCATACCATAAGGAACTCTAAAGCCAACAAGCACATGGATCCAAGAAGATCTGCTATAGTCCAATGATCTAAAGATTTACCAAGGCGTGTTCAAAGACACCGAAGGAAACATGATAGAGCTACCAATGCTACCGCGGGAACTCAATGAGTTCGTCAGAAGCAAGATGGCAGAGTATCTGGAGAAGATTGATATCCACAATTACTTTGAAGCGGTGCCGGCAGGTATTGACATAAAAAGAGTATGGGAATTTGTGACAACAATAAAAGAAGATGGAGTGGCCGGAGTTACAGATCTGCAGGGCAAGCTAGGCACTGAGATTCTAATCACAGAAAGAGTAGTGGCAGCTGCACTAGACCTCTCCAACAAGGGGGATAGTGTAACCAAAAGAAGAGACGAAGTAAAGGTGTACACTGAAAAGAAAGCCAACTATACCTTTGAGGATATTTCCAACCCCAAAGTGGCAATCATGAGTCAGATGTACAATCAATATTTCCATATGTGTACAAAGCGGCCACAAAAGGACAGGATGCCACCTGCAGCAATTGCCACAACATTCACCTGGGCAATGCAGAAAAGCAAGCCGAAGATCATCAGTTATGCAGCCTATGTACATGATAATCTGGTGAAGATGGGCAACAAGAAGCCCACATACATTGTGCCAGGTGAGCTAATCACGAAGGTGATCTATGGGGCATTGCACGCCAAGGGAAGATGGCCCGACCCTCCATCACAAAACGACTGGCTGAGGCTCAAGGAAGATAAGGAAGACGAACAGCCCAAAGCACCAAGGGTGGCAACCCGTTTGAAACGCCGATTAGAAACCGTGCAAGAAGAGCAGCTAGAGCTGAAGAAGGGAAAGAAAGAATCTGCCCAAGTGCCAGTAAAAGAGACGAAATCACAAAAAGCGTCACGTCTAGAGCAGCTGATGGAAAGATTCAGGGCAGAAAGAGCCCTCAAAGGAGATTTAGACGAGCTATGGAAGCCGTCTCTAGAAGCAATGTCGGGATCATCCCGAAGGGTGCACAGAGACAAATTCGATGATTACATTAAGAATTTTGAGATTCTTGATGCCACAACAGAGAATATCCCACATGTACCCTTTACAGAAGAGGAGGTGGAGCAAGTCCGACATAAACTGCTAGAAGAGCAGGAAGGCCAAGAGAGAGAAAGTAAGACAAAGGCTGACAGAGATTTCAAGAAAAAGCCGACAACTCCACCGGCCAGCCTTGAATCCAACCCACTGCCCTCACCACCTCCTCGGAGCCCTCCACAAGAAGAGAAAGAGGAGGAAGACAAACCAGAAGACCAAGAAGAGTCCAAGCAAGAACAAAGCCAGGAGCAAGAACCAAAGGAAGAGGCTAAGCCTAAAAGTGGGCAGCCAGAGCCAAATGAATCATACAACACATTTCTAGACCTGCTACCTGCCGGATATACAAAAGAAGAGGCTGCCACAGTCGCATTCGACTTGGCAAGCACGGGGCCCAAAGAGAAAATGCAAAGCCTACCGTTAGTAGAGCTAAAGGAGATGGCCACTGATACAGTGGACCTGTACCCGCCCACCAATGATTGGGATGTGGTGATGACAAAGCTAACCGGGCTAAGAGCACAGTCAATGGCATCAGAAAGTGAAATGGCAACTCTCAAAGCCACTGAAGTGCAGATAAAGCTGGAAGTTGACACTTTACAAAAACAAAGCCAAAGGCAGATAGAGAGAGAGAAGCAAAGCTGCAAGCCAGTCTGGCAAAGGCATTTCAAAGATGCCAGGAAATGGAAAGAGAAAATCAGGCAGCAGCTCAAAGACTGCAAGGAGCTGAAGAGGAGTATAGACAACTCAGCAAGTCATTGACAGATGTAGAGAGGGAAAGGGATAACCTAACCCTACAACTTGCTGAGGAGTCCAAGGAAGTTGAGGCCATGCGAAATGCCAAAGAAAAGGTAGAAATAGACCAAGAGGCTAGCCAGGATGAGGTCCTTGAGCTCAAGGACCAGTTTAAAGTTAAAGATCAAACCATCCAGCGGCTACGGGCATCTCCTGCCAGAGTCAGAGCTACTAGCTCGACTCACACCACTACAGAAAGCCAGATCTATGAAGAACAGATGAAAGAGCTTCAGAAAGAGTTGACTTTAGAGAAAAAGCAAAGGTTGATGATGGCGGAAGGGTCAGTGGTTATGCAAACACGCATGGAAGAAGAGCATAAAGCAATGCAAGATGAGCTAGAAATTATCAAGAGAAAGCTCGAGGAGGCGGAGAAGATAAACGCCGAATTGAACGACCTCCTCGTGAACATGGGAGAAGAAGCTAAAGCAGAGAAACAGACACTCCTAAAGCAAATAGAAGAGCTGAGAGGACAGCAGGCAGAAGAGCAGGCAGGCACAAGGCCGGAAACCATGGAAGGCATAGACCTAGAGAATGTGGCAGATCCTGTGGACACACCCATGCAAGAGGAAATCCTAGTAGGACCCTCTCAAGAGCCACAAGATCTGACACAAGAAGAGGAAGAGAAGCTGCACAAGGCCATAGAGGCAGAAATCAGAGAAACGGCCAAGGAAGCCTTGGAATGGGAGTAGAGGGTTTTTAAATCCATGACCATTCAAAAGATTGATGCTAGCAACCTCCGGCATGAATGGCTACAGCCCTCTCTCCCATATCCTTTGCTAAAGTACGAAGCTGCCACCATCAACAAGAGGATCAAAGAAGAGCCGACAGTACCACTCTACACAGCAGATATCTCCCAACCTGAAGGGGCCAAGTTGATAGGCGACTCCTAGCCCAGGTGGAGAAAGGCGTGGCTGACGAAGCATCCACAATACCTAATCCATTTGGTAGAGGCACCCAAAATCATCACAGATAACCTAAGCTTTTGCCCTCTACCAAGGATACGGACGTGGAGGGCCAAGGAGATACTACAAAGAAGCCAACCCACTTAGCTGAATTATCCGAAGCTGCCAGGCTTGAAGGTAGGCGAGAGAATAAGTATTCAATACATGGTGAAAACCCAAATGGGCGCCATCAAATTGTTCATTGGCTCGCCTGACCTTTCTTGCATAATGATGCGAAAGATCTTCAAAACCCTTTTGGCAGTCTTCGAGATGTTCAAACTGGGCCAGGTGACAAACAATATCTTCTTCTTTCAAGATACTTACAGATGCGCATATGATTTGTCTAGTCAGCCTTCCAAGGAGGTGATACATGCATTGTATCAAAGGATCATGTTTCTGCCATCCTATCAACTCCAGCCCTTTGAAGAAGCATTCTACACCAGCTTCTTCACCATCAACACTGATATATTTGGCCCAACACTGCTGGATTTACATGCAAGATACGAGTCGATGCTCAAGATGCGCGAAACCATAAGATGAAGAAGCAGCTCAACAGCCATGTTGGTGACGACATGAGCAAGGAGGGGGGGACTGTTTGAAGTTGGACACACCCTACGGAAACTGACTACTCAGCAGATTATCATTTTTTGTAATTATTCATTTATTGAGAAAACTCGACATTTCACCTTGTAAATATTGGGGCTTACAGAAGTTTCCAGATTGTATCCCAGTTTTGACATTTAGATTGAGTAGATGGTTGATTTGGAACTTTAGGGTTTGAGAATTGTAAGGTATTTATACCACTTTTTGACCTTAATGAAAAAAGCCTTTTGTCATTTTTAAAAAAGCTTTGAAGTCTGTGAGTGAGCGTACTGTGTATGAGAGAGAGTGCGAACGTCATCTTGACGCTACGTGTGCATCGGTGGTCAGAATTGAGTGCGGAGAAGTGCAGTGTGTTGCCCCCGACGAGAGCTACGCGCCAATACCTACATTGTGCGCGTACGGTCCGGTTTTGTGAGCTCCATCTACGAGCTTCATCTGGTGATTCGGTGAGCATACGTTGTCCGATTTTGCATTGTAGCATATCCACGCATTCACATTGAGTAGAGCTACACATTAGGCACTTTACATTTCGGAAACAAAGACCTGCAAATTTTGGCCAGACATCCTACGTGATTTTTCATGGGGTGTTTTGGGTTGGGGTTTTGGTTCATAGTCCTTAGGGAGAGCAACCTAGTGGTGTTAGTAGGGTCTCCTTCAAGTTTTGTGGTGTTTCGAGATTGTTTGATGAGTGTTCAGCTCTAGAAAGCGTTGTAGGAAGTTTCCTCTTATGCACTCTTGAAGACTGTGACTTAGACATTGGGTAGAGACCTCTGTAGGAATTAGTTAGGAGTCGGTCGAGTGTAGATTGACACCCTATGGTTGCTTCCACGCGCCTGCGGGTCGAGCTTCATCCTTAGCTGACAAATCTTGCTAGGTGATTTCTTGTTGTGCTGATGTCCGTCGCGGCGTATCCGTCAAACATTGAGCCATCTGTGGCTCGCACACATTGTTAGGCAAGGCCCTTGCTTTGATACGTGCGGTAGACACCCACATTTTTGGCGCCGTTGCTGGGGAATCACCCTGCACTAAGCTGAAGAGGCACTCTGTGCTTCTTCTATGAGTGTTTGTGTTAGGAAGGAAGAGGAAGAAGAAGAAGTTGTTTTCTGCAAGTTTTTATTACTTGCATAATCTCTATTTTTTGTCAAGGCCTGCTTGCACATAATCTTTTGCACAATTAGTAGTTAATGTGTTAGTAGTGAATGAGTGTTTTCTGTCAATGTCTTCTTTTACACAGTCTTTCCACAGTTAGTGAATAGCTTGTTTTATGCCAATGTCTACTTTTACACAGTTTTTTGTATTTTGCACGGTTAGTAGTTAGTGTGTTAGCTAGTGAATGAGTAAGCAGTTAGCAGAGTAGGTAGATTCATTGTTCACTGTCAGTTAGTAGTTAACAAAGTAGATAAGCTTAGTTAGTAGAGTAGTTAGTTGTAGAAGAGATAAGGTTAGGTTAGTTAGGAGAGTAGTCAAAAAATTTTGTGTGTGTGTGGCCCAAAAAGGCCACCAAAACCGCGTGCGGCGACCACACAAAAAAAAAAACCGAAATATTTAAGCGTGAGGTGTGAGTGTGCTCTATGAAAATTTTGGATCAGATCGTTCCCTAGGCCCAAGCCCAGGCCTCAGTCCTCAGTCTTGATATATACTATACTCACTCTTATATATATACCCTACCCCCACAAGAGGGAATGAGGGCATGTGGGACAAGTTCCTCGAGTCCTCCACCATCCCTTTCACACTCACCCTTTGGACTTACTAATTCTAGCCCTCTCCCCACCTAGGAAAAGACTAGTTTTAGGATTCCAAGGGCTGTACGTAACTGAAATGGGGGGTTGTAAATCACGGCATGTCCCTCTAGCCAAGACGCTCGTTTTGAGCTATCGCACGCCATATTCTCTGGCTCGGTTAAAAAAAGGGACCAAAAATACCAAAAAAATTGGGTTATAACACCTAAAAAACTAGGTGAGCAGCCTCCACGGGCACTCACCAACACCTCTAGAGTGTCGAGGTCACATGCACCTACGCTCTAGTCATGTGCTGGAGGACGAGCACATTGAGAGTGTCTTCGTTTACGCGGGCATTCATTATTCCTCTACCTTAGGCTCTAGGCCCTCAGCGGGAACCCAAGGTAGTACCATTCAGGACCCCATATAGCGTCTAGTGACTCTTCCTCTGACTACGACATCATGGAGGGTTACCCAATGCCTAATCCTGATAGATCAATCCAAGACATGCATGCCATGGGCCCACGGTCTGGGCTGAGCGTGCTTAGCCACTTGAAGGAAACCTTTAGTAGAGCCACTCGCTCTGAACATGGAGCTAGCTATGTAAATTATGGGAGTGGGGAAGTAAATTCTCCATTCATGACCAACGTAGCATCCATGCTCTTGGAGAGTGTGCACGTGAATACTCCATTCACTGCACCCCCTGACTCTTCAAAGCTATTCCCCTCTGAGGTTATATTACCTGATGGTAGAAGCCTTGTCGAAGTGAAAGAGGTTGCGGTTAGGGAAAAGGAAATTGAGAGCTTCCGCAAGGCGGAGGAATGAAGAGAGTTGAAAGAAAAAGCTTCTATGTCAATATCATTGCTAGGAGAGCAATCGAGTGCTCTTGAATTAGCGACCACTAAGGGTCAACCTATAGAGAGCCACATTGCATCTAGCTCAAAGGACACCCCTAGCACCTCAAGCCTAGATGGAGGTTCCTAAATGAGAAATGGGAGTACGAACTACAAATGGAAACTCTAACCGAACTATACACAAGTCACACCTATCACGGGGTTGATTAGATGTCCTAAAATCCACAACGGGTGCTACTAGTGTGGAGGATCAACAACAAAGAGTTTGTGAGTTCATCCATAGGGTTATTGAACTAGAGAGACAGAACAAGGGGATCCACATGCCTTCAATGGGTCTCATGAGATTTTTGGATACGGGGAAGGTTAAACAACCAACCTTATCGCATATGGAGACTCCCTCAATAAGTCCGATGGATCGTCCATATGTTGTTTCGCTAGGGGTCTCAGTGCAATCTGAGCCCACAAGTGATAGCTTTACTTTTCCAAGTCTAGTGCATCTTTCCCTGGATGACACCACGGATACCATGCCTACCCCAATCATGGTCATGCCAAGAAACATTCCATGGACCTCATTTGTTAGTAAAGCACCGGTACATGGCAGCTCAATGCCGACAACAATCCCTACAAGTGTGTATCAATCGTATGCACCTATGGGTCCTCGTACTCATGTAGTCCCTACCCCTCCCATTGTTTCTACAACCTATGATCCACAACCACAACACCCAAGCTCTTAATGGGACCATACCGGCTAGCATTAGCATGTCACATCCGACGTCTGCTATGCCTAGAGCCACACATATGAACTTTGGGTCACCACATGGCACAACACCTTATCAAATGTGGAACCCAAGGGCTTCCTATGCTCCAAGACCAATGCCAATACCTACTCCACATGTAGTCTCTGGAGCGCCTTCAGCCACGGTGTTTGCTCACTTAGGTGACCTGGTAACATTTGCTCAAGCTATCGATCGATCTATTGCCGAGAATATGCGTAACACGCCTGATAGAGAACCTAGAAGTAAGGCAGTACAAATAGCCAAGCTCACACAAAAATTTAGTGGAGATGGGGATGTAAGAAAGCATATCAAAGTGTTTGAACAAATATGCGATTCTCTAGGAGAACACAATGACCTGCATAAGAGTAATGCTTTAAGCCTAACCTTAAGTGGGAAGGGTGCGGATTGGTATAGAACCCTAGAAAAAACTATTTACCCTACTCTTAGGAGGCTGTTCTTGAAGGAATACATATGAGAGGGAGTGCTTTGGGGTGTAGCTTCTCAGTTCCAGAAAGCCCAGTGAGAGGAAGGAGAGTAGCTTCTCAGTTCCAGAGGGAGTGCTTTGGGGTGTAGCTTCTCAGTTCCAGAAAGCCTAGTGAGAGGAAGGAGAGTCAATGAGAGACTTTATTAGTCGCTTAAAGCATTTGAATTCGCGTTGTAATCCAAATGAGCGCTTCAATAATAATCAATTGCTTGATAGATTCATTAGGGGATTATGACATGAGGATCTCTACAATGGCCTAGTCATTAGAGGTATCACCACTTGGGAAGCGGTCACCACCAATGAGATCCAATTGGAAGATAATTTAATGATTCAAGGAGAAAGAGTGTCTGTTGAGCCTAAATCTACTAGCTCGCAAGCATCGGGGCATTAGCCAATGACCCTAATGCCTATTGCTAAGGAGCCAAAGATATCTGAGATGACTTTAGCAGATCTCACCAAGGCCATTCAAGAGAGTCTTAGAGACAATCATTCAAGAGAGTCTTAGAGACAATCGTGCTTCGCAAAACAATCATATGTAACCAAGAAGGGAGCAATAATGGTGATGGTGCTCAGTATGCTATGGTCCGCATAGTACCAATGAATGCCCTACTTTTAGAGTGAAATTCAATGGGAATTGCAATGCCTGTGGGAGGTATGGCCATCAAGCTAAGGATTGCATAGTATTTAAGCGCGCGATGGCCAATAGGCCCACCTTAGCATGGACAGACACACCTCGAGTGTCTGCATTGATGCCAGCTCCACCTCTTGAACAAACGTCACAACACATGGTCCCTAGGGCCCAAAATGTTGTTCAAACAACACCCTTACCCCCTCCAGTGCTAGGACCAGAACCACCACATCCGAGAATCAATTATGTGAATCAAGTGGGTTGTGAGTCATCTATTTCTTGTTTGGAAGGCTGTGAGGAAGATATAGACCCTAATATTGCCTGTGGGATGGATGCGCTTGAAGAAAGTCCACAATACTACATGGAGGACTATTGGGGACAAGTCAAACCTATTTATCAAATAGCTGCTCTTACTGAAAGAGGCCAAAATATGAATTACACTGCTAAGAGACCACCTCTTCAATGCTATGAGTGTGGAGGTCCACATCATGTGGCCGAGTATCCTATTAGGATACAAAAGAACACCTCACTAATGCAAACCAATCAAGCGAGCACGTCTACAATGCCGATATTCATGTGTAATCGATATGGCATAGATCATTTGATTGCCCAATGTCCGAATAATCCAAATGCATCGAAGATCACCCGATTAAACTTGATTGAGGTTATGAGAAGGGGCCATCACAAAGTACACATGTGGTACCAGTAAATGTACTCACATGATCGATGCTCCAAAAACAAAATTATATTCTTGAAGAAAGATACACGGCATCAATTACCCAATCTCAGAAAAAGAAGAAAACACGATGGAAGAGATTGCAAAAAGCAGCAAAGTCAGACCCCAATTCAAAGACCAACATAGGTTCTGGTGACGAACCCGTATATATGAACGATGCTGAAGAGGATTCTAATTCAGGTGAAACCATGGAGATCAAAACGACCACTAGGAAAGAATCCAAAGAGGAAGATCGTCATGAGCCACAATGGCCACGATCCAAGAAGAAGCCAGGAACTTATCCAAACCCTATAGAGGAGATCGAGCGGGTCAAGCAATTAAGGAGTTTGGTAGAAGATACCCAAAGGGACCTAGAGCCAACACATAGGCAGATCCAGATTACAGACACATTGTTCCCTATGCAACAACAACCTCAAAAAGTCCATAGACCCCTAGCCATACCTAGTGTCATCCAAGAATAAAGCGACTTAAATTCATGGGAAAGTGGGCGTACTCACTTCTTGTTGGAAAGAATGTTTATAGAGGACTACCTGATCCTATCAAAGAAATGGAGATCCCTTCTTCCCCATGTCAAGGGACGGAAGCCCAAAAGGTGTCGTTAAATATTGCCAAATTGATGGACTTCATGGATTCATAAGTTAGAACCACCATCATGTCCAAACTATATGGAGACCTTTGGCTATTCTTAGCTCTTCGAGCTTTCCACAATGGAGAACTGAAGGTCGGGCTACCACAATTTGCACAGATGGATGGAGTTAGGGAGATGCTAGTAGAGGAATACTTAGATCCACAACCCAACCTAGATGAGAACCCTATTGTAGAAATACCTGTTAACAAGTTGGGACAATACTTTGAGGGAGATGAAACCAATGCAACCATACCAACCACTCCCAAGGGATTAATCGTGAAGGCAATCCTTGATGGTGGCGCTGGGTTTAGCATTGTGACTAAAAGTTACTAGGAAACTATGGGAAGACCTCACTTTGCAACCACAACCATAGTAGTGAAGATGGCCAATGGGTCTATTGTTAAACCTATTGGGATGCTAGAAGATCTCAAGATCAAGGTCTTTGGACATAAAATAAGAATTACCTTCATTGTTATGGATTTCTCCAAGCACACTATGACATCGGAGATGATCTTAGGACGTCCTTTCATGAGGGAAGCAAAAATGGTGCATGACTGGTCTAAAAACCATGTCTACTTGCAGTTCCAAGATTCTGTCATTCGACTGGATCTTGTAACTGGTCGAGCACATCCTCTAGGAAACAGGTTTATAATTGATCATAGATCTGGCATCACAGTTCACTCGGCCCCATTGCAATATTGTTACGTGTGTAAAGCGAACAGTGATGTTGGGGGAGATTCTCCTCATATGGATGTACTACCTGGGATGACTGAGTCGGACAATGTGGATTGGGTCAACTTAACAGGAACCATAGACACTTGGGGAAACAGGGGGATGACTTGGGTAACAGCTGAGGGGGATGAAATGCCACCACTCGTACCCTTAAATATGCTAGAAGCAATGCATATAGCTTTTGATGACCTACAAGATGAAGGTTTGAATGGCATTGGAACCAGTAGCGTCTCACAAGACTATAGCCCACACAATTTGGGGTCAGAATCATCAATTGAAATTGACTCCGAGGACAAAGAATTTGAGTCAAATCGTAGTGCAAATGTGGGGACAAACCATTCAGGGCCCAGTGGTACCCTAGATGACAATCTATCCAAGGGAATTGAAGACACAAGTAGCAATTCATCTAGTGACTCTTCACCAGAGATCGGCCGTAATCAAAAATTAGACAAGAAGAGTAAGAGATATAAGAGGTGACGATATCTAGCAAATGTGCGTGCTAGAATAAATGAAAAGAAATCTATCGCAGAATGGCTTAATTATATAGGGCCATGTGATGCTCATCGGAAGTTGGTAGATAACTGGGGTGAATACCTTCAAAGTGTTATGTGGTGTAGTCCACAACCCATTGACATCACACAACTAGAGGCTACAAAGAAGCCAAAGTTGAGCCGTACCGTAAGGAGACGACAAAATCGAGAGTTAGCTCAACAACAAAAGGAATCGGAAGTGAAATCGCACTCCACAGAACAACAGGACCCCATAGACTTAAACCCTGCAAACAATTGAACATTTCAAATCCTACACCACAGAGGAACGTAAGGTTGTGTATACAAAGGCTCAAAGAAAACCTATCGATGGAAGCAATGGAGTCTATGATGTTACAGTGATAGTTAAGGAAATAGAGTTAGTAGACCCAAGAGAAGAGTCCAAACCTGTAATCATTGCCCAAGATCTAATAGAGACTGAGTAGTGTGTACTTAAAGAACTTCTCAAGGAATTTAGGGATATATTTGCCTGGACATACCATGATATGAAAGGTGTTTCACCTTCTGTGGGGCAACACACAATCCCCATGAATAGCATGGCTAAACCAATTCAACAACGACCCTACCCAATGAATCCTAAATATGGAAAGATCGTTCAAGAAGAGATTGAAAATATTGTGAAATGCGGATTCATATACCCTATTGAGCACCCAGAATAGGTGTCTCCAATAGTGATTGTGCCAAAAAAGAATGGGAAACTCAGAGTGTGCGTGGATCTCAAAAAAATCAATACCGCCACTAGGAGGGACCATTACCCCTTGCCATATTCAGAACATGTTCTTGAAAGAGTTGTAGTAAAGGAAGCTTATAGCTTTTTAGATGGGTACTTTGGCTACAATCAAATCACAATTGCACTAGAGGACCAAGATAAAATAGCCTTTATAACCAAATTTGGATTGTTCGCATTTCGTGTTATGGATTTTGGCTTAACCAATGCCCCTGCTACCTTTCAATGATTAATAAACACTGCTTTTAGAGAATATTTGAGGGAGTTTTGCGAAGCTTTCTTAGATGACCTTTGTGTTTATTCCTCTTGGAAAGAACATCTATCATACTTATGAAAAGTGTTTGAGAAGTGCAGATTGTATCGCATCTCCTTAAATCCTTTCAAATGCCAATTTTGGGTTAAACATGGAGTCATTTTAGGGCATATACTGTCCAAACATGGGATTTCCACAGATGAGAGCAAAATTAAAGCCATTGCTAAATTGCCACCACCTACAAAATATAAAGGAGTTCAAAGGTTCATGGGCCATGTTGGTTATTACCGACGGTTTATTTTGTTGGAATTAGGGTTGCAGAGAAAGACACACAGCTTGGAGAAGACGAAGGAAGCTCAAGGCACACAAGAGAGAGTGTGTTACTTAGTATGCAATGGAAAGATAGATAGCCCTAGAGTGATGGGCATATATACGATGCCACCACTCGTACCCTTAAATATGCTAGAAGCAATGCATATAGCTTTTGATGACCTACAAGATGAAGGTTTGAATGGCATTGGAACCAGTAGCGTCTCACAAGACTATAGCCCACACAATTTGGGGTCAGAATCATCAATTGAAATTGACTCCGAGGACAAAGAATTTGAGTCAAATCGTAGTGCAAATGTGGGGACAAACCATTCAGGGCCCAGTGGTACCCTAGATGACAATCTATCCAAGGGAATTGAAGACACAAGTAGCAATTCATCTAGTGACTCTTCACCAGAGATCGGCCGTAATCAAAAATTAGACAAGAAGAGTAAGAGATATAAGAGGTGACGATATCTAGCAAATGTGCGTGCTAGAATAAATGAAAAGAAATCTATCGCAGAATGGCTTAATTATATAGGGCCATGTGATGCTCATCGGAAGTTGGTAGATAACTGGGGTGAATACCTTCAAAGTGTTATGTGGTGTAGTCCACAACCCATTGACATCACACAACTAGAGGCTACAAAGAAGCCAAAGTTGAGCCGTACCGTAAGGAGACGACAAAATCGAGAGTTAGCTCAACAACAAAAGGAATCGGAAGTGAAATCGCACTCCACAGAACAACAGGACCCCATAGACTTAAACCCTGCAAACAATTGAACATTTCAAATCCTACACCACAGAGGAACGTAAGGTTGTGTATACAAAGGCTCAAAGAAAACCTATCGATGGAAGCAATGGAGTCTATGATGTTACAGTGATAGTTAAGGAAATAGAGTTAGTAGACCCAAGAGAAGAGTCCAAACCTGTAATCATTGCCCAAGATCTAATAGAGACTGAGTAGTGTGTACTTAAAGAACTTCTCAAGGAATTTAGGGATATATTTGCCTGGACATACCATGATATGAAAGGTGTTTCACCTTCTGTGGGGCAACACACAATCCCCATGAATAGCATGGCTAAACCAATTCAACAACGACCCTACCCAATGAATCCTAAATATGGAAAGATCGTTCAAGAAGAGATTGAAAATATTGTGAAATGCGGATTCATATACCCTATTGAGCACCCAGAATAGGTGTCTCCAATAGTGATTGTGCCAAAAAAGAATGGGAAACTCAGAGTGTGCGTGGATCTCAAAAAAATCAATACCGCCACTAGGAGGGACCATTACCCCTTGCCATATTCATAACATGTTCTTGAAAGAGTTGTAGTAAAGGAAGCTTATAGCTTTTTAGATGGGTACTTTGGCTACAATCAAATCACAATTGCACTAGAGGACCAAGATAAAATAGCCTTTATAACCAAATTTGGATTGTTCGCATTTCGTGTTATGGATTTTGGCTTAACCAATGCCCCTGCTACCTTTCAATGATTAATAAACACTGCTTTTAGAGAATATTTGAGGGAGTTTTGCGAAGCTTTCTTAGATGACCTTTGTGTTTATTCCTCTTGGAAAGAACATCTATCATACTTATGAAAAGTGTTTGAGAAGTGCAGATTGTATCGCATCTCCTTAAATCCTTTCAAATGCCAATTTTGGGTTAAACATGGAGTCATTTTAGGGCATATACTGTCCAAACATGGGATTTCCACAGATGAGAGCAAAATTAAAGCCATTGCTAAATTGCCACCACCTACAAAATATAAAGGAGTTCAAAGGTTCATGGGCCATGTTGGTTATTACCGACGGTTTATTTTGTTGGAATTAGGGTTGCAGAGAAAGACACACAGCTTGGAGAAGACGAAGGAAGCTCAAGGCACACAAGAGAGAGTGTGTTACTTAGTATGCAATGGAAAGATAGATAGCCCTAGAGTGATGGGCATATATACGATGCTCGGGGGAAAAACCTCCTAAAGAGGGGAAAAATGCCCTGGCGGTCCTAGTGTGTTCACACACATCACTATCACATGTATATGGTAACAAATCCCCCCTGGAGTGATGCGGTGAATGAGAGCTGGCACATGAGTAAAGGGAAGTGCCATGCCCTGAGGACATGATCAGTCCACAAAGGGGAGTAAGCACAAAGCTTTGCGGAAAGCTTCAAGCTTCTCACAAGACAATGCCTTTGTGAAAAGATTTGCAAGGTTGTCTTGTGTTGGAACATAAGCCAAGCTGATCTCTCCTGCTGAGAGCCTCTCCCTGACATAATGGTAATGCGCCTCAATGTGCTTTGTGCGAGCATGAAAAACTGGGTTCCTCGCAACTACCAATGTACTCTTACTGTCAGTGTAGAGAGTGTTTGTAGTGTCCTATCCAACACCCAAATCAACCATAAGGCGTATGAGCCATACACATCCAACTGTAGGTGTGAAGACTGCCTTGTACTCAGCCTCATAACTCAAAGTGGCCACAGTAGGTTTCTTCTTGCTCAACCATGATATACATGAACTGCCAAGCATGAAACAAAAACCACTTGTGGACACTCGCATGTCAAAACAACCAGCCCAATATGAGTCCGAAAAACCATGTAAGTCTGGCGGCAATGATCCCCCTTGGAACAAAACAAGCCAAGATATAAAGTTCCACTAAGGTAGCAGAAAATCCTCTTGACAGCCTGCCAATGCTTAGACCGTGGGCGATGCATAAATCTGCTGACTTGTGAGACTGCAAATTGAATATCTGGCCTCGTGTTGCATACATAAATGAGGCAGCCAACAAGAATTTGATAAAGAGTGACATCACCAGGATCGCTAGAATCATGTAGACTCAACTTCAAATCTGTTTCCATGGGAGCAGCAATAGGTTTGCAATCGTCAAGTCCAAACTTACATAGCAATCTCTCTATGTAACTTTTTTGACACAAGGCAATACCACCATCACACTGCTTAAACTGAATACCCAAGTAATGATGCAACAGCCCCAAATCTTTCATCTTGAAAGTGGAATTCAAATTATCCTTAAATTCAGCAATATGTCTCTCATTTGGTCCAGTGATCAGCAAATCATCGACATAAAGAACCACAATGAGAAGTACATCATCCTCACGATTTACATACAATGTGCTTTCTGTTGGACTATTACGAAAGCCTCGTTTGACCAAATGAGTATCAGCTTTCTCATACCAAGCACGAGGAGATTGCTTCAACCCATACAAAGCATTCTTACATCTGCACATTTTGTCCTCTTGTCCTTTTATGACAAAACCGCGAGGCTGCGTTACATAAACTTCCTCAAATATGTCACCATTCAAGAAAGTAGTAACAATGTTTGATTGATGTACATCCCAACCAAAATGAGCTGCCAATGCACATAGAAAACGTACAGTAGTCATACGACAAGTGGGAGCAAAAGTCTCTTCATAATCTATGCCTTTTTGCTGTGCATAACCCTTAGCCTTATGGCGGTCAATCTCACCATTTGGCTTGCATTTCAACTTGTAAACCCACTTCATACCAATGGCCTTTTTGCCAGGAGGAAAATCACATAAAGTCCATATGTCATTTTCTATAAGTGCATCATATTCTGATTGCATGGCAGCCATCCAATTTTCTGAATTCTGTGCTTCATCAAAAGATAGAGGCTCCTCAACATCATATAAGCTAGACACAGCCAAAGCATAACAATCTGATGCATAAGATGCATGGCAAGAGCCTGAGCGATTATGACTAGACAAAGGTGCATCCAATTTACTGTCACGCAAAGTGTGCACCAGTCATTTTGGCATACCTCTAGCTTGCTCATTTTCAGCCCTTTCCTCATCAAGTACATCATGTACATCTGCATCAGTAATAGGCTGATCTGTAACATTTTTAGAAACCCCCATAGGCTGTACATTTGCCTCATTGGAAATTACATTCGTATTTCCACCACTAAAAAGAGGCAACAAAGTGTCATAAATTTCCTATGAGCTTACATTACTATCTCTAGTACATGACAGCCCCGGGGGATTCACTCTATATACAAAACCAGATGCCACCTGCGAGCAGACAAATTTGATAAAACCCCTATATACGACTCATATTAGGGAATATGACCCCCCTTTCTACGTTTATACGACAATCAATGAAGAAAACTAGCATACCCCTATCTTACATATAAAATCTAGGTCTCACATGATCTAACTGAGTAAACTTAGTTAAAGAGTGTGTAGCATATGATTGGCAATGTACTAAGGAACCACTTTCGTTGATAACTAGATGTATTCTTAATGTGTCTTACTTTGACTTTCAAACTATGTGCCCGATCAGCCTGCACTCCGACTACTCATCCAATACCGACCCATCCAAATCTGGTGTAAATTAACCCTTGACCTGCTCCAAATCAGCCCTTATTTATGATTGTCTTGATGCAAAACTAGAGATGTGACCTGATAAAAAACCTCCCCAAAATTCATCAGAGTTTTAGTGCATAGAAGTGACCAATTGTTACAAGTAATAAACCTGGGTCAGGTCCCCTCCCCACCCCCCATAAATATGATACCCCTCTCCCTTATTTTTAAGCTTGGTAGATAAACTTTTGGGGACCTACCCCTAACTTATACGCTTATGTAACTTGTAAAACTTGAAAAACCCCCTCCCTTGCACTTACGTGGTGTGGTAAGTTTTCCATGGTGAATCCCCCAGGATGACAACAAGGGTTGAACAGAATCTTCCACAAACACTACATCCCATGAAACCAGAATACGCTTTGTTTGCGGATGATATAACCTGTAACCTTTGCTTTCAGCACTATAAACAACAAACATACATTTGACAGCCTTATCATCCAATTTTCTGTGTTGTGTTTGTGGCACCAAAGAAAATGCCAAACAGCCAAAAACACACATGTTCTCAATAGAAGTCTTTCTATCATGCCATGCTTCATATGGAGTAATAGACTACAAAGCTTTCGTAGGACACCCGTTAAGTACATAAGTGGCACACATGATGGCCTCAAGCCAAAAAGAATGCGGCAAAGCTTGACTTTTGACCATACAGCATGCCATTTCTTTGAGTAACCTATTTTTCCTCTCAGCAACACCATTTTGCTGAGGTGTATAAGGCACTATACATTAGTGTTTTATCCCACGACTAGCCATAAATGCATTAAATTCATGAGACATATACTCCCCCCCTCGATCGGAATGGAGGGTGCCCATAGTACATTTCGAGACATTTTCAGCCATAGTCAAAAATTGTTTGAAGCACATAAAAACTTCGGACTTCTCTTTAAGCGGAAATACCCATGCATGCATGGAGTAATCATCAATGAAAGTCACGAAGTAAAGGTAATTTCCCAAGGACGGAGTTTGCATGGGCCCACAAACATCACTATGCACAAGCTGCAACCTGCATGTGGCCTGAACTGAACCATCCTTTGGAAACTTAGAACACTGCATCTTACCCAAAATACAGCCTTCACAAACATGTTTGACAGGTTCTTCAAGATGCGGCAAAGAAGCAACCATATCAGATTTCAGTAAATGCAACAAACTGGCAAAATTCAGATGACCAAAACGTGCATGCCAAAGTTTTGCATCTGAAATAGCCCTTGAATCTGCAACAGCATTTGCAAAATTTTTTCCACACTTGTCATACAAAGTGAGCTTATACAGCCCACGGCACAAAAGGCCAGATGCAACAATTTCATCACCAAAACTGAGATCATGAACTGTACATCTGTCATCCACAAATTTGACTACAAGCCCAAGTCTAGCAAGTGCGGATACAGACAAGAGATTCTTCTTGATCCAGGTACATAAAGTGAATCAACAAGTGTGAAGGACTTGCCATTTGCAACAGTAAGCACAATCTTTCCAACTCCTTGAACCGGATAAGAGGCATTGTTGGCACAAGTGACTGAATTCACATGAGGGACAGGCTCGAGAGAGGTAAATAATTCACGATATGAGGTAATGTGCTTTGTAGCACCACTGTCAAAATACCTCACATGTGAATATGCAGCAACTGACAAGCATGCTTCATGGACAGCAGGATTGTAAGTGCACTCTGCGCTAAAAGCCCATTCTGCATCAACATCAGCAACACAGTCTCCTTTCACAGAAGACTCAACAATGGCTGCATTTGTAGTGGAACCAGCATTTGCAGTGGAACCACCCTCTTTCTTCTTAGCCTCTTTGGCCTTCAACTTAGGACACGACTTGATCAAGTGATCATTAGCTTTACAATAATGGCAACGCATCTTCTTTTTGCGCTTATAACCAGAATTTCCAAACGAATTGCTACCAACAGAAGCATTAGGAATAGAAGTTTTGCCACTCGCAACAGAACCATAAGAAGTGGCCGCATTGTTGTTACCACCCTTTCTTTGAGAAGCAATAAAAGCCTATTCAACTGCACGCTGCCTAGTTCTATTCTTTCTAGAAAGTGACTCTTGCAACAGCAATGTGCATAATGCATCAAACTTGACAACTTCAGGATTTCCTTGGGTCATCAATCTCCAAGTACTAGCAAAAGTCTGATAGGAATCTAGTAAGGCATCAAGAATAGTCTGCACAAGGGAACTGTCTGAAATGACTTCACCTGCAGAAATAAGTTGCTCATTGATATCCTTGATACCAGCAAGAAAAGTGTCCATATCATCTTCCTCATGCATAATCTTCGACTCCAGCTCTTTACGCAGCAAAGCAATTTTAGCCTCATTGCGGCTTGCATAAAGACCTGCTAGAATATCCCAAGCCTGTTTTGAAGATTTTGCTGAACGAATGTGAGGAACAATGGTGCTCTTCACAGACAGCGCAATCAATGCATGAGCCTGCTCATCCTTTACATCCCAACGAGCTTGTTCTGCCGTAGGCAAAACAACTCTAATAGCAGCAATCCTTGCAGCAAGACCTGCAACATCCTCAACATCGCCTACATCCTCACAACCAGGATGTACATCAATGCCCTATACAATGTTACAGACACCCTTTGACACAAGAACATGTTGCATCATATAAGCCTACATAGGGTAGTTGTCCACATCCAACTTGTCCTCAGTAGCAAACATCTTGAACACATCTGTGTTGTTGTCAGCCATGGTAAATGTTGCACCTGATATGAAAACTTTCCGAAAATAGGAGAAACAGAGCGAGAACAACACGTGCTATATAGTGCAAACCGTAGAAGACTATGAGGCACATGTTATGCAAAAAACGACACTGACAAAAATTCTGCACAAAATGACGAAATAGCCTGTGCAGTACTGCCTGTAGTGGAAACGGAGGCCGAAATGAGCCCGAATCAAAAATCTGAGAAAGACTAAGCTCTACAAGCTCCCCCGAAATTTTTGTCAACCTGCGAACGCTTGCCAAATCTCACTAAAATCGGAGAAAGTGAGCAGACGTGTGCTGGAGCAGCTGGCGACGAAGCCCGGGAGGACGCAACCTGCTCTGATACCAATTGTTGGAATTAGGGTTGCATAGAAACACACACAGCTTGGAGAAGACAAAGGAAGCTCAAGGCACACAAGAGAGAGTGTGTTACTTAGTATGCAATGGAAAGATAGATAGCCCTAGAGTGATGGGCGTATATATGATGCTCAAGGGAAAAAACCTCCTAAAGGGGGGAAAAATGCCTCGGCGGTCCTAGTGTGTTCACGCACATCACTACCACATGTATATGGTAACATATTTTAAATTTTGTCGAGATAGCTCGTCCTTTGTACAAGCTTCTTATTGAGTTTCACTGGACCACGGAGTGTGACAATGCTTATGAGTCATTGAAAAAGACCTTGTCTAGCGCTCCTATTCTACGAGTGCCCGATTGGAATGTAGTTTTTTGTGTGTATATTGATGCATTGAACTTTGCTATTGGGTGTGTTCTAGCTCAACCAGGAGAACATAAATTGGATTACCCCATTAGCTTTGCAAGTCGTCAATTGAATGATGTCGAGAGAAACTACACCACTATAGAGCGAGAAGGTTTAGCTATGATTTATACAGTAAAGAAATTCCGCTACTACCTTCTTGCCAACAAGTTTGTTTTCTATGTGGATCATCAAGCCTTGTTGTATGTAGTAAATAAACCTTGTTCCACGGGAATAATTACACGATGGTTGTTAATTCTCGTTGAGTTTGATTTTACCGTTGTAGTGAGACCTGGTAAAAAACATGTCATGGTGGATCATTTGTCTCGCATACTCAATGGTGAAGCCCCTAAAGGAGCCGATGATGAATTTCCTGATACTTCTCTTTTCCTAGTCGAGACCATACCTGAATGGAGTGAGAAGATTGTGAACTTTCTAGTTAATGGTTTTCCACCCAAAGAGCTTCGTAAGGACATAGCTCAAAAACTGTTAAAAGAATGTGAACCTTATTCTCTCATTGGAGGAACTCTCTACAGGGTAGGGAAGGATGATATTCTTAGACGTTGTGCCCGTGAGGATTAGTATTTATACATACTACAAGAACCCCACATGGGTATAGCCGGAGGACATTTCTCAGCGGAACTAACAGCTAGAAAGGTGTTGCAATCAGGCTATTGGTGGCCTACCTTATTCAAGGGTTCATCACTTTTTGCAAAAGGATGTAATGAATGCCAACGCTACAAGATCACACAACGAAAGGATAAGATGCCCTTACATCCTGTAAAGTGACTCAACCATTTGAAAAATGGGTTTTAATCTTGTAGGCCCCATTAGTCTGGCAGGTCGTAGCACTCAATCTCGATATATTATTGTTGCCAGTGACTACGTGACAAAGTGGACGGAAGCCAGGGTGACACGTAAGGCTGATGCAAGGTCAACTGCCAAGTTTCTCTTTGAGAATATTATTACAAGATTTGGTTGTCCCTTTGAGATTGTGAGTGACAATGGTACTCCTTTTATACATGGAGTGATAAAATAACTCACTATCAACTTCATGATAGCTCACCATAATTCCACACCGTATTATCCACAAGCAAATGGCCAAGCTGAGAGCACCAACAAGACCTTAATCTCTATCTTGACCAAAACGATGGAATCTCATCACACAGATTGGGATTTAAAGCTGACTTCAACTTTATGGGCTTATCGTACTGCATACAAAGTTGCCATTAACTGCACACTGTTTAAGATGGTGTATGGCCAAGAAGCAGTTATGCCATGGGAGTTTGTCGTTCCTAGTCTTCGAGTAGCTTCTCAAGAAGGTTGGGATGGTAACCCCTTAGTTGAGCGATTATATATACTTGAAAGTCTAGATGAAGAGAGGCAATTAGCTGTGCAAAATACACTTGTGGAAAAAGATAGAAGGAAGAAATGGTTTGATCGTCATCTAAAGAACAAAGATATCAATGTTGGTGATAAAATCCTCATGTATGGAGTGCGTAACAAGAATAAAAAGTTGAAATATGCGGGAAAAGGACCATATAGAGTATCCCACAAGGGACCATTCGTGTGGAGACTCTTGATGGACTTGAAACCATCGGATTCCTCAATGGTAGCAAATTCAAAAAGGTACTATGATACTCTAAGCCATGAAGAGCTATGTGCCATCCATCAAAAAAGGTAGCCAAGGCACAAACAGAATTGAATAAGATACAAGCTCAAGCTGAGGGTAAAGAGCAAAAATGCATAAGACGCCAACGAGAGGCCAACCTTGGAGTTACATATGCATTCCACGTTGAAATAGAGAATGATTGGTTGGACTCTGACACACCTCTATGATACCCTATTGAACTAAATAGCACCTATGGAAAAGTGCTTTATAACGCCTTATCGGACACGATTGCTAAATATAATATGTTGTCAGTTAGGGAAGCCACCTCTATCTGAGAGCATTATCCAAGTCAAGGGTGTCAACAAGAAAAAAACTACGATTTTGGTATCTGGCACACTTCTGTCAGCTATGACAATGAGGTTGTTGCTCAAGACTTTTTGGTCATGCCTGCTGGAACTATGGAGGACAACATAAACCTTGGATGCACGTGGATGTTGGCAACCAAATGCACTATTGATTGGGGTACTGGTAGTGTCATGAAGTGACCACCGACTCTTACCCCTATCCTTGAAGGAAAGTCACCTACGTTGCAGACTCTAGCAAAGTTGCAGGATAGCCAAGATTCAAAAGTGGTTAACTCGTCCTTGTCGGCTGCCCATGAACCTAGAACTTCAACCCTTGTAGTTGCAGCAAGGAGTAATATTGCAAGTACTCAACCTGCATGACCTAAGAGTACATATCAATGGGTTCCCAAGGCCTTACTTCCAGACACCTCAACCCTTCCATCCATTTCAAGAAAAACTTCTTATGGAAAACCAAGAGCGCGCTCTAGGAGAGTCAAGAAAAAATCACGATGGATTCCAAAATGACTATTAGAAGCCCAAGGCTACTATGATGGAAATGATCAAATTTGGGTACCTAAACGTAAAATATGTCTTTTCCTATTACCTACGAAACCATGTGAGTCAATCAGTGTAACTCCAAAGGCAATGGTAGACCGTGGAAAGGGAAAGATCACAGAATGCTACACACCTATTCCAGAGCTATTTTGGGTTCCAAGGCAAAACCAGATTATTCCACCTAGCTCAGGAAGTGGGGAGTCCCATGAAGCTTCTAGCTCCTCATGTAATGCATCCATAGAGATAAAAGCTTCTCCACAACCTCCACCTACAATAGTGGACCTCCATGAAGCTACAAAGGAATCCACACCTCCCAGTGTTCAAGAATCACCTGATGAACCACTTTGAGTTCGATCCTGGGAGATTACCTTACCACCCTTACAACTCGATGAGGCACCTAAGGTAATAAAAAATTAATGGCAAAAATCCTCACCTATTACCAACTGGAATAACTGGTTACAAAGGGTCACGAGCACATTTCAAATAGTATGACCTACCCAAGGAAGGGGGGAGTCCTCACTCAAGTCGGTATTTTGAATCCCCATCCTCTTAAATTTTTGTCTCTGACATCTGAACTTTGCAATTGAGGGACTGTATATACATAGCCTTATACTAGTTCTAGCAAACAAACAAAAGAAGATAACAAATAGTAAAAGAGCAAGAGCGACTAGCAACAAGAGAAGCCCTATCAGATCCTACACATAAGTCCAAATTCACCATGTCAGATCAAGTAGCACACGCAAAGAACTCTTATGTTTTAAAGACCTAACCAAATCTATTTGTATTCACAGAGATGGATAGTTCCCCAGAGGCATGCGCTTCTATTTTTCATGAAAGGTACCCTTTTTATTTTTCTCAAGTGTTTCACATCTGCTACCATGTACTTTCTTGCAAATGGGATTTGGTAGAGAGACTTGTGTGTAAGAGAAATTTTGAGGAGTTAAAATGGCTGATACGTCTATGGTTAACTAGTGATCCCTAGCCAGTAGCGAGTGTTTCTCCAGTGGCACATGCTTATTCTTTTGCACAAGATGAGTATCCATGCATACCGAGGTTCTTGATTAACACGCTTGTGCAAGAGGATGATGAAGAAGAAATAATCGAGGAAGAATATGGCCTCACGGAAAATGATTTCGTTTATCTAGATGATGAGGATAGAGGCCTAGCCTTAGGGTGGCCACCCAATTTATATAATATCCTCTTTCCTTGATTCTAAAAGGGATGATAGATAGGTAGGTTAGGGGTCTGGATTGTATTTTGAGTTTGGTTTCTAGGAGTTTTAATTTTTTCACATTGACATGCCTCCTAGAGGTATAGTGCCTTGTTGTTTGATATTGTTATGTAGGACTTATATGGATTTCCATCCACATGGCTAAGGACATCTGCTTCGACAAAATCAGCGACTCCATATCTCCAGGTGTACTACTTTCCATGATTCATGCTGGTGGATATGTATAATTGCTAATTGTGGTTTTTCATGGTTTGTTTGAGTGCAATAGTTATGTCTGTTATCTACTGTTTGGAGGTGATAACAACATACAACTGCCCACCTAGCCAAGGCGCCCGTTGGGTCAGTCGGCCAAAGTTTTGATGTGGTCACATTATTTTTCCGATTTTTAATACATCAAACCCTGTAAAAGCCTAATGAGAATCGTCTATGTCAAGTCTAAGTCAAAGATGTAATCTTTCCAATGATGTATGTAAAGGTCCATGAGAAGTTGGCTGCCGGCCACTTTAGAAATCCCTAGGTATATAATACACTAATGTTAGTGTGAAAGGGAGATTATTTTTGGAAGATAAGTGACTATTGTTGTACGCACAGAGAGCGACCTCTTGGCTCCAACTTGTAATCATCGCTATTGTGGCTACGGTAATCCAAATTCAATTTTGTTTATTGCATTGTGTTATTCTTACTCTGCTCTTTCATTCAAGTGTAAGCATTCAAGATTCGGTGTAGGTATCAAACGCAATCATTGTGGCCTTAAATCACTATTTTGAGTGTTTATATGCGTATTTTATGTTGTTTTGACCCTAGGAGAGGCTTTAGGGACCCAAAAATAACCCTTTAGGATCATCCGTTTACCGTTTTTGCGTACTTTGGGACGAACGATCGCTATCCGTGTACCCATCCAGAATGCTATGACAGTGATAGGATATGCTCCTGATAGGCCCCTATAGCTTCCCTTCAAGTTTCGTGCGAATCCGATATGATTTGCATGGTAAACAGGCGTGATGACTGTAGAGCTGTGTAGAAGGACATAGGCAGATTACTTGGCTTTAGTGCGTTTGATTTGCTTGTAGAGTTAGTAGTTGCATCTCTTCAAGTTCACTTCATTAGGATTGACACCCTAGTGAGTTTCCATGCCTCATCCGAGTCACTTCCCTGGTATTGATATTTATGTTGATGCCTGAAGGCTATGCTATGGACGTCCGTCGCGGCGACCCGCAAACATTGGCACCGTTGCCGGGGAATCTTAGGTGATGAGTGACCGAGTGCGTATTCAGAGTTTTCTTATTGTTCCAAAAGATAATTTCCATTCCATTTACATTTCAGTGAAGCATCTAGGGCCCCTTGTCCAAAAGTAGCTCCAATGGCACCCCAAACTTGCAACATATTTCATCATACACAAACTTTGCCACATCCTTTGGAGTGATCTGTTTTACAGCTATAGCCTCTGCCCATCTAGAGAGATAGTCCACTGCAGTCAAAATATAGCTTTTGCCCCTGCTTGTGATAGGTAATGGGCCTATTGCATCAATCCCCCACTTTTCAAACACATCAAACGCCATAATGGTTTTTCGTAGCTCTCGCTTCAACACTCTCTTCCCAAATGCTTGACACCTATTGCAAGATCTACACCAATGGCGAACATCCTTGTGCAAACTAGGCCATACATACCCCTCTTCCAAGATCTTATGCAAGGTGATCTTTAGAGCAAAATGGCCGCCACATGCACCTTCATGATTCTCTTCCAACACTCTATAAAGCTCCTCCCGGCCAAGGTACACGTCTCAACACGAGATCAGCCCCTTTCATGTACAAGACATCACTAATAAATTTGTACTTGTATGCTCTTCGCACAAAACCATACTTCTTAGACTTCTGAATGTCCTTTGGAATGATTCCTGTTAGCAAAAACTCCTCTTCTTGAGCCAAACTTTCCAGGCCATGATAAAGAGGTAAATTGGTCCTCAACACAAATAGTTCCCCAATCATGCTTTGAGTTGCTTCATGTGCCTCTCCATTTAGAGCACGTTCAATGTGTCTGATGATCCATGCTTCAAAATTTTTTAACAGGCCTTTAATTCTAAAACACATTTCCTTCAATGAGGTTTTCTTGCTCTTACACACATCCAACACTTGCTTCACAACTAACAAGGCATCACCTTTTATGCTCAACCTTCTAATCCCATGCTTCAAAAAAATGTGTAATCCGGCTTCCAGCGTAGCATATTCAGCCTCAATGTTACTATGAGCATCCAATTTGAACCCTCTCTTGCATACTAGCTTCCCCACTGGATCATAAAGTGCTATACCCCCTGAAGCCGCATCATGGCTCTTCCTGTATGATCCATCAAAGAACAACACATGTGCATTGCTAATCTATAGAACTTCTTACCTTTCTCACCACCTCTTCCTTAACAATAAGGGGATTCTCCTTGTAGGTCAACA
Source organism: Adiantum capillus-veneris (assembly GCF_014529385.1). Taxonomy (NCBI): domain Eukaryota; kingdom Viridiplantae; phylum Streptophyta; class Polypodiopsida; order Polypodiales; family Pteridaceae; genus Adiantum; species Adiantum capillus-veneris. The sequence continues at coordinate 77,358,570 of NC_140955.1, read as the reverse complement.
AATCGGCTAGGGTAGCTCTTGTATTGTCTTCCACTAGAAAAGAGAACTCAAACTCGTGCAGCTCAATTACCCATTTCTTGACCACATTTGACATGTTAATGCCGTTAATTAATTGTAGCAAAAAGGCATAACTTGTCAAGAAAACAAAAGGTCGTGGTAGCAAATAATGATGAAATCGTCGACAAGCAAATATTACAGTGGCCATCACTAGCTCTACTTCTGCGAATTTTCTCTTTGCTACCAACTTCACTCGGCTTGCACAATACACTGGCCTCATATGATGGCTTCCCTTCCCCTTTCGCAATAGCATGGCTCTAATGGCATCATCCCCTACTGATGGATTTACATAAAACACTTGCTCCCAATCAAGAGCGTGCATGGATGACAACCCCCCTAACACCTCTTGAAACACTTCTTCACACTTGTCATCCCATTGCAATGGATTATGCTTTGCCACTTGTTGTAATGGATAAAGGAGCTGTGAAGACAATGGAATAAACCGCGCCATGTACTTCACTTTGTGTATAAAGGTTGCCAATTGCTTTGTACTCGTAGGTGATGGAAGAAGAATAATAGACTTAACCTTGTCTGGATGAGCCTCAATGCCATTTTCTGACACCATATGGCCCAATAACTTCACCCTTGGCTCTGCTAGATGACATTTCTTTGGATTTAGTTGTCCTCCACATTCATCATATCGAGCCAATACCATCTGCAGCTTCTCATGGTATTCAACCCTACTAATATAGACACAGAAGTCGTCCATAAAAGCTTTAACACAACTACCAATGAATGGTTCCATGATACCCAATTTGCTCTCTCTTGATAGAAAGATGGTCCATTTGACAACCCAAATGGCAATACCATGTAGCAATAACAGCCCCATGGCGTAATGAAAGTTGTCTTTGTTCGGTCTTTAAGAGCAATATTCAATTGAAAATAGCTTGAAAAACCATCACACACATTGTACCGAAAATAGCCTCAAAAACCATCACACACACTGTACCTCTCATAACCTGCCACCCACTGAATCCAAGATTTGATCAATGAATGGAAGAGGATATGGGTTCTTCTTAGTGGCTGTGTTTAAGGGTTTAAAATCTACACAAATCCTCCACTTCCCATCCTTCTTTGGATTGACTACTACTGGGTCACCCATTCTGTGGTCTCCACTGGGACTATGAACCCTGCCTTCAATAACTTGTCCACCTCTTCCTGCAAGGTTTCCATCTGCTCTTGACCCATCCTTCTTAGCCTTTGCCACTGGCTTAGCACCTTCTTTCAGCTCTATATGCATCTCTTCGCCCTTGAACCCTCTGATCTCTTCATATGAAGTAATGAACAAATCAGGAAAACTAGCCAGCATGTGCAAATATATCTCCTTCTCCATAGTTGAGAGGTCTCCACTGATCATTTGTGTCATCAATTCCTGCTTCTTTGACAATTCAACCTTGGTTTGCATCATGTTAAGTATGGAGCCTGATTTACCCCTTGTAATTTTTTGTGGTAAAAGCGCACATTTGTAAGGCCCCCATTATGAGGAGAAGCCATCGTGCGTGAAGGAAAATCACTCACCGGAAATAAAAATCACTCGTCGGAAACCAAAATTTTCACGGCCAAAAATCAGGGGCAACCTTCGCCGAAATATTTATTTTCGTCGAAATATTATGGCCAGACGGTGGCCGAAAAGTGGTCCGAAAACAACCGGTCGGTTGGCCGGTGGCCGGTGGCCGAATTCAAAAGCGGATTTGTCTACACAAGGGCGGCCACACATGGGCGGATTGGAGGGTCCGATTTGGACTTATTCACACAAGGGCAGCTACACATGGATGCCTCTCATAAGAGAGGGCAGCCCTTTTGGCCTATAAAAGGATGCCATTTCTACACACATTTCATAGTGTGAAGTTGATGCAACAAGGTGAGTGTGAGGTGGTGAGAGTGAAGCAAGGCGGGAGCTCTATTAAGGGTATAATCCCTTGGTAAACTACTTCTTGTTTTGAAGTACTAAAGCCATTGAGTGGCTGCTTTCCCGTGGACATAGCCCACATTGGGTGAACCACGTATATCGTGTGTACTCTCTCTCTCTACTCTCTAATCTCTTGTGTGTGAAATATATCTCTCTCCATTAAGTAATCTACTCAAATATCTATTTAGCTACGTCTTATTTCCTAACACATCAGCCCTTCAATCACTTCATAAGGCCCTTCACTTTCATCTTCAACTTCATTCACAAATGCAACTAAACCAGACTCCTGGATTTCTTTGTCCATCACTGTGGAATAGTCTTCATCACCAGACTCATCTTCATCTTCATAAAGCTCCTCCGATCGTTTCCTTGTGTCCATATTATAGCTTCTTGGCACCTAGCTTTCCATAGAGGCTAATCGTACCACGTCACCAATCTTGAACAGCTCCCATTGCACGTGACCATGCTCTGCCCAGTATAATAGGATATTCTCCCAACCCCGCTGGCATCACATGAAAATCAACCACTACCTTTGCATCATACACCTCCACTTCTAAGCTCTTTACAACACCCAAACATTTTACTTTTTGATGGTTTGCCAATCTGATCTGAAATCCTGACACCCCAGTCACTGTGAGACCCATCTTCTCAACGCATGAGTGTGTTATGACATATATTTGGGATCCACCATCCACATAACCTTGTCCCATATTTTTTCTTTTATGCCACACATCTACTATTGGAAAAATGTCTAGTAGCTCATCCATTGCCAACACCTTCACTGAACCTCTCTCTGGTTCTTTCTCCCTTGGATTAACCATCCTCTTCCACTGTCTCTTTAGCTTAGGCATCATCTCTATAAGCTGCCTAAAAGTAACATCTGCTTTCGTGTTTTTCAAATCCTCCTTCAAGTCATAGCTTAATTGCCCATCCCCTAGTGAAAAATCTGAAACATGAAACTTGCGACGAGCCCTTCTTTTCCTCTTGGCCTTGACATCCTCGCCTTCATGGATATTTCTCTTCTTACTAGGACATGGGGCACTTCTTCCTTCCTTGTCCTCTGTGGTCCTCTTCCCAATAGGCATCACTAATGTATCCTCTAACTTTGATGCCTTCTCCAAGGTAACCACACTCATCACTTTTGTCTTTCCCTTTCCTCTTGGGTTAATCCACTGGTTCCTTCTTCTCCCTTAATTTCGATGCCATAATCATTTGACCTAGTTAGCACCTCTCTTGGAAATGGATACATGTCTCCCCCATCCTTGCTGGTTTATCACATTGCGAGCTGATGTGTCCCAACTCTCCACAATTATAACATGTGGGTGTCTGCCTCCAGACTCTACCATTGCTTTGTCCAACACCATTCTTGGGCCTTTCTTCACCTCCTAGCTGATTTGCAAACCTCCCTCGACCTTGATTATTTCCCACTTGACCTAGCATGTTTAGGCTGAGATTCCTCATTAAATCTACCACTTGCCTCATGTTTTGTCTTAGCCCATCATCTTGCACTGCTGTAGTGACCATTGTTGGCATAACCTGAGGAGTGACAGAAACCAGTGGTTCATGATGAACCCCTGACATGCGACCTTGCAAAGAATCCATAGGCTGAAATTCAGACCTCATGGGCAAAGACTCTACTCCTAGCTGGCTCATTTTCCTAAGCTTCCACTCTTTGTTCCTCGCTACCTCTAGTGCATCTTCATATGTTCTAGGCTTCTTTAGTTCCACTCTCCAACGTTTATTCTCCCAAAGACCAACCAAGAACCTGTCCAAAAATTCTTCCACATCTTCATCACTTCTTCCATGAAATTCCGGATAAGAGAAATCCATGGCTACCCAAGTTACGATGTTTTGAGAACCCCTTCTATACACGTGCAAGAACCCAAACTTTTTACTGACCCAATCCCCAGAAACTTCAATGGAGCTTAGCTTTAGATAAGGACAAACACATGCACATCAAATGAGTTTTCATATTTAATCATTGGAATTACAACAGGCAAAGGGCATTCCAGTATCTCTCTTAATCTTCTTGGCCCAAACATAAAGACTATGCGCTGATGGAAAAAAATCTTCCTGGACACATGAACATTTATCTGGATTCTTTGAGATAAATGAAAAGGAGTGAATTGAGGGCCATTTTGATCATCCATTAAAGTCAACTATGCAGCTCCCAAGAAGGCACACCTGACTTATCCTCTGATTTTGCCAAAATTTCAGCAGCATAACAGCATAAATGGATTAACAGACCAAAAAACCAGCCATTATAACTTGGAAAAATTTTGGCAGAGTTTTCCCAAAAGTAGAGCAGTAAGAACCCAAAATATAGAGTGTATATGTATGCATAACCTGCCAACAATAGAACCCCAGCATCAAGTAGGAATCACTAGTATATAGCCTATGGTGAGGTCACAAAAAGGGTGCTCTAGCTACCTGTATCACGGAAAGGATCTCATATTTGAGAATCCCCCAGCTCAATAAAACCTCACGCTATCGACCCTCTCACAAAAGCTTATGCAAATCTTGTATAGTCAAGTCTCAGAAATGACTATCTTCCAGACCAAGTCTTAGAAATGGCTAGGACTGCCAAACAAAACCAAGTATGGCTCCACAAAGGCATACAATGGCAGTATCCACAAGTAACGTACAATACCAGACAATGCGCTCAAACGGGCGCCAATTTATGCATACCCACGACAACTGCAAGTGACTCCCACTGCCAGTATATCACTCTACTCTAGCTACCTGTACCTGTGTAAATCACATGTACCTGTACCTATCCCTGTAACCTGTCATCTGCAACCTGTAATCTCGAATCTCGAAGCTTGAAGCTCGAAGCAAAAGGTACTCGAAGAAGATCCTCAGTGGGGGCACCAAAAGAATGTGAGTGGAATGGAAACACACACAACGCCTCTATAATGACCCGACACACACTCTTGGGGTTATACACACACACACACACACTATGGGGCACCACTTGGCTTACACAACCCACCTAGCCGAGACAGGGAACACACCGATGGAGTGAGAGGAGAGAGACTACCCATTTACCCACTCCACACAGAGAAACACACACACATAAACCCAAAAAAATCAACTCAAAAGTGGAGAATTTTTGATGTTTAGATACAATTGATCTTGTGTCAACACCAATGGGGCAAATAGCTCACACAATATGGGTAAAATATGCCAGATACAATCACAAATTGGAGCAGAAGCTTCTCTCATAGGAGAAACTTACACAGCCAAAACAATAGAAAAACAATGAGGAATTTGTCAAAATGGACAGCGCCATCATGCCTGAAACGGCCGAAAACCCCAGTCTACAATTTCAAAGTGCTCAAATCCAGTTTATGGCCAAAACAGGTTCCAAAAACAGCAAAAACACAATTGTGGATGTTCCTCCTCTTCTCTCCATGTTTTGTCTGGTCTTCTCTTAGGTTTTTTAGTTCCCACACTTAGCTTTATTACTTGGGCACCTTTGGCCTTTTAGTTGACCTCAAATGGACCCCGAACAGGCCAAAAAGTGGCCTCGCATTGCATAGTTGTCACCCTGCTACGTCCATCCGCACACCTGGCACTCAACTTTTTCCAATAATGCATCCCGCCGCCACGTGAAGTGGCCCCCAAATAAAATTCTCATGATGACCTTTTTGCATAATTATCACAAGAAAACACACACATTGTGTCCGTACTCATCCACGTGCAAATATTGACCCCATTCGACCTCCTGACGCCACTAGATGCCATCTGACGCACCTGCTTACCTCATGTCGTCGGCCGGTGGAAAGCTTCCTCGAGAAGTTTTATGCGCTACCAACTCCTCATTATGGTAGAAAAAAACACACTGGTACTGGTGAAGATGAAAATCGATGCACTATGTACATGTTGTCCTACCTGTACACATGTGGGCCCACGTAACCACCTGGCTCTGGAAAATGGGCAATCCTTTATTCGATACACCATGCATGTGTATGTACATATGCGCAATCCCTTGCTCCAAAAAATGCCTAACAACGTGTCGGTTGGTGTTGCAAATATCAGGAAAGTTGGATACTTTTTGGATGCTTGCATGAAGACCTTGGCTCCAAGATATATAGGCCTATTATGCCTTCCCTTCTTCTTTTGGACTTTTCGTGGTTCAGTTCTTCGAGCCCTCCAATCGATGTCAAGATTATGTAATTCAAGACACGGCAGCCCAATAACAATTGGACTGCTTGGGCTTTGTATAATATTGAATGCTATTCTTGAAACATGCTCATGCAATGTTACTTCTATGAGGCGAGTTTCATACCTGACATCCCCTGAAGCGAGGGGACGACCATCAATGACTTCTACAGTTGTTGGATTGGACTTCTCCACAAGTGGTATGCCTTGTTCTTTTGCAAATTCCTTGTCCATGAAGCACATCGTTGCGCCTGAATCTAGTAATGCTTCACAATCCATGTGTCTACCAGTATTATCACTATGTCAGGGAGAGACTCTTAGCTCGAGAGACCAACTTGGCTTATGTGCCAACACAAGACAATCTTGCAAATTTGTTCACAAAAGTGTTGCCTCATGAGAAGTTTAAAGCTTTTTGCAAAAGTTTTGGGCTTGCTTCCCTTTGTGGACTAATCATGTCCATAGGGCATGGCACTTCCATGTACTCTCTGTGCTCTCTCTCATTCACTGCATCACTCCCTAGGGGGACTTGTTACCATGTATATGGTAGTGATGTGTGTGAATGCATTTAGAACTGCTAGGGCACTTTTTCCCCTCACTAAGAGGTTTTTTCCCTCGTGCTTCGTATATATGCCCATCACTCTAGGGCTAACTTATCTTGTACTTGTACACTTAGTAATACATTCTCTATTGTGTGCCTTGAGCTTCTTCTCCATCTCCGAGTTGTGTGTGCATTTCTGAAACCTAAATCCAACAATAACTTCAACACATGCTGACAAGGCCCGTAGCTATGTGTGTGAGCTCTTTTTTCTCTCCTCATGTTGTTGGGGTGAGAAAATGCCATAGTCATCACTTGATTTCAAAAGCAACCCTTCCCTTCAAGGTCTTGCCCATTTTTTTTTGGCAAGGGGGACCTTGACAATACAAAGGGAGAAGCTGCTTGAGAGCTAAGTATTCAGTAACTATCATAGCATCAAAAAATTGGACAAGAAAGTAAATTCTTTTGAATTTTACTCGTTTTTCATGTATTCTTTGAGTTATTTTGCAAAGAATAAATACGAAGGTGAATTCTTTTGGGTTTTATTCATTTTTCATGTATTCTTTGAGTTATTTTGAAATAATAAATACAAAGCTAAAGAAGGATTCCATTAGAAAGGAAAGATTTATGAACATAGGATAGAAAGGAATTCCATTAGAAAGAAAATATTTATGAATTTTTTCGAGATATCCTTCCATTAGAAAGGAAAGATTTATGAATTTTTTTGAGATATTCTTTCAGTGCCTCTTTTGATATGACATCTACATGGATGATTATTTGCATGAGAGCCATTCTTCCAAGGATCTTGGCCAAAGTTGGCCAAAGTTGCTAAGGCCGTTATCATTTTTTAGGATATGCATAAGCTTGCAAGAGCCTAGGTGCCGTACTTGGAGACTATTGAATCTCCTAGTTTATCCAAACAAGTTTTTTACTCACGAGGTTACCTAACCACAAGGTAGTGTTATACAAGTGCAAGGTTTTGTGGGGTTATTGGATTTGTAGCAAACATCCACTCCAGGGCTAGAAAAATACATTTTTCTTGATGAAAGAAAATAAGGGCAAACTTGAAATTCTCCCGATTTTTAGGCCAAAATTTGAAGCTTTTGCCGGTAACTACACTAAAACTTGTGAAAATTTTCCAATATTCTTCAAGGCAAGCTCAAAATCTAATCGAGATTTTAGGATTTCAGCCAGTTAAAATACACTAGACCCGGTTTTTTCTAACACTAATCCACCCACTGACCTTACTTCATTAGCCTTAAGTTTTGTAGATCTAAAATTATCCAAGGAGATATCGTATTTCTCGATAAGATGGTGCTTTACATCCTATAATCTGCTATTTTTATGCAATGTTTTACATTTCCAACATTCCTTGGGTGAGTGTGCCTCACAATAATGAAACCAAAGATTTATTCTTGGATATTTTTACTTTGGCAAAGATGCCATGGATGCATAGAATATTATTTTTTCCTATCGAGGCACGGATTCAACAAAGGTTTATCTTCTTACCTATCTTTGGATTATTGGTGCCGATTATTAGTTCTTGAAACAAAGTGCTCACCAAGATGTTTGCCAAAAGTTGTAGCAAAGTGCATGCCATGAGTTTCTGCAAGATTTTATAGCAAATTTGTAAGAGATTGGGAGCTAGCACATGCACAAATCCACCCCAACCATGCCATACATAGGCCCTTGACTTGCTAAATATAGGCCCCATGTATGGCATGTGTATCCTGGCTTTTGGCCTACCCAGTTCTACCTTAGGCCTGACATTACTCCCCCCTTGGAGTAGGGTTTTTTTTCCCTCAAAAACAAAAGTGATGATACCTTTGTAAGAACGCTAATGTTTTCCACATTGGAATCCCTCACAGATCCAGTTGTTCATTTGAAATATATGGTTCAATAGAAGGTTCAATGAAACCAAGGAAAACACCTTGATATTCCACATATTTGTCCCTTTGCAACCATTTGTGTAAACAGCCTATATCCAAATTAGTGTGTATAATCTATTCATAACTCACTTGAATATTTTAAATGAGTTATCACAACTAAGAGGTGTTAAGTGAATAACTAGGTTTTCAACTTTTTGAAGTTACTAGAGCATACAAAATTACCTCTTCTCAACTTTCCATGAAAGTAACACGCTTACATAACTCATCAACAAGTATTAAGCCCTTGACTTGCTATAATGTTGCATGGATAAACAACCCATCATTACTAGTGTTCAAAGTTGAAACCCAGATAAAAACATGAAGGGTCTAAACCTAGTTGCAACATGCTTTGCCTCATGGTAAGAAAAATCTAGCTAGAGAGATAACCTTTCCAATTGGATTGCTTTTTCCTAACGTACTCTCTTAGCATATCCTCTAGCATGAGAGTAACACTTGTAAACTGGCTATCCGTCTCTCGATGACTGCAATGTTGATATTGAGTTGTTTCTCCCCAATTATTTACAAACAGTCCTCCAAAACTTACTAGTAAACATGGGTGACAAATTACTCCCAATGCTTCTAAGTAATCTATTTAACCCATACAAATTATAAACAACCAACTTGGTTAACTTTAGAGAGTGAATAGTGAATTGAATAAATTGTATAAAGTTTAGTCAACTTATTTGCAAGCCTCCCAAACTGAGCCATGACCTCATATGGTTATTGGTAGACCCACAATTAATCTCATAGAGATACTGCTCCTATAGTGCAAAATGATTCATAAGCTATCCATTTCATGAATTTGCATGCCACTCCAAATCTGTCTTTGTTAAACACTAGGACCCATAACACATAGTATGCATGAATTTAGCAAAAATTGATTCAAACGTGTATTTTTATGACTATAGTTGTCAATGCTTATGGCAAATGTTATGCTTATAGCACGCATACAAGAGGATGATAAATAGTTTGGAAAAAAGAAACTAATTACTTCCCTCTGCAATCACTTGTAAGTCTTGCTAAAACATTTGAACCATAATAGAATGTGAAAAATAAATCACATCTAGATACAAATAATGAAACATTTCCATTGATGAAACACAGCCTTGCTATTTGAGTAAGAATCCATCCGCTAAATTTGTCGAACAATACTTGTAACTTGAGCAAGTATTACTTATTATCTGACAATTTTTGGCCATTGAAATTGTTCCTGATATTATGTGCTCAAAATGGTCTAATAGATGGATTTTTTCAGCACCTATGGACTCCATCACAACACATATTAAGTAAAGAGGTGCCAATGTTAGTCCCAAACTCATGTTCTCCCACATGTGGAATATGTCTCACATAATGATGTCTAGAAATATGACACCCATCAAGTACGAGATGTACTTGTATGTGGAGATAATTGTTAACACTCAGCGACATGAGTGAGAGGGACCCTCATGAACATTGCTCCACACTGGCTAAAACAAAATCCACGAGTTCTTAGACCATGTTGCACACCTTGTGAGATTAACAACATGTGCTAAACAAAACCCTACCATGTAGGTCTATAACTTCAAGGTGTAGAAATATATATGGTACACTATTGTCCCAAAATTCTTTGCTTCTACATGACCTACATATGGTAAGGTGAACTTATTTACTATGGTGCCTGTTGGTAAGGTGAACTTATTTACTACCCCTTGGCAGATTGAGAAATTCATTATTTGAAAGGACAACTGTGAAGAGGCCAATCAGTAACCCTCAAACTTATGGAGTGATTTTTTCATTAGTTGGGTCATACCCCTAAAAATACCACTCCTATAGACACAATCAACATTATAAACAAAACAATAGATCCTTTTAAGGTGAAATCATATTCACAACTAGATCTTAAAACAATCATACTTCCCATGAAAAGAGTAGAAAGATTCCCAACACCAAAAAGAATTTAGTTGTCTTATAATTTCTTTGGTTTTTTTAAACAAGAGATTACTTGCCTTGAGGCTCCCTTAGCAAATTCATGTCATCCCATGAATTAGTTGTTGTTAGATAGCGAGGCCATGCCTATGTGCTCTTGATGGAAAGCTTCATTTGTTGTGCACGCACCTTGTCCATATAACCAATGAAGGGACTATACCTTGTGCATATAACCAATGAATCTTCCACTGGCACAATCATATGCAACGAACACAAGAAAATATACCAACCTCAACTATTAATGAGGAGAAGGTTAAAACTTGGGTAGCCTCTACAATAGTTTCAACAAAAGAACCATCAATAAAAATCATTAGAAAAAAAAAAATTATACCTCACTCTTCACAGAGTAGTCAATGAGTAGTACCTCGGCATGGGGTAGAATCCTTACTTCTCATTATGACTGTCAAAGCACCTTGCTTTGCAAAACCAAAGATCTTGTCCAAAGGAAACAATAAATCACAACAAAACAAGAAGAACTTGGAATTGTCTAACCCAGTTGCCCCTCTGAGGCTAGTTGTCTTTGCTTGAATCTTGCTCAAATCTGGCTCATAGACATATATGCTAGATAGATTGAGACATGCCATATGTACCATGCATGCCCTCATGGATTGATTCATACAGAAGTCCAGTGAACAATCATGCAGACATGTTGCAAAGTGCCCCCAAGTTCATATGTTGAAATCATATTCCAAACTGTGGAAGCTTCTATGCAATATGCCTATAATTAAAGCCTTGCCTCACATAAGTACATCAAAAATACAATTCAGGATGGACCCCATGAACTCATAGCCAACGGGTGCTTCATAGATTGCCCAATGTGGAAGTAGAAAGCTCAGGAAACTTAGCTATCAAACTTCATCTAGCTATGAACCTTTCTTCATTGAAGCAGCTTTTGCTTGCTAAGCTATCTTTGTAGAAAATTTTGCAAGAATGAATAAGTTCACAATTGTACACTTTAAATTTATTATACTTATCAACCTGCTTCAATCACTACATGTTGGCATCAAACTTTGTGGCAACCTGTGGTATGGGCAATGTGTTTTCTTTATTTATTTTTCCCGCAATCTGGAAAGATGTATGTGCTTTGGATTGGGCTTGCACCCAGGACTTTCACCCAATGTAGATAAATGGAACATTCTCCTAAAAAGCCTTTCTTTTCAATAGATCTTTATGGCTTTCCCATCCCTCTGAGCTTTGCGGAGGCACAAACTTCAAAGCTTTGGAAATTTGTAACATTTTAGTTGTCTGTAGAAGCCCTACTTGTGATCATATGGCCATTGCATTGTCGATACACTAATATGATACCTTGCCTCCATGCTCAAAAGTCATAACTAGTTAAAATAAGAATAACCTTGTTGATCCTCGACCTTGTCGGGTAGTGTTGGAAATAGGGTTGCAGGGAAACATATAGAGCTTGGAGAAGACGAAGGAAGCTCAAGGCACACAACAGAGAGTGGTATTACTTAGTGTGCAATGGAAAGATAAGTTAGTCCTAGAATGATGGGCATATATAAAATGCACGGGGGGGAAAACCTCCTAGTGAGGGAAAAATTTCCCGGCGGTCCTAGTGTGTTCACATACATCACTACCACATGTATATGGTAACAAATTCCCCCTAGAAGTGATGCGATGAACAAGAGCTAGCACATAAAGTATATGGAAGTGCCATGCCCTAAGGACATGATCATTCCACAAAGGGGAGTAAGCCCAAAGCTTTGAAGAAAGCTTTGAACTTCTAAGGAGACAATACCTTGTGAAAATGTCTATGAGGTTGTCCTGTGTTGGCACATTGATCTCTCCCGCTTAGAGCCTCTCGCTAACATAGTGGTAATGCACCTCAATGTGCTTTGTGTGAGCATGAAAAACTAGGTTCCTTGCAATTGCCAGCACGCTCTGACTATTAGTGTAAATGGTGATGACAATGTCCTATCCAACACCCAAATCATCCATAAGGTGTCTGAGCCATACACACTCAAGCGTAGCTGTGAAGACTGCCTTGTACTTAGCCTCACAATTGGAAGTGGCCACAATAGGTTTCTTTGTGCTCAACCATGATATGCATCAACTATCGAGCATGAAATAAAAACCACTTGTGGACACTCACGTGTCATATCAACCAATCCAATCTGAGTCTCAAAAATCTTGTAAATCTGACGGCAATGATCCCCCCTTGGGATAAAACAATACAAGATGTAAAGTGCCACTCAAGTATCAAAAGATCGGCTTGACAGCTTGCCAATGCTTAGACCCTGGGCGATGCATAAATTTGATGACCTGTGAGACTATAAACTGAATATCCATCCTCGTATTGCATACATAAATAAGGCACCCAACATAAATTTGGTAAAGAGTGACATTTGAAGGATCACAAGCATCATAAAGACTCAATTTTAAATCTGTTTCCATGAGAGTGGCAATATGTTTGAAATCCTCAGGTTTAAACTTACATATCAATGTCTCTATGTAGCTTTTTAGTCACAAGGAAATACCACCATCACACTTCTTAAACAATATGCCCAAGTAATGATGCAACATCCCCAAATCTTTCATCTTGAAAGTAGCATTCAAATCAGTCTTAAATTCAAAAATATGCGCCTCGTTCAGACCAATGATCATCAAATCATCCACATATAGAACAACAATGATAAGTACATTGCCCTCATGCTTTACATACAATGTGCTTTCTGTTGGACTGTTATAAAATCCTTGTTTAACCAAATGAGTGTCAGCTTTCTCGTGCAAGCACAAGGAGATTGCTTCAACCCATACAAAGCTTTTTTACATTTGCACACTTTATCTTTGTGCCCTTTAATGACAAAACAATGAGGCTACGTTACATAAATATGTCACCATTCAAGAAAGCAGTAACACTATCTGATTGATGTACATCCCATCCAAAATGAGTTGCCAATGCACATAAAAAATGCACAGTAGTCATATGACAAGTGTGAGACAAGTTCTCCTCATAATATATGCCCTTTTTGTTGTGCATAACCTTTGCAACAAGACGAGCCTTACATCGATCAATCTCACCATCGGGCTTGCGTTTCAACTTGTAAATCCACTTCGTACCAATGGCCTTTTTTCTAGGAGGGAAGTCACGTAAAGTCCATGTGTCATTTTCTATAAGTGCATCATATTTTGATTGCATGGCAACCATCCAATATTCATAATTTTGTGCTTCATCACAAGACAGAGGTTCCTCAACATCACATAAGCTAGGAGTAGCCAAAGCATAACAATTTGATGCATAAGATGCATGGCAAGAACCTGAACGAGTACGACTAGAGAAAGGTGCAGCCAATTTACTGCCACACAAAGTATGGACCAGCCATTTTGGCATGGCTGGAGCTTGCTTATTCTCAACCCTTTCGTTATCAAGTACATATACAACTGCATCACTAATATGCTGATCTATAACATTTTTAGAAACCCCCATAGGTTGTACATTTGTCTCATTTGAATTTACATTCAAATTTCCACCACCTAAAAGAGGCAACAAATTGTCATAAATGTCATATGAGCTTACAGTATTGTCTCTAGTACATGAAAACAAGAGGAGCTGAGTAGAATATTCCACAAAGACAACATCCCGTGAAACCAAGATATGCTTTGTTTATAGATGGTACAACCTATAACCTTTGCTTCCAGCACTATAGTTAGCAAAAATGATTTAACAGCCTTATCATCCAATTTTCAGGGATGCATTTGTGGCACTAAAGCATAGGCCAAATAGCCAAAAACGTGCATGTGATCAATAGATGGCTTTCGATCATGGTAAGCTTATACAACCCACAACATAAAATGCTAGATGCAACAATTTTATCACCAAAATTGTGATCATGAATTGTATATCGATCGTCCACAAATTTCACAACAAGACCAAGTCTAGCAAGTGCAAATAGAGACAAAAGGTTCTTTTTAATCCCAGGTACATAAAGTGCATCGACAAGTGTGAAAGAACTACCATTTGCAGTAGTCAACACAATCTTTCCAACTCCCTTGATTAGATAAGAGGAATTGTTTGCACAAGTGACAATATTCCTATGAGGGACATCCTCCAGAGAGGTAAAAAGTCACGATGAGAGGTAATGTGCTTTGTAGCACCATTGTCAAAGTACCACGCATGAGCATTTGTAGAAACTGACATACATGAATCATGGCTAGAAGGACCATAACTGCACTCTACACTAAAATCCCACTCTGCATCTACATTAGCATCACAATCTCCTTTCACAGAAGATTCTACAAATGCTGCACTTTTAGTGGAATCAATCACTTTCTTCTTAGCCTCTTTTTCCTTCAATTTTGGTTACTACTTGATCAAGTGATCATTAGATTTACAATAATGGAAATGCATCTTCTTTTTTCCTTTTTCACCAGAATTTCCAAACGAAGTGCTACTAACTGAAGCATTAGGAACAAGTAACATTCCACCCACAAAAGAACCATGAGAAGTGGCTACATTACTGTTACCACTTTTTCTTTGAGAAACAATACAGGCATGTTCAACTGCACACTGTTTAGCCCTATTTTTTTTGGAAAGTGACCCTTGTAACAGCAATGTGCATAATGCATCAAACTTGACAACTTCAAAATTTCCTTGGGTTATAAGTCTCCAAGTACTAGCAAAAGTCTGGTAAGAATCTGGCAAAGTATCAAGAACAGCCTATACAAGGGGACTGTCAAAAATGACTTCGCTTGCAAAAAATAAGTTGCTCATTAATATCCTTGATACTAGCAAGCAAAGAGTCCATTTCATCTTCCTCATCATGCATAATCTTTGACTCCAGCACTTTACGCAGCAATACAAATTTAGCCTCATTGTGACTTGCATAAAGAGCGACCGTAATATCTCAAGCCTGTTTTGCAGATTTAGCTGAACAAATGTGAGAGGAGTAATAGTGCACTTCATAGATAATGCAATCAATGCATGTACCTGCACATCTCTTACATCCCAATGAGCCTGCTCGGTCGTAGGCAAAATCGCTCTAGTAGCAACAATTCTACCACCAAAGCCTGCAACATCCTCAACATCATCTTTATCTACAAAACTAGGACTTACATCAATGTGTCGCACAAGATTCTAGACACCCTTTGACACAAGAACATGCTGCATCATGTAAGCCCACATTGGGTAATTGTCCCCATCCAATCTATCCTTAGTACAACAACATCTTGAACACACTTGTGTTGTTGTCAGCCATGGCGAATGTTTGCACATGATGTAAAAACTGCCCAAAAAGAGGAAAAACAAAGCAAGACAATATAACATAGCCCGTAGAAGACTGTAACGGACCTGTTATGCAAAAAACGGCAATGACAAAAAAAATGCACAAAAAGATAAAATTGCATGCACATTACTGCTTGTAGTGGAAATGGAGGCCAAAATGAGCCCGAATGGAAAATCTAAGCAAACTTATCTCTTTGAGCTATCCTATTTGTCAACATGTTGACGCTTATTGAAGCTAACTAAAATCTGAGAAAGTGAGTATACATGTGCTGGCGATGCTGGCGACTAAGCCTAAGAGGATGCAACCTGCTCTGATACCAATTGTCAAAAATAGGGTTTCAGGGAAACATACATATCTTGGAGAAGACAAAGGAAGCTCAAGGCACACAACAGAGAGTAGTATTACTTAGCGTGCAATGGGAAGATAAGTTAGGCTGGGTTCAGACTAGGTGACGGAAGAGAAATGCAAAGGGACGTCCATGCTCCATGGAGAAATTTGATTGGTTGGAGTTGAGGCACTCTTCCGCTAGGCCCTCCATTTTCTTCCGACCCCCCCCCCAAAGAGTTGATGGCCTCTCTCAGTCCCCTTCACTTTTTCATTTTTCCTCCTCCACATTGTTCACACTAGGTGGCAGCAGATTTGCGAAGACTTCTTTCAAGCTGGGTTCAGATTAGGCGGTGGAAGAGAAATGCAAACGGGCATCGATGCTCCATGGCAAAATTTGATTGGTTTGAGTTGAGGCACTCTTTCGCCGGGCCCTCCATTTTTCTTTCGACCCCCCCCCCCGGAAGAGTTGATGGCCTCTCTCAACCCCCTTCACTTTTTCACTTTTCCTCCTCCACATTGTTCACACTAGGCGGCGGCAGATTTGCGAGACTTCTTTCTACTGAACCCAGCCTTAGTCCTAGATTGATGGGTGTATCTACAATGCACGAGGGAAAAACCTCTTGGTGAGAGAAAAAATGCCCCGGCAGTCCTAAGTGTGTTCACACACATCACTATCACATGTATATGGTAACAAATTTCCCCAAGGAGGGATGCGGTGAACGAGAGCTGGCACATAGAGTATAGGGAAGTGCCATGCTTGAGGACATGATCATTACACAAAGGGGAATAAGCCCAAATATTTGTGGAAAGCTTTGAACTTCTCATGAGACAATGCCTTTGTGAAAACATATGTGAGGTTGTCTTGTGTTGGCACATTGATCTCTCCCGCTGAGAGCCTCTCCCTAACATAGTGGTAATGCACCTCAATGTGCTTTGTGCGAGCATGAAAAATTGGGTTCCTCGTAACTGCCAATGCGCTCTGACTGTTAGTGTAAATGGTGTTGGTAGTGTCCTTTCCAACACCCAAATCAGCCATAAGGTGTCTGAGCCATACACACTCAACGGTAGTTGTGAAGACTACCATGTACTCAGCCTCACAACTAGAAGTGTCCACAGTAGGTTTCTTTGTGCTCAACCATGATATGCATGAACTATCAAGCATGAAATAAAAACCAATCGTGGAAACTCATGTGTCATAACAACTGATTGAATTTAAGTCTGAAAAAGCATGTAAATCTGGCGGCAATGATTCCCCCTTGGGATAAAACAATGCAAGATGTAAAGTGCCACTTAAGTACGAGAAGATCCTCTTCACAGCCTGCCAATTCTTAGACCATGGGCTATGCATAATTTTTTGACCTATGAGATTGTAAACTGAATATTTGGCCTCTTGTTGCATACATAAATAAGGCATCCAACATCAATTTGGTAAAGAGTGACATTTGCAGAATCACGAGCATCATGAAGACTCAATTTCAAATCTTTTTCCATGGGAGTGGCAATAGGTTTGCAATCTTGAAGTCCAAACTTACATAGCCATGTCTCTATGTAACTTTTCTGACACAAGGCAATACCACCATCACATTGCTTAAACAGTATGCCCAAGTGATGATGCAACCCCAAATCTTTCATCTTAAAATCAGCATTCAAATCGGTCTAAAATTCAGCAATATGTGCCTCATTCGGATAAGCAATATGCTACTTTCCAACAAGGAGGACACTATATTGGAAGCATAACACTCCTATAAAAAATGCCTATCTAAATTGCATGAACAAGTGTACCTTAGTTTCCCAGTACTGAGGGTAGATAACACAAGCAATCTAGGAATTTGATTTAGCCAACTCTTTGCGATATCTAGAAATCCTTCTTTGATTACCTTGTTTGTATGTAACCGGTGCCTTTTATCCTTGAAATCCCAGCAATCCATGCTTGCACCTTCGCACCTTGTCCGTAGCCTTTGGCACCTTGCTTTTCCACTTTGTCCTCAACCTTTGCATTGCCATTGCCGACCTTCTTCCCTTTTCTTAGTCATTGCATGTGGCCCACAAGGCCTTCACCATCCTTGAATGGCCTTTGCTTTAGACATGCTCGAGGCTATGCTTGAAGGTTGTTGCCATGCCCTTAGTGCCCCTTAGGACCTCAAGTGTGAAACCAATAAGGCAAGGTCATGGCGGGTTGCAGCGGCATGACATCAAAGAGAGAGAGAGAGAGAGAGAGAGAGAGAGAGAGAGAGAGAGAGAGAGAGAATCCATATTTAACTCGTTTCTCATTCTTGCAGAAACAAAAATCCTTCATCATGCTTGGGTGCTCCCAATGAGTCCACCCATGCCCAATTTTGTGCCAACCTCTATCTCTTCCTTGTGTATATAAGGGGTGACTCTCACAGCTTTTGATCTCTATCAACCCCACCTTGCAAGGGTTGTTATCTACATGAGCTTGCACAACATGGGAGCTTTGACAAGCTCATTGTTGTAGGCCCTCCTAAGGGTTGAGGCACGGTACCTTGAAGGGGAAAGAGAGAGAGAGAGAGAGAGAGAGAGAGAGAGAGAGAGAGAGAGAGAGAGAGAGAGAGAGAGAGAGAGAGAGAGAGAATATCCATGCCTCCATGTCTCCTCCCTATTGTCCCTCTCCCCTAACCTCTGATACTAGGGTAAGATACTGGGGACTAGCACATGCACATTTGCACCCAATCATGCCATATATAGTCCCTTGGCCTCCTAATTGGGAAAATCCCAATTCCCAGGTTGGACAACTTTCAATATATCATGTATAAAATATAGAGATTTTGTCAAAAATTTGAGTTTTCTTAAGGTCTCATTCCACTTTATGCACATACAATACACAATGAAAACAACTAAAATATCATGGTTTCAATCAATTGGATTATTAGGAGAGGAGTATATTGCATCCATTATCGTTGTCTATGTTCTACTGTCCTACCTACAACTTATCTCAACATGGAGAGCTTGGTTTCTAGGTCCACCACTTGTCCAAGTTAATGTAAAAGTGACTCAAGGTTCACAACTTGTGAAAGCAAGGATCCATTGAGGAATACAATCCACTTGGCTATTTTTCCTTAATTTATTGCATGTGACATTTAAGCAAGGTCCACTTCTAATCTATAACTTCTTAATTTGAGGCATGGGGCATACATAAAATATGTAGCATATGCTCTATTGCCTCATAGGAAGGTTGGTTTCAAGGTGCACTTATCCATGCTAGCCTATCTTGGAGAAATGATGGAGCTTGCTTCTCTCCTTGTTTCAATGGAGACTAGCTTGGACAAGTGGTGGACCTTTGCTTCTCTCTATGTTTCAATAGAGTTAGCTTGGACAAGTGGTGATCTTGGAACAAAACCCCCATGTAAAACATATCATGGGTATTCCAAGTGATTAGAAAGATTACCATTTAAGATATAACCTTATAGGTTGGACAACTAGATCTTGGCTTGGAGAAATGGTGGACCTTTGATTCTCTCCATGTTTCAATGGAGTCTATCTTGGAGAAATGGTGGAGCTTGCTTCTGTCCATGTTTCAATGGAGCCTAGCTTGAATAGTTGGTGGACCTTTGCTTCTCTCTATGTTTCAATAGAGTTAGCTTAGACACGTGGTGGATCTTCAAAATAAACCAACTACTATCAATGTTGCCTAGCTTGGACAAGTGGTGGAGTGTTTCTCTACTCCATGTTTCAATGGATCTTAGCTTGGACAAGTGTTGGACCTTAAAACAAAAACCCCATGTACAACATAGAATGGATTTTCTAGATTTCAATGGAGTCTAGATTTAACAAATGGTGGAGCTTGTCTTCATCCATGTTTCAATGAAACTAGCTTGGACAAGTGGTGGACCTTGTAACAAACCCTCCCATGTACAACATATCATTGGTTTTCTAAGTGATGGGAAGGAATACCATTCAAGATATAAACTTATAGCTTGGATAAGTAGTTGACTTTAAAACCAAATTCATCATAATACAATGAAATACAGGTCAGCCAATTCCTAAATCTTGAGACCAAACCTCCCATGCTATTAGAGATAATATATTGGATACCTGGTGGACCTTCTATTATTTTCCCATGCCTAGTTTAGACAACCGGTACACTTCGCAGCTATAAAGGTTGGACGAGTTGTGGAGCCTTGTTTCTATCCATGTTTTAATGGATCCTAGCTTGGACAAGTGGTGGACCTTGGAAAAAAGCTTCCATGTACAACATATATGAGGTTTTCCATGTTTTAATGGAACCTATCTTGGACAAATGGTGAAGCTTTCTTCTCTCCATGTTGATTTTGGAACTACCTTAGACAAGTGGTGGAGCTTTTCTTTTCTACTCTTCATAATACAATGAAGTATATGTTGATTACATGGTGAATCTTAAGGCCAAACCTCCCATTTTACTAGAGATGATAGGTTCGACAAGTGGATCAACCTTCTATCATTTCTCCATGACTATATTGGACAATTAGTAGACATAACATCTCTCTATGTTGTCTAGAGATGAGCTTGGACAAGTGATGGACCCTGCTTCTCTCTTCCCTTGGTTTACTAGTTTGAAGACTCAGTATATATACTTTCTTAGATCTAGCTTGAACAAGTGGTGGACCTTGCATCCACAATCTTAATTCAGTACAAAAAAGTATATGAAAAAATAACATAGGAATCTTGGTTTGAAGGTCAAGCAATTAGGTTCCAAATGCACATAATAATATATTTTCCACCCATATTAAAAGAAAGTTAAATATGTTATTACCAAATTGACAAAGGTAACGTCCAAGAATTATATCTTTCCATCTTGTCAGATCTAAATCTTCATCAAGGCGACATGCATGTATACATCAACTTTCAAGCCATTCAAGAATACATGCACTTAGATTCCATAGTTTTGTTTTCAAAGTCTTTTAGGTTCTAAAACTCTTTCACATAAAGTATGTAATGACAAAATTCTTGAAGCAAACATTTGTGCCCAAGAAAAAGATCCCTCTCACATATTTAAAGTCCATGAATTCTCTGATCCACACTTACAAGTTTTATTTTGACATCAAACATCAATTCTTTCATAGTTCCAAATAAATGCAACCTCGATATGAATTGACAAAAAATGAATTTCTTTTACTATATGACCCAACATAGGCCCCAATCAAATAAAAAATGAGTCCCCAAAAATTTGGGTGCACTCTAGCAATACATCAGAGTCCCCTTACAATAGGATGCACTCCAATAGTACATTGAAGTCCCCTTAGAGTAGGGTGCACTCCATTCAAGTGTTCATAAAATTGACACACCTTTTTTTTTTTTTTAAAAGACTATATCAAATTATACAAATGTTGAAAGATACACACTAGAATAAAAAAAGCATCTTATAGCCATATTTATTCAATGCTTTCGTGTTGACAAGTACACACCAAGGACATAATTTGTCTCAGAATCACTATACTGATTTACAATTGTGTTGTATGTATAGACTCTCTTATCTCTTGCATACAACCATCCTACCAACCATGGAATTATGGTTCTCTGCAAGAAGTTTTGAAGTTGCTCGGAAGTTTGCCTCCACATCTTTGGAAATATAAGATATGTCCCTGGCATGTTCCACATCACCCTATATGGAGTGTCATCAAAAATTAAGGTATTGTTTGCATCCAAATCCTCAAATATCTTCCAAATATCACTCAGATTTTTGTGATAAACCCTTGTAAATCCTAACATGATATTTGGATTTTGGCAATTTTTGTTACTCATAAACACCTTGAACTTGGTATACTGCTCAGGAAAACACTTTTGTGTGATGCGTTGCACCCTTGTTAAGTTATAGCAACTCCATATCCATAGCTCAAAGTATTCAGCACAAAAATCCAAAAAACTTTGTGCGTCTGGTCGCACCACATGATAAACTTCATCTTTGTCCTCCACAAGTCGCATGTGTTGAGCCCAAGATGGCATAGAATCTCCATGTTTCATTTCAACTGTCTTGAGAAGTAACCCCTCTAGATCCAAGATAAGTACTCTTTTGATGTCCTTGAAAGCAAGTGGTAGGTGATAAGGAGGTGATTCATTCCTTGGACAAGGTCTTGGAGGAGGTTGGATGGGTAATTCAATAGTTTTCTTCAATTTATGCCAGCATATAGCCAATCCATTTTTCTGTAATGGTTCTGAAATTAAAGAACAAGAACACTTAATGCAAACACAACAATAGACATGAGTTTTACATTGTCTACCCTAAGGTTTTATTAGATACCAAAATCCATCTATGATCTACTCATTAATAGAAAGAAAGTCAAATTAAAATCCTGACTCTTTTTTATGCTACACTCTCTCTTAGTCTCAATACCATGGAGTTCAACTAGACTTAAGTCAACTAATAACTACTACTTGTTGTTAAAGGTATTCTTGAAGTGTATAAGGCTTAACCAATGCTCTAGTGTAGAATGGGTATTTAGGTCTCAAGGTCTACCACTTATCCAAGCAAAGATCCATTTAGATATGGAAACCCAATTTTTCTTAATATAATGATATAGAGTGGACAAGTGGTGAATCCTGAGACCAAGCCACTCATGCTACTAGGGATAATAGGTTGGACAAGTGGTGGACCTTGAATGTAAACCCCCCATGTACAAAGTATCAGGGGTTTTGGGTATTTCAATGGACTCTAGCATCTTGGAAACATGGTGGAGCTTACTTCTCTCCATGTTTCAATGGAGTCTATCTTGGATAAATGGTGGAGCATCATTCTCTCCATGTTTCAATGGAGCCTACCTTGGACAAGTGGTGCACGTTTGTTTCTCTCTATGTTTGAACAGATTTAGCTTGGACAAGTGGTGGACCTTGGAACAAAATCCCCATGTAAAACATATCATGGACATTACAAGTGGTGAGAAAAAATACCATTCAATATATAACCTTATAGGTTGGAAAAGTGGTGGACCTTAACACCCAATTATTATTAATATAATGACATAGAGTGGACAAGTGGTGAATCTTGCGACCAAACCTACTAGGAAAAGTACGTTGGACAAGTGGTGGACCTTGAATGCAAACCCCCCATGTACAAAATATTACTCATGCTACTAGGAATAATTTGGTATTAAGGTCCATGTTTCAATGGAGCCTAGCTTGGAAAAGTGGTGGACCTTTGTTTCTCTCTATGTTTCAATAGAATTTGCTTGGACAAGTGGTGAACCTTGGAACAAAACCCCCATGTAAAGCATGTCATGGGCATTACAAGTGGTGAGAAAAAATACCATTCAAGGTATAACCTTATAGGCTGGACAAGTGGTGGACCTTAGCACCCAATTCCTCTTATTATAATGACATATAGTGGAAAAGTGGTGAATTGTGAGACCAAACCTACTAGGGATAATAGGTTGGAGAAATGGTTGACCTTGAATGTAAATCACCCATGTACAAAATATCATGGGTTTTGCGTATTTCAATGGAGCCTAGCATCTTGGAGACATGGTGGAACTTACTTCTCTCCATGTTTTAATGGAGCCTATCTAGGAGAAATGGTGGAGGTTCCTTCTCTCCATGTTTCAATGGAGCCTAGCTTGGACAAGTCGTGGACCTTTGTTTCTCTCTATGTTTGAATATGGTTAGCTTGGACAAGTGGTGGATCTTGGAATGAAACTCCCATGTAAAACATATCATGGGCATTTCAAGTGGCGAGAAAGGATACCATTTAAGATATAACCTTATAGGTTGGACAAGTGGTGGACCTTAACACAATATAATGACATAGAGTGTACAAGTGGTGAATCTTGAAACCAAACCACTCATGCTACTAGGGATAATAGGTTAAACAAGTGGTGGGCCTTGAAATAAAACCCCCTAGAGTGTTTCAATGGAGCCTAGCTTGGAAACATGGTAAAGCTTGCTTCTCTCCATGTTTCAATGCAGCCTATCTTGGATAAATGGTGCAGCATCATTCTCTCCATGTTTCAATGGAGCCTAGCTTGGACAAGTGGTGGACCTTTGTTTCTCTCTATGTTTGAATAGAGTTATCTTGGAAAAGTGGTGGACCTTGGAACAAAAACCCCATGTAAAACATATCATGGGCATTACAAGTGGTGAGAAAAAATACCATTCAATATATAACCTTATAGGTTGGACAAGTGGTGGACCTTAACACCCAATTATTCTTAATATAATGACATAGAGTGGATAAGTGGTGAAATTGGGACCAAACCTACTAGGGAAATAGGTTGGACAAGTGGTGGACCTTGAATGTAAACGCCCCATGTACAAAATATCACTCATGCTACTAGAAATAATTTGGTATTAAGGTCCATGTTTCAATGCAGCCTAGCTTGGAAAAGTGGTGGACCTTTGTTTCTCTCTATGTTTCAATAGATTTATCTTGGACAAGTGGTGTACCTTGGAACAAAACCCCCATGTAAATCATGTCATGGGCATTACAAGTGGTGAGAAAAAATACCATTCAAGCTATAACATTATAGGTTGGACAAGTGGTGGACCTTAACACCTAATTCCTCTTAATATAATGACATAGAGTGGACAAGTGGTGAATCATGAGACCAAACCTACTAGGGATAATAGGTTGGACAAGTGGTGAACCTTGAATGTAAACCCCCCATGTACAAAAAATTATGGGTATTGGGTATTTCAATGGAGCCTAGCAACTTGGAGGCATGGTGGAGCTTATTTCTCTCCATGTTTCAATGGAGCCTATCTAGGAGAAACAGTGGAGGTTCCTTCTCTCCATGTTTCAATGAGCCTAGCTTGGACAAGTGGTGGACCTTTCTTTCTCTATATGTTTTAATAGAGTTAGCTTGGACAAGTGGTGGACCTTGGAATGAAACCCCCATGTAAAACATATCATGGGCATTTCAAGTGGTGAGAAAGGATACTATTTAAAATATAACCTTATAGGCTGGACAAGTGGTGGACTTTAACACATATTTCTTCTTAATATAATGACATAGAGTGTACAAGTGGTGAATCTTGAGACCAAACCACTCTTGCTACTAGGGATAATAGGTTGGACAAGTGGTGGACCTTGAATGTAAACCCCTCATGTACAAAATTATGGGTTTAGGGTATTTCAATGGAGCCTAGCTTGGAGACATGGTGGAGATTGCTTCTCTCAATGTTTCAATGGAACCTATCTTGGAGAAATGGTGGATCATCCTTCTCTCCATGTTTCAATGGAGCCTATCTTGGACAAGTGGTGGACCTTTGCTTCTCTCTATGTTTTAATGGAGTTAGCTTGGACAAGTGGTGGGTCTTGGAACAAAACCCCTTTGTAAAACATAGCATGGACATTACAAGTGATGAGGAAAAATATCATTCAAGATATAACCTTATAGGTTGGAAAAGTGGTGATGGACCTTGACAAGTGGTGAAGGATACCATTTAAGATATACCCTTATAGGTTGGACAAGTGGTGGACCTTAACACCCAGTTATTCTTAATATAATGACATAGAGTGGATAAGTGGTGAATCTTAAGACCAAATCACTCATGCTACTAGGTATAATACGTTAGAGAAGTGGTAGACCTTGAATGTAAACACCCCATGTACAAAATATCATGGTTTTAGGGTGTTTCAATGGAGCCTAGAATCTCGGAGACATGGTAGATCTTGATTCTTTCCATGTTTGAATGGCACCTATCTTGGAAAAATGATGGAGGTTACTTCTCTCCATACTTCAACGGAGCCTAGCTTTGACAAGTGGTGAACCTTTGCTTCTCTCTATGTTTGAATAGAGTTAGCTTGGACAAGTGGTGGACCTTTGCTTCTCTCTATGTTTGAATAGAGTTAGCTTGGACAAGTGGTGGACCTTGGAATGAAACCCCCGTGTAAAACATATCATGGGCATTTCAAGTGGTGAGAAAGGATACCATTTAAGATATAACCTTATAGGTTGGACAAGTGGTGGACCTTAATACATAGTTCTTCTTAATATAATGACATAGAGTGTACAAGTGGTGTATCTTGAGACCAAACCACTCGTGCTACTAGGGATCCTAGCTTGGACAAGTGGTGGACCTTGGAAAAAAGTCCCCCTATACAACATAGATGAGTTTTTTCATGTTTTAATGGAAGAGAGATTCGACAAATGGTGGAGCTTGCTTATCTCCATGTGGATTTTAGAACTAGCTTGGACAAGTGGTGGAGCTTTGCTTTTTTACTCTTCATAATACAATGATGTATAGGTTGGTTACATGGTGAATCTTAAGGCCAAACCTCCCATCTTACTAGAGATGATAGGTTGGACAAGTGGTCAACCTTCTATCATTTCTCCATGCCTATAATTAGACAATTAGTAGAACTAGCATCTTTCTATGTTGTCTAGAGCTGAGCTTGGACAAGTAGTGGACCTTGCTACTCTCTTCCCTTGGATTATTAGTTTGAAGACTCATTATATATACTTGCTTAGATCTATATAATTACTCATTAGTTAGGTTACAAGTGGGTATGTAATTTGTTAGCCTCAAGGGACTTTGAATATTGAATAGTAAGAAAGTCAAGTGCTGGTTTGAAGATCTTTTGCTTATCTAAACTAGACTCTAACTCAATAATAAGTTTCATAAGTTCCACGAATTGTCCTATCTAGGCTCCAAAAGAGTCTTAATTGGTTTGTGCTAGATTCTAACTTCCTTGATGGGGTAGAATCCTAGAAAAATGAGGCACTATAAGTTTTACCTTAGCTCAAATGGATTTTTCACTTAAACTCGACTGCAATTTGGCTATCTAGTCTTTGTCTCGATGGAGTTTAACACTAGATACATAGTAGTGATATTTAAGCTTCATGTCTCTTCACTTGATCGAGATATGAGACCATACTTTCAAGGTCACCACTTGTCTTACCTAAAGACCAATGTGAGACATGGGAGCAAGAAAGCCATCCGATATTGTTTTAAGGACTATTACATAGGCAATCAATAACTTAAGTAAAGCAAAAAGACTTGGATCTTTCACAATTAATAACTTAAGTAAAGCCAAAAAGACTTGGATCTTTGACAGTTTTTTTCAAACTAAAAAAGCACAATCTCATGCTAACAAAACTATAAATCACAATTGAAAGGTTTGAACAAGAAAAAGATCAACAATCTTAATAAGAAGGATACTTTTCATTTCATTTGATGATTACAAACTAAAATAAAGTCTCTCAAGAAATTGATAAACAAAAAATGTAGGTGACTGCTTCATTATTTTGAGCAAAAATATCAAAATCTCTATTGATTGAGCTCCATCTAGTAGTATCCTTTGTAAGATCCTGCAAGAAGGAATAAAAAGAAAGATTTGTTAGATACCATGCACATGAGTGTTCAAGCATGTGTATCAAGAATATATGACATGTCACTAGTACCTTAGGGTTGCTTTCTATCCAGCCTTAGAAGATTGTTCTCAGCTTTCACCTTATTTATATAAGCCTTTGCTGTGGTTGCCTTCAAAACTCCTTTTGTGTTACAACCCAATTGCCTAGCTAAAGTGGTCAATTGTGACGCCTTCATGCTTTCAATGGGTGTACGCTCCTTTGCCAAGATCTCTTGTATTTGGGCTCTTCTCATTTCATTGCGGTGGCTTGTGTCACTTGCATCTTCAATGATAGTTTCATCTCTGTCACCTTTTGCAGGTGGTATTCTTCTTGTAAAGAACACCTTAGCTGACCAAACATCATTTTTCTGCTTCCAATACTCCATGATTTGTTTGTATTCACTATCATTTGTCACTATAGGTTGTCCATAACGATTAGAAGCAATTAAATCACGCACATCCCTTCTCTCATCAAGCTGAATCAAGTATGGCAGTAGCTCCTCCAAGAGCATATTGTCAACCATCTTCTCAGCATCAAATTGTGGTGGAAAAATGCAATTGTTTGCTGGTGAAATACATCCCTTGTAAGGAGAGTCATCAATAAGCACTGTTCTTTGTGGATCACATTCAAACCCCATGGCAATTTTGGCTAGAGGCTTGAACATTGCCTCAACGTTTGGATTGTCGGGTCTAAACAATTTTTGAGTTTGAGCGGTGTAGCAAACATCTTGCGACCAAATTGCAAAGAAAGGCAATGTATCCTCAGCTAAGTTGTTTAGTGCTGCAAGGATTTGATACACATTATTCCTAGTAGCTGTCGACCAAATTGCAACATTAAACCTTTGTAAAATAGTCTTCAAGAATTGGATGCAACCTGGCCTGAGTATAATATATCTTTTTGAATCCATTTGCACTGAGTTGTGGTGTGAGGATGGTTGAGGGGAACGTTTCAACAATAGACCATTTAAATCCAATATAATTGTAAGCATGGATTTCTCAACATCTACGCTACATGACGTAGTACCAATTGGCAATAGCTCGTGAGTGGACTTTTCAGTCTCTTTTGATGTATGTTGCATTTTTGAAGCATCGATTTCTTGGTTCTCATTATTGGAAGCTTGCTCAAGTTGCACAACACTAGACTCTAGTATAGAAATATCATCCATCTTGGGCACTTTAGAAACCATAGAATCTATGGATTCTATAGTTGTTGACTGAACCATAGGAGCATTATCCATCCCAGTTTGTGAATCTAAGAAAACACACACACAAATGGTATCTCAAAACCACTAGAATTTTATTCACCATATTTATATGTAGAACTCCTAGTAAGAAATTTATTTAAGGTAAAGTCGTTGTTAGAATCCTTGCAACCATTTTCAGCATTCGTACACCAAACACCACTTGTCTAAAATACAATCTACTAACTCAACATTTTCCATCCTACACTTTATTAAAGATGAGTACTTAAAGTGAAAACTAAAAGCCACCCTTGTTGAGGAAACATGGATACAAGGTCCACCAAATGTCCAACCTAGACTACAAGAAAATAATTAGAGATTTGGCTTAGATTTGGATTCAAAGGCCACCACTTATTCAAGTAAGATAACTCCACTTGTTTAAGACAGTAATGTTTGAAGCCCCACCACTTGTCCAACCTAGACATTGATTAAATTTTGGTAAGATTTATCACAAATCTAGAGTAGAATCAAGATTCTATGGCCAAGGTAGTCAAATATGTTAGACAACACACAAAGCATAAGAGCACTCTAGATTCTCGTTGAGCATAAACTAAACAATAATCAAATGTTATATTCACTTGAGATTTCATCCATGAAAAATGAAAATGATGCATGTACTTGAGATTTCCATCCATGTACAATACTTTACAATGTCAAGTAAAGTTATAGTCAGCAAACAACTCTTCTCCTGCTTCAACTTGACAAATAGTCTCAATGCATACATGGCCATATTCTTCTGACTTGATGTGTGAAGAGGTGCATTTATGCCAAGGTGGCAAATTTGGATCAAATGTATAGCGTACGTTGGGACAGACATTTGTACTGTGAGAACTATTTATATAGCCCGACACGTTTCCTTCTTCTACACAACCAATAATGTATGATTGATCTTCCTCTTCTTCTATGTTTGGATCCTCTAGAAGAGAATATTTATAAGCTCTTGGAAATATTTTGCATATCTTTTTCCAGTCTTGAAATCTATACTTATGCCCTCCATAGTTTAGAATAGTCAAACCACTTTCCAGGGTAGTATGCACAAATAGCCCATAACCAGCTCCTTCAATACATGAAAGTCGCACTTCAAAATCCACACCGTTAATATGGAAAATTACATCTTTGGGAATAGGAAAAGTTGGTGTCCCAAAAGGATCTTCATGCCAATCATAGTGTGAAATACATCTAGTTTTTATATCACTTAACTCCTTTGTGTCTGCAAAAAGAAGAAAATATTATGCATAAAATAATGACAATATCAAAGAAAGATATCATTATTTTATAGTCCAATAGGTCCATTGTATGGAAGACTTAGAGTGCCTCTTACATGGTGCCTCCAAGGTTTCCAAAAAATAAAATCATTGGAAAAAAAAGGCCACTGTGTCTCCAATCTATTGCCCATTTGAAGCATAGAGAGAACCAAGGTCCACCACTTGTCCAAGCTAGACAT
The DNA here is from genome assembly GCF_014529385.1 of Adiantum capillus-veneris. Lineage (NCBI taxonomy): Eukaryota > Viridiplantae > Streptophyta > Polypodiopsida > Polypodiales > Pteridaceae > Adiantum > Adiantum capillus-veneris. The sequence continues at coordinate 77,328,488 of NC_140955.1, read as the reverse complement.
GGAGCATTGACACAAGATCCAACACTTATCCAAGAACCCTATAGTATATGTGGTAACATGGGATGCATTGATGCAACAAAAGTAGTCTAGCCTCCTCATCCATCTCTTTTTTCTTGTAGCCTAGAGGGATTAGTTTCAAGGTCTATCACTAGTCAAAAACTACACATAGAACATTGATACAAGGTTCCACCACATGTGAAACCTATCATCTCTAGTAGCATGGATGGTTTGATATCAAGGTTCATCGCGTGTCCTACCTATACTCTATTGTAGCATATAGATTCTGGTTTGGTGGTACTACACTTGTCCAAACTTGGCTTGTTGTTGATATCTGGAGGTAATCAAGGGTCCTCCACTTGTCCAAGTTAGGCATATAAAACAATTGCAAGGTCCACCATGTGTACAACATATGATTGATTATAGCATGCATGGTCTTATTTCATGGGCAACCATCTTCTCTCCAACATGTGTCCAACCTCGGCTCCATTGAAGCATGGAGAGAAGCAAGGTCCACCACTTATCAAAGCTATTATTTTCTCCCAGTGCTTTCAAAACCCATAATACGTTGTACATGGGGGGGGGGGATTCTTGTTTCAAGGTCCACCACTTGGCTAAGATTGGATCCATTGAAACATAAAGAGAAGCAAGCTCTACCATTTGTCCAAGCTAGGAGCCATTGAAACATGAAAACCCCATAATATGTTGTATACGGGGGTGTTTTTCAAGGTCTACCACTTGTCTAAGCTATGGTCCATTGGAACATGGAGAGAAGCAAAGCTCCACCACTTTTCTAAGCTAGGATCCATTGAAACATGGAGAGAAGCAAGCTCCATTGTTTGTCTAAGCTAGGCTCCATTGGAACATGGAGAAAACAAGCTCCACCACTTGCCTATTATTGCATAGAGATTCTGGTTTGAAGGTCCACCACTTGTCCAACCTTGCCTTCATGTATGGAGATAATCAAGAGTGCAATGCTTCTCTAAGCTAGGGACATAAAAGAGTTTCAAGGTCCACTACATATACGATCTATGATGGGTTGTAGCATGGGAGGTTTCATTTTAAGGTTGACCACTTCTCCAGCTCCGCTTGTCCAACCTCAGATCCATTGAAGAATGGAGAATAAAGGTGTACCAACTCTCCAAAATAGGCAAGACAATCTCTATAAAACCCATGAATTGTTAATATATGCTATGCTGTGGAGTTTTGTTTGAAGTTCCACTCCTTATCCAAGCTACAATCCATTGAAGCATGGAACTAAGTAAGATATATCTCTAGTCCAAGATAGGATCCATTGAAACATAGAGAGAATCAAGGTCCACCACTTGTCCAAGCTATGCATGGGTAATTGATATAAGGACCACTACGTTTTCACCTATACTATGCTCTATCATGGATGGTTTCATATCCCACCAATTTTCCAACCTATTTAGTAGGTTGTATTATGGGGGTTTGGTTTCAAGGTACTTCACTTGTCTAAGGTGGGTTCCATTGAACCATGGAGAGAAACTATGTCTACCACTTGTCCGAAATATGCTCCTTTAAAACATAAAAACAAGGTCCACCACTTGTCCAAGCTAAAGTTTCTCTCCATTGAAGCATGGAGAGAAACAAGGTCTACCACCTGTCCAAAATATGCTCCATTGAAACATAAAAGCAAGGTCCACCACTTGTCCAAGCTAATATAACAAATGGGTGTTGGTTACAAGGTGTACCACACTTGTCTAAACTAGTCTTCATGCAAGGTCTACCACATGTCCAAGCTATATGAGCTTGTTTTGAAGGTCTACCACACCTCTTGAAATTAGGATCCATGTAAGGTCCACCTTTTGTCAAGCTATGCATTTAATGAGTACTAAAACTAAGTAAATTGCAGTACTTAAATACCTTTCCAAGCTCATTAAGATTTTGGTCTCTAAGGCCGGCCACCACCACATGTCTAATCTATGCTCTAATTGATTACTTATGCTAGTTCTCAAAGTCCAAACATAAGCTCCCTTCTAGCAAGGTTAGTTTAAATTTAGGCTCCAGCACCTGTCTAAGCTAGGTTCAATTTATGAAGCATCACCATTTAACCATGCTACGATCTAATGTATCATATCAAGGGGGTATTGATAAAAGGTCCAAAACTTATTGAGTTCAAGCTCTTAAGTAATTAAGTCTTTGTGAGTATTAAATGTTATAGTTTTAGTCTACAGATCCACCATTCAAAAACTCAAGTAATTTACTATTTACATTCAAACCTTGAATGCTTGAGATAAAAAATACAAACTCAATCAATACTATATAAAGCAAAATCTAACATTAAGAGTATCAAATCAGTAACAAGAAACACTAACATGCACAAGAAACTCAAAACATACGTGTCTCCATTTCCAAAAAGTCCTCCATTGACAGAGGATGGTGTTGTTGTTGTTCTTCTTCTCTTTGTGGAGAGCACTCCTCTGTAACAGGCACAATGTCGCCTGATTGCGAAGTGGATTGTTGAAGTCCAGCCCATTTTTCTATATCTTCATGAGACTTAACAAAGTCTAGCAGCATGGTCTCCACGCTTTTTGCCTCCTCCACACTATCAATTAAGCAGATAACTTCTTTTTTCTGTTGTATTCCTTCTTGTGCAACCAAGGAGCCATCACCAAAAACATCAACAAGCTTGCGGTCTTCAAAACAATATGTACGAATGTAGTGCTTGACCAAAGCTCTTTTTTTGGCCTCCAAATATTGCAAATCTGACATATCGTTATCTGCTACTTGAAGAAGAGAACAATCAATTGGCATGGGATGTTCCTCTGATCTTCTTCTCAGGTCTTCAAATGCATTGCCTTGTCCCAAGAAGGCAATAACTGTTAGGAATTGAATTGCTCCTTTGCAAGGAGCTGATGGAAAGTGATGCAATGCACCACAACAATGGTAGCTCAGATTATCTCCCATGGCGTGAAAGGCACATTGCAATTTTGTGAAGTTAGTGAAATCCACAAATGCAAGAAAGACAAATCCAGGATCTGTTGACCCTCCAGCAATAGCCAAGATCCCATCCAAAGCATTGTTAAATGTCTCCTCACTCCACTTCAAATTGCCTCCAACGTTTTTTGTCATATCTAAAACACATAAGCCAATAGGCACTTTATTATTGAAGTGGCGCATCAAGTAGAGATTGCCTTCCATTTGTAGGCTCACCACATAGATTGACCATGGCAAATCTCTAGGCTCAGTTTTCTCCTTTTGAAGGTGAATTGCCCATTGCATGTATTTTATTGCTCCATCTGGAAAAGCCATTTTCTTTGTTCCACGCGTCAAACTAGATCTGATCCATTCCTCGCATAGCATTAAAATTGTTTTATAAACAACATCATTGATGTTATACATTTTGACCACCTCCTCCCAGTCTTTACATGGTGAAGACTCATTCAAATTGTTGAAGCCTTCAAGAAGTGCATCTTGAATCAATTTGTCTTGCTTCAACTGCTTGATTCGATCATACATGTCAGTTGCATCACCATCCTTTGCACTCTTTGACAGTAAAATCTTCTCATCTCTAATCTCTTCTTGAATAGTCTTTACCTCTGATTCCTCAAGGCCACAAAGGTATCTAAATACAGTTGTTGGGGGTTTCTTATTCTCCTCTTCTAGATTTTCAATGATTTCTATCCAGCAATCATAAACTAAATCAGAGTACGTGACCATGTGTGCCTGTTTAGCAATCCAACTTGCTGCTGCACTCATTCTTGCCAATCGAAGAAAAGCCTAAAAAGAAATAGAGAAATAATTAAACTATTGAGCAAGATTTGTTAATTAAACACTATCAAAAAGACAAAGAAAATAACTTACATCCCATCCGGCACGAGATGCATGTCCCTCTGCAATTCCACTTGCTGCCTTTGGTGGTCGTCCTGAGAAGATCCATTGACTCCGTAAATGTCTCAATATTTGGCTGTAAGGTTGCTTGACATACAATGCCTGAGCCTCCTCATTTGCAATGGCAGATATAGCAGTTGCAACAAATGGAGGAGCATTCACAACAATGCGAGCCTTTCTAAATTTATACACGCTAATCAGTCTTTCAAAGATCTCTTTGTTGTTTTGTTCATTGTGAAGCAAAACTTTTGCAGCATAGATTGAATGCTGCCCATCAAGAATCCAATAATGATAATCTTTAATTTTTTGCTCCTCTACCTCTTCTACTGCCAAAGGAGTCCCCTTCTTTGATTTTGCATTTCGAACAGGCATCAAATATGCACATGCTGCAGGCTTGGTCGTACTCCGTGAAAATCCAAATAACACACTTTCAGCGTGTTTTTTATCCATAATACGTGCATTATAGTGATCAGGAGCAAGCCAACAATTTTGAATAGGGATATCAAATTCCCTATATTGGAAAGGAAAATAATTTATGTACTTATTCATTCCACCTGTATCTTTTTCTTGTCCTTTCATGGCCTCAGCTTCTAAAACATCTGGATCCACAATTCTCATCTTTGACATTGAACCCTCTGTTGATGAGGATGCCAAAGATGCCTTGTCTACATCCAAAATGGAACTAGTTCGCTTAGCTTCTACTTTCTGCACTTTTGCTTGCTTCTTTGTGGATGGTGGTCGTGAAGCTTTCACCTTTTTTCGTTGTAGTGTGGCAATGATGGAGCTTTGAAGTTGATCTGCTGTGATATTTGGATTTGATTCTGCAAACTTCCATCCTCGAGAAAACATTGTCTCTTCTTTGTTTCTAGACATGCGCTCCAATGCATATGCTCCTGGAGATAGTTGAAATTCTAGATTCATTGGAACTAGAATGTCAATGCATTCCACCTCTGGATGACTATCAACTACAGAGACAGATGCTTCCACAACTTGTCCAACATCTTCAAACAAGCTGTCATTCTCCTTTTTGGCAATAAATAGATGCACCTTATGAAATTGTGCACCCTCTATACCATGTATGTCCAAATACCATTTCCTAAGATCATTGCAAGTATAGTCAACTGAGACAGCAACCCTTGCAACCTGTTTTTTTGGAGCCATCTTTCCTGAAACAAAAAAAACCAAATGTTATTTTAACATATACTTTTTTGTAATGGATTAAGTTTGTGTGAATACAAGTTCCACCACTTGTTCAAGCTAGATCTAAGCAAGTATACATAGTGATCATTTAAGCTAGTAAACTAAGGGAAGGGAGAAGTAAGGTCCACCACTTGTCCAAGCTCAGCTCTAGACAACATGGAGAGATTCGAGGTCTACTAATTGTCTAATATAGGCTAACTATATTGAAACATAGAGAGAAGCAAAGGTCCACCACTTGTCCAATCTAGGGTCCATTGAAACATGGAGAGAAGGATGCTCCACCATTTGTCCAAAATAGGCTCCATTGAAACATGAAGAGAAGCAAGATGCACCATGTCTTTGAGATGCTAGGCTCCATTGAAATACCTTAAACCCATGATATTTTGTATATGTGGGGTTTAAATTCAAGGTCCACCACTTGTCCAACCTATTATCCCTAGTAGCATGAGTGGTTTGGTCTCAAGATTCACCACTTTTCCACTCTATGTCATTATATTAAGAAGATCTGGGTGTTAAGGTCCACCACTTGTCCAACCTATAAGGCAATATCTTAAATGGTATTATTTACCACCACTTGGAATGCACATGATGGGTTTTACATAGGGGTATGGTTCCAAGGTCCACCACTTGTCCAAGCTAACTCTATTGAAACATAGAGAGAATCAAAGGTCCACCACTTGTCCAAGCTAGGCTCCATTGAAACATGGAGAGAAGGATGCTCCACCATTTGTCCAAGCCAGGTTTGATTGAAACATGAAGAGAAGCAAGCTGCACCATGTCTCCAAAATGCTAGGCTCCATTGAAATATCTTAAACCCATGATATTTCGTACATGGGGGGTTTACATTCAAGGTCCACCACTTGTCCAACCTATTATCACTAGTAGCATGAGTGGTTTGATGTCAAGATTCACCACTTTTCCACTCTATGTCATTATATTAAGAAGATCTGGGTGTTAAGGTCCACCACTTGTCCAACCTATAAGGCTATATCTTAAAGGGTATTCTTTCTCACCACTTGGAATGACCATGATAGGTTTTACATGGGGGTTTGGTTCCAAGTTCCACCACTTGTCCAAGCTAACTCTATTGAAACATAGAGAGAAGCAAAGGTCCACCACTTGTCTAAGCTAGGGTCCATTGAAACATGGAGAGAAGGATGCTCCACCATTTTCCAAGATAGGCTCCATTGAAACATGAAGAGAAGCAAGCTGCACCATGTCTCCAAGATGCTAAGATCCATTGAAATACCTTAAACCCACGATATTTTGTACATGGGGAGTTTACATTCAAGGTCCACCACTTGTCCAACCTATTATCTCTAGTAGCATGAGTGGTTTGGTCTCAAGATTCACCACTTTTCCACTCTATGTCATTACGTTAAGAAGATCTGGGTGTTAAGGTCGACCACTTGTCCAACCTATAAGGGTATATCTTAAAGGGTATTCTTTCTCACCACTTGAAATGTCCATGATATGTTTTACATGGGGGTTTGGCTCCAAGGTCCACCACTTGTCCAAGCTAACTCTATTGAAACATAGAGAGAAACAAAGGTCCACCACTTGTCCAAGCTAGGCTCCATTGAAACATGGAGAGAAGGATCCTCTACCATTTGTCGAAGCTAACTCTATTGAAACATGGGGGGTTTACATTCAAGGTCCACCACTTGTCCAACCTATTAACGCTAGTAGCATGAGTGGTTTGGTCTCAAGATTCACCACTTTTTCACTCTATGTCATTATATTAAGAATATTTGGGTGTTAAGGTCCACCACTTGTCCAACCTATAAGGCTATATCTTAAGGGTTATTCTTTCTCACCACTTGGAGTGACCAGCATAGGTTTTACATGGGGGTTTTGTTTCAAGGTCCACCACTTGTCCAAGCTAACTCTATTGAAACATAGAGAGAATCAAAGGTCCACCACTTGTCCAAGCTAGGGTCCATTGAAACATGGAGAGAAGGATGCTCCACCATTTGTCCAAGATACGCTCCATTGAAACATGAAGAGAAGCAAGCTACACCATGTCTCCAAGATGCTAGGCTCCATTGAAATACCTCAAACCCATGATATTTTTACATGGGGGGTTTACATTCAAGGTCCACCACTTGTCCAACCTATTATCTCTAGTAGCATGAGTGGTTTGGTCTCAAGATTCACCATTTTTCCACTCTATGTCATTCTATTAAGAATATCTGGGTGCTAAGGTCCACCACTTGTCCAACCTATAAGGCTATATCTTAAACTTTATTCTTTCTCACCACTTGGAGTTACCAAGATAGGTTTTACATGGGAGTTTGGTTCCAAGGCCCACCACTTGTCCAAGCTAACTCTATTGAAACATAGAGAGAAGCAAAGGTCCACCACTTGTCCAAGCTAGGCTCCATTGAAACATGGAGAGAAGGATGCTCCACCATTTGTCCAAGATAGGCTCCATTGAAACATGAAGGGAAGCAATCTGCACCATGTCTCCAAGATGCTAGGCTCCATTGAAATACCTTAAACCCATGATATTTCGTACATGGGGGTTTACATTCAAGGTCCACCACTTGTCCAACCTATTATTCTTAGTAGCATGAGTGGTTTGGTCTCAAGATTTACCACTTTTCCACTCTATGTCGTTATATTATGAAGATCTAGGTTTTAAGGTCGACCACTTGTCCAACCTATAAGGCTAGATCTTAAAGGGTATTATTTCTCACCACTTGGAATGACCATGATATGTTTTACATGGGGGTTTGGTTTCAAGGTCCACCACTTGTCCAAGCTAACTCTATGGAAACATAGAGAGAAGCAAAGGTCCACCACTTGTCCAAGCTAGGCTCCACTGAGACATTTAGAGAAGGATGATCCCCCATTGGTGGAAGATAGGCTTCATTGAAACATGAAAAGAAGCAAGTTGCACCATGTCTCCAAGATTCTAGGATCCATTGAAATACCTTAAACCCACGATATTGTTACATGTGGGGTTTAACGTCAAGGTCAGTCACTTTTCCAAGCTATTATCCCTAGTAGCATGAGTGGTTTGGTCTCAAGATTCACCACTTTTCCACTCTATGTCATTATATAAAGAAGATCTAGGTGTTAAGGTCGACCACTTGTCCAACCTATAAGGGTATATCTTAAAGGGTATTCTTTCTCACCACTTGAAATGTCCATGATATGTTTTACATAGGGGTTTGGTTCCAAGGTCCACCCTTATCCAAGCTAACTTTATTCTTCTCATAGAGAGAAGCAAAAGGTCCACCACTTGTCCAAGCTAGGCTCCATTGAAACATGGAGAGAAGGATGCTCCACCATTTGTCGAAGCTAACTCTATTGAAACATGGAAGGTTTACATTCAAGGTCCACCAGTTGTCCAACCTATTAACGCTAGTAGCATGAGGGGTTTGGTCTCAAGATTCACCACTTTTTCACTCTGTGTCATTATATTAAGAATATTTGGGTATTAAGGTCCACCACTTGTCCAACCTATAAGACTATATCTTAATGGTTATTCTTTCTGACCACTTGGAGTGACCATGAAAGGTTTTACATGGGGGTTTGGTTCCAAGGTCCACCACTTGTCCAAGCTAACTCTATTGAAACATAGAGAGAAGCAAAGGTCCACCACTTGTCTAAGCTAGGGTCTATTGAAACATGGAGAGAAGGATGCTCCACCATTTGTCCAAGATAGACTCCATTGAAACATGAAGAGAAGCAAGCTGCACCATATCTCCAAGATGCTAGCCTCCATCGAAATACCTTAAACCCACGTTATTTTGTACATGGGGAGTTTACATTCAAGATCAACAATTTGTCCAACCTATTATCGCTAGTAGCATGAGTGGTTTGCTCTCAAGATTCACCACTTTTCCACTCTCTGTCATTATATTAAGAATATTTGGGTGTTAAGGTCCACCACTTGTCCAACCTATAAGACTATATCTTAATGGTTATTCTTTCTCACCCCTTGAAACACTATATCTTAATGGTTATCCCTAGCTATTATTGCTAGTAGCCTGAGTGGTCTGGTCTCAAGATTCACCACTTTTATTAAGAATATGTGGGTGTTAAGGTCCACCACTTGTCCAACCTATAAGGATACATCTTAAAGGTTATTCTTTCTTACTACTTGGAGTGACCATGATAGGTTTTACATGGGGGTTTGGTTCCAAGGTCCACCACTTGTCCAAGCTAACTCTATTGAAACATAGAGAGAAGCAAAGGTCCACCCCTTGTCTAAGCTAGGGTCCATTGAAATATGGAGAGAAGGATGCTCCATCATTTGTCCAAGGTAGGCTCCATTGAAACATGAGGAGAAGCAAGGTGCACCATGTCTCCAAGATGCTAGGCTCCATCGAAAAACATTAAACCCACGATATGTCGTAGATGAGGGGTTTACATTCAAGGTCCAAACTTGTCCAAGCTATTATTGGTAGTAGCCTGAGTGGTTTGGTCTCAAGATTCACCACTCTATGTCATTATATTAAGAATATGCGCGTGTTAAGGTCCACCACTTGTCCAACCTATAAGGCTACATCTTAAAGGTTATTCTTTATTACCACTTGGAGTGACCATGATAGGTTTTACATGGGGGTTTGGTTCCAAGGTCCACCACTTGTCCAAGCTAACTCTATTGAAACATAGAGAGAAACAAAGGTCCACCACTTGTCCAAGCTAGGGTCCATTGAAACATGGAGAGAAGGATGCTCCACCATTTGTCCAAGATAGGCTCCATTGAAACATGACGAGAAGCAAGCTGCACCATGTCTCCAAGATGCTAGGCTCCATCGAAATACATTAAACCCACGATATTTCGTAGATGAGGGGTTTACATTCAAGGTCCACCACTTGTCCAAGCTATTATTGCTAGTAGCCTGAGTGGTTTGGTCTCAAGATTCACCACTTTTATTAAGAATATGTGGGTGTTAAGGTCCACCACTTGTCCAACCTATAAGGCTACATCTTAAAGGTTATTCTTTCTTACTACTTGGAGTGACCATGATAGGTTTTACATGGGGGTTTGGTTCCAAGGTCCACCACTTGTCCAAGCTAACTCTATTGAAACATAGAGAGAAGCAAAGGTCCACCCCTTGTCTAAGCTAGGGTCCATTGAAACATGGAGAGAAGGATGCTCCACCATTTGTCCAAGGTAGGCTCCATTGAAACATGAGGAGAAGCAAGGTGCACCATGTCTCCAAGATGCTAGGCTCCATCGAAAAACATTAAACCCACGATATGTCGTAGATGAGGGGTTTACATTCAAGGTCCACCACTTGTCCAAGCTATTATTGCTAGTAGCCTGAGTGGTTTGGTCTCAAGATTCACCACTTTTCCACTCTATGTCATTATATTAAGAATATGCGCGTGTTAAGGTCCACCACTTGTCCAACCTATAAGGCTACATCTTAAAGGTTATTCTTTATTACCACTTGGAGTGACCATGATAGGTTTTACATGGGGGTTTGGTTCCAAGGTCCACCACTTGTCCAAGCTAACTCTATTGAAACATAGAGAGAAACAAAGGTCCACCACTTGTCCAAGCTAGGGTCCATTGAAACATGGAGAGAAGGATGCTCCACCATTTGTCCAAGATAGGCTCCATTGAAACATGACGAGAAGCAAGCTGCACCATGTCTCCAAGATGCTAGGCTCCATCGAAATACATTAAACCCACGATATTTGTAGATGAGGGGTTTACATTAAGGTCCACCACTTGTCCAAGCTATTATTGCTAGTAGCCTGAGTGGTTTGGTCTCAAGATTCACCACTTTTATTAAGAATATGTGGTTGTTAAGGTCCACCACTTGTCCAACCTATAAGGCTACATCTTAAAGGTTATTCTTTCTTACTACTTGGAGTGACCATGATAGGTTTTACATGGGGGTTTGGTTCCAAGGTCCACCACTTGTCCAAGCTAACTCTATTGAAACATAGAGAGAAGCAAAGGTCCACCCCTTGTCTAAGCTAGGGTCCATTGAAACATGGAGAGAAGGATGCTCCACCATTTGTCCAAGGTAGGCTCCATTGAAACATGAGGAGAAGCAAGGTGCACCATGTCTCCAAGATGCTAGGCTCCATCCAAAAACATTAAACCCACGATATGTCGTAGATGAGGGGTTTACATTCAAGGTCCACACTTGTCCAAGCTATTATTGGTAGTAGCCTGAGTGGTTTGGTCTCAAGATTCACCACTTTTCCACTCTATGTCATTATATTAAGAATATGCGCGTGTTAAGGTCCACCACTTGTCCAACCTATAAGGCTACATCTTAAAGGTTATTCTTTATTACCACTTGGAGTGACCATGATAGGTTTTACATGGGGGTTTGCTTCCAAGGTCCACCACTTGTCCAAGCTAACTCTATTGAAACATAGAGAGAAACAAAGGTCCACCACTTGTCCAAGCTAGGGTCCATTGAAACATGGAGAGAAGGATGCTCCACCATTTGTCCAAGATAGGCTCCATTGAAACATGACGAGAAGCAAGCTGCACCATGTCTCCAAGATGCTAGGCTCCATCGAAATACATTAAACCAACTATATTTCGTAGATGAAGGGTTTACATTCAAGGTCCACCACTTGTCCAAGCTATTATTGCTAGTAGCCTGAGTGGTTTGGTCTCAAGATTCACCACTTTTATTAAGAATATGTGGGTGTTAAGGTCCACCACTTGTCCAACCTATAAGGCTACATCTTAAAGGTTATTCTTTCTTACTACTTGGAGTGACCATGATAGGTTTTACATGGGGGTTTGGTTCCAAGGTCCACCACTTGTCCAAGCTAACTCTATTGAAACATAGAGAGAAGCAAAGGTCCACCCCTTGTCTAAGCTAGGGTCCATTGAAACATGGAGAGAAGGATGCTCCACCATTTGTCCAAGGTAGGCTCCATTGAAACATGAGGAGAAGCAAGGTGCACCATGTCTCCAAGATGCTAGGCTCCATCGAAAAACATTAAACCCAAGATATGTCGTAAATGAGGGGTTTACATTCAAGGTCCAAACTTGTCCAAGCTATTATTGGTAGTAGCCTGAGTGGTTTGGTCTCAAGATTCACCACTCTATGTCATTATGATAAGACTATGCCCGTGTTAAGGTCCTCCACTTGTCCAACCTATAAGGCTACATCTTAAAGGTTATTCTTTATTACCACTTGGAGTGACCATGATAGGTTTTACATGGGGGTTTGGTTCCAAGGTCCACCACTTGTCCAAGCTAACTCTATTGAAAAATTGAGAGAAACAAAGGTCCACAACTTGTCCAAGCTAGGGTCCATTGAAACATGGAGAGAAGGATGCTCCACCATTTGTCCAAGATAGGCTCCATTGAAACATGACGAGAAGCAAGCTGCACCATGTCTCCAAGATGCTAGGCTCCATCGAAATACATTAAACCCACGATATTTCGTAGATGAGGGGTTTACATTCAAGGTCCACCACTTGTCCAAGCTATTATTGCTAGTAGCCTGAGTGGTTTGGTCTCAAGATTCACCACTTTTATTAAGAATATGTGGGTGTTAAGGTCCACCACTTGTCCAACCTATAAGGCTACATCTTAAAGGTTATTCTTTCTTACTACTTGGAGTGACCATGATAGGTTTTACATGGGGGTTTGGTTCCAAGGTCCACCACTTGTCCAAGCTAACTCTATTGAAACATAGAGAGAAGCAAAGGTCCACCCCTTGTCTAAGCTAGGGTCCATTGAAACATGGAGAGAAGGATGCTCCACCATTTGTCCAAGGTAGGCTCCATTGAAACATTAGGAGAAGCAAGGTGCACCATGTCTCCAAGATGCTAAGCTCCATTGAAAAACATTAAACCCACGACATGTCGTAGATGAGGGGTGTACATTCAAGGTCCACCACTTGTCCAAGCTATTATTGGTAGTAGCCTGAGTGGTTTGGTCTCAAGATTCACCACTTTTCCACTCTATGTCATTATATCAAGAATATGCGCGTGTTAAGGTCCACCACTTGTCCAACATATAAAGCTACATCTTAAAGGTTATTCTTTATTACCACTTGGAGTGACCATGATAGGTTTTACATGGGGGTTTGCTTCCAAGGTCCACCACTTGTCCAAGCTAACTCTATTGAAACATAGAGAGAAACAAAGGTCCACCACTTGTCCAAGCTAGGGTCCATTGAAATATGGAGAGAAGGATGCTCCACCATTTGTCCAAGATAGGCTCCATTGAAACATGACGAGAAGCAAGCTGCACCATGTCTCCAAGATGTTAGGCTCCATCGAAATACATTAAACCCACGATATTTCGTAGATGAGGGGTTTACATTCAAGGTCCACCACCTATCCAAGCTATTATTGCTAGTAGCCTGAGTGGTTTGGTCTCAAGATTCACCACTTTTATTAAGAATATGTGGGTGTTAAGGTCCACCACTTGTCCAACCTATAAGGCTACATCTTAAAGGTTATTCTTTCTTACTACTTGGAGTGACCATGATAGGTTTTACATGGGGGTTTGGTTCCAAGGTGCACCACTTGTCCAAGCTAACTCTATTGAAACATTGAGAGAAGCAAAGGTCCACCCCTTGTCTAAGCTAGGGTCCATTGAAACATGGAGAGAAGGATGCTCCACCATTTGTCCAAGGTAGGCTCCATTGAAACATGAGGAGAAGCAAGGTGCACCATGTCTCCAAGATGCTAGGCTCCATCGAAAAACATTAAACCCACGATATGTCGTAGATGAGGGGTGTACATTCAAGGTCCACCACTTGTCCAAGCTATTATTGCTAGTAGCCTGAGTGGTTTGGTCTCAAAATTCACCACTTTTCCACTCTATGTCATTATATTAAGACTATACGCGTGTTAAGGTCCACCACTTGTCCAACCTATAAGGCTACATCCTAAAGGTTATTCTTTATTACCACTTGGAGTGACCATGATAGGTTTTGCATGGGGGTTTGGTTCCAAGGTCCACCACTTGTACAAGCTAACTCTATTGAAACATAGAGAGAAACAAAGGTCCACCACTTGTCCAAGCTAGGGTCCATTGAAACATGGAGAGAAGGATGCTCCACCATTTGTCCAAGATAGGCTCCATTGAAACATGAGGAGAAGCAAGCTGCACCATGTCTCCAAGATGCTTGGATCCATCGAAATACATTAAACCCACGATATTTCGTAGATGAGGGGTTTACATTCAAGGTCCACCACTTGTCCAAGCTATTATTGCTAGTAGCCTGAGTGGTTTGGTCTCAAGATTCACCACTTTTATTAAGAATATGTGGGTGTTAAGGTCCACCACTTGTCAAACCTATAAGGCTACATCTTAAAGGTTATTCTTTCTTACTACTTGGAGTGACCATGATAGGTTTTACATGGGGGTTTGGTTCCAAGGTCCACCACTTGTCCAAGCTAACTCTATTGAAACATAGAGAGAAGCAAAGGTCCACCCCTTGTCTAAGCTAGGGTCCATTGAAACATGGAGAGAAGGATGCTCCACCATTTGTCCAAGGTAGGCTCCATTGAAACATGAGGAGAAGCAAGGTGCACCATGTCTCCAAGATGCTAGGCTCCATAGAAAAACATTAAACCCACGATATGTCGTAGATGAGGGGTTTACATTCGAGGTCCACACTTGTCCAAGCTATTATTGGTAGTAGCCTGAGTGGTTTGGTCTCAAGATTCACCACTTTTCCACTCAATGTCATTATATTAAGAATATGCCCGTGTTAAGGTCCACCACTTGTCCAACCATTAGGAAATTTTGGAGGTCATTTGGAGGGCCATATGAAGAGAGAGAAAAATAGAGCGCGTCCAATGAGCATGAAGGCTACGTTACGTAGAAAAGTACCTGGAAAAACTCAAAAAATAGGAAAATAGCATAAAACTTTCACGAAACTAGGATTGTAGCATAGTAATTTCCTCACTTTTACCGAGCTTTTAGGTGCTTGCGTGTGGTCCCACTTCTGATATTCTCTCATGGTCATTAACGTACTGGAGGGTGACCATTAAGCCCGCACAAGATATTGGAATTTTGAAACACTTTCCCTCCATTAGAATGCTTTCAAAGTGAATCTCCCTCCACTAAAGCTTTTCTCTGAGAGTTATGGCATCCACGTCTTCTCGCCCAAGAGCCTCAAGGTGTTTACTGTCTCTCACACCAACAAACAACAACGGCACTTTGCCTAGAAGGCCAAGTAGTAGCATATCCTCAATTACAATACCAGCTTCAATAAGTGCAGACAACCAATGGGTTGGACAAAGGATAAACAAAGGTTCATGGGTCCTCATGCAACCAAGAAGACCCAAGAGGTTTAGTGGTATCAACGTTTACCGCTCAGCATGGAAAGCCAGGGTGTTGGATTTCAAAGTTGAGATCGGCAAAAGATCTGTAAAGGAAGTTCTTGTTCAGCATGTGTTTACCCATCCAGAGGTGATAGCAAACGGTGGAAATGTATCAAATATACATCAACCACGTTGCAATTGTAAGTACTCTTGACATGTGAACTTACTGATACTCTCATTATAACTTTTCTTATATATTTTGCAATGTTTCTCCCGCTTGTTATGAGTAATGTCTCTACTCTTCACAACTCAATTACATTAGATTTGTCATTTGTACTTATTGATACTCTTAGTTTAACTCTTCTTTTATATATTGCAGATGTTTATCCCTCTTCTTATGAGCAATGGGAGCCTGTGGAGTGCATAATAGGCCTCTTCCATGTTGTACATGCCCATATTGGTTCTCTACAGTATTCAGAGAGGAGCACCAAAAGATTGGCTGATGAGGGAATCTTTTTTTATGACCACTTTTACCAACTCAGCTCAGGCAATAAGAATGGCATGTTGGTGAAACTACCTCTACCGACTGATTGGAACACTGTGGACTGGCCAGTTCCCGAGGAAACAATGGTGGAGGCAATGCGAAGTAAGCTCTACAAGGATATACAAAGGTCTCTGCGTAGCTCTGTTCCTACCAAACTGGTTCGAATTGCAAACTTTTGTCCTGTTGCACTCTTCATAGAGCTGTTTCATAGCTACAACATCAGAGTTACAAAAACTATGTTCATGTGCAAGTCATTTCAGCAGTCATCCTGTGACAAACTTCTTGACAAAGGATGGTATGCAAAGGAAGAGATTGGTTTACGGTGCGAGGTCGCGCTTGATACTCTAGTTGTCAAGTACATGATTGCAAGCCAATCACTATTACTCTCATTTTGGTATATGCGATCACAAATGCTAAACGGTAAGTACATTCCTATGGACCAAGTTTCTGCAGGTTTGGAAGATAATCCTACTGTGGATGTGGAAGTGATTGATAAAGAGAATGGCCTACTATTGGTGGTTACAATAAGGGAGCTATGCAGTCTTCAGCATTTGCGAAATGACATCATTGAAGAGTCAATGGACAAGGAACTATCAGATTTTTCCTTTTTCTTAGCTGGCCGTAAGGTGATGCGGCGAAGAGAAAAAGATATTTTGTGCAAAGAGTTGGATGGTCGGGTTGAAGTAGTGTCAATGTAACAGATATTCTTGTAAACCCAAGTGTATACAAATGACTTTCAAGACATGAAGTTTATTGATCTCATTTTTCAATTGTGCCCTGTGAAAAAGTGTGCTTGAAATACATTTGTTTACCACGTCAAATCTCTCTCTCTCTCTCTCTCTCTGTCTATATATTAGAAAAACACAGATAGAAGAATCATCTTAATTCATTAGAAAGTACAAACTCGTCCGTGAACAATGGACTGAGATACAATTTCTGTAAGTATGGAATCAGAATATCTTCAAGGTAAAAATCGAAGGAATGCCCCTCGAAAGAGGGTGGTGAGATGGTTGTTCCCGGCGGATTTAGTTCTCCCTTTTCGGGAGTATCGTCAATTAGTAGTGTATTAGTTGCATCAAAGGGTACACCGATTTGGCTAAACGGTTTGTACAAAAGAGGTAATCCTGGTTTTTTAGGGTGGTAGTGGCCCTCAACAGTAACGCATTTTCTTTGATCATACAAAAAGGCAAAATCTGACGTGTGAGCTTGGCATACACTGCAAACTATTGCAACTAGTGGCGATAAGTTTTGCCTTTGCATTGAAGACCATATGCCAACTCTGAAGCGCGGAAGAAGAAACTCAATAAACTCCTTGGTTCCTGGACGAACCACGACTCGACAAGTTCCCATCCGAAACGTTTGCAAATCATCAAAGGGTCCTCTGTCACCGAGAGGCACCCGCATCAGCAGCAATCCATTGACGTCCAAGATAATCAACCTCTGTAAAAGTTGACAAGTACATATAAGTAGTTAGAAGCTGAACATATTTTGCCATACTTGAATAGACATTACCGGAACAACCGTATCTACAGGTAGCAAGGGTCCATACTGGGTCTCTGTAGTGTTCATGTCATTGTTGCTCTCCTCCGCTTTATCTTCATAGTCATCATTCAAAGCTTCATCAGGGGTCTCCCCCATGGCCCTTTCTGCCTGATTCAAGGTTGATCGGCTTGCCTCATACATCCTTTCCTGATCCATATCATTTTGCTCGTCCCGAGGCCTGCTTTCCTCATCCATATCCTTTTGCTCATCTATAGGCCTGCTTTCCTCATCTTCGGTTTCAGCCATAGGCTCTTTGGCTGTTCCACAGGCTGACTTGCCTCTTTTATTGTCTCCTCCGGTTGAACCTTAGCTGCTTCCATATGCTCATTTGTCCTTTCCTCATCCTCGACTCTTTGATCTTCTGCTGATATGACACCCTCGGCCCGATGCGATTCCACTGTATCGGATGTAGGGGTTTGTCGTGGTGGCACGTCATGTTTTGTAAGATCAATAGTGCGCTCATCCAAGCCGCTATCTTCAAGCTCTCTAGGGCTAGACATAGTAAGCAGGTGTTGTATTAAACTTACCCGGTATCTTTGCAAATAATCATATGTGTAGTTTTTTAAAGCACTCTGCAAAATTGAAAGACCACATGATGAGAATTCTTTTATAGACTAAACCAAAACTAACTGAATGCATTGCAAAATGGGTACCTTAGTCATGAAAGGTTTTAATGCAAAGTAGCTTTGCAGGACATATTCTGCATGGAGAAGACATCTCCAGCCGCAAGAATTCCCATCGGTTTGATTTGGGACAGGTACTTCTTTGATTGTGGCCTTGTATAGTTCATACCTTCCACATAGCTTGCCATAGGCAAGCAACAACCTCTTTATACAACTGCATTAGGCAATGTCAAGATGTTAGCATGAGGCTTCAAATTTACATGGATATCTATAATAAACACTTTCTGACACAAAACACTTACAGCCTAATTTCAGGGTGGGTTCCTTTTATTGAATTGAACACCCACACTGCTGGTTGGTCAACATCAAGGCATATGAGACTCCAGTGATGGTTGTTCTCATATGGGAAGATGA